>NC_084816.1:14023275-14678813 GCF_963583255.1 Pyrus communis | reverse complement strand
ATCTTCTCACTCGCTTCATTCATATGGTTGCCACACAATTTAACACTCACGTTAAAATGATTCGCAGTGATAATGGCCCCGAGTTTAAACTTGATACCTTTTATGCATCCCAAGGAATTATTCATCAAACTAGTTGTGTTCACACACCCCAGCAAAATGGTGTTGCTGAACGCAAGCACCGTCATTTGCTTAATGTTGCTCGTGCACTGCTTTTTCAAGCTCATTTACCTAAAAGATTTTGGGGGGATGCTATCCTTACTTCTGCTTATCTCATTAATCGCACACCCACTCCCATTCTTCATGGACAAACTCCCTATGAAAAGCTGTTTCACAAACCACCCACTTACACTCACCTCAAAGTCTTTGGATGTCTTTGTTTTGCATCCACTCATGCACACAAACCCTCCAAATTTGATCCCCGTGCACGTCGTTGCATTTTTCTCGGGTATCCTTATGGTACAAAAGGCTATAAACTTTTTGATCTTCAACTTCAAAAGGTCTTTATCTCCCGAGATGTGCTTTTCTTTGAAGATAACTTTCCTTATTCTCATTTAGACTCACCTGCCCCTACAACCTCCCCTCCAACACCACCTTCCGCACCCTTGCTTTCTTTTGACATGGAACCTCCCTTTCACCCTTCTCACCCCCATACTGATATTGCTTCTTATGCTCATTCTACACCAACACCATCCCCACCTTTCGCTGATGTCACGGCTCCATCCACCCTTACCACCTCCCCTCCCTCCTCACCTGCTCCCCCGACCACAACCACCCCACTCCCACCCCCACTCCGCCGAAGTACCCGACCCACCAAACCTTCTTCCTTTTTGCAGGACTTTCATGTCGAGGCGTCTCTCCCTTCCCGGCCGGCTCCCACATCTTCCACGAACGTGGTTCGGTCATCGTCAGGTACACCCCATCCCCTTTCTTCTCACTTATCTTATAATTATCTCTCACCCTCCTATCAAGCTTTTGTCGCTCATCTCACTCTTCATAAGGAACCCACTAGCTATTCCCAGGCTGTCCAGGATCCCCATTGGCGTGCTGCCATGCAAACTGAACTTGCGGCACTTCATGCCAATCATACGTGGACGCTCGTGCCACTTCCTCCTTGCAAACGTCCTATTGGCTGCAAATGGGTCTACAAAGTGAAGCTCAAACCTGATGGCACTATCGAACGGTACAAGGCCCGTCTTGTTGCCAAAGGATACAATCAGGTTGAAGGAATTGATTACCGTGACACGTTTGCTCCCGTAGCTAAGCTGACTACTGTTCGAGTCCTCTTAAGTGTTGCCGCCTTGCAAGGCTGGCACCTTCACCAGCTCGACGTGAACAATGCCTTTTTACATGGTGACTTGGAAGAGGACGTCTACATGTCTTTGCCTCCTGGTTTTGGACGCAAGGGGGAGACTCGAGTATGCAAATTGCATAAGTCCCTCTACGGTTTAAAACAAGCTTCGAGGCAATGGTTCATAAAATTATCCAATGCTCTCAAGGCTGATGGGTTTCAACAATCTTTGTCCGATTACTCTCTGTTCACCAGAAGTCATCGAGGTACATTCATTGCTTTATTGGTTTATGTTGACGATGTTATACTGGCAGGGAATGACTTATGTGAGATTAACAAAACCAAACAACTTCTCTCTCACCGTTTTCAACTAAAAGACTTGGGGATACTCAAGTATTTTTTGGGGATAGAAGTTGCAAGATCGAAGCATGGAATCACTCTATGTCAACGCAAATATGCCCTGGAGATATTGGATGATGTTGGTTTTCTCGGAGTGAAACCTTCCAGGTTTCCTTTAGACCAAAACTTGGCTCTCACGCAACTGGAAGGCAAACTGGTGGATGATCCCCCTTCATATAGAAGACTTGTGGGTAGATTGATATATTTAACCATCACCAGACCCGACTTGGCTTATGCGGTACATGTGTTAAGTCAATTCATGGAGAAGCCTCGGCAACCACACCTTGATGCTGCACACAAGGTCCTTAAATACATTAAACAAGCGCCTGGGCAAGGCATTTTCTTTCCTTCCACAGGTTCATTGCAGCTGAAAGCATTTTGTGATGCTGATTGGGCTAGATGCCGAGACACTAGGCGATCGATAACTGGTTACTGCGTATTACTTGGCCAAGCACCAATCTCATGGAAGACTAAGAAGCAAACTACAGTCTCTCGTTCTAGCGCCGAAGCCGAGTATCGGTCTATGGCTACTACATGCTGTGAGATAACATGGCTGCGGAATATTCTCAACGATTTGCAAGTGAATCATCATCAACCAGTCTCCTTGTTTTGTGATAATCAGGCAGCTATACATATTGCCTCAAATCCCGTCTTTCATGAACGAACAAAGCACATAGAGATTGATTGTCATCTAGTGCGCGAGAAGATTCAAAAAGGAATGATACGCACGTCATACGTACGGACGGGTGATCAGTTAGCTGATATATTCACCAAACCATTGAGCTCGACACAATTTGAAATCTTACTCAACAAGTTGGGTGTCATTAACATACACTCCAACTTGAGGGGGAGTGTTAAGAAAGGAATCTTAGATTGATTTGTCAAATATTGTAGATAGATATTTACTTACCTATTAGGTTATCAGTTAGCATTATTTGTAGGGAATAGAATAGGAAACAAGTCATGTTAGCCTTTATATAAAGCTGTAAATCCCGTTGATGTTAATATACAGAAATTCATTCCTATATTTTATGCTTCTTATGAGAAGAAGTTGCTGATATTACTATGCAGTCTGCTGTGGAAAAGAAGAAGAGAGAAGGAGAAGGAGAAAAGGCATCAGCGGCAGCAGGTGACGGTAAAAGCGGCCGCGGACAAGAAAGTGCCGAAGCATGTCAGATAGAAGCAAGAGGCCCTGCTCGACGGAAAAAAGAGGAAGAGAGGAGGAAAAAGGAGGAAGAACAGAGACTAAGGAAATAAAAAAGAGAGGCTCAGGGAGGAGCAACTCGAGAGGGAAAAGGAGGAGGTCCGACATCACAAAAGGAAAGGGAAAAGGAGAAGTTACTACAGCGACACAACAAGGCAAGATTTTTAGTGCAAAGGAAAAAGAAGCAGCTTGCTGGTGGGCAGCAACGAGAAACCAGATACTTGCCAATGTATCGTCCTGGGGTTGCCTATCCCTACTACCACCGATGAGAACCCGGCTAAAAGACCCTTGCATGATTGCATCAGATAAGGAAGTCAAAACGAGCAGCGGCCCATCTAAATGTCGTACTGGAGATGGATAATGTGGAATGTGACAAGGCTGTAGATTTAGAGGTGGAATATTCAATGCGTGTAGAGGAAAGATCTTGCAAAGTGACAATGACGATGCTGAATGGGATGCAAAGAGCTGGGATGATGCTCTTAAACATGGATCTTCTTATGAGCCTGAACCTCGTGCAGAAAAAGATGTAAAGAATGCAGACACCAAGACAGCAGTTACCACTCGTTCTCAATCAATAAAAAGACGTACTAGTTAACCGTATGCTTCCCAAAGGTGATCAAATTGTTGTTTGCGACATGCATGACCTATCCTTACTTCAATTCAAGCTTTGATGACACCAAAATCGATGAATGAACTTCGTGTGAAGGGAACAGATTATCAAGATCATAGTGAAATCGAGGCTGCACAGTTCATCAAGATTGTAGATGTGGAGGGTCTTGAACATGCTATTGCCGGCACTTCTCGGTCTGTGGTAGGGCCTCATGACGACACGGAAGCAGTCAAGAACTTAGCCGTTATGGAGTTAGATTTCAGCATGTTTGACAAAAGCACTAGTCAGGGAGTTTGGGTACAAGCATCTACCGTCGGCTCCTTGGAAGCATTGTTAGAGTTTCTCAAGGCCCCAGAAGTTAATATACCGGTTAGTGGTACTAGCTTAGGCCTCGTACACGTAAAGGATGTCAAAAGGCCAGTAAAATGATCGAAAAGAAGAAAGAATTTGCAGCCATTTTGGCATTCGATGTCAAAGTGACGCAGGGCGCCAAGAAATTTGCCAGTAACTTGGGCATCAAGATATTTATCGACGATGTCATCTATCGCTTATCTGCTCATTTTAAGGCCTATATCAACAAAATCGAGGAAAAGAAGAAAGAATTTGCTGACGAAGCGGTCTATCCTTGCGTGCTCAATATTTTACCTAATTATGTTTTCAACAAGAAGGATCTGATTGCGGTGGGGGTTAAGGTTCTTAATAGCACTGCCAAGGTTGGAACTCCATCGTGTATTCCTGAGAGGAATTTTGTTAGCACCCGACGCATTGAATCCATACGGGAAACTAACAAAGAATCTGTTGCTAAAGCAAGCGAGGGGGGCACAGGTATCCATTCCATGTGAGCAGTTTTTGCTCATATTTTTTCAACAAATAACGTGACAAATTTACAGCAGAACTATACATCCAGTTAGGTCCGTTGACGATGTAGTTCAACTTGAACATGTAGTGTACATACTAATATAGGCAATAGCTGTCATATCGTGGCTCATGCGGTCATGTGGTCGACCATTTCTCAAATAAATGCTCTTAATTTCTTTTCAAATGCAAAGGATCACGTGAGATTTAGTCAAATTTCAACCCTTCAATTGTAAGAAAAATGTGCAATTCAGACTTTCCAATATATATATAACCTACAACGATCCCTAGACAACAAGAGGAACAGAGAGAGAGGAAAGGGGGGGGGGGGGGGGGGGGGGGGGGTGGGGTGTGGGGTGGGGGTGGGTGGGGTGGTGGACTACTAGGAGTGCAGCTTGACAACACGAGATAACCTTTCAAAGAAGATAGGGCACATGTTTGGGCTTAACACTATGTCATCCTTCATCCATTCTGGTGCTACCCTCTCAAGCGTTCCCAAGGATGAGGTGCGGTACAGAAGCTCTATTTTACCTGCAGCTCTGTTCATCCATGTAAGATTGAAGGCGTACCCTGTTACAACCATAGATAATCATCAAATGTTGATACCAACAACTAATTCATGAGACGCCATGATATCCATATCAGTGTAGGAACATGCAAGCATAAAACTTCAATTCCAGTGCTTCGGGCAAGAAAATAATTACAGAGAGGATATGGTTTACATTACACTAGCAGGTAGTCAGACTACAGCCTAACATCGACTTGTTTGTTCAGTTCGGTAATTTGGCCAAATCTATTAGCTAGCTCAGCATGTCAGAAATGGATTGCCATTCTAGCACTTCGCTTGAATGTTAGGTTTCAGTTTTTTCCAACATGTTTTGCATGATTTCGTAGGAGCTTAGGAGGCTAAGCCAAAACTTTGAACATACTCATGGACTTATCTATAAGCCTGCCTCTGATACTCAATTGTAATCTTGTCAAATGACAAAATTTTCCACTTAAATGAGAAATTAAACCTACAATGTGACACATTGATGTTCATAAGGTATTAGGCTCAATTGGCATTGTCAGAAAATCAGAATTGTTAAAGCCCAAAGCTTGAGTAGTCTGAAAGTGGCTTGGTTCCCTAGCAGCTCTTACTCAATTCCAATATCCGTCTATGTTGCCTCTGAGAAGTGCTCACTAACCCAGGCAGTTACCAATTCATAGGATTCTTTTTTAAACTAAAATAACAAATATTGGGCTTATTATACGGAATTAGAGAATATATACCAAACGATGAAAAAATAGAATGCTAGCACTTATCAGACTAGAGGAGAAAAACAGTGACAAATTTGAGGGAAAAATTCAAGCTGGAATGTAGAGACTGTTCAAACTCTAAGAATTACCACTTGATTGATGCACAGCTGAGATGCATATTTCTTCGGCTTGACTAACAGTCGAGAACTTTAAATCCACCATATACTCAACAAGCACTTGAAACACGCAGTTCACTTGGCCAATTGGTTTTACACAACCTGGAAACAACATACAACGCCTAAAATAACCCAATACCATGTGAAAAAAATACCATACCAAAAACCTCAGTTTCAGAGATGGAGACACATACCTTGTCTTTCAATCGTTCTACGCCATTGTGGCTGAAAGATTACATTAGTCAGTGAAAAAAGAGGAGCCAATAAGTTTCTGCTCAAATATATTTTTTATAGGATTATCAGAAATACCTCTGGAACAGTTATAACAGCCCCACAAGAAGGCATAACTATATCCTCTGTCTCAGAGTGGGAATTCTTCCTACGTTTACTTGTCCTTCTTCTCTTTGAGAGATTTCCTGCTGCTCCGGATACTTGACCACTAGCAGGTGTACACAGTCCACCATTGTCTGTGTTGCTATCATTCAATAGATTTCCCACCTGTTGCAGCTTTCGGAGCCTCTCTACTTCTTCAGAAAGTTCTTTATCTGCCAAAAATATGAGTCATCAATAAACAGAAAGAGGTATTAGATGACCACCACAGGTTGAGCAAAAGAAAACTAAAGAAGCTTATAAATGCTTTCCAAATTTAAGGAATCCTATACACAGGCGAAAATGATTTTCCATTTTGTTTCTCTTTTTGGTGATTTGTCTTTCTTCCACATTTGATGTCCATCTAACACCCTCTTCGTTTTTTTGGGCTTTTTAAAGAGCATCGTGATTGTATTCATTCGCATTAAAATAGGGACAGGTGAACTCTCGTAACATCACTAGAGTTCTTTAAATCCAGGTGATGGCAGCAGACCTGAACTAATTTGTAAGTTGCAACCAGAACAAGAATTTAAGAACAAGATTTACATGTTTAATGATAACTATTAACAACAATCTTTATTCTATACATGAGTGACATTTTAGCTTCTAACAATATATGCAAAATCAGTCATTCAATTTCCAAAAACCTATAAAATAATGACATTTTAATTCCTATCAGAAAATAAATACGGGGTTCACCGAGATCACACTCCATAGTATACGTGAATAGAAAATTCCTATAAGCTCAGTTAGAATAAAGAAAGAAACTCAGGATCCAGATGCTTTCACATGGATTATAGTAGTTACAGCGTTGTCTTACTTGTCCTGTTCTCTTCCATCAAAAGATTCTGGAACTCGGTACATTGTTCATCTTTGGTGGACCTGCATTCCACGTGATACATTTTTCATAGCCTGTTAGGTTGTTATAGTAAAATTTGACTAATCGGAATTCTAATGGATCCAACAGAACTTAGAATCTCATGCCTAATAGAAGCCACTTCACTTCTCAGCTCATCAACTTCCAAGCGCAACCTCTCATTTTGATTTCGCAAATGTTGTATATACTCCTCTGCAACTGCAAGATAGTAAATAAACAACAAAGTTGGGCCAAAGAGAGGCAGTAGAGTTTGAGCCATAGTCACAATTATGGAAAATAATCATGCTTTTAAAAGACGTGAGAAAGGAGATCAAGCATGATAATTCTAACAAATCCTAAGACGGAAAAATAAATACCAGATACATAATGCTTGAACTTTCCTTCTTGTTCTCTACCAATTTCATCCAACTCCGACCATTTCTTCGTCTGCCATGGCATAACAACCACCGTGGATTAGGAAAAAAGGGCGACACAACAGATTAGATTAAATAGATATATCCAATTCAGAGTATAGGCAGCACGTAGGTCCTTACAAATACGTTTACAATATACCCAAAATTCAGAAGCACAAAAAGACAATTACTTTCTATTTCCCCAACCTCAAATTTCTCCTGAGCAAATTTAACATACAATTAACTGATTAAGCAAAAAAATGAATGAGAAAAACAAATGGTAAAAAAATGGGAAAGAACACAGAACACCTTGATTTTTGTGTACTTTTCGTAGAGTTTGGAGTAGAGAGCTTCCGTCTGCGAACGAACAAAATCCCAGAAAAATGAAATATAGAAAAACAGTAGAAGTAATTTAGGAATGTAAAAATGGAGGGGAATCCTACCGTCGACATTTCTCAGAAACCCTAACCAATTCTTCCTTTCGATGATGAGTACGATCGCTGTTCCCTGAGGCCTCTCCCAGGTAAAAACCCTAACCCTAACCCTAATCGCCCTGCGACTTGCAAACCGAGGAGGATGACGACTGACTGTGATAGAGAGCAGGAAGACCAGAAGGAAAATCGAACGAGAGCAGGCGGGAAAATTGGGGATTTCAAAAAGGAGAGGGAGGGGAAGAGGCTTTGTCAGTCTCCGATCGAGACAGAGAGAGAGGAGCGGGAGAGAGAAAAAACAGGATAAAGCGGGTCAACAAGTAATGCGACGTCGTACGTGGAGGGTTAAATGACTTTACAGGAAGGGTTAGTTTCACTTGCACTCCTAAGATTTTTTGTATTTAAGGAATACCCTTCTTAGGTTTTTTAAATTACACAAAAATCCCCTGATGTTATTCAATTCAAATTGTATCACAAAATCCCTTCGGTTACTCCTGTCATAGTATTACCCCTTTTAACCCTTTCTCCCCCTCTAAATCCTAGATTCTGATTGGCTGATTGCTATACAGTGTTCTTGTCCCCTTTAGAAATATCATACCCAGTTTCCAGTCAAATCAATTATCTTTTCCATTATATCAAGCAAGCCTTCATAATTTCTCTCTCTTTCGGCTTATGGAGCTTAATTTTCGAAACCCAATTTTTCCATTCTTTTATTCTCTCTTCGATTTACTCCCTACCAAACTTGAAGTCCCTTTATCTCACTTTCTCCCTTCCCGGTGTTCTTCTATAGCCTTTTTGTCCTTTATCCATAAGTTCCCAAGATCCAAAATATCTTCCCCTCTTCAACCGGTCCTGAGTTTCATTTACTTATCGCCAGCAGTTCAATTATGGTTCCCTTTTTTAATTCTCATCAGTTCAATGTCCCCCCTCCCCCAATGAAGTCTCAGTGTTTATCTCACTAAGTTAAGTATCACATACACCACTACGTGTCCCAATATCACTTTTTCTGTGGGAAAATCATCTAGACTTCCCAAAAAAAAGCTCAACCTCTCACTATAAGAGCCCAGCAACCCTAGAGCCATTAACCGTCCAAATCTCAACCTTCACTCTTATCCTCCACCACAAAGTGCTAATTACAAAAACCCATTTTCACAATCACCTGAGACACACCAAGATGGAAGAGAACCAACGAGATACTAACAATCTCCTATTTCAACTGGAAAGAAATCTGGATCTCTCAAGCACAAGAGGAGGGACATGCATGGTTGCTTTCTTAATAACAGAATTTCCGGCCTCGTGGGGGCAACACCATTGGTTTGATAAAAAGGCTTGGCTTTTGTACAGGCACTTCAAAATTGTGGCTCGCCGACTCCATGTTCACAATCACAGCCCTTCTGAGAACGTTGCGAGCCAAGTTAATGAAGATGATCATTGGAATGTGGTGGAGGATTGCTTAGTGGTTCAATGTTGGCCGCCTCATTTATCCTTTGATGAGATCCCCTTCCACTAGGTCTCTTAGTGGGTTCAGATGCATGGCCTTCCTTTGGAAGATTTCTTTGTTGAAAATGCCCGAGACTTTGGTCAACTTTTTGGAAAAATGCTGGTGATGGAATACCTGTTCGATGGCCCATAAAGAATCAGAGACTGCCTTCGGGTCCGTCTACAACTGAATGCTAGGAACCCTTTCCACAATGATTTTTGGCTAGAATGACGTGATGAGGGAAGGACCAAAGTGGTCTTCAAATTTGAATGCCTCTCCAACTTCTGCTTTAGGTGTGGCAAGTTAGGTCATCTGGATAAGTACTATGCTTTTGAGGTAAGGAATCGCAATACTGAGTTTTCTTGCAAAACTAACATGGTCGGCCAACAAGTTAGGGTGCAAAAGTTTCAATCAACCAACCTCCAAGCTGGTAGCAGCAGTGATAGAAACTTTCGACGGTGGAATGGACCAACACCAGGTGTGGCTCAACAGATGCCATGGATGCAGAATCAATCAAGGTTCTAAACTCTCTATGCAGATGTGTTGTCCATGCGTCAGCCATGCAAACTGATGGGCCAGCATTGGAACTCTAATTGTCTACCACCAGGGCCACTCCCACTGTCAAGTTAACCCAGCAACCTCAAAGCCACTTGTCCAACAACATGCCACAAAATATCTGATTTTGACTTTTTCTAGAGAAACTTTCCGATCCATAATTCTAGGACTTATTCCTTTTGTCCTAATAGACCCATCCCCAATCAACCATTGCAAAAGTCATTTCCATACCCAATCTTGTCAACCATTAACCATCACTCATCAAATATCCTCCCTCACCACATCACCTCTTTCACCAAACTTCCTTTATCCTCTAACCCAAAAAGTGGAACTAAACCTACTGTCTTAACTACTTACTTTTCCAATGAGGCTCTTGCAACCATCACTGACATTATGGGCATGCCAAAAATGAATCCCCCTATCCAAGTTAACTGACCCACTATCACACAAATTCCCCAACTAGCATTATGTCTCATCCCCCTCCAGTACCTACAGTGACAACTTCTGCCCCAAACCTTCATTACAATACGGTAGGGATTCTGGTGGGCTATTTCTCATCAAAAATCATTCTAAAAAGGCCATTGGAAAAGTTGGTCATTTTGGAGTCTACTGAGACTGATGCTGTAACGACAATTCACTCGAATGAAGCTTCTCATCAGGGTGGAGGCCTGGTTCGTAAACTGTATGCTAGCCGTCGTATCGGCCTCTTGCCGTTGGTGACAATGTGGGATTCCCAGCAGAAGGATAAGGTGGTGGACTCGAGTAGTTATGTATCTTCTAGTTCCCTGCGAAACAAGATAAAGGTAAAGCTCTGATGGTGGTGGAAGACCAAGAAAACCTCTAGCGTTGTGGTGGCTGACCCAATGCAACCACAGGGCCTGAATGATCTACGTCACTTAGAACTGTTAAGGATTGAGCAGGACTTGACAGATGATGCCCTTAGAGAGCAAGTAAGATTAAATAAGCCCTTGGTTATGTCTTTATTTGAAACTAAGTGTAGAGATGCAGGTATAGCTCGTATTGCCCGCTCCTTGGGTTTCAACATCTATTTTGTGCTAGCTTCTGGAAGATCTGGTGGCATGTGCCTTTGGTGGAAAGACCATATTATTGTTCAAGTTATGACTGCTGTTAACTTCATTTGGATACCATTGTGTAAGATTCTGCTGCTGATTCCATCACCCATGTCTCTTGGTTTTACGGTCCCTTTCATAGCCATCAAGAAAGGCATTTTTGGGAGACTTACAACTTGTCTCTTTCTGTGGGGGGTTGACCTTGGATTTGCATGAGGGATTTTAATGAACTTTTAGGGCCGCATGAAAAATCCAGTGGCAGAGAGTGGGAGCCTAATACACATCGTTACCTCAGGGAGTTTATTCAAGCTAAAGCCCTGGTGGATATCAATTTTTTGGGTCCAAAGTTCACTTAGGAGAGGGACTGGGATGATTTGGGTAGGATTGAAGAAAGGCTGGACAGAGTGCTTATAAACGACTCATAGCTAGAGAACTGGCATGCCGTAGCCTTTATGCACGACCCTTTTGTAGCGTACAATCATCACCCTATAATTCTACATTTTTTCTTGCTTTATGTACTGGCCCTGGCCTTTTTGTTTGGAATTATCATGGGTCGAGGATCCTGAATTCCCATCCTGAATTTTCATCATGGTTTTCAAATATTGACAATTGCAAGGACAAAATTATGGCCTGAAGTAAAAAATTCTTTAACAATCGACGGACAATAAATAAGCTGTTGTTCGAGCTCAAGTCGAATGAGCACCAGGTTATTTCGTCTGTGAGAAAGGAAATGGCCAATACCACCACAAACCTGTTGGCCGAGGCATGAAGGAGGGAAGAATTATACTGGCTTTAACGTTCGCGAATTTCCTGGTTTAGGGATGGGGACAAAAATATTTCTTTCTTTCACAAAACTACAATTCAAAGACGGTAACATAATAGGATTATGAGCCTCGAGTTTGGGAGAACTCGTGGATTGTCGATTAAATTAAGATATGTGAGCATATTGACGACTTCTTCAAGAATCTGTTTAAGTTTGAGGGTCTTCGTCCTCTTGAATGTGCTTTGGTAGGTCTCTATCCAGTGGTCTCGCAGGCCGTTAATCGTGAAATGCTACAACCATTCACTTTGGAAGATATTAAAGTGGCGGTTCATGAGTTGGGGGGTCTAAAAACAGCTTTTCCATGGCATGATCTATCAGCGTTGTTGAGATACTATTAATGGTGCTTTGGCAGGTATGGTTTATAAATTCTTCAATCAAGGTAGCCTCTCCCTATGTTGAATTTTAGTAATCTGGTGTTGGTCCCAAAGGTTCCCAATCTGGAACAAATCTCTCAATTCTGTTTGATCAGTTTGTACAATTTCTCTTGCAAAGTTCTCTCCAAGTTCCTTTCGGACAGATTAAACATCCACCTTCTAAGTCTCATTTCTCAACATCAAAGTGCTTTCGTACCTGGTCATCAAATTCTAGATAACATCTTTGTGGTGCATGAAGCCTTTCACTACCTTAAAAAATAAGAAAACTAAGCATGGGTTTGAATTGGGCATGATAATTGATATGAATAAAGCCTCTGACTGGGTTGAATGGGATTTTCTTGAAGCAGTGCTCTCCCGTCGAGCCTGCCATAATTGTTGGATCTCATTGGTTATGATTTGTGTCAAGACAGTGTCATTTTCCATTTCTTTTAATGGAAAATTTGGTGATTCTTTTAATCCCTCCCGTGGGTTACAACAAAGGGACCCTCTGTCACCATATCTATTTCTATTTGTCACGGAAGCTCTTTCTACTTTAATTACCAATCATTGTCTGGATGGGTCGTTATCAAGTATTCTTCTGGGCCACACGACTTTCTGGGTTATTGGCCAAACAATTTTAGAGGATCATCACTCATCCCATGACCTTCTGGGCTCGTATCCTTTGTGGGTGTTATTTTCCTAATGGGGATGCATTCAACGCTTCCAAGGGTTTGCATGCTTCGTGGGCTTGGAGCAGCTTGCTTCATGGTAGGGATTTAATTGTCCAGAGAGCCCGATGGCAAGTTGGTAATGGGCATGTAGTAAATATATGGAATGATAAATGGCTGACTTCCCTTGGAGATGGGCTCCTTTTTCTAACACAATCGGTTTATCCCCTACCCTATGTTTGGTTTAGGAGCTTATCAACATCAATAGTGGAGCTTGGAATCTAGATCCGATAAGATCCCTCATTTCAGCTGAGGAAAGTGTGACTATTGAGTGCACCCTTTGGGAGACCTATCTTCTTGTGATCACCTCATTTGGCCTTGGACAGAGAATAAGGAGTACTCGTTCAAATTAGGATATGCCTTGGGGCACTCCATACGAGAGGATTTTCTTTCCTTTAAGGGTAAGGTTCATCAATCACATTATACCCACCCTATTTTTTGGAAGACTGTTTGGGGCCTCAATGTCTTACCAAAGATCAAGTTCTTCTTATAGAAAATTACAAGCAATTGTTTTCCAACAATGTGGGGCTTTTCCAACGCTGAGCTCGAGATAGTCCAATGTGCCATTTTTGCTTGGATTTCCTGAAAACTGCTAAGCATTGTATCCTCCTTTGTCCTTGGATTGCGGCGATTTGGTTTGTTTCCCCTCTTAGCTATAAAATCAATGTTCAAGCTATCTCCTCATTTGACTGTTGGTTCCTGGCATTGTCTTCTTTCTTTAATGGCGTTTATAATAATCGTGACCGTTTCTACTTTTGTTTGCTTTCTTATGTTGGGAAATTTGGAAGACAAGATGTTAGACTAGCTTTAATGGCTCACTCCCATCTCCCGCTCTTACTATTGAAAAGGCCGTATCGGCGGTGGAGGATTTTTGGTCTGCTAACCATATTTTGGTGCCCTCAGTCCTCCAGGTTTGTCTTTGCCCTCTTCTACCAGGATTCCTCTTTTTGGCCTCATGCTAAAAAATAATTGTGATGCCTCATGGTTGAAAGAATCGGGCTCTGCGGGTTTTGGGGTTATGATCGAGACACCTCTAGCTCTGTAGTGGTTAGGAATTATAGGAATGGTTTATCCTCATATGCGCTTCAGGCAGAGGCCAAGGCTGTGGTTTTAGTTATGCAAACTGTCATCCAAAATAACATAATGAATGTTATCTTTGAATTTGACTCAACCTTTATGGTGAGTAGTATTAATGGTGACAAACGGAAGGCCAACTAGTTTATTTTTTCTCTCCTCTGTCAAATCTGAAACCTCCGGCACCGTTTTACTACTTTTAAGTGGTGCTGGGTTCCTATACCTCTATCTGCTCTGGTTCATATCCTTTCCATTGACTGCCTACCATGTCCCCACTTACGCATATTGGGGTTTTCAGTCATTTAGGTGGTTACTCGAGCTTTGCTTTTAGTCTTCTTTATCCATCCTTGGGTCCTCATTCCCCTTTTTAAGGAGTATTAACTTCTTGTTGGGTTTCACAAGTCTTCTTTGGGACCCTTTCCTTATTATAGCTACTACTTTTATTAATCGAATGGCTTTTGTTCAAAAAAAAAAAAAAAAAAAAAAAAAGATGATTGTCATTTACTTAAGTCTAAAGTTAGGAATTTAATGACACTATTCATCTAGGATTTGATTTTGAATTATTCACAATTTTCCATTTTGTTTATGGGTTTGACCTTTCTTCACAGAAAAAAGTGTTTCAGCTAGTGCATTTTGGGCCCGGAGTGGGCTGTCTAGTGGGTAAGTAAAATCACCTAAAGGTCCTCGTTCCCCTTTTTGGGGGGTCTCAACTTCTTGTTGGGTTTTTCAAGTCTTCATTAGGACCTTTTCCTTATTGTAGCTATTGCTTTTATTAATCAAATGGCTCCGATTCAAAAGAAAAAAGAAAAAAAAAAGAAAAAAAAAAAAGATGACTATCAATTACTTAAGTCTAAAGTTGTGAATTTAATGACACTATTCATCTAGGATTAGATTTTGAATTATTCACAATTTTGCCATTGTGTTTATGGATTTGGCCTTTCTTCACAGAAAAAAGTGTTTGGGTTGGTGCGTTTTGGGCCTGGAGTGGGCTGTCCAGTGGGTAGGCAAAATTATATTTTTATTTGCTTCAATCTAAATCCAACGGACATAATTTTGGGGCAGTTTGGTGATATTACATTTAGGGTGGGTTTGGGGGTGTCTGGCGTTAATGGGGTGTGTGTGCCATTTAGGGGAGAGAAGGAGAGGGTGTTGATTGCAGCGAGAGGGTAGGGTTGAGGGCTTCACCGGGTAATGCTAGGTAGACCAAAATTTTAAAATAAATTTGCAGACCAAATGATGTGTCACTAATAGGAAATAAGCACGTTAATCAACACTTAAGTGAAAATCCAATCATCAACTGCCACATCATTTGGTTTAAAAATTTGGTCTCTTTAGCATTACTTGGGCTTCATGGGGTGTGTGCACGATTAGGCGGAGAGAAAAAAAATGATTTGGGTGCACGATTTAAGGGTAGAGTTGAGGGAATGGGTTCTGAGGGAATCAACGTGTTGGTTGCAGAGAGAGGGTAGGGTTTGGGGGTTCATGGGGTAGGTGAAGAGGGAATAAGGTTTTGAGGGAATGGCTTCTTGTTCCTGAGATTGCTAATCCATAGCTCTGCATCTCTCCCTCACTCTTTCTAGCATCTTCTTTTGCTTTTGATCTTAGGTAAGATCTCTCCCTCTCACTCTTATCCTTTCATTCCCATACTTTTTCATTCTGATCATATTTTCAATTCGATTCCTTCTTACTTGTATTCCCTTCTGTTTTGATTCTAAGTATCATGTCATGAATACATACATTTTGCAGTAATCATCATTATCATCATTGTGAAGGTCACCATCTCCAAAAAGAAAAAATATAGAAAGGAAAATGTGAACTCCATATGTTTTATTTATTTCAAAAAGCTCAGAACCATAACCCATTGCATCATAACTATATCCACTATTATGATTTTAAAATTAGATAGAGATGAAATTGAATCTTGATATATAATCAAAACTGATTTCGCTCTTCTGTATGTTGGAGCAAAATTTCCTACACGAAGAAATGCCTCCAGAAATTTGTTTATCGTAATCCACACGTTCGTCGAATCCCTCGTCAAAGGCATCCTCGACTGGTCTTTCTCCGAAGCTTCGTTTAGGTAGGGGTACTTGCAAAAGGTACTCTGAAGATCAAGTCAGTCAATTGATTTCAGGTTATCTAGTCAAGGGTTTCAATTGTGTACCTTGTTCTTTGACTCTTCTCCCTATTTATAAGATTCTGATGCTTGGAGAACAAATACAACAACATGTCCTTCGCTCCATTTTCCTTAGTGGTTCTACGTAGTGGAGGTAGTTATCGGCCTTCTTTTACCTTTTCTCTAGCCCTTCGTGCAAACATATTTTCCTTCCCATGCGCAAGTGAGGAGTCAACATGTTTCTTGTGGGCTATTCCCTTTAGTCTACTTGTCATAACTTGTCTTATGCAACATCATCTCTTTGGATGATTGGTATTGGCCCATGAGTCAAAACCGGATTTTATCCCCCACAATGCCCCATTTTCCCCTTTTTTATTGGTGAGTAAAATAGGGGAGAACTACATTTTTGATCGCATGAGGCCCATGAAATAATATTCTCTAAGCCAAGCTAAAACTTAAGGGTACTCTTGCTAAAGCCAAATTTGCTAAGGCCAAATTTGCGAAGGCCACTTTTTCTGAGGCCAAATTTACTAAAGCTAAATTTACCAAAGCCACCCTTTCGTTTGCCTAACTTACGAATGCTCTACTAGGTCTCTTTGTAATTTATGAAAGCCCAACACCTTTTTCCTAACTCAACGACAGCCATTGACACTCTTCACATAACTTACAAAATCCAACTGACACGCATAGCTTATGAAAGACGACACTCTTTGCATAACTTACAAAAGCCAACTGACAGTCTTTGCACTATTTACAAAAGCCAACTGACACTCTTTGCATAACTTTCGAAAGCCAACTTAAGCCATTGATACTCTTTGCCTAACTTGCGAAAGCCAACTGACACTCCTCGCATAACTTACGAATAACACTCTTTGCATAACTTATGAATGACACGCTTTGCATAACTTACGAAAAACAACTGACACTCTTCGCATAACGTACGAAAGCTCACACTCTTTGCATAGCCAACTCAAGTCACTGACATTATTTGCTTAACTTATGAAAGCCAAGGAAAACTTTTCGCATAACTTACGAAAGCCATCTGTCACGCTTCGCATAACTTACGAAAGCGGACACCCTTAACTTACGAAAGCTAACTTAAGCTGCTGACACTGTTTGCCTAAGTTACAAAAGTCAAAGACACTCTTTGCATAACTTACGAAAGCAATCTGACACTCTTTGCGTAACTTACGGATGACACTTTTCGCATAAATTACGAAAACCAAAGGACACATCCTTTCTTTTTGAAAAAAAAAAAAAAAAAAAAAAACATTTTCCAAAGAAGAAGTTGTTTACCCTACATCACTTTGCTAAACCAAAGCATTTCCTATTTCCCGATCACTTTTTCAATTCCCTAAGCTTGCTTCCAGTATCAACATATATAGATATGTGTGCCGTATTTCTACACATATCCTTATGCACACACTTATACATATGTATTATATAAGTCTGCAGGCACCTCATCCATACATTTATATATCTGCACTCATTATATATATTCATATGTTATATATCTCTGCATATCTCTACACACACACATCTATCACATATACATACATATATATATATATATATATATGTGTGTGTGTATATATAGACACACACACACATACACACACACACACATATACATTATACATATTACATAGACATATATAGCCCTTTATCTCCAGACCATTTAGGAGCCATTAGTTTCCTGCACCTCATGATACATCTCATCATATTCTTCACAAACACTCATCCTATGTAGCTGAACCCAAACTCTTACTTGGTTATGTCGACCTTCCTGGCCTTGGGTTTGAAGCTGGGCACATCCTTATGTTTTAGAGATTTTCTTTATCTCTTTGACTTGATCACCATTAAGAGAGGAACTAGTTTCTTTAATTTTAAACCTAGATACCGTAAGAAATTCTTGTCATTGGATCCCTTGAGAGGTAGTGATTGGAAGAATAGTCCTTTTTTATTTTAGGGAATTAGAAGGCTCCCAAGTTGTCTCAACTATCTACCCTTTATGCTTTTAGTCCTAAACCTGGTATATAAATTTACTTTCCCTATGAGTGTTTCCATAAATATGTAAACATAATTGACCATGAGCTTTTTTCACGGCTTTATCGGATGGCCCATAACAAATTATCCCAAAAAGCCTAAAATGTTAACTAAAGATGTTCGTGACGAGGAAGGTATGGAGCTCTAGAGAAGTTGCTGATACTCTTACTCAGATCACCTCTCTTTGTTACTCAATCATCTAGTTTCCGTACTGTTTGGTTGACAAATCGTTATCCCTTGATGCCCTACTTAAGTCTCTTTTCGTTCTTGATATTAAGCTTTGGTTCAACGCAAAATTTTCCATTCTTGGGACAGACTCTCGAACAGAGGGCTCAAAAGAAGAAGACGAAAGAGAGATAGACGAGAAGACAGAGCAAATAGAAACAGACTCTGACTTGGATTGTTCCCCCGCTATGGCTTCGCCGTCTCCTAACCTTCCCACGTCCAACCTTGCTATATCACCTCATCGTGACTTGTCAATGCCCAAATTTGTAGGCAAGTCAGATAAACGACCTTTAGTGGATAGACCCAAAAAAATCTAGCCGTGATTCACCAAATATCTTCTTATGAACCCTACGCCTATGTAATGGTAGTTGGCCCCTCCCACTTTTGGCTCAGCCAGTGGTAATAGTTCCAAAGATTCCTCTCAAGCTTGGAAGTTTGAATCACAAAAGGAGACAGGAGTTTCAATACTCTTGGTGATGATCTATGGGACAATGCAAGTGCTACTACGTTGTAGCGAGGGGTTTGACTCATCCTGATGACACTGGTTGCTTTGAGGCTACACTTGACGACAACCTCGATTCCTATCAGTCTTATTGTCTTCTGAAAGTATTTTCTCATTCTCGGTATATCTCACCATTCCCGTAAGCTTTAACCTTAACGTTGTTTTTCAGATAGGTGCACTCTAGAAGGAAAAATCAGATAGACTACCTGCCAACTTATAGTCCATCAACTTTAATCAGTAGCAGGTCAGGGAATGCAAAGCTAAACTTTTCAGGTATAAGGAAAAGATCTCGGATTTAAGAGCAACTCCATTGTTGGAGTTTGCTCGGGGGATAGGCCAGGAAAAAGGCCTCGAGAGCCCGGCTTCAATGCTCCAGCGTAGGGAGCCTGATGGACAGGCCAGGCCCGAGCTCAGGCTTGAGCTCCGGGCCCGTGAAGAATTGCCAGCTCAAGAGACTGAGTGAGCGTGACGCAAGGGTTGACGTCATCCTGGCGTCAGCCCAATTTTTAATTTTTTTCTATCAGGCGCGTGCACCTCACCCACGCGTGGGGGTGTGTCACCTGACACGGTTTCAGCGCTTGGGGCCCACGGCGCAGTTTCGAAAAGTTATCGTTGGGAATGCACGTAGCTTCCCATGGTCTGTTGAATCTCAACAGCTATATAATGTGGACCTTCCGATTTGCAATGGTCATAAAAAAAAAACTTATTTAATATCAACCGTTGGATCTGAGATCAACGGTTGATATTATTCTGCATTATAAATAAGTAAATAAAAGAAAAAATAGTTTTAAAATTAAGAAAAGTTACCGTTGTGACACGTGGCACAATCTGGAGTGTTGGAATTCAATTTTTTTAAAATAGAACAACAAAGATTAATTAGCTCAAGAAAAATTTTAAAAAAATTGTAAAAAATCTTAAAAAAAAAATCTGAAATTTTTTTAAAAAAATTGTTTTTACTTTTCTATAAATACCTTCTTATTATCATCTACCGTACACCACAATTTCATATTTTCTCAACTACTTTCAATCAAATTCCTATCTTTCTCTCAAAAGTTTCGATCCAATTTTTTTTTTAACAAAATGACTACTGATGCATGTACGAATTGGACGCTTCTTGAAGATATTGCGTTGTGTACTAGCTTATGGGTAATGATATGCAGTTGCGAGAAATGTGGAGTCTTATTCATACCAATTATCTTGAGAAAATGGGTGGGAAAAGAACCAAAGAATCGATGTCCAGTTGTTGGAAATTACTTAGTCGATCGTTTAGTACGTGGAGAGACGCCTTGGCACAAGCCAGTAATAATATTTGAAGTGGGGAAAATTACGTGGATCATGTAACAGTATACTATTTATTTGTTTGTATGATTTATTTCTTACCTACGTTCATTATAATTATTTTTTTGTATTATTTATTTGTTAATTACTTTCATTATAATTATTTGTTTGTATTATTTGTTTGTTGCCTACTTTCATTATAATTATTTATTATCCTGCATTGTGTAGCAACTTCAAGCACAAGCTTGGTATTGTCAAAGATTGTCCTAAATTCAAAGTTGTGTATGTTGGTCTAGAAGTTTTCATGAACAACACCCCTCTACACTCTACACCTGATAATGGCTCGCATGTTCATCAAGATGAAGCAGAAGAAGTGCCCGCAACACCCCCTGAACAAGCGTCGGGATCGACCCGTTATCCAATTAGGCCTGAAGGTAAGAAGGCTTCAAAGAGAAAAGGGAGTGCTTTGAAGAATGATTATGCAAAGTATATGGAACAACTTGCTCGCCAAGGTGAATTGACTTTGGCATGGGAAATGGCGAAATTTGAGGCTGATAAGGCTACAGATGAGGCAAATGTTGCATCTGTTGAGAGAGCATTTCAAGCTAATGAGGGAGAAAAGAGTTACTTAGGCAAGAAAGGGAACATGTTCAAGAAGAAAGAATGGCTCAACGAGATCGTGACATTATGAACACACCTTTAGAAGGGAAGTTTCCAAATTCTAAATATTTTTGGAAGTCGGAGAAAACAGATGTGGTGCGAAGGAGGCATGCAAGACAAGCGAGAGCAAGAGGAGATGGTCCTAGCACGACAAGAGAAGATCATCATAGCACCACAAATTGGTTAAGTGATGATGAATAGAGTACTTTTTGTAATCAGAGCCCATAATTTTCCAATCACTTCGGGTTGTAATTTCTTATTTATTGAATAGAGTACTTTATGTTGTTTCCAATTTATTGAATTTAGTACTTTATTTAATTTGGTAATTTATTTATACTAAGAGAATCTTTATTCAAAAGACATTTAAACACACCAAATAAAATTACATAAACATACCAAATAACAAAAAACTCACTAAATAAACTAAAAGAAACACACCAAATAAAATTAAATAAACACACCAAAAAAAAAAAAAAACAAACACACTAAATGAACTTAAGTATCTTGAGCTTGTTTCAATTCCCATTAGTGCTATATCCAATCAATTTGTCGGGCATTGTGCATATATGGCCTTTGAAGTGTAGTATATCGTTGAATGATCAATTCATTGTAACGTCCATCCCTTTCTAATGGCTCATGTTGCACGGGTTCTTCGGTGGCGTCATGTGCACAATATATACATGTTCTTGAATTGTTCATCGTATCTGGCTCATATTCATCAACGACATCATAATCGTACTCATCTTCCACAATCATGTTGTGAAGAATGATGCACGTCATCATGATGGATTAAAGCAACTCTACATCAAACAATCTGGAAGCACCCCTGACGATCGCCCAGCGAGCTTGGAGGATACCAAAACAACGCTCCACATCCTTCCTGCACCCCTCTTGATAGCTTGCAAAGTGTTTTTCCTTTGCAGTTCGCAGATGTGGCACAGTTTTGACAAATGTTGACCATTTTGGGTAAATGTCGTCTACTAGGTAGTATGGCCCGTCGTACATGCGTCCGTTGATGGAGTATGTGACTTTTGGCCCCTTTCCTTGTAGGACATTGTTGAACACTGGGGATTAGGCAAAGACGCTGAGGTTATTTTGAGTTCCTGGAACCCTGAAAAAGGCGTGCCAAATCTATGTATCAAAAGATTCCACTGCCTCCAAAATGATACTTTTTGCTCATTTTCTGTCCTTATAAGCACCTTGCCATGCACTTGGACAATTTTTCCACGTCCAATGCATACAATCGATGCTTCCAATCATCCCAGGAAAACCTCGTACCCCACCCTTCTTCAGAAGCCTTTGCAAGTTCATGTCAGTAGGTGTCTGGAGGTACTCTGCGGTGTAGATAGATTCGATTGCTCCACAAAACCTCATCAGGGACTCAAGAATGGTTGATTTCCCTATCCTTGTTAATACATCCACTTGGTCTGCAGATGCCCCATATGCAAGCATCCACAAGACAGCGGTAATTTTTTGATCTGGAAGGAGACCCATAACACCAAAAGCATCTTTCTTTTGCACATAGTAAGAATCATGGTTGCAAAATAGCAATCATGATTTTGTTGAACAAATGTCGTTCCATTCTAAAACGACGTCTAAAGTACGTATCTGGGAATGCACTATCACGGACAAAATAATCGTCCAAGAGTTCCGTACCTCGCCGTTGCCTGCTTCTATCAAGGTTTCCAGAATGGTTGGGTCTGCAGATCTGACCCACAACTTGGATGACTCGACAGGAATGTAAGGCTATTGCCATTCTTGCTTCGTCATCTCTCCTTCTACGCTCCTCATAATCTTCCTTCTCATTTTGGGCCACCTGGAGATTGAACATTCCTTCTGATTGGTTAAACAATTCTTCCCTCTCATTAGGTTGTAGATAAGGCCACGTGGCATGTCGTCATTCGTTAAAAATCTGATGAAAATCTATCCTCAAATATTGTAAACAGATTATGACACGTGGTGCGACGTGTTTGGTTAATAATCTTATCGGAAATCCATCACCAATAATTGTATTTTCGGATAATCACACGTGGCGCAACGAGTACGATTAAAAATCTTATCGGAAATCCATCACCAATAATTGTCTTTTTGGATTTTATGACAAGTGGCACAACGAGAACCATTAAAATCTTATTCGAAATTACAAATAAAATTATTTTGTATTATTTAATAACTTTTCGGATAATGACACGCGGCGCAACGAGAACGATTAAAAATCTTATCTGAAATTACAATTAATATTATTTTGTATTATTTTATAAATAAAAAAATACTAATATTTTATTGTCTATTGCCAGGGCTATTGAATTGCAACGGTGGAGATGCAAAAGGCGATTACTGTTCATTGGGTGGATAACATAGTGTATTGCCTGGGGGGAGGTTTCACACGCTGGAACTATTCTAAAGGGAACCCCCGATGCTGCGACATCTGAAGTGCACCGTGTGAAGAAAGAGTTGGCCCAGGTCAAACATGTAAGGGCCACTGAGTGCGGGATAAATGTAAAATAGATATGTAAGGACATGGCTTCCAGTTTTAGATTCGTTTGGGTGTAAAGCCAGCAGCATCAGGAACATCGATTTGAGCGATACGAGGGGATTGATCTTTAGGATTGAAAGTTGTCAGATGACTTTACTTCTTCCGATCCTATCCTAGACAACGGGTTTGCCTGAACCCGAAATAGGTCTAGTGTTAGTGAAAAATCCGTTGCTTAGGATAGGATAGCAAGAAACAGGTCGTTTAATGCCCTTCGATTTTTAGGATCCATCCCCTTGTACTTTTCATATCCACTAGGTTGAAACCCATACAACAATCGTAAATGTCAGGATCAGCCACAAATTGATGTTCCGAACACTACTGGCTTTACACCCAACCAAATTTGAAACCGAAAGCCATCTCCTTACGTATCTGTTTTATGTTCATCTCACGCTTAATGGCCTTCACAAGTTTGACCTAGGCCAACTCTTCCTTCACACGATGCACTTCAGATGTCACAGCATTGCGAGTTCCCTTTAAATCCGAGATCTTTTCCTTATGCCGTGAAGTTTAGCTTTGCATTCCTTGACCTGCTGCTAATTAAAGCTAAGAGACTCTAACCTAGCAACTAGTCTATTTGATTTTTCCTTTTAGAAAACAGCTATTTGAAAAACAACAAAAACGTTAAATCTTATGGAAATGGTGAGATATACCAAGAATAAGAGAATACCGCCGGAAGACAATAAGACTTATAAGAATCGAGGTCGCCATCAAGCATAGCCTCAAAGCGTCCAGCGTCATTAAGATGAGTCAAACCTTTTGCCATAACAGTAGTAGCACTTACATTGTTATATAGATCATCACTAAGAATGACGAAACTCTCGTCCCCTTTTGTGAACTCAGGTCTCTAAGCTTGAGATGACTCGTTGGAACTATTGCCACTAGCAGAGCCAAAATTGGGAGGGGCCGATTATCATTGCATGGGCGTAGGGTTCATATGAAGATATTCTGTGAATCACTCTTGGATTTTTTGGGTCTATCCACCAAAGGTCATTTATCCGACCTGCCTACAAATCTGGGCATTGGTAGGTTACGAGGAGAAGATGCAGCAAGGCTGGATATGGGAAAGTCAAGAGGCGATAAAGCCATAGTGGGAGAATAATCCATGTCGGAGTCCGCTTTCATTTACTTTGTCTTATCATCTTCCTCGCTTTCGTCTTCTTCTCCTAAGCTCTTTGTTTAGGAGCCCATCCTAAGAACAGAAGATTCTGCATTAAATCGATGCTCAATATCAAGGGCGAAGAGATATTTAAGTAGGGCATCAAAGGACAACAATCGGTCGACCAAATAGTACAGAAAGTAGATGATAGAGTCTTGGAGAGATGCGATATGAGTTAAAGTATTAACAACTTCTCTGGAGCTTCATACCTTCTTTGCCACGAACCTCTTTAACCAGCTTATGAGCCTTCTAATTCCCTGAAATCAAAAGAGGATGGTTCTTCCAATCTCTGGCTCTCAAGGGATCCAATGACAAGAATTTCTTGTGGTATCTAGGTTTAAAATTAAAGAAACTAGCTTTTCCCTTAATGGCGATCAAGTCGAAGAGACATAACAAATCTCCAAAACATAGAGATGCGCTCACTTTTAAACCTAAAAGCTAGGAAGGTCGACATAACCAAGTAAGAGTTCGGGTTCATCTACATATGGTGAATGTTTGTGAATAATAGGATGTGATGTATCATGGGGTGGAGCGGGAAATTAATGGCTCCTAAGTAGTCTGGAGATAAAATAAACCCGGGTGGAATACCAAAACTTGAAGACATATCAGCTCCAGCAAGAGATAGGTTATGGTGCACATCATCTAGAATGTGATATTGGTCATGAATCTTGACGATCTCGAAGTGTGGTGGGGTCCCACTATATTTAGACCAATACGTGCATTTTAACATGAGAAATAAGAGGCGAGGTTTGCCAGCCAGAATCAAGTCGAAAAGGTAAGAAGAGGAATTCGGACCCGTTAAAAATTAAGTGGAAGTTTTGAAGTATTTGACAGTTCCACAGGGAGAAGCTTGAAATAGAAAATTACTGTAAGCCAAGAGGCCACACAGAAATGAGAAATCACAGGCTCATTGGAGAATTGAGCGGAGGTTGTGAATAAAAGTGTGGGTAATCATGTGGAAATGAGAAGTGCAATTTATAAGAAGAGAAAGTCAATGGATGGAAGATAAGTGAAGTTTGGACTTAAACATTCATCCCTACGGAGGATGGATGATACTCCAATTGAGGGGATAAAGGTTATGGATAACCTGATGGATGAGATAAGACGTGTAAGAGGGGTGTCATTTTCTCATTTATATTTGAGTGTGTAGTCACAATCTTGGTCATTCCAACGGGAGACAACAATTTAACAACGACAACGATAGAAGAAAATAACCTCTGTTTGCTTTGGAGCACATATTCCAAAGTTGAAGAAGTGCACGTGATGGCAGAATTTAACTATGCAGGAAATTATGTAGCATGATGACCTGAGCCCGAGGTAATATGACACACCCCAACCTGTAATGTCTATCTGGACTCCGAATCGAGCTGTGTTGGCCAACACCCAGAAGGTGACGAAACCATAAAGTGTAGTGAGGTGGAAAATGTGAATAAATTAAAACCTAAAAGTGTAACATCCCATATCGACCAACAGAGAGGGGGTGATGTGCCTTATATGTACATGCCTACCTCCATATAGCATGAGGCGTTTTGGGAACTCACTGGCTTCGGGTTCCATCGGAACTCCGAAGTTAAGCGAGTTTGGGAGAGAGCATTCCTAGGATGGGTGACCCACTGGGAAGTTCTCATCTGAGTTCCTAGAAACAAAACTGTGAGGGCGTGGCCAGAGCCTAAAGAGGACAATATCGTGCTACGACGGAGCCGATACTAAGATGTGACAGAATGGTATCAAAGCCACTCTGCCGTGTGGTGCAAGTGTGCCGACGAGGACATCAGGTCCTTAAGGGGGTGGATTATAACATCCCACATCGACCAATGAAGAAGGGGTGATGTGCCTTATATGTACATGCCCACCTCCATTTAGCACGAGGCCTTTTGGGAACTCACTGGCTTCGGGTTCCATCGGAACTCCAAAGTTAAGCCAGTTCGGGTGAGAGCATTCTAGCATTCCTAGGATGGGTGACCCACTGGGAAGTTCTCATTTGAGTTCACAGAAACAAAACCATGAGGGCATGGCCAGAGCCCAAAGTGGGCAATATCGTGCTACGGTTGAGCTGGTCTGGGATGCGACAAAAAGTGCCTAAATGCAAGAATGACTTATGAGAGGGAATGAACCCATTTACATGTGTTGTCAGAGCATACGGTAGAGTAGATTGAGAATTACCAATGAAGGTAATCTTTTATACCAACATTGGCCAACAATCCTCGTCGACGCAAAGCTCTACCACTAAAACCATGAGGGGTGAAAAATAAGGGTGAGTGGGCCTAAAAATAAAGCTTTGTAAAAACCTTTTCGAAAACATAATAAACCCTAGCCGTAAAACAAGTATAGTTTCCATATATAACATACTACGTATAGTATGAAAATACTTACCATGGCTAGCAATATCTCAAGAATTCAACAATATTTTGTAAATAAACACCTAACATCCAGTAATCACATAATCTCGCATAAACACACATATCATATCGAGTGCTTATCAACATATGCTAACACATGAGTTCATGCTGAGATATTCTAACATGAACAAGACTGGGTGTAATAATGATATATGATCTAGTACTACAATTGCATGAAAACTGGTGTCATGCGCATCATATACGAGTCTTAATCGCCTAGAGCAATCTAGGATAGGACTGGCACCTACAATGGATCCAAAGTGAGCGTACGGTGTGCTGTGAACATACATGTGAAAGACTAGCCTTGGCCCAGGGCAAATACTAACACTAGTGCAGCACACGATGAGCAGATAATGTAAATATGATCAAGCAATGGTAATTCAATAATCCTAGTCAGTAAAATACTAATCATGGCTATAAATATAATTAAGGCATCTCATAATATTACGCATACCTGTGCATCCTGTAGGATTTATATTGATGTCACAATTCTCATCATTACGACAATTCTTATAAGCATTAATTTAATTATGGCATCACATAGAGAATTCATTAATAGATGTATATATGGAAACTAAACAAATATATATACTATATAAAAGAAAAAACCCACTCACAGATACTTGCGAAGTCGTAGCTATTTGAACAAGGGAATCAAAGTCTTTGATAGTAATTGCACATAAAAATTTGGGAAAACAGAGTGAATTTGGAATTAGGGCATCGAAATACGCTAAGTAGGGTCCCGGGCAATTTTCGTAAAAAGTCAACGGTCAATCCTTAAAAAACCGAGCCTCCCCGATGGTCAACTATGTTAAAACTTTGGGATTTCACTAAATGGATGTCAAAAATGGACTCAAGGTGTCGAAATTAGTCTAGGAGAGGTCCTGGCCAAAACCCCAAAAAAAGTCAATGTTGACTGGTCAACGGTCAACGCTGATCCAGAAGTCAACGGTTGACTCAGCCGAGCAAAGCCATCGGAGCTTACACCGGAATTTAGGATTTTTGACTAGAGATTTGGGCAAATTTCAAAGCTTTGTTACTTCGTCGTTTCTTAACCAAATTTGACCCATAATATATCAAAATGCATGTAGGGAAGTGTAGAACAAAATTATACTTATTTGAAGTTAAAAACAAATGGCCGGAGTTGGCCGGAAAACGCCTGCAAAGCATTGGAGGTTGCAGAAAACTTGGGAAAGTTCAAATGGTTATAACTTATTCAATACTCAACGAAATTGGGTGATATAAAAATAAAAATCATAACTATGGACGAGACAAAGAGAACGGTACCTTTTTCCATGACTGACTCGTTATGGTTCTGCTGAAAAATGGTCAGAAAATTCAAGGCCTGTTTGAGATGAACCTCGCGGTGCCCTTAGTTTGGACAGTGGTGGTCTGAAATTTGTGCACTTTGTGTTCACAATGACAAATTTAGAAAGAAAAAGTGGGGGAAAAGAGAAAATAGAGAAGTGAGGGTGAGAAGAGAGAGAGAGTGAACCGAGAAGTGAGGGAGACGAGAAAAAGAGATTGTGGGCCGCAGTTGCCACATAAATCCTACCTAAAAAAGTAATATAAAAATAAAATAATCATTAAAATAATTATTTTACAAAAATATCTTTTGGATTTGTAGTTCTGTAAAATCTTTGTTGTAACTCCGATTTCAATTTTGCTTGTGCCCACAAGTTCATACCGTCGAATACAACATAAATATGCTAAAAGAATGTTTGAACGTCTCTTTATACATTGGTCAACGAAAGTCAAATCATCGCCTCTAAGGGCATTTTCGTCAATTCACTCTTAAAATTCATAAAATATTTTGATAAAGGATTTTTGTGAAGTTAAAATAGATCCAGCCTTCATCTTCCTACAACTCTGCAACAACAACAAAACGGTGTGCAATTCATCTTTGTCTTTGATGCAGTGAATACTTCTTAACATGGCTATATAATATTATTTGTCTACCATGAAAATAAAAATAGGGCTAATAGGAAATCCAATCAAGAATATATCCCATTCCAAAATTTATTTCTTCTGCCAAGGAAATATGATTCGTCTTCCTCATTCAATTACAACTTTCCTCATAACATTTCAATATCCAACCATCATATGGTTATTTGTGTTGTAGTTTTGTAGACTGCGAAATTTCAATGAAATAAATGTGTCACAAACACATTAAATTTTGACATGTGAGGGCTTACGTGGCATACAAGGGCTTATGTGGCTTATGACTCATCAAGATCGGACAAGTCTCAAGGATACAAGTCACGATTGGTGGAAATTAATATTTGATTTTAGTTTAGATTAAACAAATTAATTAATTTAAATTAAAGAAAATAGAAATGCCGAATTGGACAAGATTGATTATTTGATTTTATTTAAATTAAATAATTGATTTATTGATTGATTGATGGAAATAAATCACAAACCAAGCAACAAATCAAGTACAAATCCATCTGTAGGCAAGGCTCGGAAAGTCTATAAATACAAGGCCCCCAAGGCAAAGGAAAGGGGATCCAAAAAATCATTCAAGCACCCAGACGTTGCCAAAGCTTAAGCACCCAAATCCCCAAAACACTTTGAAGAATTCAAAAAGCTCTATGCATTCTTCACCAAACCTTCGAAGAATCATCAAACACTACTACCCATGCCACTCCTTCAAATTGCCAAGAGTCAAAACCTGGCAGTAACCGTTCATTCGATATTAAGTCATCGCGACCCTTGGATTAACAACCTACACATCCACACACCTTCCGGAGATCGAATAAGAAGAAACTTGTAAAAAACAGATTGTAACATGATTTTCATGTTTACACATTTGGCACGTTGGTGGGACAATCTCTGCGTCTCATCTTTTTCTCCGTTCAAAATTCACACATCGTTGAAACTAATGGATTCATAAAGGGAACAAACTACTCTCGCAACCAAGGGAAGAAATGTTAACACTTTTGTTACAAGTGAAGAATTTGTCGGCATCACGACACAAACCAAGGCAAAGACGGTGACCATGCTTCATGCCACTTCCAAGATAGTGCTGCTAAAGAAGCAAGAGGTGTGTCAAAGGCACAAGCCCGTTAATAGCCTAGCCTCTATTGGGGCACCGAAGCATGCTTCTGCACCATGCGAGAAGACTTCCTGAAGTGATGAAAGCTTCAAAGAACTCAGACATAGACTCAAGCACAGGGTCATACCATGGATCACTGACTAACAACCATCTCAGGGATACTTCTTCATCATGTTGCGACTTATCTTTAATCCAAGTGATGGCCTCAATGAAGCCTCAAGTTGCACGTGTGCATGCAAAGAAGAACATGACTTCTTTGCAACGAAGCGTGACTTAGCTGGCATTGTCTGTTAAGGCAAGATGAATGCAACCCGACACACCACTTTGGCATCATTTCCACCAAAATCACTTGAAGGTCGTCGTGAGAATCAACCAGCCATTAACTTCATCGACTGAAGCGAGTCAAAAGCTATTGCTGCCATGACGTATCCATTAAGTCAAGTGAAAAGGGCAAAGAAGCTTGTCTCTCGAAGCAGTGAAAGGTGCTTGCCAAAAAAATTGAATAATTCAGTTGAGTAGTCACCATTACATATCTTTAGTGTCGGCTTAAAAGCGCGCCCATGCCTAGGTTTTATACAGGTGATGATGGTGGGAGTTACTTCTGTTGATGAACAACTGGCTCAAGCAATTAAGATGCTGACAAAGACTGTTGAGGAGAAAGATATGCAAATAGTGTCGCTCATGAGCAAGCTAGAAGAACGGCATAGCGGAGAGTCAAGCAAATGTACACCTCATCTAGAGTAAGAGACACGTCAGGGATTCACCTCTGACGGGAAAAAGCAATCAAAGCCTGATTTCGTTTCAGTGGCATCTTTGTCAATCCAACAACTCCAAGACATGATCGCAAACACTATCAAAGCACAATATGGAGGTTCTTCCCAAGATTCACTCATGTACATAAAGAAACTTGATAATCTTCAAATGCCAACTAGGTACCAGCTTTCCAAATTCTTGCAGTTTGATGGAAAAGGCAACCCTGAACAACACATCACCCATTTCATCGGAAAATACAATAGCACTGGTACAATGGAAATTACCTTGTGAAGCAGTTTGTCCGCTCACTTCAAGGCACCACATTCGACTAGTAGACAGACTTGGAACCAGAGTCAATTGACAGGTGGAAACAAATGGAGAGAGAATTCCTTAATCGTTTCTTCATCACATGTTGCACTGTTATCATGATAGAGCTCACAAACACAAAGCAATGAATGGATGAGCGAGTGGTCAACTACATCAATCGTTGGTGTGCTTTAACCCTTGACTGCAAGGATCATCTCTCGAAGCTGTCTTCCGTAGAGATGTGCACACAAGGAATGCATTGGGGTTTGCAGTACATCCTTCAAGGGATCAAACCTTGTACATATAAAGAACTAGCCACTCAAGCTCATGACATGGAGTTGAGCATCGTCCATCATGGGAAAATAGACCCGATTGCTGACTACAGAGAAGACGAAGTCCTTGAGCAGAAAATGGACAAATTTATGAGGAAGCCTACCAGAAAAGTAATGGTGGTTAACACAAATTCAGTCAAAATCCCTACACGAGACAAAGGGAAGCGAACCAAAGCTTTTCATGACCAAGAAAGGCGTAAACGTACTTTGAAAGAGCTTGGGGTGAAGACTTACCCATTCCCCAACTCCGCTGTGTTACCATGTTGGAGGACTAGCTCGACAAAAACGTGATCGATTTACCCGAGTGCAAATGGCCGGAAGAGATGAATCGTACCGACAACCCAAGATACTACAAGTACCACCGGGTCATCAACCATCTGGTTGAAAAATGCTATGTGCTGAAAGATCTCATAACTTACCAATACGTTCAAGAAGAAGTCATTTGAAATCGGGTACTAGGCGTAATTTCCTGCAAATAAAAATTAACTTTGCACAATAGACTAGTCAAATGAACTAGTCAACTACTAACAAGTTAGTCAGTGATATAAAGGGCAGCTGTAAGAACAAAACATAACTAACCAATACGTTCAACCAAAGTCTGCCCAGATTAGTTTCACAACAATAATTCCTAAGCTTGAACACATTTACATACCAATTCATTATGCAAACAGTAATAACAAAGCAATTACGAATTAAAGTATGTTGTATTGACTAATCAAGCTCTCTAGTCAACTAAGTACATATTCGTTAGTTGATCAAACGTAAATCTACGAATCAAACTTAGCTCACTACGAGTTATGTTAGTCAACAACAAATCAATTCATTACTCATAATATGCAGTGTAAACTTAGTCTCTCACACATATCAAATAAAAATTCCTAGGATGCATGAAACATATGCAAGTAAATAAGATATGTGGACAAGTTAAGAGATAAAGAAACAAGAAGTTTTTGGCCAGAAAACCCCACCTCTAGGTTAAAAAACCAAGGACTCTCCACTAAGAGTCCAATCCACTAGTGAAAACGAGACTCTTACAAAGTAACCACACAAGCTCAATTCCTAGATCCCTATCTACGAAGCAGCTTGTACCTTTGTGCAACCTTGCCTTTCAAGAAATTGACTCCTTTAGTCTTCACGAAGTGGCAGCTTCTCCTGAGCTTTTCACCTTGTGGCACCGAGACCTAATCAACTTATGCAAATGATATTATGATGAAGTTGATGCAAATCTGGATTTGTTGTCTAGTCAGTTTCACCAGTCAAACATTTGAAAGATGAAACTTACGCGAATCCAAAAAGTGGTTAGTTCAAAGATTTGAAACTTATAAAAACTTGACTTGAAACAAAGATCAAAATCACAAAAGCAATGCTACCCTAATATGCAATGATATGGGTGTTTAGTGCATATATGTGATTTTGTGGCTAGGGTTTTCAAGTGAGAACCAAAGGGCAGCTCTAAGCTAAAATCAACATTTTCTGAAAATGTAAAACACCTAGCCAAAACAAATGAGCATATAAAACGAATTTAAGCAAGCAATTTCAAAGATAGGTTTAGAAATATTCAATGAAGAACATTACCCATAAAATATGCTTGATGCTCCTAGGAGATCTGAGATGGAGATGAAAACTAAAACTTTCAAAATTTTCCAATCTCAAACCCCAAAAACAAAATGAACTCTAGCTTGAACTTTGTAAAAAGGGTTTAATGTTCAAACAGAAAGGGGACCAGAAAAGCCACGTGTCATGTGCAAAATCAATATGGAAAGATCTAGGCTGAAAAACCATTTTTGGGAAAAAGCTGTCAGAAAGCCCATGTGGTTGTCGTAAAGTATGTGCCCAGCTCGTGTGAAAGCAGTGAGAAGTTTTGACTAGACAGAACAACTAGACAGAATGAACTGTAAATAATGGCATGAAATGTATATGTATGAACAGACCTTTGATGAGAGAAGTTAAGTCTTGAAGTGATCTTTCCAGCAGCAAGATCTCAAAGTAGCATTTTAACCCTAAATTTAATTAGGGCATGGTGGTACAGCTTACAACATTTGACAAGGGAAGCTAAACAATAAATCTAGACTTCACATCATCGACCTAGGTCTTGATGATGTAGTGGAGTCAAACCATACCACCGTCACTTTTGGCTCATTCGACTCAACATCCTCACCTTGATCGTTAGGGGCATGCTCCAAAACCATGCCAGTCAAGCCCAGTGAATTTGAGGGATGGATTCTTATTACTCTAGAAAAACCGTGCAAGAAACACATGCCTTATTTACAGGCTGACCAATCAATGAGGAGGCAAAGAAGCTCTTGTCAACCTCCAAAGCACATGAAAATGTTGAAGATGATGAAATTTCAACACAAAGATTGTCCATCCCCATCACGATGTGCAATTTTTTCCCCGAAGACTTCTTTAATCAATCGATCAAGACTCATTGCTACAAAGTTTGTGAGGAACGCCTCTCCAAGATCGCTTGACAAATTCACATCAAAAGCTCCTTGCCTGGACGAGCTATGGACGAGCTAAAACTGCACTAGGCATAAATGCTCCTTGCCTGCATGAGCTGAAACTGCAACTGCATAAGGTATCAAATGCTCCTTGCTTGCACAAGCTGAAACTGCAAATGACATCGAATCTAAGCCAAATGCTCCTCAGCTGCACGAGCTAAAATTGTACTAGGCATAAGTGCTTCTTACCTACATGAGCTGAAACTACAAAACGACCAAATCCACACCAAACGCTCCTCATCTGCACGAGCCTAAAAGACGACATCAAAATGCTCCTCGTCCCCACGAGCCTAAAAGGCAACACCAAAACGCTCCTCGTCCGCACATTAACTGTGTCTCAAAATTTCATTGAAATAAATGTGTCTCAAACACATTAAATTTTGACAAGTGAAGGCTTACGTGGCATATGACTCATCAAGACTGGACAAGTCACAAGGATACATGTCACGATTGGTGGAAATTAATATTTGATTTTAATTTAGATTAAACAAATTAATTAATTTATATTAAAGCAAATAGAAATGCCAAATTGGGTAAGATTAACTATTTGATTTATTTAAATTAAATAATTGATTGATTAATGGAAATAAATCACGAACCAAACCACAAATCAAGTACAAATCCATCCATAGGCAAGGCTCGGAAAGTCTATAAATACAAGGCTCCCAAGGCAAAGGAAAGGGGATCCAAAAAATCATTCAATCACCCAGACGCTGACAAAGCTCAAGCACCAAAATCCCCAAAACATTTTGAAGAATTCAGAAAGCTCTCTTCGTTCTTCACCAAACCTTCAAAGAATCATCAAGCACTACTAACTGTGCCAATCCTTCAAATTGCCAAGAGCCAAAATCTCGCGGTAAATGTTCACCCGAGATCAAGTTATCACAATCCTTGGATTGACAACCTACACATCCACACATCTTCCAAAGATCAAATCAGAAGAAATTTGTAAACATTGTAATCCTACAAATTCATTAATACAATACAATTACTTTGTACACGTGTTCTTGTCTCATTTGTCACAGGATTTTTGTGTTTACAAGTTTCGTTGTAAAAAATCCATGTGATAAACATTATACATGCGATTGTGATGACTTACTTCAACAAAGCAATGGAGGGCTTCCTCCCTCCTTGTTCACATTTGCCGAGTTTACCACTTTAGTTTTTTCCTCCCAAATTTTAACTGCTTGCAATCATTAAATAGCAAACAATAAACTACTCAACATTGTACAATTAATCACATCGTTGGAAGTCAAGAGAATCCTAAACCCCCAATCTCCATAGATGTAGTATACTTTGGTTGCGAATCCACAAGAGTCGAATAGGCTTCTAAGGATTTTGCTATTTGAGCAAAATACCCCGTTTTGTTCGTTTAAAGTTTTAATCGTTATTTGTTTATTTATTATACTAATTATAGTCCACGTTAACATTTATCATTTAATGATTAAAAGTGGAGTCAACATCACTTTTAATTAGGATCATTGGATGTCATAAAATCTAAAGGCTCAAAAGAAATGTAAAAATATTTATCTCTTGATCTTATCCCATATATATGTGTGTGTGTGTGTGTGTGTGTGTGTGTAGATGCTTGTGTGCTTAGATGTGCAGAGATATATAATATACTAACCTCCTTGCACGCGCTCATGCGAGTACTGAAGGCTCTTTTATAATTACGGCATTCTACGCACGACTTATTCAATTTAAATGTATTTATCTACGTATATTTGAAAAATGAATTAAAGATTAAAAGAATGAATGTAACCTTATCATATATTTGATGGAAGCAAAATCTCTTTGTACACAACATTTCTTGTGAAGACTCCCATAAATTAACAAACACATAAAACACAATAAAACAACATAACACACTAATAATTAACAAACCGCCGAAACATGAAAGCACAATAGTTCGAAACTCTTTTTTTTCACAACTTGCAGAGTTGGAATTTTTCAAACACTTGCATTTGTCAAAGGAACTGATCACATTATATCCACTGAAAAAATTTGTTTTTTCAGAGGCTGTAGATAACCTTTTGTTTTTTCACAGCTCTGAAGTAATTAGTCACACACAAATGATAAATAAATTAGGCTAACACTATTAGTAACCCAAAAAAAATTGTAGAAAAATCTACAAAATAGCAAGATATGAGAAATCAAAACCACACAAAACCCGAACATTACAATGATCCTTTTTAAGAAAATAAAAAACTAAAACCATTGCATAAGTCATAAATTACACCGGGAAGAAAAATTAAGAGACCTTTGCAAATTGCAATTAGTCATAAACCTAACATTTATAAACAGTAACACTTTTCATTACAATTTTTTTCCCGTTACATGTTTCAACATAGAATTATTTCTCTGTTTTTTCAAAGCTTAAAATATCACTAACCTACAAAGAAAACATCCAACCATTCTGTATACCCGACAACTAACCACATAAATTTTAACCCATAACACTTATTTCACGACACAATTTACCGTCTTGCCTATTCTCATCTTCTCCCTAACCAAATAAAAAAGGGTATCCCTTAGTAAATAAAAAACTCCAATTTATCTTTTCCAAGCTGTGATAACATGATTTGAAACAACAACAAATAACAATTAACAAAACCAAGCCAACAGTAATGAAACCAAACAAAATAAAATCACAGCTAAAATTAAAAAGTTCAAAAAATGATTACCAATTTAATAAATCTTGAATGATATAACCAAATCTTATCATTTTTACCTTCTTTTATGACGCTTCACTTGACTGATTAAAAGGCTTCACTTCTTTTATGCTTGGTTATACAAAATAATTCTATGTTGTATCATTCACTTTTGCGAGGCTTTACTAAAAAACAAAGAACAACAATTAAGTATTTTGTATTTCCTATGAGCAATCACATAAATTCCAAGTTATTCAATACATTCATAAAACAACATGAAACACATTTAATGTTCAGATCATACAAAACTGAAACCTCAGAATATGCAAAAACAATTATTACTTTCTTACAGAATAGCCTAAAAAGAATAACTCTAAATTACTTATCTTTATTACGAAAATGTTATAATAGCAGAGAAAAAGGCCCCAAAAAATGAAGACCCACAACTCTTGGAATAAAAAAGAAAACCAAATGATACATTCAAACCACCAATCTAAACAACACTCACAAAAAAGGAATTCACAAACAAAACCCATGTAAACACAGAGAACAAATCCAAAAAGGGAACCCAACACATGAAGAAAGTCAAAAAACCGTCACAATTAAAATAAAAAAGTTGAATAACTCATTACCAATTAATAAACCAATAACCAAATAACCAAAATTTTGCATTCTTTAATTTATTCGAAATTAATTTCGTCTCAGTCTTTTTTCAAATCTGATAAAATCTCCAAAACACAAAAAACAGTAGCTAACTATTTTTTATACCCTGTAAACAACGATATACATCTTAACCCATTTAACATATTCATAAAATAACATCATACACATTTATGCACCAGATTATATAGAAGTGAAGTATCACAACATTCATAAAAAATTATTACTTTGTTAGAGAAAAGCTTGAAAAAAATGTAAATTACTCACCTCTATCACAAAAATGTTATAACAGCAGATAAAAAAAAGGCCAAAAAAAGGAAAAGCCGTACCTCTTGAAATTAAAAATAAAAAATAAAAAAAACAAATGACACATTCACAGTATTAATCTAAACGATCTCCATAAGAAAAAAAAAAATGAACAAACAAAACCCATGTAAATATACAAAACAAACCCAAAAAAAAATGAATTAAGCTACAGCAGAGATGATGCAGTTCCTGCGGTCCCTGCTAAAGGTTTTCTAAGGATGAAAAGTGAGAATAACTTTCTCTCTTTTTCTCTCTAGAATAGCCGGCCACCATGGGAGAGTTTACTAGCATCTAACTCTTCCATGGCCACTCATCTTCTTTCTCAACCATCCTTGGTGTCGGAACTTAGAGGTCTCCAACTTTAGGGACTTTTGGAGAACCCAATTCTTCCATCCATATCCAAGAAGACATGGAGCCAAGAAGCCAAGTTCCTCCTTCCACATCCATGGAGCCAAGGAGTAAGGTGACAAAGGAAAGAAGGCCCTCACATGGGTGATTAACCTTTGCTAAGCAAAGAGGTGCTTCAAAGGTATAAAGAAATCTCAACTCTTTCTCTTAGATCTTAAGTTGATATTGGTTCATCATAACTACTAGGCTTTGAATTTCATGGGTAAAGTTTTGTTTTGAGTGCATACAAGCATGATTCCGCCTTTAATTGTTAATTGCATGTTGTAGATGTTGCTCAAATGAACTTGTTCTTCACAATTTTTCCTTCAAGTGGTATCAAAGCCTAGGTCTAGTAGTTGGTGAATCCTTTTGGGTTTTGTAGTTCATAGTCTTTGATTTGAATGTTGTAATTGTTACAAGCTTTATTCTTGCTTCATATGAGCATGAATTTTGGAGCTAAAATTTGTTGCCTTTTGTTTGGGGAAATTCGGCCAAATCCATGGGTGGATTTTTTGGGTTCTTGTTTGTTTTGTTAAAAGTGTTTTAAAGTGACATTAGGAACCCCTAAGTACCCTAGTATGCTAATATGATATTTCCCTTAAGTTTGAGAGGTTTTGGGGTGTTTTTAGGTGAAAAAATGTTCATGGTGCTCTTATGGGTTTTCATGGATGTTCTTCATTGTTCTTGTTATGTTCATAACCAAGAACAAAAAGTTTGTTGTTTTGATTCATAAAGGTGTTTGGTTATTTATTTGTTTTTGTCAAGTGATGGATGGTATGATTTTTCAAACTACACCCATACCTTTTCTACTATTCACACCATACCGATCACTTACAACTTTCAAGCACCTTTCAAACCACAAATCAACTCATTCACACTACCATGACCGGCCACCCTATTAAAGTAGGGTACTTTTGGGGCTTTTATGTAATTACATAAAATTTTGATACTTTTGTGTATTTGTACTTTGACCCGAAAGTTTACATTTTTACGTAAAGGCCCAAAATCACTAAAGGACAAATTGTTTTGCTCCTTTAATGAAGTTTTTTTCTTGTGTTTGTTGAAAATTTTGAGATCTAGTTGTAATTACATGAAGTAGTGGACTTTTGTGTTTTTACAAAGTGACCTCAAAAGTTTATGTTTTGCAAGATAACCCAAAAGTTGAGGTTATTGCATTTGGCCCAAATTAGTTGAGAACAAAATAGTTTTGTATCTTTAAATGAGAATTGGATTTTCATTTAATTTAGCTCCATCTAAATCAATTCTATGGATACAAAAACCAAATGACAATGTTGCATTCAAGTTTAATTAGTTAAAGCGTTAATTAATTAAAGAAAGGGTGATTATGAACCTAAGCCTACGATAATTGAGCTATGTGAAAGGCTGTCTCTCAAATTTGTTTGAACCATGGGAATGTGTAGATTAAATTTTGGTTGTAATTTGATATGATCAAATGTTGTAAAAGAGCATAAGCTCTTCTTTACTTTAAGGTACTCCTTTCTTGTTTTATTTGATATGCATGAAATTGGAGTAGTAGGGTCCAACGCCCAATAAGAAAACACGCCTTAATGTGATTAAACGCGTAACTAAAATCAATTACCATCCCTAGACCGAGATCCAACACTAGGCTCTTGTTGGATCGAATCAAAGGTTCATAGTCATCCTAAGGCCCTAAGGCAACTATATAGTCCATCAATGAATGCAAAGCTTATGTTAGTATACCATATACTCTTGCTTTAAAAACTGTTTTACAAGTATAGTGGGAGTATCATATACTACTAAAACAATCACAAAATTGTTTTAATGAGATTAAAATGCAAGCTTATATGTGATGAGACCTAAAAACCCTCAACCAAACCATTATTAAGTTGATAAGCGTGAGAGTGCTTTGAACACTCTTTCGTGGCCTTCCATTGTGGTAGGCTCCAATCGTTTGTGACTCGTACACCGTATTCATCTAGTTTCTGGGGTATACAAAGTATGTGCTTACATTCAGGAAAAGCCTATAAACATATGATGAAGTGAAGATAGGCAATGAGTATGGTCAATATGATATTCTTTTGAGGCCATTCTTGAACCCCTACTTGAACTAGCATGGTAGAATGACTGATGTGAAAATTAACTTGACACACAAATTAAACCCTATTTGTGACAATTGTAGTAATGAAGTAAGTAGGGATCGTTCTAACCGGGGATTAACTAGGGGTGCTAATCTAATTTGAATTGACTCAAAAACACAAAAACTAAACTTAAAGACTCTTAACAAGACTACTATGACTCAGAACAGCTTTGAAACACTCAAAACTGCCTAAAACAATCAAATTGACTCAAACAGAAACTAGAACTTAATTTGGACGAATTTGAAAGTGTTTATGACTCCAAATGCTTAAGAACACAAAATAAAACAAATTCGAATGACTAAGACTCAGCAAAATATGGGGGGATTGTGGTTGGACGAATTTAAACTAAATGGGTAGATTGTAAAGAAAATAGATTTTAAGACAAAATTGTGATGAATCAATGGATGATGGAATAGCTAAGGGGTTCTTCTCCACACATGAAATATATGCAACGTAAATCAATTTCCAGTTATCAATTCAATAAGTTATGAACCTCGACACTCCAAGTTAATTAGGTCCGCTTAAATTAACCTTCAGATTTCCCTAGAATCATTGAATTGGATGAATATGCATCGCAAACAAATTATTCCTAACAAGTTCTCTATATGAACAGCATGATAAAGATACAAGTTAGAATCATTACGTTCTTTGGAAATCATAAGCATCGACAAGGCATTTGTAACTATGAAAAGCATGATACGCTTGCCAGGAATCTACTTAACATGATCGTGACTAGCAACCTTCACTACTTGTGAATATAAATTCATAACGATTAGGTGAAACAAACTTATATCCTAGCACCAAATTCAAGCATGCAAATTAAGCGTGCACTCTCAATCAATATACAAGAATAAGTTCTAAATCAAACGGTTAAGCAAATTGTATTCAAAACTTATGCAACGATAACTGGAAGTAATCAACTTATTTCACATATATAATCATGGTTTCGAATCACCCCCTAGCTAACTAGGGGGTTTAGCCTCTCATGTTCACAAAAAGAGAAATAAAATTGAATTTAAACATAAGGAACAAAGGATGGATTACACCCAAAACGCCCAAGAAATCCACTTGAATTTCTGCACGTTTTAAAGTCCTCTTTCTCCTTCTCCTTGCTGCGGCAGAGATGGTCTAGGGGTGTTTTGGATGTTATTTTGGGTTGGGGATGGATTTAGGGAGGTTTGGTGGCACGGCAAGGTTGTGGAGTGATGGAGGAAGTTTTGTATGGTAGCTGGAATGGTGGAGGAAGGCACGGCAAAGGCTGGGAATTGGTGATGAATGTCTTGCGGCTGAATGCAATAATATGGTGATGAATGTGTCCTCTTCCTCATGAAGAGTGAATGGGAGAATATATGTATGATGGTGGCTGAATTAATTAATGGGAGAGAATGGGAGTGACAGCTAGGGTGAATGATTAAAGGGTGCGGCAAGGTTGGTGGAAGGCTGGAATGGGTTGTGAAGGCTACGGCAATGGTGGGGAGTTCTTTGGTGATGAATGTGGCTGCCATCATGAAAAGAATGACTAATTAATGCATGTAGGGTGCAGCTAGGTTGGAAAGGTGTGGAAGATGGCTGGAATTAGGGGGAATGCACGGCAAAGGATGGTGGAAAGTGTATGGAATGTGGCTGCAATATGAAAAGAATGACTAATTAATGCATGTAGGGTGCAGCTAGGTTGGAAAGGTGTGGAAGATGGCTGGAATTAGGGGAAGGAAATAGGTTTAATTCAGAAATAAAAGGGCAAGGTGGCTGTAAGGAAAAGGATTAGGGTCTAGGTGCATAGAATGGGCCTAAAATAGGGTGGTTTGCACGGCAAGGGAAGGGGAGAAGGGATAAGCCCACGGCAAGGTTGTGTAATTGGGCTAGGGCCTTGTTTTGTGTCCTAAAGTGCATACAAGGCCTTCAAAGTGGCTAGAAAATACGGACGTTTAAGTTTAGGAAAGGTTACCAAAACGGGAAACCTAGGGTTAACTTTCCTACTTCAAGTAGGAAACCTTGTTTGAGTAGGATTCCTCGTTTTGGTAGGAATTCATCGTTGGAGTAGGAATTCGTCGTTTCTTCAAGTCTTCAACTCATTCATTCCTCTTTCGCTCCAAAAGACTCCAATTTGCATCTTCTTGCACACTTTGGCCTTATAATCTGAAAATACACAAAAGTGGCCTTAAACACTAAAATAACTAAGTAAACACAACATAAATGCACGAGAACAAGCTAATTAAGTCGCATGAATATGCTCCTATCAATGACTTAACTAAGTGCAATGGTGCCAATAACGCACATTTCAAAGGTGTTGTAATTTATTCTTGAATAGTTCAAAATAGTTAGTTCTCCTACTTGAATGTTTGATTCTGTATTAGTAACTATGTTTTGCAATCATTGTAAAAGAGTGACTAATAAAGAAGTAGAAGATTGATGAGAGAAGAGAAAGTACTTCACATTCGGAACATAGATGAAGATATAGATCTCTGAGAAAGCATATAGTACTTACTTCCTCATATGAGCTACCAAAGAAATAGGAAAACCAAAGTTTGTCTTCACATTCCAATTTGAATAAGGAACTTAATTCCATCACTATAGTTTTAAGAGATGGATAAATGTTTTGTTTGACAAAACATTATTCTTTATTAATGAATGATTGGATTATAGTAATCCAATTAATTGTCTCTATATTGTAGAGATGATACGGTAGTATTAGCTGTTTAGAATATAACGATGCTTAAAAAGGTTACAAGGTAGTGACTAACCCTACTGAGTTGTGACACCTCTAAAACATAAATTACAAGTTGGTCATAGATGGATGCTTTGGATCGTTAGATACGGATCCAATGCCTTCTTGTTAAAATTTTATAGAGGCAAAATGTTTGAATCTTTATTCTTTTGAAAAGAAGAAAGAATCACAAAGTTGTTGAGGTTAATTCACTTAGATATTAGTGGCACTTGTCCACAACATAATACTACTCATGTTGCATGACATTCACCAAAGATCACTCTTGGTTGGACTATTGTTTATTTTGACAAGTCCGAATACTTTGCAAGTTTCAAAGAATTAATGAATGTAAGTTGATGAGTAAGGCGTCTAAAGTATTTACCTCCTTATATTTGATCCAAGGAAAAATAACACTTTAGAAGAGTTTCCTTGAAAGATATCAAGGAAAGTAGCATCAAATACCCATATATAGGATATATATTTCTAAGACAATATGATTGTCAATTAGAAGATCTTCCAAAATTTTCATGACTCCATAGGATGTAGTTGGAAAGAAAGACAAGTCTTAAGCGTGTTAAGATTTGAGGTTGTGTGCTAATAAGCAATATTTGCTTGAGAACAATCTTGTGGGATATCCTTAAATTATCCTTTGGATATCACTTCTATAAACCAACTAACAAATGTTATTTTATTTGTTGGGTAGTTCATTGTAATCCTACAATAAGATTGCCTAAGATAGAGCAAATGAACGAGAGATAGAACTCAAAGAATGGGTTCTTTGAGAGACAGGATGATAATCAACAAATATAACAACCTAGTTCCTACACCACAAGCTCCAAGGTAGTCAAGAAGGATCTATAAACCATCTCAGTTGAATGGTTTGAACTTTATGACTATGTAATAGAGTTACACCTCTTAATTCAAAAGAGATAAGAATGAAAATCCTTATGACTACATTGAGTGTATATACGACATATACTCAAGGAAATGGTATACTACCATTTGACCCGAAATAATGAAACCTTCATATCTAATTGGTAGCTTAAGGTGACTACAATCAACGAGATTGGTTGTCTTGGAAGAAACCATCTTTGACGTAGTCTTGGTTTCTATTAATTCAAAGATTGCTAGCTACAACTAAACGGTGATTCAATGTTTGGACATAATATGGGTTTCCCGAACCATTATCAAGAGAGTCTTGATAATATATGTCTAAAACTAGGAATCACAAGACATGTAAGTTGTAGAGATCCATCCATCATGAATCTTAGCAAGCTAGTGGGAGCTATAAGTATCTTATAAGAAAAAGATCAAATAGTTTGATTTCTCATTAAGATGTAAATGAATCTTTTGTTTACTAGGTTTACAAGAGATTAGTGGGAGTTAATCATATTCCTAAATTTGAATATATATATATATATATATATATATATATATATATGTATATGTATATATGTATATATGTAGATGATATATTAATTTTGGAAATGAAAGGAATTCTTCTTCGTTAAAGTTATGACTTTAAATATTCTATAACGATAGAATGTATATGGGAGACATAGTCTATATGCATTGAATGGAAATCTATAATGATAGATTTCAGGATATAATTGGATTATATCTATCCCTAATGATAGACAAATGATGCTAGGAAGTTTCTCATATGATGATAAACTTCAATCAAAAGGACAATTCTAGTGAGGCTAGGAAGTTGCTCTGACGATATCAATGCAAGCCTAGGATCAGAACCATGGCAACTGTCAAGTGAGTCCTTAAGTATTTAAGAAATACTGAAGGATAGATTCCTCAAGAATGAGGAAGAATTAAAGTAATGCAATGGAAGCATAAATGTATTATATTATGAATCTAATATTGTATCCATCAATGGATGTCTCTTCATTATGAATGAAGAAATAATTGGATATCTCTTTATTTTGACTAAAGAGATATTTGGGTGGAAACATTAAAAGTAATGACTTTAATGTGTTTCATCGTGCATACAAAATATATCGCCATATAGAAGCTTACAACATTGTTGTTTGGATGGGAGAGTTCATTTATGAACTCTCCATTCGGTTCCAACCAAAAAGTGTCTCTAGTGTACCAACACTAATGGGGCGATAGCTCAAGCCAGGGAATCAAGGTCCCATCAAGATCTGAACTCAAATGAGAGACTGAACCACATGATTGAGAATCATGTATAATGGTGATGTCGTTATTCTCAAGGTTGCTTCTATGGATAACATATAGATATCCATTGTCTAGGCCTACTACTTAGCCATTTTTGAAATAAATTCAGAAAAGGTATCATCATTGATGACCAAGCTGATTGGCTCTAGTGCAAGTGGGAGATTGTTGGAAATGTGCCCTAAAACCAATCATATGATGCTACTTTATGGACACTTCACATGATAAACTAATCTAGTTTAATATAAAGGGCAAAGATTATTGTTTAAAGTCGTCTCATATAAATGTTATATGCTTAAACGATAAGTCCAAGGAATATGTAATTGGGAGAATGTGATCTAAAGAACTTAGATTCATGAGACCATTCTCTTTCGAATACATATCCTAAATGTTCCTGATCATAGGATTGCCAATTGGGCATTGACAATCCGTCAAGATCAGTACATCCTATTAAGGAGAGTGACTGGTCTCGAGTCATTGGTGTGATTAACAATAAGACAAGCATGTCGGTGCTCAATAGAGAATGAGTCCACTGAAAGCGATCAACAAGGAGTTCTTATACTCATGTCACATAATAACTCATGGTTGGGATAATGCAAAGTAGTCATTTGACCTGAGGCATTATAGTTGTCTTGTGGTTAGGTCCTTGATCTTTGACTATGTCAAAGTCACTCTGTAAAAGTGTGTCCACAACATAGCTAGGGTTAAGCCACTTAGTCATGGAGGCAGGTGAATGTACAACAAAGGATCTCCAACCTTCAAACCGTTTAAGGGAGAATACTCTATAAAATGATTAAGAATCTTTGGCCAGAGTATGAATGAGATTTAGGAAGTCGTTCTAAATCACATTCAAGGTAATCATATAAGTAAGAAAATCACATTGGATAGTAGACATGAATAAATTATCAAACCAAACAATGTGGTCAAGAGTATTGTATTAGAGAAAGACCGTATTGCATTGTAATCCCAAACTGAATAGGTTCTCCAACCTCTTCTAATTAGCTTGGATAACCATGACATACTACTAGGTGTCACTCATTGTTTGTGGAAGCCTTAAAGGTGTATAATCACTAAAGGGAGAATTGAAATGAAGTTTAAAGGATTTGATGGATCGCACACCGTGTAAGGTAATGTTTAAAGGATTTGATGGAGATGAGTAAGGACAATTAAATGGTTTAATTGTTTATGGCAAGGATTAATTAATATGTTAATTAATCAAACGAGTAAGTTCATTTTAAACCTTGAGTTAGTGTTGGGCCTTAAAGCCCAATGGGCTTCAAATCGTCAAGCCCATTAGCTTAAGTTGTATGACAACTTAACAACCAAAATTCAAGAAGCCCAAAACAACCCAAAGGCTTGGGAAAAACCGGCCATAGAGAAAGGAAAGGCCTTTTGGTCCAAGATGCACACAAAAGTTGAAAGCATAGAAGGGATATCTTCCATCCATATCCAAGAAGACATGGAGACACGAAGCCAAGTTCCTCCATCCACATCCATGGAGCCAAGGAGCAAGGTGACAAAGGAAAGAAGGCCCTCACATGGGTGATTAACCTTTGCTAAGCAAAGAAGTGCTTCAAAGGTATAAAGAAATCTCAATTCTTTCTCTTAGATCTTGAGTTGAGTATTGGTTCATCATAACTACTAGGATTTGAATTTCATGGGTAAAGTTTTGTTTTGAGTGCATACAAGCATGATTCCGCCTTTAATTGTTAATTGCATGTTATAGATGTTGCTCAAATAAACTTGTTCTTCACAATTTTTCCTTCAAACAGTTTGCTAAGAAACTTAATGGGGTGGTGGTCCTGTGATAACACTGCACCAGTACCGTTATTGAAGGCATCACATTCAATGGTAAGCGGCTTGGTGAAATCTGGAAAAGTAAGAACCGGCACGGACCACATCGCTTTTTTAAGAGCAGAGAAGTTATTGTCGACTGCAGTGGACCACTTAAAGTTGTCTTTACGCAGTAAGTCTGTAAGAGGTCTGGCGATAATCCCAAAATTACGAACAAACTTGAGGTAATATCCTGCGAGTCCTAAAAACCCATGAAGGGCAAAAATAGTGGAGAGAGTTGGCCAATCAGCAATGGCCGATATTTTAGCATAGTCCATTGACACTCCATTTTCCGAGATTATGTGACCCAAATAAGCAATCGAATGTTGGCCAAAAAGGCACTTTGAAGGCTTCAATTTCAACTGATGGTGGCATAAAATCTCAAACACAAAAGTTAAATGAGCCACATGTCGTTCCTCTGAAGCACTAAAAACCAAGATATCATTAAAAAAAAAACAATGACAGATTTATGCAACAGCGGCTTTAATATAGAATTCATCAAGGCCTGAAAGGTAGTTGGCGCGTTCGTAAAGTCCGAAGGGCATGATAGTGAACTCGTAGTGCCCTTCTTATGTCCGAAAAGTAGTTTTGGGAATGTCGGCCTCGTGCATTCATATCCGATGATATCCCGAACGCAAGTCCAATTTTTAAAATATGACTGCACCTTTTAATTCCACTAGTAATTCATCAATAATGGGAACTGGAAAGCGGTATTTAATGGTGACGGAATTCAAGACCATATAATCCACACATAATCACCAAGAATCCGCATCTTTTGGAACCAACAGTGCGGGCAACGAGAAATGACTAAAGCTAGGTTGGATGATGCCCGCTGATAACATTTCTGCAACTTGCCTTTCGAGTTCCGATTTCTGAGCATGGCTATAACGGTAAGGCCTCACATTGACATAACCCATCCCAAAAGCAAAGGGATACGATGATCAATTTCTAGGTGGGGTGGTAATGTGGTAGGTGGGGAAAAAAAGTCTTCATATTGGAGAAGCATGACCTGCAAGATGTCTGGCGTAGGAGATGCTTTAAAAGGTGATGTAGTGAGACTAGATATCTGATGAATAACACTGACTGGATCACTAAGAGAAGAGTTCCCAGACTTTGATGGTACGAACGAAATTGAAATGGCAATGGAAATTCCCACCAACCTATAATTTCTCCTGTCAATCAAGAATTCCATGATCTTAAGAAGAAAGTTCCATCCAACGAAACCCAAGGTCTCTAAACTAGTCAACGCCAAGTACCATGTCACAACCCGCAACCGCGAAGAGGTGAAAATTCCTCCTGAATGTATAACCATGTATCCACACTGAGACATCGAGAGCCAAACCCGTTGTACGAAAATAGTGACCTGTCGCTACCATGACAACCTTACTAATTGATGAATCAATGGTCAAACCCAAGTAGGCAGCCACTTGAGGGTTGAGGAAACTTTGGTTAGCTTCAGAATCAATAAAAATGTGACAGTATAAGCCCCTTCAATCGCATAGCTCTACTGTGAGAACGCTTACAGGCCGAAATAGCATGGAGAGCAATAGGGTGCTTAGGTTGTTCCACCAAAATCGAAGCAAAGGAAAGTAGGGTCATCAAGCTCCAGTAACAGATCCTAAACTTCATCCTCAACAAGAAGTAGGAGAACATGGGATTGGCGACATTGGTGACCAGGCTTATATTGATCATCACATTTAAAGCAAAGGCCATGTTCTCGACGTGCTCACATTTCCGTCTGAGTAAGGCAGAGCACATGCTTAATGAGGGGTAGGGTAGGTGTTAGCTGAGGGGAGTGAGACATGGAAAGTTGCGTTGAGTGGATGGAATGAGGTAACGGAATAGGTTTGGAAGTGGTGGCAGAGGAACGTGAAAACCCGGGGTGAAAAAAGGAACGATGCCCTTGTTTGGTCTCTCAAATCCGAGCGAGCTCAATCGCACGGGCAAGAGACGTCGGCCTTTGTGCCACCACATCGTCTTGCAGTTCATCTTTAAGGCCCCCTAAAAACGCTCCCAAAAGCTAAGCATCTGACCAATTTGGAGTTCAACACGAAAACCGAATAAAATGACCCACATACTATTCAACTGATCCAGTTTGGGATATGTGAGAAATGGCCATATGAAAGTTCAAAGAATCTGCAAGCTCAAAACGTTACAGCAATTAGGTTGTGAAGGTCGCCCATGAAGAGAGGGGAAAACGCATTTTGAACCACCAAAGCCAATGGGTAGCATCCCCGCTAAGATGTAGACCAGCAACTATGACACAGCGACGATCCTCGATCTCATGATAATCGAGAAATTTGTTAACCATTGCAATCCAACCATATAGATTGTCCCCAAAGAAGTGAGGGAACTCAATTTTCAAATGCTTAGGCCTATTGAAAGTAGGGGGAAGGGAGAGGATAAGGGTGGGAGGAATGGGGATCGTGGTCTAGCGGAGGTAAAGTGGAACCGCCGGTAAAATGAGGGAGATATCTAGTTGTGGGAGGGATGGCTAATGAATGGGAAAATGAGTGAAAGGGTGGTGTGGCGTAGGAGAGGGACGAAGGTCCAACCGTCAAATAGGATATGGATGGGTGGGTGGTAGGGATTGGGTGAGAAGGGAAAGTCCCCCATATGGGTTGGGGAAGGGTGGTATGGATGTTGGGAAAAGGGGTAGACCCAAGGAAAACTAGTATGGAACCGATAGGGATCTGTGAAAGGGTCTGGTTTGGGGGCTGGGTTTTAAGCGAACGAAGCTCTTGGATCACTATTTGTTGAAATTGTTCCTGCCGAACTCAACTAAATGACAGATCCGCGAGAACTTGTTGCAGAACAGGGATATGGTGTTGTAGGTCATCTTGGCGGAGGTTCATCATGGTCACTGTTTCATTGAAGTCATGGAGCTGATTGAAAACTTATTGTTGCTGAAATTCCTAGAGTTCGTCCGCCTCTGTGACATCAGCCATCATCATCGATGCCTTGCTTTTGCCCATGGAAGCAAGCCAAGCTATGGATACCAAATGTTAGGTTTTCAACCACACATGGGAAGAAAGATCAGAGTAAAAGGAAATGCAAAGAAAGCTAAAAGGGTTAATTTATTTCATACTCTTTCACAGACTACAAAAGGGACGTATATATCTATCAGCCACAACAAGACAAAAGACTTGGTGCTAAGTCACCACCTACAACTAATGCAATTACAATGGGAAGTAATTAGCTTAGGAGGGTGTAGTCAAATTAATATTTCATAGGATTTTAATAGAATTCAAAATTTGGGTGTAGTTAATTAGATTTTAAAAAAGCATTTTAAAGGACTTTGAAATCATAGTATAGTCAAATTAGGATTTAAAATGATTTTGAAGAATACATAAAAATTCAGGAGTAGTCAATTACAATTTTAAATAATACATCTAAATTCAAGTATAGTGAAAATGTCAAAGATTTGTTAGGATTTTAATTAGTGAAGGATTTAGATGGATTTGAAGGTGGGTGGTATATATACCAAAGAGCATCAAGAATCCAACCCTCCCTTTCATACGATCGCCTTCAATCTCACTGTTCAAACTATAAACAAACAAATTCCAAGGTAATGGATTGCAATATAGTGTAGGCCAAGGTCATTGCAGAGAAGAAGATGTAGAGCAAGAATTTCGTGGCAACCCTTTGGATCCATTCACCAAATCATCAAAATTGACCAAGCCAATATCACAACCCATGTTCTAATTCCGAAACCCACTTCACATAAACCAAAACCTCCATTTTTCCAACTTGCCCAACATTTCTAAAAAATTCAATACTCACCTAAAATTTCATAGAAAGTAACTTAAAAAATAGGTTCACCTTTTCATGCCAAAGCTAGGGCTTTATGTATCGAATTTTCTTCGATACTATCAGCTTTTAGTGTTTCAACCATTGGAAGGCACTCTCTTTGGAAGTCATTGAAACTTGAAAGGCACACAAGAGAGGAAAATGGGCAGAGGAAGAAAGAAATTTCTTGAATTTTTGTTAATTGAAGGGATGGAATCACTCTTTTTTTATTTAATTTTTTTTGACATAAAAAATTATTTTCTTTTTGAAAATCCTAAGAAATCCATAGAAGACAGTCCATACAAATCTACAGAAATCTATATGGAAATCTATATAAATCTGCCAAAATCCATGTAGAATTGTGAAGTTTATTAAAATCTTTTGAAATCTGTCATATAAAAAAAATCTATTAAAATCCTCTGAAATCCAAATTGACTATACCCTTTAGTGACACTGAGTTATGGTAAGGCCCATCACCCTCTTTGGAAGAAGACTGATGAATGTTGGGCACAACGTTGTCGTTGCCGATAATCAGAATCCCCAAAAGCTTCGTAAACTCCTCGTCGTTTCGCACCGCCAGCTGAATGGTCTTGAAGAACCGGCGACTTGGTCGACTGTGAATTGGAAGCCGATCTTGGTTATGAGGGGGTTGGCCCAGGCGGCTATGGTGGTGGTTGCAGTGGTGGAGCTCACGGTGTTGATTTTGAAATTTTGAATTTCGGGTTTGAAGGATTTGAAGGTGTTTAATTATAAAAAATAAAATCAATTTTTAATATAATTTTCTTTTCTAGGTTTTTAATTATAAAAAATAAAATCAATTTTTTATTATTTAAATATTTTTAATTTACATGGCAATATTTAATTATACGGATCCAGTTACGTGAACACAATTACATAACATAATTTTTAACAGAATTGTAACGGAGTTGCCATATTGATTTGCAAAACCAGTTTTTAAAAACTTAATTGATCGACTTTTTATTTCAGGAACCATCTTGATGAAATGAGTTAATTTTAAGAACTGTGTGATAAAAGGTTATAAACTGAAGTACTTCTCAGGATCGCGGCGGTACAAATATAGCAAAGATTTAGAGAGATTGAAAACTGAGTTCGTCTACAAGGTTTGGCACCGGATGTGGTCTGGGTGGCCATCAAGACCGAATTTCAGCGCGGTTTTCTCCCTTGAATTTAGTTTGGAAATAGAACCAGACTACCTGAACCGGTCCACGATCGAATTTTTTAAATTCTTGGGCGGGCGGTTATTATGATCCAAAAAAGATTTTTATGATTTTACATTTTTCACACCCTTTAACGCTACAATGATTAATTGCGTGAATTATTAGTAATTTAGTGTTGAATCTCTTAAATATAATTTATATGTATTTTATTTTATCTCTAATGTGAGACTATAAGTGCAAAGGTTGATGACGTGTTTAGAGTTTTGATTTGAATATATTTTTATGTAAAGATGGATGTGGAAATGTGTGTTATACTTTGTCTAAGGGAAGATAAAGATTTTCATTATATTAATACACCACTACCATTACATTCCGTGCCAATCATACAACGACATAGATAAACTTTTTTTCTATATGGCATTGAACGACTGACATGGAATGCTACAGTGGCAGTATACTGTATCAAAGAACAAATTCAATTCGTTTCCCTAGTGGTTTTTTTTTATTTTTTATCCTTTGCTGCACATCAAAAGAACAAATGACACTAAACTCGAGAAATATACTTTGATTGGAAACTAAGCTGCTCTGCCTCAATTAAGAATCATATTTTGGTAAGAATTAGTTGCTCTTATAGTCAAATTATCCCGAATAGAACAATATGAACAACAATTTCTAATGCTTCACGTGCTTTTCAGGGCCGATAACGCGTCCTTGGTTGCAGCGGAGATCACAGCATCTGAGGCATTCGGCAAGTAGTAATATTTTCCTGCACAGCAAATGTTATGATGAGATTATGATACTCTTCACAGATGACGAAGAGTAGGTGATATTTGATATATGTTGGACAAAGAACCTTGAGCTACTCTGGCAATCTCCTTAGCAAAACCAGTTGAAACAAACTTATTTTCAGTGTCAATGACGAGGAGAGACATCCCTGCTTTGTAGATTTTACCAGCAACCTCAAGAATCTCGTCCTTCATTAAGACGCACCAATAAAAATTACCACAAGTTAATGCAATAGAGAAAAGCTGAGGGGAAACATGTGCACATCTCAGTAAGGTCATGCGCTGTGAGGTCCAGGCTACAATTAATATGTCAAAGAAAGCAGTCAAGATTTACCTTCAACTCCTGTGACGAAGGTTTTGGAACATCGCTAGCAGCAGCGGCTTCAGGGTCAGTGGATCTTTTTAGTGATATATTGGCTCTACCATCCGTTATTGCAACAATCATTATGCGTCCAACATCACCACTCTTCTCTGCATTTATTCCAACCCTAACAGCCTAAAGCAGTTTAAATTTCAGATTACAGTCAGTTACGAGGGTGTGGAGATGCCAGTACTCAAGAGGGTTTAGTAACATACCGTGGTCAGACCATGAGCAAGGGGAGAACCTCCACCGCAGGGAAGTCTCTCAAGACGGTTTCGTGCCATTGAAATTGATCTAGAAGGAGGCAGAAGAACTTCTGCTGAATCTCCACGGAAAGGAATGATAGAAACCTAAACGACATTACCAGTCAACCTGTTACAAGGATAGTCACCAGGACAACACACGCTCACGAATATCTTATTATATTTGCTTTCATGGTTTGCTGATCCGAAGCACACGTTAATAACTAAATTAATAACTAAATTAAATTCTTATAGAAATTTGGGGATGGATTCATTACATGTATGAAGAAAAAATGGAAATCATTGTTTCCTTTATGAAGTGCAATCACCAGAATTTGGTTGGGTCCTATATCCTACTGTTATCGTCTATTATTTATTTTGATGAACGTGTCATTAATTGAAATTTTCTTTTCCTTTTCCAGTCAATAAATAAAAGCTCTAATTCAACACAATCAAATTTCACTGTTTACTTGGTACAAACTCTGCTTTTCTTCTACTTTGTTTTTCTCGTTTTCTCGCCAAAAAAATGACAAAGGAAATCTTCTTGAGACTAAACTAGTGGTAGACATCTTTTAAATCAAATATGAAAGTTTATGTCACCTGATCTCTGCTCGTATAACTTTCTGCTAGTAACTTGAGTGCTGCACCTTTTGCATTCTGCATTCTATTCAATGCCATGCTTCCACTTGCATCAACAACAAATATAACCTGCCATGAAGCACATTGAAAACTGCTCATCTATATTAAGTATTTGCAGGAACACTCGAATAATTTAAGATGTCAATAAAAAAGATTCACTGTATTGGTCAAAGTTTCTCAAATCCTAGGAAAAGCTGATTATCAAATTCTATGGATTATGAGAATGGCAACCTATGCCAAAACTGAGGTTCAAAAACAATAATACAAAAAATAGGGAGAGCACTTTTGCATCATAAGCTACCCACGGCGGTGAGAATGAATCATGTAACTAAACTAGGGAGTTAATACCAGTGCTCCTGCTTTTCGTGCCATTCTCTTTGCTCTCATATCAGATCTTTCAACAAAAACTTTCCTACTGCTTTGGGTGTTCCTTTCCCTACGCAACTTTTGATATGGTGCAGCAGCTCTAAGAGTTGCATCAACAGCTAGTCTCTTTATTGGGCCCTGTAAAATCAAAGCTTGTCAGAAAAGTCAAGCAAATTTTTTAAACCAAACAAAATTTTCTAAAATTTCTGAAAGTCTACTAGATGGGGTGGTCAACCTTTGGAAGCATTGGCTTAATATATCGACCTCTATCTTCTGAAAATATTACATTCTTTGCTCTCCCAGCCTTTCCTTTGCGTCTCTGCGCTTGCTGTGCAAAAAAGAGTAGCTTCTCATCCACCAAACCCCCTTCTGCATCAAAGATAAACTCTTCAGGTATTTGGTCTTGCTCTTGTTCATTCTCTTCATCATTCTCTTCATCATTCTCTTCATCATTCTCATCCTGGTTACATTGGGAAGTTTGCAGAATAGTTAAACTTGTGTTTCCCTCTGTAAACAAAGGAATCCGTCTGCACCAATTTCAGTGTGAAGCTTAACTTTTAATCAATGTTATTGTCAACAAACCTCTTTTTCTTCCTCTGCATTTTGTTCCTCCCCAGACTGTTCATTTTGTGGAGGAGGTGGTGGAGGTGGAGGCTGTTGATTTTGCTGTTCTGGTGGGTTCTCACTGATGATTGAACGAGGAAGAATGACCAGCTCTACCTGAAGTGGGTAATACCTCAGAGCTAAAATTCAGTGTATATTCCCGCAAGTTGCAAAATATAATGATGCAAGTACTGATGAATATAAAACTATTAAGATGTAAAGTGGAAAAGCCCTTTCATTATTCAAGTTGGCTGCTAATTCAAGAAAAATGATGAACAAATTGAGCTACAACGAACAGCTGCTGCTTTTCTTCACCATTCTTATTGTTCTCCACAAAATCATAGCAACTTCAACTCAATAACATAATAAGCAGTAGTACATACGGTAAGTATGGCCATCAAAGGAAAATGACTTAAGATTACTGCTACCCCTGGTTGGTATATGATATAGCACATCTGTTTTGAATAACAATATTTTGCAACATGCAGAAACACGAGTGCATGTGCGTACGGCATACGCCGAAAAGATGTGCACTGCCTTTCAGAAGTATAATTAACAACTTTATTTTCCTGTTTTGATAGAAGAGAAATATACTTAACAGCTTTTTTGAGGTCGTCAACATTAACTTTTTCTCGTCCATCTAGCGCAGCTAATGATTTTGCAACACGAGCAGCATATAACTCAGCTCTATGTCCCTGTTATTTCACAATGAAATTTGAAGTTAATTTCTGGCCCAGTTACGGGAAAAAGATAACATGTTAAAATCAGAAGCATAAGAAAAGAAACAAATAGTAAGAGTTTGGCCAAGTTAAGATATTAGAAATTTTCTTTACTCCTTAAGTCCACATCAATAAGATGAAGAGATGAATTAAAACAGGTAAAATAAATTGGATTGGTCCCCTAGGCTATTGACAATACTAGGTCTGGTTATGGCAAGATGGATGAAGGCCTACCCCGGGTTTCAAAGAGGTCTTTCATCTGACTTGGTATGACCCATGGCGGCTTGGGTAATAAATATCATGGGAGCCAAATTCTGTTTCCCTTGTGTTTCCTAAGTTGTAAGAATCAACATTGATTTTTATTTTTACTCTCGACTGTTACAGATCTCACTTTTTTTTTTTTAATTACATTATGTTTTTCAGCGATATTATCAATCACTGCAACCAATCAGCCAAGTTTCAAGCTTGCTCCCTCAAATCCTGAGCCTAATAAGTTTCTTGAACGCCATTTCCAAATCTGGGCACCGATTTGGCATCAACAAGGACATGATGATTGATTCTGAACTCCATAAAGCATTTCAGTGAAAAAGGCACGTTAATTTCGTTAAAGTCCCACATTGGTGGGGTGAAAAGAAACCAAGGGGTTTAAATAGAATTACCCCACTCTAACTACTATCGAGAGGCCTTTTGTGGTAAAACCCCACACCTAACGGATTGGGCAGGTGCTAAAGTTGGGGACAGTATCGATATCGTTAGAGTGAGGAGGGTCTGGCGATCCAAAAATTCCAACAAATTTGGGAATCCAAATTGGCAAAATTGAGCCCAATTTTAGAACATGTGAACCAAAAAACTTCACTAGGGCATATAACCATAAAGCTTCCCACATTACTCCTTCCACACTGCCATTTAATGTGTATGGCATCCCCGCATGCATTATGCATAAAAAAATTATAGTTCCCTTTAAGTTTTGTGCTGCATTCAACTCCTACAGAATGAATGCCAAACTAAAAGTTGGGAGATTATGCAACAATAGGTAAAATAATTCATATAAAAACTCTTACCTTATAAAAACCAATGATTGTGAGTCACACTTCACTACCGCATAGCCTATGCTAATTGTTAATCTAGCCCCAGGTCGTTTAGGTTCAAGGGTAGCAATGAGGGGTGGGGAGAGCCTTGGTACACTATGAATCTTAAACTCAGTTGGCAGCTTAAGTGGCAATGCAATGGAAGCATAATCATGGCTTCACATAATATTGTTTAACTTCGAATGATTTTAAGAATTACTCTCTTTCTCACATACTGTGGGATATGTTAGCAGTTGTAAAGTGATTTTGGTTGAGGTTTTCCTACTTGTAATTAGATCCTCTTGAGAGATTTTCTTGTTCTGTTCTTGGTGGATTTCTTATCCACCTCTGTGTATTTCACTTTTCTTTTTTAATAAACTGTTAATAGTTTCTTCTCAAAAAAAAAAACATTATATTGTTTAACCAAAAGGAGAGAAAAACTCATGCAAAATATGTCGGATCTTAATAACAAGTTTCACAGAATAAACCTGGCAACCACCTCGAAGAGCTTCCAAAACCAGGTACTTTAATTGTTCTCTGCTGATAGGAACATCCTTTAGATACTCTCGTGCTAAAATGATCTGAAACATATAAATAATATGGAAAGAATCAAATAAATTTCATCTTCCAACATCACAAAGTTCGATGAGAACAAACCATCAAATATATCATGATATTCAACGATACAAATCTATTGCCTACAAGTTATGGGTACACATGCTTCTATGTGACTATATCAATAGTCCTTCAACACATATCTAAAGACTAAAGTTAGAATTCCAGTTTCATCAGCATGGTTTCTTGACTCCTTTTTTACATACTTAGGGATAAACAGCTACACAGGACTTGTCTGAAGCCTTTTAGAAAGTACATCTCTATCTTTAAGCAAACTTAGTGCTGCAGATGATATGGAACATCAGGGTGGCATTCTAGGATTTATAAAGCTGACCCCACTTAGTGGGATACGGCTTTGTTGTTGTTGTTGTTGTTGTTGTTGTTTTTGTTTCTTGCATATATTTTCTGTCACCAACTACCATCTGAAGTATTGCATAATACATACTACTAGTAATCTCTTACAGTCCAGACATATAAATAAGACTCATAATGATGCAAGGACCAATAGAGAAATTAATCCCCTTTTATCCCCAGTCATGGAAACAATAAGTCAATAAGATCTAAAAACCAACGCAGTTTAAGGACCATTCTTTCTTCCATTTCATTTTTCTAGTTAATAAATTTTATCAAATCGTGTAAGGTGTAATGTAAATGGATAATTTTTAAATCTCGGCGATTTCTATACTATGATAGTCATGTCATTACACCCAATGTCTCTCATGAGAATGACAATCTAGCGAACAAAAAAACCACTAACTACCTGAGTTTTCACATATTCTGTTTCTTCTTCAACCATTTTAAAGACTTCAGAACTGTGTTCCTGGAATTGTGTTGCAATCGCCACAGCTGCAACACGATCATCAAAACCCATTTCAAAATCTGCACTGCAAAATAAGTGTGCATCATTAGTAAAATGAGAAGGCTTATTAAAAAAAAAAAATAGATAAATTGTTTTGTTCCACTAGGTAAATACAAGATCTGTACCTCAAATTAATTGCAATACGATCTAGTAAGTGTTCCCGAACAGAACCCTCTTCCGGATTATAAGTAGCAATCAAGAGAGGCTTGCATGGGTGTCTAAAGCTGATTCCCTCTCTTTCCACAATATTAACTCCTTCAGTTAATACGTTAAGAAGCAAATTACTTATACCCTCATCCAAAAGATTAATTTCATCAACGTATAATACACCTCGATGAGCTTCAGCAAGAAGGCCTGGCTGGAAAACAGTGGTTCCTGTTTTTACAGACTCCTCAACATCAACAGATCCAATAAGTCTGTCCTCCGTGACTCCAAGTGGAATCTACAATGTGAAAATAGGGTATTTACATAAATGAAAATCATATGAATATGAAGGGATGTTTCCATGAAAAAGTACCTGTACAAAAGGAGACCGGACAATCTGAGTCTTGATATTACCCGCAGAATCAAACTCCATGCAGTCAGCTAAAGTATTTTCCCATCTTTAAGAATTACAACCAAACCATTATCATTAAAAGAGACTTACACAATATCAACTGGACAAGTGAAAACAGAACATCTGATCAAAACTTCGTGTATGGGGCTTTCTAGGACATAAAAGAGAAGTAAATATTTAAGCTTCAAATCAACAGCCACTACCCACTATTCCCATCAAAACTGCACATGGTACTGACTGAAAGAGAATGGTTACAGAAAAGAAGGGTTCTTTATTTGTTTTAACTTTTAATCGATATATGGGTCATTGTAATGACATTGTGACAAGAAATGGATCCGAGGGATATAAGCATCATGAATTAAAAATAGTTACTTGAAACATTTCCATTCTAATTTTGAAGATTCACATAAAAATTCTTGTGGACTAACATTTTCTATTGCTGATCCAATTTAAATTTCAAAAAAGAGTTTCTTGGGCAGAAAACATCATTTACTATTTGAGCAACAAAACATGTCTTGTTCTCTGTGGTTCTAACCTAAAAAATTTCTCAGAAGATAGACTAAGAAAAGATTGAGAAATTTTCTAAGTTCTCAGGGACACATGTAATAAGTTAAGAGTGTATAAATATATTTTAACAACACCAATATATTTAGATTCTGATCTTAATATCGTCGGTAAGTCCTAAGGCAGGTTCTGAAAATGAACTTTCTGCTTGTCAATTAAGTCTGATTTTGTGAGCAAAAAAAAGCCATTTAAGGTTAGAGGTACCTAAGCATAGAGTGAACCTGCAGATGATGCTGAAAGTCCATTATGAAATGCATTTTGGGTTGGGGGGTGCCGGGTATATAAGGAAAAATGATCTGGTGTGGGAAAAATTGAGATGTAAGTTGTAAATGTGTTCCATAGATGTGTTTCTTGCTCAAGTCACCTCAATTGTGTCAAACATTCCAAAGAAAAGTACCATAACTTGTCATGTGTGAAAAAGTTTGCAAACTGCATTAGCCAAAATTCGTTTTTGCTATAGTCAAGAAAACCAAGCAAATCATGTCATAACAAGGAGTTTACATCCATATTTATCCCCTCTATCTATGTTGATCACAAAATAACCCGTAAGCATTCAGTATGCTTACTCTTCGGGGCAGGCTGGATCAGCATTTGCCATTGAACCAACGACTACTTCAATGGGTGGTAAAATAGCATGCAACCCGCGTGCCATTACTGTCTTCGCTGTTCCCCGCCTTCCAGAGATAGCAATTCCTCCAATTTCACGGTCTATAGCCCCAAGCAACAAAGCAGTTTTGATAGCATCCTACAAATAAATAAATAAAAAGTATTCATAAAATGTGCATAAATGGAAATTTCACTGATTAACCAATGACAGAAGTTGATTGTTATACAAGGATTTAATATAATACTAAAACTTGGAAAAAGTTCAATTCAGCCTGACTTGAAACAGAAGAGAATAAAAGAATCAATAATGCAAAATGACAGAAGAGAATAAAAGAATCAATAATGCAAAATGACAAACATTCAAAATCAGAACAGTATTTCTGAATGCACGCCTACGCCTCTTTAGACAGGACGGTATTCTAAATTACTGGAATGGGTTGAACTTGGGTGCAAACTGGCAGGCACATTGCCTTGCCAACTTGCCGAATCCTCATATGCAACGGTTTAACCATAAATATCTGTTGACCCTAGAAACTACTAAGCCTACGTGGCACGCAGGCCGAATAACTAATGAGCTAACTACGTCCTTCGGTTGAATGCGGTTGTGCCAACTCGACGACCGGGCTCAGTCGATGAGTAGAATGAAATGTGGTGGTGGTGTTGAACGTGTTGTTGACTTCAGTTATCCGAGTGATTGCAGCAGAGGAAAGATCCTGAAGACAAGGCTACTAGTCACTATGAAGTTCAAATAAAATTCAGCTTTCAATGTGCTGAACACTGAGTAACTGGGAACACCTCACTTCGCCGAAAAAGCTAATGAAATGACCTCTTTCAAGAAGATAGAAGACTCCTTATCGGCAGAGACATGGATAAATAGCCAACAAACTCAAAGCAGTTTAAAGGTGCTCCTCATTCGCTTGACTATATGGCTCCAGTGCTGTTAATCCAAAGTGAAGATGCCAGTTGCCAACACAGTGACAAAGTTAGGGAAGTTAGTGTTTTTCTCAAAGATGAGAAGATTTCGCTTGGAGCGAAAATTTGTGCAGAGCAAATTTATGTGTTGTGTTGAAGGTCCTTTTCACATTGTCCACCCCAATTGCAGTGTTGCGTTGAAGGTCCTTTTCACATTGTACATCCCGATTGCAGGTGAAGACTCTGTATGCTATATCCCTTAACCTCCTGAAATAATTCCAAGATAAGCTTTCTTGAAATTTTACCAAGATAGGGTATCCTATATCCCGTAGGCTTTCACTTGCTTTCTCAACCAACACATAACCTTTAGTCAAAGCCTTTCTTATCTTCCACGTGTATGCATATTTTTAACCTCCCATCTTTTCCTAATGCCATGTACTCATCACCAAACCTCTAATTATAATTAATTTGAGTAATTTAAAACAAAGGTAATTATCTTCACCCAACCAACCATCATCACTACGTGCTGCATACTCCTCAAATCAAATGTGATGAGTTCAATCCCTTATTCCATTTAGTCCTTCCCCATCTTCCCAAACCCAAACGATATTTTTCAAGATAATTACTAGGATAAAAATCAATAATATCAAAGATAAAATCTCTTTTATCTTTGGAGTCATCCAACGGCTTCAATCCAGACAGTACAGAATCAGGTCTAAACAATATCCCATTTACAGAAAATTTAGTTACAAAATTGTTCCTGATGAAATGTATACCAAGTATATTATACAGCGTCCAATCCACAGAAGTGGGTAAACTCCAGAACCCCATAGGCAAGTGGCCCTCTATCACAGTGGTGGAGAGGAATGTTACCCTTGGCGTGGGTTCAAATCCTGTCGACGGCTAATCTAACATCTAAACTAACAAAATCTTTGACGGAAAAAAGAAAAAAAAAAAAAAAAAAAAAAAAAACACTCCAGAACCCCAGAACACCAGTCACTTATGAAAAAATCATCCCAACATGATAATACCCAAATGAAAGAAAACCAACCCAGAGCAGCATTCACAAATAAACTTCCAAGACAGAACTAATTCCTTGAAGAAATTCAAAAAGCTAGAAAAACCCAATTCAAATTTGGACAAGAAAATGCAGAATAAAAACTCCAAATAGCATTTGCGAAGAGAAAGAAAGATGGGATTTTAAATTTTGTGTGTACCTGGCCAACAACCGCAGCTAAAGGAAAAAACTGTCTTCCATAGGAAATGGAGTCGAAGCTCTTTTCTGGGGTGAGTAAGGCCCCGTTTCCAGACTCAATAGTGGCAGCCGCCGCAGAAGCGGTGACGCGAATGCGAGTGCGACGGCTCTCGAAACGTTTTGCACTGAGAGAAGAAGAAAAGGAAGGAGAGAGGAGAAGAGGGTGCTGTAATCTGAAGAGGGTAAGTAGCGAAGAAGAAGAACAAGAAGAAGAATGGAGGTGTGAGAGAGATGTACACGGCGAAGATGTTGGTGAGAAAGCCATTGAATTGAAACTCGGGAGGAGAGGAGGGAACTTGTATGAAATGGATGTGATGGACAGGCTTGTATGTTGCTCTCTTATCCTCTATATAATCTGTTTCGTTGACGGAAGCCCAACACATAAAGAGTTTGTTGGAGAGCTTTTGGTAGTATATAGTCTTGCAATTCTATTTGGAATAAGAATATGATTGTGTAAATTCTAGTGTATTTAGAGATATCTTTTATATTCTCTTTAGTAGTTTAATTCCTATTAAGAGTTGTAATCCTAAAATGGTAAGGATTTAACTTATCATAGCACTATAAACAAAGACACAATGAGGTGATACAACACACACCTCACAATTAAATCTCTTTTCTCTCTCTCGCTACCGCCCGCCTCCCTCTCTCTATTCCCTTAGAATAGCTCAGTTAAATAAGCCTACAATACGTTACCAGGACGCTCTTGCCAGAAACTAAGGAACTGACATATCGTAGGAGGGGGTTTTCTTCCACAAAATTCAAAGTCTTTTATTTGTTTTCTGTCAATCAAGTATGCTTAAAATAAAGGAAGATATTTGAAATGACCATGAAGCATGAAACCATTCCACATAATGCATGAATCCCCTATGTTTATATTTTCCTTTCGATAGATATATATATATATATATATATATATATATATATATGTATGTATATATATATATGTATGTATATATGTATGTATGTATATATGTATGTATATATATATGTATGTATATATGTATGTATATATATATGTATGTATGTATTGTATATGTTTCATATATTTGTCAATATATATATATATATATATATATATATATATATATATATATATATATATTTAGGGATATAAAGATATCCCTAGTTATGTTTCGTGCATTACGCCATGATATTGCTATGTGGAATTTGTGAGTCAAAGCATATAAATAAATTAGAAGCAATTTAGGGTTTTTAAACCCTAGTTATGTCTGGAAAAAAATAAAAAATAAAAAAATAAAAACTGGCAAACAGTGTGGCACTGCCGCTGCACCTAGGGATGGGCACGGGCCGCGCCGAACCCAAATTTGAAGGAACCTGGCCTACCCGTTTTAAAATGTAATGGGCCGGGTAGGGATATTTTGAATTTGGGAACCGAACCTAACCTGGCCCGTTTCAAATGGGCCGGTTCGGGACGGGTCCAACTACTTTTTTTTTTTTTTTTGCAATTTTTTTTTCTTTTTTTTTTTCCCGATTTTGGGCATACTATCACCAACCCGCGACCCCCAATTTTCCATCACAAAGTCCGCTTGCCACATCTCACCGATCAACAAACCATAGATTAAACATTTTTCTCTCTATAAATGCAACCCTTCTGATCTTCTGAAAAATTTGTAATCTGGGTTATGCAGTGGATCAAACATTTTTCAAGCATTTCTCACGCCCCAACCCCAACCTAAATCCCCAAATAGAACAAATAAATAAATAAATAAATAAAAATCTTCAAATACAATTTCAAATTCATCAAAAAATAAAATAAAATTGAATCCCTAATTAAGCTAAATCCCTAACATTTTTTTTGAATTTTTCAATCAAATTAATTGAATCCCTAATTCCTAACTCCCCAAATTCGAATTCAGAATAAAACTGAAATTAGATGCCAAGAAGAAGAGAAGTAGGAGCCTAGGACAACCTCGTTGAGTCTACATTCGTGCTTGAACCCAACCACACCAGCAGCTTCGGTTGGAGTCGTTAACCCTGACACATAAATCAAACAAGAGACATCGTCTTCCACAGATCCCACCCTCGCCATTACAAAATCAGAAAACCACAAAGTCATAAACCCACAAAATCAGAAACCCTAATCAATCGAAAAGCTTAAGTAAAAACCCTAAATTCCTAAAACAGAAACCCTAATTCATAAATTACCTAGGGATGCCACGATGGGGAGTCAAGAGAGGATGCCACAATGGTGATGGTGGTTGGCTGCTATGATGTCAACGCAATCGAGGTCGACTCAATCACTACGGGTGGGAGGGATGAGCAAGTGTGGAGAGTTGATGTATGGAGATGGAAGCTTGGGCTCGAGATTGAGCTATGAGACTAGAGAGGAAATGAGATTCAAGGAGAAGAGATCGAGGGAGAAGACTCGGAGTCCAAATAGAGAAAAAGGGTGAAGGGAGAGTTTGAATGAATTGCATCTTAGATATAGGTTGAGAATAAGAGAGGGAAGGTGATAGATTGATATACAGTAGAGATTTAGGCAATGAACGGTCCTGGCCAGGGACCCGTTTTCTTAAAGTTTTAGAACCAGCCCGCCCCATTATTTACTAGGAACCGGCCCACCCTGCCTCGTTTTGTATTTTTAATTTTTGGACCCACCTCGAACCGCATAGACTCGTCCTGACCCATGGGTCCAAGACCCGTTTGCCCACCCCTACTGCACCACCATAGTGGCTCTGTCGAACCACCGCCGCTGGCATAAAGCTTAGTCGCGTGGAGCATATCATAGAACGGTGTCGTTTTGACACCTTGGACCACATGGTAATAGTCTTTGGGCTTTGCTGCGCTGACCTAAACACCCCAGGCCTTCAGCCTAATAAGCTTCATGGGCCTGAAGTCCCTTAGCCCAACTAAGAAAGCCTGCAGCCTTATTTACCCATTGTCCCGCAAGTCCCTAGCCCAACTCCAGCAACCCAATGATGCTGGGCTTTTATTTGTCCCATGATTTGGCTTACCCGAAGCAGCCCATAGCTAATTGGGCTTGCCCTAATGTTCGACCCACTTGCTAGCGGCTTTTATTGCTAAGCTTGGTTTGCCCCGACCCAAAAACCTGAAACCAAGCTTCAGTTGGGCTTCTCTGGACTAAACCAAGGCCAATTTTCGATAGGCCTGCACCCATGTACAATTTTTGGCCCAAAGCCAGCAGTTATTACTACTAGGCTTCCCAGACCACACGGCATGAGGCCTGCATCCCTCACCAAGGCCCAATCAACCTGCAGCTAAACTGCAGGGCCACTCTCGTATTTTTTGACCCGTATGTCATTATTTTGCTTCTACAATCGACCCTGTTTAGTCCCGATATATTGAACTAATTAAAAATGACCTACAGTCTATTAGTCTGATAATTAATCCAAAATTATTGACCTAAAGATCACTTTTGGACATTAACGATTTAATAATTTATTTTTATACTTTGAACCGTTGACATCCTTTCGTAGTCCTGAAGCTCTCACACTTGAGTTCCCGTAGCAACTCAAATCCACTACACTTAAATTAGCATATTGCATTCTATGTTCTTGCAGGAACCTCTCCTTTATGAACTAAACGTTCACAAAACTAAATTGAACCTGTAGTTTCATATTTAGTGCCTTTGAAACCTGAAGTTTTCATTCAAAACTTACCACATGAAACTTGTAGCTTTCATGCATAAATTAAACCAATACATATCTATAGAACCCAAATGTTGTACGATATATATCTATGGATCACCATATAACTAACCACGTTTTTGTTGTACCCTCGATCTCACCGCTTTGGAAGTATCTGGAAGAAACTACTTGAAGTGGGTTCAAAACGTGAAGCTCCAACTTACTGCAAAGGGTATTAGAGCCACCATCGAGGCACCTATCAACGATAAACCTGTCAACGAAGCTCAAAAAGCTAATGCAATGATCTTCATTCGAAGACACATCCATGATGCACTGCAGTCTGAGTACCTCGATGAGGAAGACCCACGCTCCCTCTAGCTTGCTCTGGCCGACCGTTTCAATCACCAGAAAGACATTTATTTGCTTGAAGCAAGACATGACTAGCAACATCTTTGCTTCAAAGACTTTAAATCCGTGAATGAATACAACTCTAAAGTTTATAGAATTCGATCATTTTTGAATTTCTGTAAAGTAGAATTAACTGAATCAGATCTCTTGGAGAATACCCATTTGACCTTCCATGCCACCACTATTATCCTGCAGCAACAATATATAGCACATAAGTTCACCAAATTTTCGGATTTGATCTCTGTTTTACTTTTCGCTAAAAAGCAGAACCAGCTTTTGATGAAGAATCATTAAGCTTGACCGGCTAGCTCGAACGCCGCGCCTGAAGCGCATGTGACAAATTCTAGCAGCCACAAACAACGTAAAAATTATCATGGCCGTGGCAATGGGCAGCAATCCCAACCACGGGCCCAAGGTCCACTGAGTTAAGGCCCACCCTAGGGAGGAAATTTGACCCAGAAGCGCTAACCCTTTGCCCCTAAGGCCCCAAACTTCAAGAAGGGAAAATATATCGTCCAATCGACTTCCACTGAAATGGACATGTGCAATAGCTGTGAATCAAAAGATCATTGGTCAGGCATATGCAGAGCTACCCCCGAGGCCATTGCCAAGTATCATTCCTGTCGTGAGTCTAACTTTCCATATGTGGAACATCCGGAAAATGCTACTACATCCATGGAGATATCAGATTTTCAAGAGGCATAGCTCCTATGGACGAATAAATTTTAGACATGTTTTATGGTGTTTTACCCCTAGTGGCCGAACCCATTAGGAGTGGCCAAACCTTCCTTCTTATTTTTCTAGGTTATGGTTTAATTTTGGACAATTTTTCTAAGTATTTGGAATAATTTGTTTGGTTTTGGTTTGTTGTGAATTATGGATAATTGTTTTATGGATATTATTTCTCGAATTGATTAATTGAATGAATGAATTTATATTTATGCATGTGACCAATTCAATCAATTTATTTCTAGGTATATGTCTAGTGAGGAAGTTAGTTGTCGGGCTGATACTGCTACCACGCACACCATATTGCGTGAGCGATACTATTTTACTAACTTTGTACCTAAGTAAGCACCCTTGACAACTCTCTTAGGCTCATCCAACCTGATTGAAGGATATGGAAAGGCCCATATCATGTTGTCGAATGATACTGTCTTAACCATTAAAGAAGCCCTATATTCTCCACGTTCCAAAAAAAACGTTGCTAAGTTTTACAGATATTTGAAATAATCAATATCATATTGAAACCATTGAAGATAATGGATCTAAATTTCTTTGTATCACTTCGTACGAATATGGCCATAAACGTATTCACGAGAAGTTGGAACGTCACCTGAGTGGGTTGTACATAACAACCATTTGCGGCATAGAAGCCCACCATGTGGCCGGCCCTATGCCTGAGTTCCAGAGCACTCTTGACACACCCCGACCCAGAAAGTCCACTTGGACCCTGAATCGAGCTGTGCTGGCCGACACCTGGAAGGTGACGAAGCCATAAAATGTGATAGTGTATAAAAAGTGAATAAATTTGAATCTAAAAGTGTTTAAGTACCAGAGTGCGCTATGAGTGGGAGCGAACCCATTTCACACGCGATGTCAGAGCATAAGTAAGGTACAGTAGTGTGGGTAAGAATCATACCCTCAGAAATATCCATTAATACTAAGATTCACCACAGATTCTTGTCGATACAAACTCAGCAGCTAAAACCTGGAGGGCACCAAACAGAAGGTGTGAGTAAGCAATAAAATCAAGCTTCCCAAAGTTACTACCTCTTTAAAAGTAATGCCCCTAAATGTAAAACCCGTATCGTTTTCCATAAGATAGTACAACATATATACATATATCCAAACCATACTCAGAAATGACCAAAACCACGGTTTGCCATCAAATCCACCATACATTAATAAGTAGGCCAAATGAACTAAATCAATACAAAGTGATATATCAGTCAGAGTCATCTAAAATGACGTGTACAACTTATCCATATCTCATCAATCATGGCTAGCATATAAGTCGGAGTCACCTATAGTGACCTGTACGACTTATCCATATCTCATCAATCCTGGCTAGCATATAAGTCGGAGTCACCTATAGTGACATGTACGACTTATCCATATCTCATCAATCCTGGCTAGCATATAAGTCGGAGTCACCTACAGTGACCTGTACGACTTATCCATATCTCATCAATCACTTATCCATATCTTATCAATCATGGCTAGCATATAAGTCGGAGTCACCTATAGTGACCTGTACGACTTATCCATATCTCATCAATCCTGGCTAGCCAATAGCTCAATAAGTATACCTGCACATGAGTCGGAACCACCTAAAGTGGTCTGTACGACAGGACTGGGTGTAAATAAATACGCTCAAGTGCTACGATTACGTGAAGACTGGGCGAATAATCGCAGGTCACCTACGAGTCGGAACCACCTAAAGTGGTCTGTACGACATGACTGTGCACCTACCTTGAATCCAAGGTGAGCGTAAGGTGCGGGAGGTGAACATCACGTGAAGGACTGTGCCCTGGCCACGGGCGGGAGCACTAACACCGGGGTGCAGGTTTATGAGCTATACTATGTCTCAACACAATCGTACTCACTACCATCACTAACATCAACATATACTCACCTGAAGCTTACCTGGGTGTCCTGCGTCTACCTTTGCACTTGAAAGCATTCCCAATAATTATATGCAAGTAGTATACATATGGATATACCATGATGCAATCTAAAACTCAACCATGTTGTAGCATTTTCAATCATAAACAATACGGTGTGAAATGTACAATCAATAACGCTCTACTCCCGAACTACTTATTTTCAGGGATAATTATCCAAAATAACCCAATTAACACTAATTAACTAACTAATTCACAAAACTAAAACTTGTCTTTATCAATTTCCTTCGCATTACTCAATTTCCCAAATAAGGCTTTTGTCTCAAATATTTTATGGCTGCATCTAACGTCTCGTTAGACTGCCTACGTACCCTAAATAGGGATCAAGCCATTCGTAGTTCATATAGGTACTTCAAGCATTCACAATAATTATATGAAGGTAATATACCTAATCAATTTAAAAGTATCGATAGAACTCTCAATAATATGCACAATAAAAAGGAAAAGATCCACTCACCTGGAGTCCACGCTATACTTCTCTAGCACGCGCATCGAGGCGTCCTGAATGATCGATCCCTGCCACGAAGTCCAAAAGTGGACGGAAGATGGTCAATTTTGCCCACGAAGCCGGCGGGTGCCTAAAACTTCCCGACGTCGATTCGTCGTCTACGGTGGTCCAACGGGGTCAAGGTTGGTTGGGTTTTGCTCCTGGGATGATGGGCTACAAAGCCCAAGTGGTGGCATCGGCCATTGCTTTGCCGATTTGCCGGAAAATCGAGAAGGGTGGCCGGAGCACCATTAATTTTCGTCAACTTTCGTGGCCTCAAACTTCCACATCCCATGGTTAATCAAGGTGGTTCTTGGGTGGGTTTTGTAGAGGGGAATGAGAGCTTCAAGATGGTGGTGGTGGCATCGAAAAACTCCACCGGAGTTGGCCGGAATCGGCCTTGGAAAATGGGCACCCGCGGTGGGTGCGGGTGGACGAAAACCCATTTCCCTTTTTCTTTTTTTTTTTTTTTTTTTTTTTTTTTTTTTTTTTTCCCTCCATTTCTGATTGGGCTTCCCCCACAAAGTGGGGTTTTAATTTAAATAAACACTAACCTTGAATAACCAATTTCGAACGTCCGTAACTATACCGTTATAATCCGGACTCGCAAACGGCTTTCGCCTATAAGTTCGTACCAATGAGTACTACGAGGATATGCTAAAAGAATAAGTCCCACATCTTTCAAGTCAATGGTCAACGGAAGTCAAAGTCCTTGCCTCTAGGGCAATTTCGTAAATTCACGCTTTTAAAATAAAATAAAAACGTAAAATTTGGAACGGGTTGTCACAACTCTGCTACTTTGGCATGACCGTGTGGGACATCTCAAACATGACATGATGCACCGTATCCTCAAATCATCACATGGGCATCATTTACCTCCCTACGTTGGATTCCCACCATGCAAAACGTGTTCTTTAGGGAAGTTAAATACTCAACCCTCGATTACAAAGATTATTCACGACCCTCATAAGTTCCTTCAGAGGATTCAAGGGGATATTTGTGGACCTATCCAACCAACATGCGGACCATTAGATATTTTATGGTGTTGGTTGATGCATCGATACAATGGCCACATGTTTGCCTGTTGTCCACATGCAACACTGTATTTGCGAAACTCCTAGCACAAATTATTAAGCTAAGAGCTCACCACCCTGATTATTCGATTAAGTCGATTCGACTGAATAACGTTAGAGAGTTTACGTCACAGACTTTTGACGATTATTGCATGTCATTAGGGATTAAAGTGGAACATCATGTACCCCATGTTCACACCCAAAACGGCCTGTTATAAGCTTTCATTAATCGCCTTCAATTGATAGCTCGGACTTTGGTAATGTGAACCAAACTACTAGCATCTGCCTGAGGCTATGCAATATTGCACGCAGCTATGCAGGTCCGCATGAGGCCCACCGCTACCCAACCTCATTCACCATTACAGTTGGTTACTGGATACGATTCTGACGTCTCGCATTTACATGTGTTTGGGTGCGTAGTTTATATGCCAATAACGCCGCCACTACGTACCAAAATGGGTCATCAGAGAAAAATGGGAATATATGTCAGTTATGATTCGCCATCAATTGTTCGCTATTTAGAACCCTTGACAGGAGATCTCTTTGCTGCACGTTTTACAGATTGTCACTTTGATGAGATAGTCTTTTCATCATTAAGGGGAGATAAACATGCTAAAGCTCTAGTAAAATGTCGCGAATTGTCGTGGTATGCTCCCACTATGTCTCATTTAGATCCCCGTACTGCCCAATCTGAAACTGAGGTGCGACGAATTATAGATCTTCAGAGCATTGCTCAGATCATGCCAGATTTTTTTACTGATCTAGCAAAGGTGACAAGATCACATATACCTACTCCAAACACACCTGCAAGGATAAATGTACCCCTTGTACGTCATAATCTTGCCTGGGAAAGTCGGACCGTCCCTAAAGGTGGGGAGCCGTACCTTCCACGCAGTCCGGTACATTGGCAGCTAGCCAATCATTTGCTCTGACCCTGAAGCATGGTAGACCCCTTGGTTCAAAGGATTCACAACCCCGGAAGAGGAAACCGGCACCAACTAATGACCTTAGTTTAAATCTGACCATTGCTCACTCATCCGTTCCAATGCATGAGGTTATTCTAGATTATAGTGATGTCTTAGATGAGACAAATCGACCTCCCAGGAATCGTGAGATTTCGGTCCACTACGCAGTATTGGATTAGGTTTCGAATCGGAATAAGATGATCGTTGACGATGCATTTGCATACACAATAACTACTGGCATCATGCTTAGCGATGACATTAAACTACATTTCGTTGATGAATGCCAACATAGAACAGATTGGTCAAACTGGAAACAAGCAATCCAGGTCGAACTTGATTTGCTTGCAAAACATAAGGTGTTTGGACCTATAGCTCCTACTCCACCACATGTGAAGCCCGTGGACTACAAGTGGGTTTTCGTAAGGAAACATAATGAGAAGAATGAAATAGTGCGATACAAAGCATGCCTCGTAGCCCAAGGCTTCTCTCAACGCCCTGGGATTGATTATGAGGAGACATATTCCCCCGTAATGGATGTCATAACATTCCGCTACGTAATCAAATTGGTAGTTTCAGAAAAACTGAATATGCAGCTTATGGACGTGGTAACCGCATGTCTCTATGAGGATCTAGATACGGAAATCTACATGAAAGTTCCAGAAGGACTTCCATTGACTGGTTCAAATAGTTCTAAACCACGGAACACTCTCTCTATTAGATTGAGGACATCACTTTACAGATTGAAACAATCCTGGTATAACCGTCTAAGTGAATATTTGACAAGTTAGGGTTATATGAACAACGAATTATGCCCATGCGTGTTCACAAAGAAGTCACATTCTGGATTTGCGATCGTTACAGTTTATGTCGATGACATGAACCTCACTGGAACTCTAGCAGAGCTTGAGGAAATTGCCGCTCACTTGAAATCGGAATTTGAGATGAAAGATCTTGGGAAAACTCTATATTATCTCGGCCTGGAGATCAAGCATTGTTCGGATAGAATCCAAATACATCAATCGAACTACACCCAGAAGGTGTTATGATGTTTTAATAAGGATAAAGCAAAGCCTTCGAGTACACCTATGGTCGTTCAGACTCTAAATGCTAAACGAGATCCCTTCCATCCAAATGAGGAAGAGGAAGAGATTTTGGAACCCAAAGTTCCATACCTAAGTGCAATTAGGGCTTTATTGTACTTGGCTCAATGCATTAGACCCGACATCTCCTTCATTGTTAATCTTTTAGCAAGATACATCAATGCGCCCACACGCAGACACTGGAATGGTATTAAAGACATTTTCTGCTACCTCAAGGGTATGATAGATTTGGGCTTGTTATATACCCGCGAATCTTCGAGAGTTGCCGCCCTTATCAGTTCTCGGATTAATTCCTGCCTTGTTGGTTACACAGATGCTGGATATCTGTTTGACCCACATAGTGTATGTTCTCAAACAAGCTATGTCTTTACCGTTGGAGACACTGCTATATCTTAGAGGTCTATCAAGTAAACGCTAGTTGCGACTTCTTCGAATCATGTTGAGATTTTCGCCCCGTATAATGCATCACGTGAGTGCTTTTAGTTTAGAGCAATCATGGAACATATTCGAAGCACTAGTGGTCTTACTTCCATCGTTGACCTTCTTACAACGATCTTTGAAGACAATGGAGCATGTATCGAGCAGTTAAAGAAGGGATACATCAAGGGAGACAACACCAAGCACATAGCGTCGAAGTTCTTTTATTCTCATGAGCAACAACAACATCAAGACATTGAAGTTAAGAAAATCCATTCCCAGGACAACCTGGCCGATCTCTTCACCAAGTTATTGCCCAAGTCTACTTTTCAGAAGCTCGCCCAAGGAATCGGTATACGTAAATTATCTGAGTTGAATCGCTTGTAGTTCTCTTATTTGGAAGTTATGTCTAACTCATAGGGAGTATCCAGAAGCATACTCACTTGATCTTAATGTACAATTTTTCCTACGACTAGGAACATTTTTCCCACTGGGTTTTTGCTATCTAATGAGGTTTTTAATGAGGCACCCATCATGGGATGATCATACTCCGTTGAGTTCACTACTTTCGTCATGTTTGAAGTTTGTTTAATACATTATGCATACTTCTCACTTTTCTCCTTATTCTATGGGTTTTCCCTATACCTTGGGTTTTACCATAGCAAGGTTTTGTGAGTTTTACTACCAATGCATACTTTCTTTAAATTTAAGACTTGCATTCACCTGTTGTGCTGACGACTTCATCAACTGTTCTACCTTATCTGCTAAAGATCTGATGCAAAGTTTTGTTGAGCATTTACACGCTCAAGGGGGAATGTTGCAGTCATATTTGGAATATGAATGTGATTGTGTAAATCCTAAATGTATCTAGGGATATCTTTTATATTCCCTTTAGTAGTTTAATTCCTATTAAGAGTTGTAATCTTAAAAGGGTAAGAATTTAACATATCCTACTACTATAAATAAAGGCACAATAGGGTGATACAACACACACCTCACAATTAAATCTCTCTCTCACTGTTGCCGGCCTCCCTTTCTCTATTCCTTTAGAATAGCTCAGTTAAATAGGCCTACAACATGTAGGATAAAATAATGGGAGACGTGACTGTGAGTGTGAGTGGATTTGAAAGCGCGTGTGATGTTGTGGACGATTTTCATGAGCGGCTATATCGTACTCTGCTTAGGTGCTATGTGGTTGGTCACTATCTCAATTAATTTTTAGAGGTATTTTAATACAAACACCTGAGTTTTGAATTTCATAGACTAAACATCTATGCTTTTCAAGTTTTTGATTCAACATTTTTTATATTAATCAACAGACAACAGACTTTTTGTTAATTCAAAATCATGTGATTTAGTAATATCTACAATAATAAATATTTATCTCTGATTCAATTAAAAGTTGCTTTAGAGACTTATCTACAAAAAAACAAAACTATCTAGAGCATTGTGTATGAATCAAACATATTTTTAAACATTCCAAAATGATGAATATTCATTTTAATATGGTTTATAATTGGGTACGTTTTAATTTGGGGTTGGTACGTTTTCATTTGATGTTGGTACGTTTCATTTGACGTTGCACGTTTTCATTTAACATTGGTACGTTTCCATTTGGCGTGGGTGTACATTTAGATTTGAAAAGTATAACTTTTTAGACTTAAATATAGTTGAAATTGTTTAAAATATATAGCAGATATTTAAATGTAAATTAATTTCAATTAATCTGAAGTAGTTCAAGTTAGAGTATCTTAATCAAATGTTTCAAAAGCTTAATCAAAAGCTCAAAAAGCATAAATGTTTAGTCTATAGAAGTCTAAAATGAGGCATCTAATTCTAATATGCATTTAAAAATAAATAAAAAAATGACGCCACTTAATACTACGGTTTAGTGGTATTCCTCTTCATATGTAAGGGGTATTAGGTTCGATTCTCGCTAAAGGCAAATTTGAATCACATTATTGCTAGCTCACTGTTAGGCTAAGACCATCCCTTCCCTCTTAGTGTAAATAATATCGTTTGTTCTAAAGAAAAATAATGGCACCTAACTCTGCCTAGACGCTTTGCCTAGCCCAAAAATACTTGCTTAGAATGGTTTACTGTCACAACTCACTTAGATAGAAAATAGTTACCTGTCACTTTGCATTTTGTTTTTTTTTTTTTTTCTTTTTTGAACAAATGATAATATTTACACTAAGGGAGGTTGAACATTACAATGGACTTGCCATAATAATTTGATTTAATTTCTCATTTGACGAGAATTAAACCTAAAGCTTTTCACTGATTAAATTAAATAAATAATGAAATGCATTCGGTGCTTCTGTTTGGCCCTCATTATCTTTCACTGGACTACTTATTAATGTAATCTTGTGTTTGTTATATGCAGGGACTAAATTTAATGAGTTAAGAGGGGACTCGCATGAACGCCCACCCTGCCTGGGGAAACCAGGGGACTGCTAAGGCCTTGGCTTCGTCTGCTCGCGTCTATATGTGCTCTCTGTTCTCATCGCCTACACTTGCATGGGGGAAGGCTAACATAGTTCTCTCAACTTTTCTTTTAAACAACGATGCTATACTCCAAATGCAAAAATTCTGAGACGCCTATACAAACACAAACCCTTGATCATCCCCATACTTTTTTATTTTTCTGGAGATATCTGTACAATATCATTGCAAGTTGTACCAATACAAATAAATCAAGCAGACTAGAGAATCTCAAACTTGTGAAACTGTTTCATACTCTTACCAACAATCTAAAATCTAATTAGTTAGTTTGATTGAAAGAATAAATAGCATCTGCTGTCTATCGTCCATCGTCCCTAACACGAAACTAATCCTCTCCTAATAATTGTTAGCATCACCTAATTGAACTAAGTCCAAACCTAAACAACGTCAGATAGCAACTCCACCAGGTACGCAGCCTCAGGTCGTCCTCAATGGTTTCACGTTACAAGCACAACTCTTATAAAGATAATTAAAAACCTGCAACAAGAGAAAAATAACACATGAGTATCCAGAACAAATGTCCTCTATCACGAGATGCAACAGTAAACAATAGGTAACCGCCACAGTCACACATGACAGTAAAAAAACAATAAGCCATCACATAGTGCACAGAACACACACATACAGATCTTGTAGCAAGAAGGGGACATTCTTTTTCCTATGTTGTACCGCTTCTGCCTCTTTTGTCAGTTCCTTTGCTCTTTATGATGGTTCTTCATATATGGCATTGTTGCCATAACTTCACACAGGAAAGTAACTTACCTCACGATATTCCCCTTCGCCTAAGAAAATGGTTTCCTTCACTGTCACCGAAAATCTCGAGCTGAGGATCCTGAAACCCATTCCTTCCCACAACTCTGCCTTCAATTTTAATCAATGAAGTATCTTAACTAATAAGAATGCCTTCGTGTAGAAAGAACAAATAGAACACTGATGTACCCATCTTGCAATAATGCCAAAAGTGTTCAATTGCATGTGATCTGCAAATCGTACAAAGGTAATTGGTAAGTATCTCACAAACTTTGAACTACCAATGACAAATATTTTCACTCCCCCATCAACTACTCAACTTCTTCTAAACGACTTTTTTCAATTTTATATGAAACATAAACTTTACTTGAAAGAAAATTATAAGAAGCCACAATACAGATGAGGTGTCATCGACCTCAAAACCCAAACAGATTATAACTTCAAGTACAAACCCCTCCAAAAAAAGGATAATAAGAAATTAAAGTTGGCACTAGGAGGAACACCTACTAAATTCTTTGACAAAGAACACCGAGCAGAAGCTAAAAATTTAATACCAAAGAACTTCTCAACGCCTTGGAGGTTACTGTTCATTATTATTGTTGTTATTATTTTAATAAAAACCAAATCATTACAAGAATGGCCAGGGGTTAAGCGCACTGTTGATAGTAACGGTTAGAATGAAGGAAACTGAACCAATTACAATTTAATATGATATAAGCCCAAATTAAGAGACATAGATGTTCATTGTACGGATGCTATTACATCAACACAACCGGCACAATTTATTAGAGCCAAAGTTTAAAACGCATATATACCTCACTTAAAGGTGGGACGGAGTTAGGTACTTCCTCAGCACAATCAACGGTACCATCAATTTGAGCTTCAGCCAATTGAGGGACATCAGTTTTCACATCTTCCAAGTGGGGGCAGATAGGAGGGTTCCCTTCACGACACATGTGGCACTTAAATCCAATCAGCTTACCAATGTTCTCCGAATTCAGTCCAAAAGCATCACCGTGAAACCACACTGCATGGTAGAAAAGGTAGTGAAGGATATGTTAAAATATGTAAATTGAAGAGGAATTGGATCCAAACTGTGGAGACTAATAGCATTATGGCATACCAAATCAGAGAGCCAACAATTCAGCTAAAACTTGCTGAAATCATGATAACAATATAACTAGAATTACATTTAAAACTACACTTGCATTGCTAAGTCATTTACCTCCACATATTTCACAAGAAATATAATTTAAAGAAGACGAATATCTTGCTTCACAACAAAGGTGGCATTTGAGTTGATCAAGAATGGTTGACGCACATTCTGAATGCACAAGGAGTTTCTTATCCCTAAAATGCATAACACGTTCATCACTTGGCTTTCTGGACAACAGCAGACCATTAAGCCAGTAACTGTGATAAACTTGTGTTCTCTTCTTCTGCCATGTAGCTTTATTTGGTTTCTTATATGTGCCCTTATTGGATTTGCCCTTTTTCCCTTTCTTGCGTTTGCTATGCCTTTTATTTTGCACCGGTAAACATTTAGCTTTTCTAGGAGAACGACGTAGGGGTACACTTGCTGGAACTGTTTTGCTATTTTTCAATCTTACTTGTCGTCCTCCAGCTAAAGCTTTTTTTTTGTTTTTCAAACGCATCGATCTGCGACCTGTTTGAGAATTTGTACACTTTTGTGACTGTACTTTCCCTCCTTTCGGTTTACATTTATGTGGCTGTACTTTCCCTCCTTTTGTTTCAACTTTCCTTCTTTTTGTGTCAATCTTCGGACGCAATCCCTTCTGGCATCGGTGGCATGTATATTTATACCGAGCCACCACTGCCCCAGCAGACTTCCTGGCATGGCTTTTGTGAAAAAATCCTGAAATTTTATACCTTACAATGTTAAGACAATGAAAATCCCTGACAGGCATCAAGCATAAAGTTGTAGGGGCACCCTTCATTCATTAGAAAGTAACGAAAAAACATGCTGTGTCAATAAGTAATGCCGCCTCTTAATGGGTCTAACTTGTATGTACATCAAAAGTCAAAATGAAAAATAACAGAAAGAACCGATATTACTACTTCAACATAGTTGCCAAAATGAAATGGAAACAATACGGAAAGAACTGTCCACAGAAAAGAACTCCAACAATGATTCAGAACATTAACAGGAGCATAATTATCAACCAAATAAAGTTGGATAGTGTTCCATATGAAGTCTAGTGTCACAAATAGTTCCCATCAATGGTACATATTACATATTTACTTTCTATCAGTTACTTTCAAGCATGAAAGATAACTACAGGGCTCCGTGGAGAAGCCTGAAGGAGGGCCAAGAGGAAAGCAAAAAACCATTAATGGAGAATTTAATATACTGGGATTATAAGGCCTTTAATCGTGAGGTTGATGAGTTGATAAAATAAATAAAAGCTTGAAGACTTCACAAAATACTAATACCATGTGTTCCACCAGCAATGTTACAAAATAACATAACAAAGGAACAATGTTTTAAAAAACTAGTATTGAGGCTAGCCTAGGCGGTTTTTAGGTGGGGCTATCAACAAAACGCCTCTGCCCAGCGGGAGTGGGCTTTAGACTAGCCTAAATGTTTGGGAGACGCGCCTGAGGTGTTGTTGAGGTGCCACCTGGGCGTTTGAATTTCTTATTTTTCTTTCAAAAAGGCCAAACCCAAAACAATGTCGTTTTGGGTAGGGTTTTCATAATATTCATGCTAATTTTATGTTTCTAACTTAGTTTCTATTAGTTTATTACAACTTTATGATGAGAATTAGAGAAATAATAATAATAATAATAATAATAATAATAGTCAAATATTTGATTGCTTGGCATGCTTGCTTGATTGTTTGACAAAGTATTAAAAAATTATATATATACAGGCCCTTTAAGGGAAGGGAAATGGGGACACCCTCTTGACCATTAGATTTGACTTTAATGAAATTCTGTGGCTGAGATTAAATCACAGGCCACAGAATCTCAACCACAAGATTTCATTAAAGCCAAATCTAACGGTTAAGAGGATGTCCCCATTTTTTTTGTAAAATGGGGCATCCTCATTTTTTTTTGCAAAATGGGGATCCCTTCCCTTAAAGGCTTCCAATATATATATATATATATATATATATATATATATATATATATATATATATATATATATATATATATATTATAATGGAAAAAGGAAAAAACCGAGAGGGAGGGAGGAAACCGCACCTTTGCAAGACTGGCAACTCACAGCTTCCCTGTTATATTGAAAATAAGCTTATATAAGATGATTGGTAAAAACATAAGTAATACAACATTTAACATGTACCATGACAATATAATCTCAAGAATTGGTCCCTTAACAAGACTAGGAAGCCACAAGAGATGCCCATCTATTCATATCATAGAACTTACTCCTCAAACATCACAACTATGAATCTTCCAAATACCTCAATTTTTCTTAACAGGAACCTCAATGTTTTTTGACAGATGAACCCATGTGAAAGGCTTACGATACTCCACTAGTTTAACGTTCATTTCTATCCAGTAGATATCAGACGTAAAATTATCTCAAACCGATTTTGAAAATCAACAGTTCCAGAAAAAGGAATTTCCTAGTTTATTTTAATCGGAAGCAAACGAGCTATTTTGGGAAATATAAGCAATGACAGGCACAATACGAAATGAAAGTACATGGAGAATAACAAATTTTTATTACCTTATCAGGACATCTTTGTTGCAGTGTGCACATTTATAATACTCAGATCTTTCAGCTTTCGAAAACAAATACATAAATCCCTTTTCTTCCCGGGGCCTCTTTGTTACTCTAGCAACCTCAAGAACTTTACCAGATTTCACATCAGTACACTTGCGGGCAATCCTTTTCTCCTCAAAACTTTTCAAAAGATGCAAGGGAAGATATGATTCATCCAGCCAATACTTTTTCTTCTCACTAGACAGTTCTTCAACCAAAGAACCAAATCCCTTCACAATGTCAGGGATAGCTCTTCTCTTACCAAAATCAAGAAGATACTTAACTGCTCCCCCTTCAGAGCACTTCCTGCGGACAATAACTTTCTTGAACAGCTTGATTGATTTTCTAGATTCTTTGTCCAATGTTGGCAGAGGATGTGAATTCTCAATATCATCCCATCTAATGTTTGAATCAAGCTCTCTAACCTGAAACAATAACAATTTTTACGGACCCAAATTTCTAGACTACTTATTCAAGAGAGTGAATTATCATGGGGACCCAAAAATGTTAAAACTGAATCACTCAGCTTTGGGGCCAATCAACAAAAGAGAAAAACTAAATATTTAAGAAGCCAGTGAAACATCTAAACATCGCCATTTTAAACGAAAAGGTATGGAAAATATACCTGTAAAGCAAGCTGTTCTGCACTAGTTGAGGCCTCAACAGCAGCTCGCCAGGCAACAGATTTGCTTCTCTTAGCATATTCTGAATTCTCAGGATATAATATACCCAGTATCTTTGTACACCCAGCTGCAGAATATTATAACTTCGAATCAATTGAGAATAATTATTCAGATGATGATTTAACTGTAAAAACTAATTACACATAATAAATAGAAATAAAAAATAGCAGACCTTGTCTGGCAGCCTTGGAAGTCAAGGAATGAGGCAAAACCTTCCAACTGAAAACCTGACGAGAAAGCCTACCACCCCTCCACCAAAACATTCCCAATCCACTGGCAGCATTTAAAGAGGGGTTGGACTCACTATCTGAACACTTGGGCCTTCTTCTGCTACGTAATGAAGTCACAACATGAGAAGCTGAACCCATGGTATTAACAGAATCTACATGTTTCAACCAATCTGCTGAAAGTGCACGATGACGCAAATTTGCCTCCAACTGTATCATGTATATCCACCAATGTTAAGAGATGGAATTAAAGAACAAAATCAAGATAGCCAAGCAAGTAATGGTAATACAAAATTCTCTTTGCAATAAATCAATGAGATACATTAAAAAACCAAAAAACCAGAGCATAATAACAACAAGAAGTTGACAGGAACACCAGCTTAAAAGTTTAGCATATGTAAATTAACAAATTTTATACCATAAACAGATTAAAATTAAATAAAATCCTTACCATGAGAAGTAAATATTTAATGGAGGCAATGCCAGATACATCAAGAAGGTATTTACGCCAGAGTTCTGTGTGAAGTGGATTCAACCATGGGCCCAACAGAAGTCCCTGCAGACGATCATGAATAGAGAGGATTTGACAGCTGACATCATTAAGATGACCTTTCCCATTTTTTTTGGATTGAAGGCCAACTCTATCACTATTAGAAGCATCCTTAATAGACCCCATACTCATGATAAACAAGCAATCCTTGTCATCAGCAGGAGCTTTGCAAGAAAAGCACCAACCACATTTCTCTTTCTGTGCACCAGTATTTAGGTTCTCAATATTTGGCCAGAAAAACTTGGAAGATTTTTTTAAAATGGTCTTCATCTGTGCTGATACTATTTCCTCTTCTGTTACTATTTTATCTTCTTTAATTTTGTCTGATGGTTTACGCGTCAACTCCTCAGCAACAGATGAAGCAATTTGGCCAAAACTGTAATAGTTCATATAACCAATTCCACAAAGCATTTCTGAAGTTCCCCCTTTTCTAGCGATTCCTTTTCTGACATGCAAGCTAGCAGATGGTAAAGAACAGTCTTCAGGCTGAAGTCCCACAAAATCAGGTCCATCTGGATCGCACGGCATGACTGACCTTTCCACTTGCATGGTTTCAGCTGACACTTCAGAAGCTATATTTGGAATTGCTGTCACAGTCCCTGAATTCTCTTGCAATTTTCTATCTTCATCAGTCTCCTTCTTAACAGCACATGTTTCTGAAAATGCCAATTGGTACGGGGGCATCAAGCAGCCAATTTCACTATGTGCTCCATCAAAGCTAACAGGAATGTCCCAGTGCTTGCAGATGGCCACTAATATCCCACCATAGAAAAAACCTGAAGACCTTAGCACTTTAATAACTTTATTCAGATCATCTCTGGTGTAATAGTTGAATGCGGACTCGCTACCAAAAGAATCTGATCTGCAAGAGAAACAACCATAAACAGATGAAGCCAAACACACACTCAAATATGATGAGAAGTAGTGGTACATAATTTAGAGATGTAAAATACAACATTTTAAATCTACATTTAATCAACAAATTATTATCCCAAAAGAAAAATGAACATATCATTTCACATAAGGATCTGAGAATAGCTCAACCACTAAAGGCCCATCTGGTAACCATTTTGTTTTTAGATTTGAGTTTTCATTCCATCATTTATTATGCTAAGATAAAGGGAGAGATGTAGGAGAAAGGAAGAATAAAAAAGGGTGGAGGAAGGAATGGTGCAAACAATGTATATGATATGCATGTGGAATGTCACACACAATGAAAACTATAAACCAAACATTGAAAACAACTTTATGATGTTGAGATTCTGAAAGGAAAGAATAAGGATAATAAATAGACAACTTGTGCAGAGGAGGAATCAGAGGAGAAAAGATTCCCTATGTTAATTGACTAGGCAAAATGGAAATAGAGTTGATTGGTCTAGCAATTAATTATTTAAGATCTAAGACCTTGTTCAGTTAGATGTCCTAGGAAGAATCTTTAGATGACTTGTTTTATTACACATTCACCATGACATGACCATGGGACAACCAACCAATTCCACACTTCTTGATAGGTTTTCCAAAATACGTCAATGGAACTCGGTATGATTCATGTTTGTTTCTCATGAATAATGATTTTAAGGAACATGCTTGTGTAGGCGAAAATTAAGAGCAAAATGACCCATGAATAACAAAAATAGCCATCTTTGCTATTAATTAGTAACATCAGCAGCGATATAATACTAACTTACTAAGCCATGTAAAGATGAAAAATGATAGACTTACACCAAAAGGTACCCAAAACTTTTAAAATATAGCCGACCACGAGGATCAATTCCTAATAACTCTGCACCTCGGAGTGACTTCTGCAATTTCATCCAAGGTCTATGCCTGTCAATCAAACACTCAGGGCAGTACCAGTCACCCTCCGGCAAAAGATCATTAGAAACTCCAACACATTTTGAATGATATGCAGCAGGACAGCCATCACAGCAGATTAAATTTCCATCCATCTTACAGAGGCAGCATTCATCACTATTCCAGTCAGTGGTGTCATCATCAACCTCATCATTCGAATTAGAGGTACCAGCAACCTCCACTAGAGCCTTCCTTTTCTTACAAACCTCGTAGTTCAAATTCCGGTCATTGACCATGTCAGGCTCAGCAGCCAAAGACCTTCTATTAATTTCTAACCTCATGGCTTCCACTTCTATCAAATCATCACATAGACACCGCAGTATCTCAACTTTTACAGAAGCAGATTGTGTGTAGTAGTCAGTTTTGTATAACTTGAAGCAACTGAGATCAAAACCTGGCTTCAGTCCCGAACTATGGATCAAGAAATACTCAACCATAAAAATTGGCCACGTAATCAAGTCAAGAAAATCCCAATTAAGACTCCTGCATTGAAGAACACAAAATGTTCACAAATCAATAAAGGAAGTTCCAAGTAACACAAGCGGTGACATCAGATTAATATGTAAATGGGGAAGGGGGTAAGAATATACCTCAGACAATCAGAAGCTGTTTCAGAACCATCATTTGCAAGCCACTCCAAGTGTTTTCTCAGTGTTTGCAAAATAGAAACATGAACATGATCAAATAATGAGCTAGGTGACTTGCACGTCAGTGCAGCCACAAAATCCTCCAACTTGAAGGGACTCAGAAATAATAGAGTGCTAAATGATCTTAAACAAGCATAAATAGAAAAAACATCAAGTATGGGAATTCCATCTAGATTTAAATGTTGTGATGAAGGAGGTAATTCCAGCTCCTGAAAAAGAACACTAGGATTTTCAGCCTCTTCACAACCAGAAATCGATGGTTTTTCCTCTGTTATTGCACTCACTGCAGAAGAGGAAAATGGATCGCTGACAGAAACATGATTTTGAGCAGAACCTCTACGAGCACTTCTCCTCAAAACTGTCTCTGTAGTCGTAGATATCAAATTATCCCGTAGTTTTCTTCTCTTTCTACGGCTACTTTTTTGAATGCATGCACTTCCTGAATCGCCTAGGTTTCCATGAGTCGTTGGAGTGCGGGCCTCATAGAGACTATCTTTCACCGGAACTTCCACCAATCCACTATCATTAATGCAGCTAGTCTCAAAAATCCCAAGAGAATCATCAGCCTTCAGATCCTCAATGGAACAACAATGTGTTTTATCAAGCCGTTCACCAGCTGCACAGTCAATGGGGTCATCAACGCTCTTCATGGGAATATCTTCATTAATATCAATATACACTTCCTTCCAGGTCTCATTAGAATTACCATCGTCAATAACCTTTTCTTCAGCATCTCCACTCCTCTCTTTCTTTAGACTTTCTTCAACCAATTCAAACCTGGGATTAATCTTGAATTTTTCTTCACAGTCACCTTCTGTATCCTTAAATTCCTCATTAACTTCCAAATTCAGATCGAAATCGCATCCCCTCCTCTGAGTTCGGTGGGTGACCACAGCTGAACCCCCCAAACTATCCACATTCTGATCCTCAACAAACTCATCATTCGCATCCAAATTCAAATCAATACAATCTCTTATCTCTGCAATTTCTTCCTTACCAACATTTGGATCAACATTCAAGTCACACCCATCATTCAAATTCATATTAAACCCAGCATTCAAATCAATCCCATTTTTCAAATTATCGACTTGATTCACATCCCCATTAGCAATCAACCTAGTTTCCTGCTCTAGTATCTTATCCACTACATTTCTAGAATCAACATTTTCATTCACAATCCCACTAACCGCAACATTTTTCCTCAAATTCCCTCCAAACCCCAGTTCAACTTCCAATTTTCCCTCAGACCCATCACTCAAATTACAATTTTCATTCAAATCCCCACCAAACCCAGAATCATTTCCAAGAGCAGCATTACCTCGAATTTCTCGCTTCCTCTCAATACGGCGCCGTTTTTTGGGCTTCCGGCCGAGGCGGCTCAGCTTGGCGGCGACCTCCACGAGGTCAGCCTCAGCACCACCACCAAGGAGCAGAGAGACCTCATCGAAGCTCAATTCCTCAGTATTTCCATCTTCATAGACGACCTCGAACAACCCAGATGCGGCGGCGTACGATTTCACAGTTCCGGTGAAAAAACCATGGCCTTTGAACTCTTTCCTCACACTTCTTCCCACGAACTCCATTTCCTGTGATCCGCCAGCCCGAACCCAGTTCAAAAATAGGAAGAAGACCCTCTGCTTTTCTCTCTTTCTCTCTCTAACTGCCTTTTCTTCTAGGGTCGTTGAGAGAGAAAGAGAGAGGAGAGAAGGAAATTTGGTAACTTTCTCTCTCTAGAAATGCCTTCAGCTTACATAGAGGGAGACAACAAAAGGGGTTTGGGTTCTTTTCTTCTCCCTCTCTCTAAAACTGCTCGACTCTGACTACAATTTCCAAAGAGCTGTGAGAGAGAGGAGAGAGAAGGTAAGCGCGACTACTCCCTCTCTCTCTCTCGAAATAAGGGTGAGAAACATCGGAACTTCGTCTCCGTTTCAGGGTGGCATTTCCCCTTTGTTTTTTGTTCTCTATTTGTCAAATGAGCTGCAGCAAAGATAAAATAATAATCTCAATTAAATTTAGAAAGTGTAAGGGATTTTAATTTTTTAATGAATTTAGGGGTATAAAATTAGGATTTTAAGTAATTCTCTGAAATTTAATGTGTATTCAATTAGGATTTTAAGATAATTTATTAAAATTCTTAGAAATTCGGATGTATTCAATTAGAATTTTAAAGAAGTTTATAACATGTGTATTCAATTAGAATTTGAATTTAAAGAATTTGCAAAAGTTAAGGAGTTAAAGGGAATTGTAGAGATTTTATAATGTATTTTAAGCATCCACAAATCTCATCTCTCCCCATGAGATTTCGATGGAATTGAATCAAAATTTTACTTGAAATCTCTATAAATCAATTAAACTACATAAAAATTCATGGATTTATTTATAAATCTCAGTTTATTAGTCGAAATGCCTTCTGAAACTGTCATTGAATCTCAGTTTATCTTTCGAAACTGGTTTTATCTCACTTTGCCCCTTATGTTCATGGACTGTTAAATTTAAGAGTATTTTAGATATTTCAGTTTTTACACATTTATTTACCTTTAGCCTCTACACTAAACAAGTCTCAATTTTATTTTTGACACCTCTAATTCAAACGTATAAATTTTGGGCATTTTTAAAATATATATATATATATATATATATATATATATATATATATATTTTGTCAAAGGGTATTTAAAATAAATTATTGAATCAATAGAAAATTCCAAGCAACAAAATCATTGTATCAACCAAAATAAAGGTTACATTTGTCTATAGAGCCATTTCACTTGTAAGGCATTCATGTATTAGCTCGAAACTTTGTAATTGAGAAATATTCATTACAAAAAAAATCATTATACCATTAAGTTATCCTATCCAAAATACTTCCCATACAAAAAAAAAATCATTTAAAGCAAATCTGCACAGTTTGAACAAGCTCATGCCTAGTGGAATCAGTACTCAACAAAAAATAAAATTGAGACTTGTTTATAAAATCTTTTGATACCAATGTACTAAGACAATAATCTCGCTAAATCCGGTAAGGGAGGCCAGAGCTTGAATGCAGATGAGCCTAGAAGATGGACCAAGTCTATGGAGAAGACAACGCAAAACAACGTCGTTTTGGACCTAAAGGTTTGGATTAGAACGACTTGGCTTCTCGACTCTAATCGATGACTTAAGTGGCTTGGCTCAACGGCTTTAGAAAGTGGCTCAAGCGCTGCTAGTCTTTAAAATTTAGTGTGTTATTTCTCCCTATCTTTATTTATAGTAAACATAAGAGACTTACTTGCCCTATAGGTAATAAGAAAGCTAAGATCTTCTAGATTACATAGGAATCCTAAACACAATATAATAGGATTTACATAATCACACATGTGCTATAATTTTGATTACCACACTCTAAATTTTATCGCACAATCTTGTTTTAATTATGTTTGGGGATTGATTTGATGTTCTTGATTCCGTAAAAGTTACCTGGTACTTATTTGAGTTTTCCACACGGTGGAGTCTTTTTACTATTAAGCTAAAAGGTAAGATGAAGATGAATGAAGAGATGAAGAAGAAGACTAATTAACTCGACATGCAATGGGCCTGAGAGAAATGTCCAAACAATCAGAGCTCCTCACTTGCTTCATTTTCTTTAATGAAAGGAATACCTGGTACATTTAGCTATTACATCTTATAAAAGGTTGTCAGTTGTGGGTGATTATCAAGTTTGAACTCATCAGCCTTTAAATTTTCGAAAAACATGTAAATTAGTGCTTTACTAAATTGAAACCCAAAATTAATTTCATATAATGGACACAATGGCTAGAAATTCAATGACCATTTTAAGAGAGAATTCAATGACCATATGTTTGGACATAATTTTATACCATCGACTCATGCATTTTAGGCTGTTGGATGGAGAATAAAGCAAGATGTTCTTCATGATTTCCTTGATAATTATTATGTTTCCAGAATGATAATTATATTTGATATCCATTGGGATTATCATGAGACGTTTTTGGAAATCAAATGAGCGAGATAAATATAATGCAATCAAAATTGATTTGAGATTCCAACACATATGAACCTGTATTATTTTGTGATAGTGATTTCTGAGAGTCCTCCTAACAATTCACAACTTGACATTCAGTTTATCCTTCTACCAATTTATAATATTAGCATTTGGACCATTTATCTTCAGACCGTTTGACTTATGTCAAAAACATTATTGAATTTTCTTTTTCGCTAAATAAAGTTTGCGAAATTTGTACCTTAGCAAACCAAACACATTTACCTTTTGGTTCTAGTTCAATTTACATCGCTCTACCATTTGCAGTAATTCATTGTGATATATGGGGTCCACACAAACAATATTATTTATTTAGTGCACGTTATTATTTTACTGTGGTTGATGATTATACAAGATTTACCTGGAATTTTCTCATGCAACATAAGAGCTCCTGAAATCTTTTTTGTTTACGCACAAATACAATTTGATTCCAAAGTGAGATAAATACATTTAGACAATGGTGAAGAATTTCATTTCCTCTGTGATTTTCTTAATGCTAATGAGATCCTCCGTGATTTTTTTAATGTTAATGAGATCATTCCCCAACATTCTTGTGTTTACACCCCTCAACAACATAGGTGTTGTTGAACGCAACCATCATCATCGTTTGCTTCATGTAGCTAAAGTATTGATTTTCCAATCTCATATTCCTCTTCAACTTTTGGGGGAAGGCAACGTCACCACTACATACATTACGCTCCCTACCAAAACATTGTCCAACAAAACACTATTTGAACTTTTGTATTCCAAATACCATTTTTTCTTGTATGTGGGCTTTGGGGGCCTCAGTTCTACCATTAATGCTCACCCGACATCTAAAATGATGCGCGTGCTTGAAAATACATTTTTATTAGTTACCCACATGGTCAAAAGGCATGTAAATTATACGTTTTGCAGAACTATAAAATCTTCATAAATTGGAATGTTCAATTTTATGAAAATTTGTTCTTTTCAACCCGCCATCATAACATGTTTCTACCCTATCTAATCCACTTTCTCTATTCCTTACTTGTTTTTACACCACAATACATTTCTAATTTCCTACTAGGCCCATAGGCTCCCACACCAAGCCTAAGTGTTGCACCCACGCTTAGCCTACATGTTGCACAATATCCAGTCCATCTTCCCACACCAAATACTTCTTCATCACCTGACACCCACACAAACTCATCAATGCTTTTAACTCAGACCCCACCATTGAAATAATTGGAACCAAAATTGCTCACGTCCGCGAACGAAGGTGAAATCCAGTCAGAATCATCCATAACTTGGGTAAGGGGAGAATGAAATTGATTGGGGGTAAGGTTGGGCAAGGGCCGGGCCCAAATTTGGAGGAACTTGGCCTTATCCGTTTTAAAATGTAACGGGCAGGGCCGGGCTAGGTATAGGTATTTTGAGTTTGGGAATTGGACCTAACCTGGCCCGTTTCAAATGGGTTGGTTCGGACGGGTGCATGAGTCCAACTACCTTTTTTTCTTTTCTTTTTTTCGGATTTGGGCATACTGCCACCAGCCCGCGACCCTAATTTTCCATCGCAAAGTCCGCTGTGTAAAGGCATCGCCACCATCTGCTTGCCACATCTCAGCGATCAACAAACCAGAGATTTCCAAAACATGCGATTCATCTTCTACTTCCTCTCTCTGTAAATGCAAGTAAATTATTTAACTCCCAGCTAATTTGATTTGCAACTGCAACCCTTCTGATCTGGGTTATGCAGAGGATCAAATACCAGGCTTCCCAGAAAAAATTCAAATTTTTCAAGCAGTTCTCACACCCCAACCTAAATCCCCAAATATAACAAATTAATAAATAAAAAATTCTTCATATAAAATTTCGAATTCATCAAAAAATAAAATAAAACTGAATCCCTAATTAGGCTAAATCCCCAATATTTTTATGAATTTTTCAAGCAAAATAACTAAATCCCTAATTCCTAAATCCTCAAATTCGAATTCAGTATAAAATTGAAATTAGATGCCAAGAAGAAGAGAAGTAGAAGCCTGGGACATCGTCGTCTTCCTCACGGATCCAAGACGGCTGGGACAACGTCGTCTTCCTCATCGACGACTACGATGAGTTACGGTCCATCGTCTGGTGTCTACAACCGCCGCTCAGTTTCTCCATAGCCATTGATTTGCGACGACGCAGCAGTTACGACTCGACGACTGGGATTAACAGCACGGCTTCTCCATAGAACAAGGTGGTTTATGAGGTGGTTATGGAGTGGTGTCGTCTGAGACTCGGAGTTTCGGAGTCGGGATAGAGAGAGGGGGTGAGAGGAGAGTTCGAGTGAATTGCGTCTGATAAGAAGAGAGAGGGTGATAGACAGATAGACAGTAGAGATGTAATTAGGCAATGAACGGTCCGGGCCGGGGGCCCGTTTTCTCCAATTTTTAGAACTGGCCTGTTTTGTATTTATGATTTTTGGACTCGCCCCAAACTGCATGGAACTGCCCCGACCCGCGAGTCCAGGACCCGTTTGCCCCCTACTTGGGGGTGTGATTAAATCTAGATCGGACTACCTATGTATTTCCAGGGAAGGTGAATCAAATCATTGATATAGTTCTAGAGAAGGACTATGTATGATGTGGGATAGATCGGAATACATCCTTTGCGAAAGATCGGAATACATCCTTTACGAATAACCTATGTCTTGGCGTGTAAGAGATGTTTCTCCATATCTATACATAGACGACAGTGTGTAGAGAGTATATGTATGGTAAAGAGTGTCCATCCTTGTAGAGAACATGAGATGCTTGGAGACAGATCCTTGGTAAATACCCAAGCTAAAGTACTTATAAAGATCTTGAGAGTTCTTGTACAAAGAGTAATCCCAATTAAATCGGGAGACTATGTAGAAATGAATATATCCAATCTTTTTAGGATTACGATTACTTGTCTGATCCCAAAGATATCTTAATTTGACTTGAATTAGAGTTTCCTTACTTTAGGGACAAGTAATATTTTCAATGGGCTTAGAGCTAATAAGCTCACTCTAAGGCTTTTTGGTCATTCCAACCACCTTGAGTGCCACGTGTCATGAACTAAAAAATTCATGGTCCAAAAAAATGCCCCTAATCGCCTATTCTGTGGTCCGAATAACAACCTGAGAGAATCGAGTCGTAATAAGCATGGCTACGTTGGCAAAGACTAACGACATTGAGAAATGGCCCCTTTGTTCGAAAGCTTCTAGTTCACCATCCGACTTTCAAAAAGTTTATGCAACTTTAAGTTATAAGTTATAACATTCAATCCTGGGCTTTGGGCATTTGAGGGAATGACCGAAAGAGTGAACTGAACTACATCCCTAAGTACGATTACTTCTATCTCCGACCAACATACTAAGTCAAGTACATTTTGCAGCGATCCCGTGCCTAAAGCAGGTCCAAATAAGGCATCTGGAGAAGGAAATCCTCAAGAGAAATTTTATTCCAAGAAACTTTACAACTTTTCTCTGCCTCAAGATGCAATAAGAAGATATTATGTGAAAAACTTGAAGACTCTTCAATTCATAGTGCATGCAAAATTCAAAATGGTTTTGCAGGCTACTCATTACAAAGCAGAATTAAAATAAATTCATGCTACGAAAACCAAAGAAGCACAAGCAAGATGGTAGAAGCAGAAGAAGAAAGTCTTGGCCTAATTACTGAAGAGACAAAGATAAATATTGAAGCTTTGGGATAGCCAAATGAGATTTTCCAATTTGGTCATTGTGCAACTCGTGGGATTCTGAGTCTCACACTATGGCACAAAACCTTGGGCTAGTTAAAGAAAAAGTAAATCAAAGTTCTTTTTGTCAAGCCCCATTAAATTATTTTACCAATCATACTAAGTTGGCTCAAATTAATCAATGAGCATTTTATTTTGCCTAATTAGAACTGCTCTCCTAAGGTCCTCATTTTCAGGACATGTGAGGTCATTTCATATGAGCCCTCAGATTTATCTTATGGTAGATTACGCTATCAACTTAAATAATCACTGTTACACCGAAACATATTCTGCAAAGTGATTAACTTAAAATAATTTCTCCCATGAAATCTTTTATCTTCTTCCCCTACTGGTTTTCCCCACATATGTTCCTCTCTCCATCTCTCTCTCATGATCATTACTCAACTTCTCTCCTTCTGAGTATTTTGTTATTTCCTTTTTGCCTATGAAAAAAAAACAGAGGGACCTGTTTCAAAATTTTCACCACCTTCAGAAAATTAAAATTTTCACCACCTTCAGAAAATTTCATCTGAAAAAAAGGGTTCACGCGTTCAAGGAGAAATGGATCCCAATTTTTTAAAACCATACAATCTCAAATTTTTTTGTGCTTTGAAACTAACTAGGTTTCAATATTGTTGGTAGAGATTGGATAAATTGGATGTTTAAAAGTATTAAGTTTTTACGCAATTGGATTTGTTGGGTTTAAATATTCCATGAGGAGAGGTAGGTTTTGCAGATGGAAGGGATTTGATATCGCTTGAAACCTTCTTCTCTATTCATTTTGTTTTTGGTTTTATCAATTTGTGTTTTGTTTATGTGTAATAGGATTATTTTAGTTGATAACTTAATCAACCGTAAGATTAAGTGTTTATATGAAAAAGAAACTTACAGGTCCTCAAAATGAGGACCTTAGGATAACAGCTCTCTTTGCCTTGTTTACCAAGTCAACAAATCTAAATCAACTTATTTGATTTACACCAATTTGATTCTGCCAGGGATACATAGACAGTCTTGTACCACATTCTAGATGCAATCGCACTCTAATAAAATACAAATATTTTTAAATTCCAAACCCGAATTTAAATCACTTGGGAATTACGAGTGACTTGATCCCCAAAAAGAAGATATAGGCAGCTTAAGTCTTTACCTAAATGCACCCTCAAAACTACACAAACGCAAGAATCCTCGAATTCCATATTTACTTCATGTTAGAATCAAAAGGTATTCATTTGTGACAAGGGATTTTGATTAATAGCCGTTTAGTCTTGAATGGGTCGTAGTCAAAATAATAAAACCCTTCTCTACGAGGAATAAAGCATGAAATTATGTTGGGTCTATTTCATTATGTACAATTTTTGTTCAATAAAGTGAGTTCACAACACGTTTATGTCATTGCCTTGTATTGACCCAAGAGACTCTTCTAACAATACTACTTTGAAATCTTAGACTTGCACTTTTGCAGAGTTTCAAAGTTGTGTGATATTTGAGAAATTGGGGATTTTCCAGTACCACAAAGAATGGTGTAAGAAGCAATAAACAAAGTCATGCGAGGATTTGAAAAGATCATTCCCAGCTTTAGAGTTTCATGTCCTAAATATGCCTTTCCCAACGTTGGCCCATGCTAGGTGCCCGAGTCATTGCATATGACATTATTTTTTTGACAAATTGTCTTTTGTGTGGTCGATTAATGGAATTAGACTTGAACCAGTCAGAGGCTTATGAGGTAGAAGCTGCACATGATTGGGGCTAACTCAATTCAAAGTGTAGCTCATGCGCGTGGGTCGTTATGATCCCATGCCCCGATCTTATTTGAAAATCTTTAAAATATGTCAAAATTTTCATTAATCATGTATATAATAAAATAACCAAAAGTGATTACCTCTTTAAGTGCTACCATGGTTTGGACCATAGTTGTTCACCTGACAGATGGGTCTTCGAAGTGCATGGGTTGTTATGATTTCATGCCCTAGTCTTGTTTGACAACCTTTGAAGTATGTAAAATTCTGCATTAATCATTTATATAATTAAACAACCAAAATTGATTACCTCTTGGAGCGCTACCATGGTTTAGACCAAGGTTGTTCACCTAACAGATGTGTCTTCGATTATTTTCCTCGTCGGAATTCAAATCATAAAAGGTGAACTATGAAAATCCACATGAAGTCTCTATTTACATTGTTTGTAGTAACATGTCAATATTTTCTTCATTAGGGACTAGAATTATAAGTCGTAGAGTGCTGTGGAAAGTTGACATTGTAGCTTTCCAAAAATATAAGCCTCATTGTCCAATAATGTTTGAGAAATTCTAGTTTAGTCCGCAAAGTAGACTGATATGCTTCTAAGTGTACGCTCTGCTTGAGGATGAATCCTTCCAGAATGATATTTTTTGAAATACATATCGAAATTACCTTCGAATCTCTTGCTTGATTCGGAGCTAGCCAAGCGGGACTAGCTTGTCTCTCAAAGATCTAATCTTTCAGAATTCCAAATTATATTGCAGATCTCTAGTCGAGTTGAAGAAAAATATTTTCTATGTAGAGATTATTTGAGCAACACATGCATATATTAACAGCTAAAGTAAAGATGAACTCAAAACTAATCTAAGTCCCAGAAATTCAAGGCCTAGTGGATGGTAAACCAAGACTTTTCACAAAAAAAATAAAAAATAAAAAAAAATGAAAAAATAAAAAATAAAGAAGAAGATGAAAGATTAAGCTTTCATAGCCTTGAAGCTCATCCTTGTTTTCACAAGGTTATCATACATGTGAGGACCTTCATTCCTCTTCATATGCTTCACGGATTTGGCTCCTTGAATCATTGGAACTTTGCTTCTTTCTTGCTCCTTTGCTTCTTGAAGATTTGGTGAAAGGATTCACTAGGCACCAAAAAGATGGTGCCTCTAATTCTCCACATCAAGGGTGAGATGTGAAGACAAGATGGAAGACTAGGGAGATGTTTTGATAATAGTAAAACTTCCCTTAATGGCTGGCCAAATTAAGAGAGGAGGAGTTCATGTGCCTCTTTGCATTTTGACATTTTCACTCCTTCAACTCAATTGTATGTGGCTGGTGAAGAGAGGGGAATGGGGGGAGGAGATGAAGTGCTTGGGGTTGAGCAGGGCCGGTAGGGTTGGGTATTATTTTATAAAAAAATGACATGTGTCATTTGAAGAAGTGAAAATGTCCAAATGCAGAAGTTAGTGCAAAGGTTGCTAGCACTCCCATTTCAACTTTCAATTTTGATCTCCAAGATGACCATGTGTAATTCCATGGTTGTGAATGAATTTTGTTGAGAGAGTGTGGGAGCTGGGGAGTTGGTGCGGGTGTTTAGTTTCTTAATTTGTTAATTCTTTTGCCTTTTGTAATTTGGTTTTCTTCAAATCAATGTAGATCAAATTTACTAAATTGTCCTCATATTAATTCACATGCTTGGCACTATAACTTGATTTAATGACAGTATGGATGGTAACTGATCTAGGTGATAGATTTGCACCAAACATGAAGTTTAGGTGGTAATGGTATTTGCCAAAATAAAAAGTCTGGGAGGTAATTGTACACAATCTACTAGTTCAAGTGGTACTTGTGCAAAATCTCATTTAATTTTTTAATGTTGAACACACTTGCCTCCATAGTTTGCTATGCTTCTCCAACTTCCACATCCAGAAGATACATAAATTTATTGTGACAACAAAGCCGGTCAACACATAGTTGTTAATCTAGTCTTTCCCAAACAAACGTGTCATGTTGAGATAAACTTTTATTTCTTTCGAGACAAAATACAGGATGGTTTAGTTGTCATTGAAATATGTTCCTTCTTCTTCCCAATTGAACAACATGTTCTCTAAGCCCCTTGGTAAAGATGTCTTCTTACTCTTGTTGCACAAGTTGGGAGATCTCAATCTTCACTCTCCGACTAGAGGGGAAGTGTTGGAAAGAAATTAGTCAATGACTAAAGAAATACGATCAAAATGTTTGTTATTTATGTTTATTAACTTAACAGCTTAATTGTAGCATAAATGTTGAATAAAGTTCTCACACGAAGTTCAATGAAATGCATTCAGTCATTTTACTTATTAACTAGCATTTCTACACGCACATACGTGTGTGCGAAAGTCTTTTATTTATCACGGGTGTTGTGTGTGAAGACAAGACCTTTAGGTTTGGCTTTCCTTGTCAAATATTGTAATTGAACCACACAAACGCTCAATTAGTTTTAGGCTTTACTCTGAATTGTGGGTTGTTGATGCTGGAGCAAATGTTCAAGATGTGGCACATTTCACCTTAAAGGGTTTGTTCATACATGTGCATTTCATTTCTATATTCGTGTTGCATTCTGTCTAGTCCAATTGTCTAGTCAGTTTTTCTCGCTGTTGTCGAACTAGTTGAGCACACAATTTAAGATAGCCCACATAGGATGTCTGACACCTTTTAGATGGGATTGAGCTTTTCACCATTGATATGCTCATATTGCTTATACATTTGATAAGTATCACTTTGTACCTTGTTTGCAGCAATCAAAGATTTTGTTTTAATAAGGTTAGAGGATTTCATTTCCTCTTTAGAGAGAAAGTTTATAATTTTGAGAGGGTTTGTTTTTCCTCTCCATCTCAGAACTCCCTAGGAGCATCAAACATTCTTCTGGGTAATATTCTTCTTTAAATATTTATAAATCCTTCTTTGTAAATGCTTGTTTATAATCTTCGTATTTGCTCATTTGTTTTAGCTAGGAAATTTTACATTTTCAAAGAGTGTTTTAAAACCTTGGGTTACCTCTTGTGTTCTTCATTAGAAACCCTAGCCACAAAACCATGTTCATGCATTAAACACCCATTCATTGTAGAATAAGGTTGCATTGTTCTTCTTGGTTTTATTTTATTTTTGTGATCAAGTTCTTCAAGTTTCAAGTTTCAAATCTTTAAACTGACCTATTTTGTATTCTCGCAATTTCTTCTTTCAACTGTTTAACTGGTTAAACTGACTGGTTGTTGAATCCAGATTTTATATGCATATCATAACATCATATCATTTCGTGATTTGAATTGATATCGGTGCCACAAGGTGAAGAGTTCAGGAGGAGCTACTACTTCGTGAAGACTGAAGGAGTTCATCTCGTGTAAGACAAGGTTGGACAAAGGTAAAGTTGCTTCGTAGATAGGGAACCAAGAATTGAGCTTGTGTGGTCTTTATATGAACCTTGTTTACACTAATGGATTGGACTCAGTGGAGAGTCCCCAGTTTTTTAAACCAGATGTGGGTTTTTTTCAGCCAAAAACTCTTGTGTTCTTTGTCTCTTAAACTTGTTCGCATATCTTATTTACTAGCATATGTTTCATTCATCCTATGAGTTGTTATTTGATATGTATTTATGACTAAGTTTACACTGCATATTATGAGCAATGAATTGAATTGTCATTGACAATGATAACTTGTAGTGAACTAAGTTTTATTCGTATATTTGCTTTTAATTAATTGAAGAATCTGTACTTAGTTGACTGATGAGCTTGACTAGTCAATCAAGCATACTTTGTTTCATAATTACTTTGTCATTACTGTTTGCATAATGAATTGATATGTAAATGTGTTCAAGTTTATAAATTATTGTTGTGAAATTAATCTAGGCAGACTCAGATTAGTTAGACGCATTGATCAGTTAGGATTTGTTATTGCAACTGCTATTTATATCACTGACTAACCTGTAACTAGTTTACTAGTTCATTTGACTAGTCTATTGTGCAAAGTTAAATTTTTATTTTGCAGGATATTCTATCTGGTACCAATTTCAATGTGTGCCTCTAAAAATATTTTATATAGAAAATAACGTTAATTTATATGCAGATCAAATGCAAATCTAGAATTAATATTTACTAACCAAATATCTAGTTTGCCTAACTTGACTGATGGGTTTATTTATTTGAACAAATGATATCATCTACACTAAGGGGGAGAGATGAGCTTAGCCTCATAATGGATTAGCAATAATGTGTTTCAAATTTGCCTTTGGTGAGAATCGAACCTATGACCTCTCACTTACAATTGAAAAAGAATATCACTAGATCGTAGTACTAAGTGGCGGATAGATTTATTCTTAATTTCGTATGGATGGTGGCCTTTTTCCAAACAATCACGCTACTTACAAATTTTTATTGCGTTTATTTATGCAAGATTGTTTCACTTGTTTTCTTTTGTGTGTATTTTTTTAGTTGCTTGTTCTTAACCTCTACTATGAAATCTCGGTCAATTAAAGTGAGTAGTGATTACTGTGTGTAATCTTGATCTAACTCCCTCTATTCTTTTTACTTCAAATTAATTTATAATTGTGTAATTTCTATTTTTCTACTGACAACATTTTTCTCATTCTTTTTCATTTCATATTATATTATACGCATAAAAGCATCATTAAAGTCATTAAAAAAAAGGTAGAACGCCAGTCATAGGTGTCTTCTGCCTATTAAAACTAACAAGGATACAAACCAAATCAATTAGTTTGTAAAGAAATCTGGAAACAGTAGAACTCTCAGGTTTGATTAGTTTTTTGATCACTCAAGTACGTATCACTCACTCGAATTTAGTTGGTGGTGAGAAAAGAATTCGGACGGGGAGGGATTGGGGATGTCTACAGTTCCTTCAAGCATGGGTAAAACCTTATTCACAAAAGGACGCAATGACAGTGTATCCTGAATGCACCAAAGTCCCACTTTAATCAAATTCGCTTACTTCAGTCTTGCCAGGAATCATGCAATTCAACACCATCAAATTAACCGTCCCATCAGGTAAAGTTTCCGGCTTCACAACAAAACCCTACAAGCACAAAAATCATAACCCAATTTACACAATAAACTTATGGAGGCATAAACTTAGAGAGAGAATTTGCTATTTAAAAAAAAAAAAATCTATTTGTGTAATAAGATAATATGTAGCAAACCTCGTTGACAAGACATTGAAAATTTTGTAAGATAGAGACTCTATGCACATTTCTCTTTTCTAATTTTGGGATTGAAATGAGATTTGTGGAATGATATATTGGCAATTCAGTTTGATAGAAACTGCTTTTTGTTGAATGTGGGTGCAGTTTTCCCATTTTCCACGTTCATTTTTTTTTCTTTTTCATTTGAGGGGTTCATCACGTCCTTTTATTTTCATTTTTCCAATAAAACGAATTTTTACTTTTTTTATTGTATTTTCTTATTTTTATGGGATATTAATCTCTCTCCTAAAATGGAGGAGTGGGGTTAATCTCTCCTTAAATGGCACGTTTTAAATGGAAGAGTGGGGGTTAAACTCTCCTTAACCTGCACGTCTTTCCCCTTTTTTTTAATTTTTTCTTTTTTTCTTCTAATAAAAAAACTTTAATTTTTTTTTCTTTACACAATTGCCTTTGTGAAAGGCGAATTTAAACCACATTATTACTAATCTATTGTGATGTTAAGCCCACCTCTTCCCCTTTAGTGTAGATAATATCGTTTGTTCAAAAAAAAAAAAAAAAAAAAAAAAAAACCTTGCACATTTTCATGTATCAATTCGGTCAGTTTTTTATTTTTTTGTTTTAGGGGCTTTTCGGTCCAATTATTTTTTTGTGATGCCTTAAGACACACAAGTGTGCTTCAGGCTTTCTAATATTAGAGATTAGAGATGCTACACTAGCAAATAGCAATGCCCTATATTTTTAACTAACATTTAGAAAAAAGTTGCTCACGTTTCGGTAGCAAGTGGTGTTCCTGAACTGGATTATTACTTAAAGTGTCGCTTAAAGTGCTTGATTCTTATTGGTGAAACATCATTTAGTTTGCAAATTTAGTCTCCTAGCAACTAACATTCACAACAGAATAAGGGGTCGCGTCAGATGTTTTTCGTCAATACGACGCTTTTCACATGGTCGGAATGGCACATTACACTACAACACAACACTAAGATTCTAAGCACCAACACTTGAACGTGGTACAAGTCCAATAAAATGGTGCCGTTCCCATTCGTTGGCAACGAGACGACCAACATAACCACATGCCTAACGGCGAGTTACAGGAGGCAACGAGAGTCCATTTCATATATGCAAAACCCCAAAACAATGGGAGAAGCAGCGGAATTGTAACAAAGTGCCTCCATCCATAAGAATTTTCACAGTACTAGCCTCTAATTAGTTGTTTTGGTTACATATCACCTAGTACACATCTGCAGTTAGACATACAAATCGCCTAACGCTCGGTATACATGCCGTAGCTAGCCTCATCTCCTTCAAATCTTATAAGGTTACCTCATCAACGTACATGTGTTGCTGTTTGCTTGGAAAAAAAGAAAAGGGGGAACGGGGGGGGGGGGGTGATAAGTTTGAAGTTTCACAACCCATCAGTTTCTCGACGAAGACCACAATAAACTGATTTCCGAATAAGAGGATGCACGTCTTCGGTTAGAACCTCGGCATCCAACTTCTCCATGTGAGGCCAAATCTGACAGGTACATAATATATAAGGTCAGGGATTCCGTAGTAAAGAATATTAAGCATGTCTGTAAAACTTCACCCAAAAATCCAAAGAAAACAAAAATGATACCGGAAACGGGAGGGGGAGGGTCGAAAGGAAAACGAACAAAGGAGGGAAGTCGCAAAAAGAACAAGAGAAGCGACACTGTATTTACCTCAGAAGCATATTGCCTCGAGAACGCCTTGAGATAGCCTAAAGTTGAAAGACACCATTGCTCTTTTTCACCTACATTATAAACATTACTTGTCCTCCCACCATTCAGTTCACTGCAAAAGTTAAGAAGACAAGTTAAATACATTCGAATAGCATGTCACACAATGTCGAAACAATTTATTAATTTATGATAACAAAAACAAGATATTTAGGAAAACAGAGGAGACTACACGAAAATAAAGCTAGTCAATTACGAAGGACAACAATAAAGTAATCCGTATCCCAATCTCTCCCCTCCATAACATCCTTCATCTGCTCTAACCTTGTAGTCAACATGTTTTTCATTTACATGAATATAGGATTTTGTATTTTAGTGAGGGAAAGAAATACCTTTTCTTAGGTATTCCATTCTCATTGTCTACATCCATTGTGGATGATTCTTCAAGGTCAACTGCCATAGAATCTGCATGAATCCCCTTTAATCCCTGCAATGTGACACATTTGGACGATTCTGGCAGCCGTTCCGTTAACACATTAAGGAAGCTTTTGTACATGGAGTAGAATAATGCCTGCATGTGAACGCCATGGTTAATACAAGGAAAAGATGAAGAGTGCCAACGGCCAGATTAATTAAAAGTTCAGTAATTATGACATGCACCTACAAGACGGAAATATATACATAATTTTACATCTATTGTGGGAAAATGATTCAACAGATGTAAAGGGGGAAATATGTTGGCGCTTCTTTTCCCCAACTATTCTGTACCTCAAATTCATCAAGGGATCGGTATAGAAGAGCCCGCTTAGCCTCTAAAGATTCACGTACAGACACCACCTCCTCCTCAGCCTTTTCAGCACGTGATTTCAAACGCTTCAGCCACACAGGATTTTCCCCAGTAACAGCTTCGCCATCCACGAGTGAAAGCTTTGATTCAGAAGCTACTAACTCTGCTTTCACCGTTGCTGCAGCTTCTTCAGCTGATACAACACTCTTTTTGAAAGAAGAAATCTCCTTCCGTAGATCACATACACGGTTATATGTCTTGCTAACTGCATTTCTTAGTATCTGTTTGGATGATAAGGACAAAAACGTATAAGCAATCAAGAAAAACATATTTAGAGATTATATTTAAGTACAGAAAGGATAGTTCATATGGTAACAGCTCCAGGTCAAGAAGAATAAATAAATTAGTAAACAAATAAATTAAAAATTAATTTGAAATTCTTATGGAAGGGGGAGATGGGAATGGAGCAGAGCATATGAAGAGTGCTCAACTGACAACAAGCCATGTTAGCAGTACAACATTGAAGTGATTACATACCCAGTTAAAATATACACAACAAACTTTTCTTGAAGGAAAAACAAATTTTTATTGCAAAGAAACAATAAAAATACAAGAGCGGACAAGAAGTCCGCAAAAGCACAAACAAAAACAGGGTAAATAGCAACATCACCCTGACACTTAAAAACTACGGCAATACCACAAAACTAACTAATAGCAGCATTTCAATTACGCCAAACTTCTGAAAAAGAAAAATCTCTAAATTCTGAAGTAAACGATGCCCATAGAGATGACAATAACCGAGTTTTATCCCAAGATCCTCCCTTCTACTGACTGAGTAGTCCTAAAAAAATCAGCTTGTTTCTTTCCACCCAAATGGCCCAGACGATAGCAAAAACTATACAACCCCATAAGACCTTGGCTTTCTTCCCCTTTCCTGGTAGCTTCTCTACCATAAAAGAATAACAATCCCTGGGTAAAACGCAGCTGATACCAAACTCCCTAAACAACTTCAACCATAGAATAAAAGCTACCGAGCAGAGAAGAAGCAAATGATCAATACACAACACACACATATACATATATATATGTGTGTGTGTGTGTGTGTGTGTGTGTATTTCAACGATCTGAAATGTCTATATTTTATTCTGTAGACGATTCAGTGAAATAATTGGCATCTCAACCATCGCATCTTGACCGAACTGAGAAACAAAACCCCATTTGAAAACCTTAGACGAAAATCTATGTGAAAAAATGTTCTCTTACCAAATATCTGGCATGTCATGTTGCCACTCTGTCGACCATTGATCATGGGGAATTGTGTTGCATCAAGTGGCAAAGAACATTTCATAAATTGGATAAAAGAATGCTACCCTATATATCCCTGATATATATATAATGCTATTTTTACATTCTAATTGTACCATCTCTGTAATAGAAATGAGACCCACATGTGTTGGTGGCCCCTACCTATATGAGAGAGATGGTACAAATGATAGTACAAATAGATCGTATTTTGTTTTAAAAGAAACAAACTGAATTGTAATAAACACAAAATTTACATAAGGACTGGACAAGATGGCCACAACCAGTAAATGTTTACTTTGTTCAACATTGTTTACACATTAACCAGTAAATGTAGGTTGGTTTTGAGTTCTCATTGATGCCAGAAACATTAACCATTATTCTTGAAACTAAGATGATTAACACGTATGTTCATTGATTTGACCCTTAGCAGGGTAAATTTCTGTTATGGAAATGAAGGCCAAGTATACAATAAAAATGGTAAGAAGGGTAAAGTTTGAAAGTATATCAAAGATGATTTCAATCTGGTTGACCAAATCATTGCACAATTCATGAAGGCCACATTAAGAGAAAACAATTGAAATGTATTAGTTGTAATAACAACCATACCAACATCATGCAAGCAAGAATCTGGAAAGCTCTAAAATTTGGAAGATGTCACACAAAGTAAATTAACATAAAACATTCAAGAATATAAGAATGCAGGCTAACCAGAGAAAACCAACAAAGGCGCTATTTCCTTTTGTTTTTTTTGTTTTTTTGTTTTTCATCTTGATAAGTCTCCTGTTTTAACAATCATCCATATTTTCCACTAGAGTGGCATTATCTTGAATTGCCTATCTTCGCATGATGATTTTGGATTAGACCAAATTTAAAGCTTATAATAATTCAGTTTCCATTTGTGTGAACAAGGTAGATGCCAAATTAATTTTACTATCTCATGTTTGAAGCAGTTGCATAGATTTGTACAACTTTGAAGTGTTCTGTTCATGTTGTTTTCAAGGTTGATGCCAAGCAAGGAAAAACACCAAAACTCAACCAAGCATTCGTAACGTAAACAGTTATAACAGCAGAAAAGACAAGTTTAACTTTAATGCTATAAAAATGCTGTAAGCATACCTCCCATGGACGATCTGATATGTGAAACTGCTCAATGTTTGGTGGTAAAAAGACCCATCTGACAATGGCCAGATTAGACAAAATTCGGTAGCCCATCATCCTATCTATTGCAATAGCAGTCATTTGAGAATTATTCCTCCAATAAGAATCAATCTCATTTATCAGCATGACCTGCTTATCCTGGTCAGCACATAGTTTTGCAATGACTTGGCCGTATCTCTCCAATACAGTAATCAAATGAGTGAAACTTTTAGATCCAATATCGAGGAGAGTTTGCACAACCACATTGAGGGTAACTTCCATCCCATGAACAGGAAACACACTTTCCTCTATCCATACTATCATTTCACGGGCAGATGCCCTAGCTTTCACCATGTTTCTGAGGTCAGAAGAAAGTGCATGTAGCCCATCTTCTTCGCTGGTTTCTTGAACACTAAATTTGAAATTCGGTGCTCCCTTGGGAGGAAGCAACTCTTCCAGACCAGGGGCATGCTCAATACTCTAAAGGGAAAATAATTAAAGAACTATATTAGAAAAAGTATAACCATGGAGCACATATGTGGTTGTGTAATATCCTATAAAACCTCAAGATGTGAAGCCTTGTGCTGTAAAAACCTCAATTCTAGTTACCAATATCTTTTTGAATGATTAAGTACCTGCTTCACTTTATCCCAGTAAGATAAACGGACTTCTCTCTCCAGAACCTCCTGAACAAAAACACGTTGTGGGGCCCATTTTGGAAGGTCTAAGACATGAGCCCACTCTTCCCATGGCCAGATGAACTGAAAGTTTGATCTGCATGGTCAGGTAGGCATAGTATATTAGGAATCATACATGTTAACATATTCAGTATATTAACTAAAAATCCAGATTATATCCATGTCTACATTGCTCGGCAGCTATGTTGCATGCATACGGATACCCGTTGCGGGACACGATATAGCAGGATACGGAACAAAAAATGTCCAAAGCTAGGGTATGGGCAAAGCATCAATACAACAGTAATAAAACGAGCTTAGAGCATTCATATCTTTCTTCAGCTCTTCTTCTCTTCCTCTATGTTGCAAAATATAAAGTCCTAGCCCCTTAATTTGTTCTGTCACACCAGAGTAAAAAAGATCGTCTCCTCTTATTTCCGGTTATATATCACTTATCACTTCCAGAAATTACAATAGCCCAAACTTCTTTTAAAATAATTGCAAATAATCATTACGTTGAATTTGGCATATGTGTCCATCATGCGTATACAGGTATCCCAAAGTTAAAGTTGCCAAAAAGTCGATGGATGCAGACTTGAAGTATCAGCTATGTATACTATCTATCTCAGAGTTATCCACCAAGTATCGTATAAAACAGGGAAATAAAATATCTATTTTTTTGGAGTATCTGTGCTTCATAGCTTGGTAGTAATTTCCCTACAAAAATGTCAGTAATGTCCTTGGCAGTTATGGGACCTAGGATAGAATCCCACCTTCACATGAGATAGGAGTTTACAAAAAAGATGCTACTTCTGTAGCCCAAGGTCCAAACATGCGTACAGCAATGAGTCTACTGACTTTTCAAGCAGTCTTTCCCGTTAAAGTAATATACTTAACAAGATAATGTAGCAACGTCGCAAAATGGAAAGTTAGAAGGGAGATTTGTACATCACATAGAAAATTTAGTGGTACTACTTATACTGGAACTTACAAGTGGTGTGAAAACCAAAGGATGAGTCGTGTTCGACATTCCATATCTAAATCAGCCATTTTGTCGAAAAGAGCTCGTACAGCACCAGCAACTACCGCAGGAAAGGCTCCAGGAAGTGCCTAAGAATTAAAATTCATAGTCAGATTGCTTTAAAATTGATGTCTACTTCAATTCAATCAGACAAAAGACCAAGACATAGACAAAATAATTGTATTCATATTACCTTACAGAGGTCGATAATAACTAGCGTGTAATATATTGTCCTGAAAGGGGGTTGTGGTAGCATAAGCAACTGCGCAAATATAAAACACATCATTTTGTTTTACATGAGAAAGTTTAAACTATAAAATTTTACAATGACATAGTCAAGGAATGAATCTGTTAATAAAAAGAATAATGTCCAAGAATAAGCAGGGAAGAATATGGATCTAATCCTATCTTATTCTGTTAAGCCTGCTGGTTCAGCAGAGTTAAAAGTTAATGAATTCTGTAGTCAAAAGAAAAATTTATAAACTTTTTCTACTTTGAGAAGTTAAATTGTTACCCTTCTCGATTAAATATATTGAATTCTATAAGAATCTCGTTCTCAAACTCCAATTCCAAGCATCTCAAATCCATTAGGTTAAAACCAATTAAGATCCATGTTAGACTATTATATACTTTGTGACAAAAATTCGTAATTAACATATCATTTTAAAAGAATAGTATGCATTTTAAGCTATTTCATTAGCAGTAAATTCATATACAATCTTTATAAGCCTATAACATGGTACTCCACCAAAAATATCCTTACAGATTTGAACAATAAATCAAGATAAATTTAAACAAAAGGCACCCATATTAATTTAGGAAACAATTCCGTAATGTTCGATGAAAAAAAAATCTTCAAGAGCACTAATGAACTAGCAAATTGGGATCAAAAATTAAATTTAGACTGCCAATGTTTTATTTCCATATACAGATAGTTAAGGAAAATCTGAAAACTAGAATGAAGCAAATATTTTACCATTATTTCTCCAAATAAAAGGAAAAACTCTCCAAATATTTCCATTGAAACAAATATAAACCGATTGTTCCAAAACCTAAAACCTAGGCAAACCATATGCAGCTTTGGAGAATCATCCTACAAAAGGATTACTTGCAAATAACACTGGAAAAACCATAGAAACCAAACTGAAGAAACAACTCCAGCCATACAGCCCATTTATCTTGGCTCATAACTAAGCCACCAAATATTGCTACAATGTGTTAAACTCATACGATTAACTCATACGATTAACAAATCATATATCTTTCACAGTTGGATAAAGTAATGATTGGAAAGAGAATAAAAATAGCTCATCAAAATAGGAACTAAAAGACGGCAAAAATACAATGGTTAACAACTTACCTGGGAGAAAATTGTCTCTGCCATAAGATACTCATATCTAAAGGGCACAGGTAGGCCAGCCATATATGAAGCACATTCCTTTCGACTAGCTTTGCATGAAGGAAGAACAAACAGAATAAATATTATTAAGGCCAAAAATCAAATAAAAAAAGAAACAAGGAAGAAGTTTAAGTACAAGGAATCAGAAAGTACAACTGCAGTGTTCAATATCAATTCGCCTGCACACATATTAATGAATACAAGACGGTAAGATAACACCAAGTAATCCAGATTTCAGAACACAAGTAAAATTTCAACTAGGTATCTGCTTGTTTTTCTCTTCAACACATCTAGCTATAAAAAATGTTACAACTAAAACTACTAAAAGGGAACACACAAATTATGCTTTTCTGCCCCCAATCAATGCCTTGACACCATTAGCAGGGTATGACTTAAAAAGCAACAAAATAGTTTGTTCTCCTGAACAAACAAACACAACAAATATATTGCTGCAAGCCTCCAACAGAATATCCAAAATCACAACCTCTGCTCAACCCACAGTTATAGATTATGTTGCAAAGACACGAACACAAATTAAGCAATACGACATGCAAACTTGACATTTACGTTCAGATGTTTAAATGCCTCAAAAGAGTTTGACTTTATGTAGCATCTGACTTTACTATCCAACATTTTAAAATGAAGTTCATCCTTTCCAAGAAATGCATAAATTAAGCAGTTAACCATCACACAATTTTGCTATCACTATACATTATAAAACCCTTTTGAAACTACAAAAACACAAGACACCTAACAGAATCTCTTCAAGAGAAAAAGGAGTTGGTCTGATTGGTTTGAACAGGTAGCATATTCTCAATTCCAAAAAGAAAAAGTAAAAAGCATAAAACAAAGTGATCATCAGAAAGTCAACAAACTAATTAAAGTGAGAAGCTATAAGAAATTTAGTTATGTCTTCTATTAGGAGGTCATTGAGAGGCACAAACCAGCCATTTAAGTAAAATAGCACATCTAGCAGATACTCTTCCACGATGAAGCGATCCATGGGTTGCACGTCCTGTCATCAACAAAGACAAGATTTCATGTCATGAATAAATAAAAGAACAGATTTTACAACCAATCACCAATAAAATCGATGCGTAGAATTTATTGCAGAAATGCACTCAAACAAGCAGAAACACAAGTATGTAATGAACATGATATAAGCTAGTAACTCAAAACAGGTCAAATAAATAATAAAGTAAAAAGGACAACATATGTCGGAAAGTAATTCCATTAAGTTTATATTGAAAACAGAACTGTGGAAAACGGTACCAGTACCAGATGCAACCAAATTCTTACTTTTGTTGCCTCTAGAGGATACATATTCATTAATTTATCCCATATTATTTTTCTCTTCTTAACTGTGCAGTATTTCAAAAATGCTTGACATAATTGGACTACATACTGAGCACACAGACTACAGTAAAAACTCTTAAGAATAAAATTTACCTTTTGCCCTTGTAGTTTGTATAATTTGATATAAAGCACACATCATGCAAATGGGTTACAAACTAGTTTTACAAACACAACTGACTTGAACTGGAGCTTCATTCCATAAAAAAGTCGAGAGTGATTGCACGAAGAAATTTCTTTTCACTCTTTAATAGTCTTTAATTTATTAATACAATTCCATAAATAATCCCAGGAGGATTCAAATCCTAGAAAATACTGCTTTGGATTGAAAAGCATATCTAGAAGCAGATACCTGAAAAAAGAGAAGCTTTCAAGCCATCACAATAGAGAGTTACAAACTTCAAAAACTTTAAACTTTGGAGGATTTTGGATATTTTAAGCTGGTCACAGTAATGTGGCACTGAAGTTGTAGAGAAAATATTGAAAAAAAATAAAAAAATGTAATAAGAAATCACTAGTGAGCTTAAAATTAACAAACTTAAGAATGAGAAAGTTGGTTTAGACATATGAATTTAGTTCTTAGATAGCAAACTACCTCAGTTTTACTTTCAGGAAATATATTCAGCCTTCGTATCCTTTGCGGATAGATAAACTCTGCATCATGCTTTTGTTTACCATAAGTTATATTAGACATTGTTGAAGGCATAGCAGGTTGGTCAGGACAGCCGATGGGTCCAAACTCATGAGACTTTCCAGCAACTAGCTGTGCTTCAAATGATAGGTGAGGTCTCGGAACTACCAAGTGAGTCCATAGAATTTGATCAAACAGTGAAATAAAAGTCATGAGAAAAAATAGAATAAAAAAATTGCCAATCTAAATATAATGTTTAAGTTTAAACGAACTCTGGGAAACTTGATCATTACCACTATCAAGTTTCCATCCATTGCTAGATAAAACTTGTATTCGGCCCCACAAATCTTCCAAGAAATCCTACCAGAAAGTTCAAAAAAATAAAGAATAAACAGTGGTTAGGATAATATTACAAGGCAGTGTAAAACAATGAATAGGATAATAGTTTGACTAGATAACAGAGATATGAAGCAAATTAAATGTATAGGGGAAGAACTTAATATATGGTTGATATGCTCAATCTACAGAGGTAAGTAAGTTACTTAAAAGATGGAATATATAAAGTTCTAGGGCCGCATAAAATAGCTGTAGAAGTTTAAAAACTCAAGAATTCAGTGACTAACAAAATTATTTAACAAAACTTTAATTTCAGGTATAATGGTAAATGAGACCAGCTGAGGAAATTACAAGAGAATTAAATTGATGAGTCACATTATGGAAGTATGGGATTAATATAGAAACAGAAAACTTCCTCTGTAAGTTTTCACTTATATTTACTTTATTAATAATTGTACACTGTGTAGGTATATATATAGACTTTGGCTATTTACATAGATACCCCTTAACTACCTAACTGCCTCAACTAACCTTATAATAACCCTAACTAATCACAACCATTAGCACAGCAAATTCCATTTAGTTGTAACAAACTATTTAATAGTAACTGAAATGGATGACTTGTCATTCTCCCTAATACACCCCCACAAGCTAGAAGGGAAATCAGAACAGATTCCAATTGGAAGCTTGGAGCACAGATAGTTAAATCGACTTTTAGATAGGGACTTGGTGTGGAGATCAGCCAATTGGTCTTCACTGCAAACAAACTACATTTTAAGAAGATTAGCCAGAACCAATTCTCGAATATAGTGGTAGTCTATCTCAACATGCTTTGTGCGAGCATGAAAGACAGGATTAGATGCTAAGGATATTGCTGAGATGTTGTCACACCAAAGTTTAGGCAGTGTAGGTAGAGGAAAGTGGAGATCTCTGAGAATTTTGCAGGCCCAAATGATTTCTGCAGCTATGTGAGCTAAGGAGCGATATTCAGCTTCTGTAGATGACCTAGCAACAGTACTTTGTTTCTTGGCACTCCAGCTAATGAGATTGGAGCCTAAGAACACACAGTAGCCACTTGTAGAACGTCTATCAAATGTACAGCCAGCCCAATCAGCATCAGAGTATGCAGAAAGATGGACAAGACCCTTTGTGAACCACAAACCATGTGAAAGAGAACCTTTAAGAAATCTGAGAACTCTTTTAGCTGCTTGAAGATGTTGTTCCCTAGGAGCATGCATGAACTGGCAGATCTGGTTCACATCAAATGCAAGGTCTGGTCTAGTCCAAGTTAGATATTGTAAACCTCCTACAATAGAACGATATTCAGTGGGATTGGACAAGAGAGGCCCACTGTAATCTAGTTTCTTGGAACTAAGAGGTGTGCAGCACGGTTTTGCACCCTCCATGTTTGTGTTCTTGAGAAGATCAAGTAAGTACTTGGTTTGATGTAGAAAGATGCCTTGTGAGGATCTGCGTACTTCTAAGCCCAAGAAGTAGTGTAAAGGATCAAGATCCTTCACTAGGAACTGAGAACCGAGTTGTTTAATAAACTGTTGACAGAGTTGAGAGTTTGGACCAGTTACTAGAATATCGTACATACACCAGAACAATAACCAAATGAGGAATATTTAGAACAAACAATGAGGCATCAGAGGAAGATTGTGTGAGCCCAAGAGAATGAGGGCTTGAAATAGTTTATCAAACCAAGCTCGAGGAGCTTGTTTGAATCCATATAGAAATTTTCTCAACTTGCAAACATGACTAGGAGAATTAGGAGCAACAAACCCTGGAGATTGTTGCATGTAGACATCCTCCTTTAAGTCTCCATGAAGAAAGGCATTGCTTATGTCCAATTGATTGAGAAACCAATTATATTGGACAGCAAGAGTGAGTAGGATTCGAATTGTAACCGGCTTGGCAACTGGACTAAAAGTCTCTTGGAAGTCAATACCCTCTTGTTGATGGAAGCCCTTTGCCACAAGGCCGGCTTTATACCTATCAATAGTACCATCAGCCTTTTTCTTACCTCGAAACACCCACTTGCATCCAACTATATTTTGGGAAGGATGAGAGGAGACTAGTGACCAAGTACCAGTAGATATCAAGGCATTGTATTCATCTTGCATTGCAGCTTGCCAGTGAGCATGCTTAGAAGCTTGCAAGTAGGTACTGGGAACATAATCAAGATCAACAGGAAGAGGATGCTTGGTTGCTGCATAAACCTGAGACTTAGATTTGCATATGCCAGCTTTGGATGTTGTAATCATTGGATGAGAATTAATAGGGATAGAAGGATGACTTGTCTGACTTGGTGGCAAAGATGAGGGTTCTGAAACAGAAACAGAACTAGAAGAAAGAGGTACTGAGATGGTTTTAGGAGAAGATGAACTTGGGAGGATTTGAGACAGGGGCAGAAACATATGGGGGAGGTGATGCACTGCTAGTGGAGAGATTGGGAATATATTGATCAAAGTGAAGATCTAGAGATGAAGAACCTTCTGGAGATGATGTATCTTGGTTGGAACGGTGAGGCTGCAGTAATTGAAATGGATAAAGCTTCTACCCAGAATATATGAGGAACATGAGAAGCAACAAGCAAAGTACGAGCTGTCTCAACAAGGTGCCTGTGCTTTCTCTCAGCACAACCGTTTTGTTCAGAGTAGGAGAAGAAATATTTGCAACATCATTGGTAATGTGAGAGGTGGCACCCGAGTCAATCAACCAAGACTGAGATGGTTTGGCAAAGTGATTGACACACATAACAGCAAGTTTGGCTAGAGGAATCCGACCATAGATGTCTGGATTCATGCAATCAAAGCAGTCAATAGCCTCATGACTGGTAGATCCACAGATTTGACAAGGAACTTTAAAGGTGGAGGAACCTTGAGCATGGCGGGGGCTTTGATAACTGCGATTGCCATGATTGTTGGAGTAATTACCATGATTGTTATGGAAGTTGCGATTGCCTCTATGAGAGAAGGAATTGCCCCTATTGTTCTTTCCACGATTGTTAGATTTTGGTTGGTGCCATGATTGGAGTTGGTGCTGAGCAGCAAACACAGATGTAGTGGGTAGGAGAGCGGGCTGAGATTGCACCGAGAAAGCTTGAAAAGGCTCAGCTGCAGAAGATGAACTGACATTTTTGCGTCGAGCCATAGACAATTCTTTAGTGAGAAGAAGGCCATGGAGCTCATCAATGGATGTAGAGGACAATCGAAGCATGATTGAGTTGATGAAAGACTCAAATTCATCAGGCAAGCCATGAAGTGTGGCTGCAATAAGATCTCGATCAGATACGAAGACACAGCTTGCAAGGAATCTAAGATTTCCTTAATTTCTTGAAGATTCTCGGAGATGGAGTGGGATCCTTTCTGAACCGATTGAAGACGCGACCGCAATTGATGAACGTGAGCCTCTGAAATTCCACCAAATCTCTATTCAAGCTTCACCTAGAGTTCTCGAGAAGATGAAACCCCAACCGTGAAGGGGATGATTTCCTCAGAAAGTGTGGAATTGAACCAGATCAAAAGATTTTGATCTTTTTCATACCATTCCTCAAAGGCAGGATTGATGCTGCGATCAAGCTGGAATGGCGATGGACATGCTTCAGTTCCATCAATGATTCCAAGAAGCTTGTATCGCTTGAGGATTGGGCCAAACAGTGCGCGCCATGGCAAATGGTTTGATCTTTTCAGCTTAATCGGCACCATGCTGCCGATGTTGTGAATTGTAAGAGAGGTGTAGGAACTCAGAAGACTTGGATTACCAAAGAAATTAGGGTTTTGAATTGACGGAGAAGACGATTAAGTCGGTGGCAAAGATGATTGCACCGCCATATCTTGTAGAAATCAAGATGCAAGAAAGATCGGAGAAGAGGAATTGAAGAATCAGAGGAGAAGAAGAACAAAAAATTGATCAAGAATCGATCGATCAATCGATATAGTTGAGCGGAAGGATGGATCGATGCTGGTAAGCAAAATGGCGTGGTACCATATAGAAACAGACAACTTCCTCTGTAAGTTTTCAATTATATTTACTTTATTAATATTTGTACACTGTGTAGGTATTTATATAGCCTTTGGCTATTTACATAGATAGCCCTTAACTACCTAACTGCCTTAACTAACCTTATAATACCCCAACTGATCACAACCATTAGCACATCTAATTATATTTAGTTGTAACAAACTATTTAATAGTAACTGAAATGGATGACTTGTCATTCTCCCTAATAATTAGGTCATAGAACAAATAGTAAGAAAAGAAAGTGTCAAATATCCATTCCAAATTTTGTGAGGTAAATCCTATGTAGACAATCAACTCACTAAGATAATTCAAGACGAACATGATATTCAATAACTTAGAAAAGGCCTATGATAAAGGATCAAGGGATATACTTAAGGGGGGCTACGAAGAAAATGTTTCCAATTCATTATAACAAATTGATCTGAGATATATAATAACACTAGAGTTCAACACATGTGGAGAAACCGGAGACTTTAAAAAGGATCATTCCAAGCATCAATACTAAGTCCTAATCTGTTAAGAGTAGAGTTGTAAAATGAAACATTGTGGATATTAAAGAAGAAATTCATGGTGAATGCTATTTCTGGATGACATAGTTTTGACGGACAACACTAAAAAGTCACTAGCACAGAAAACAAACAGAGAGAAACACAGACAAGCAACAATGACTAAACCAGCTACCACCTCAAACAATCACTGGAATCTATGAAATTAAAATACCAATATTTCTGGTAGACTACAACATACGCAAATCACCAAATGATATTTTAATCTAAAGGGGAAAGCGAGTATGATGTTCAAATAAGTTATACCTTATCGCTAGGTTCTCTCTCATTCTCATCATCATCCTCAAAAAAGGACAACCCAGTGTCAGAAGCACGTTTTCTTATGCTCAAATAAGCTTCAACACCAACCATAACTCTCTCAATTTCCTCAGGAACTTGCTGCAGTGAGACAATCATGATTGGAGCATTTATACTCATAATGAAACAGAAAACTGGAAACATAAGCCATAGTTGAATCAAACAGTAAACAGTAAGGGAAAAATACAATGACTCGTGCCTCCAACCATACTCCCATGAAGCTTCACCACAACCAAAAGGGCCACTACATCTGTGTCAGACACAGAAAGCCCTCTGACATAGCTACAACATGTGATGGCGTGCATCTATTCAACTCTCAGACCCAGACATGGAACAGAAACATCTGAGAGACACCGCTTAAAGCCGGGCAATAAGTTTTTATTTTTAAACAGTTAGTGGCTGGAACAGAAGTGAGACACAAATTGTGAAGGCCTAAATTGCTTATAGCAAGAATGCAACAAATTATGCCTTTTATGTAACAAGTTCTAAACAAAAAACATAGAATCCACGGGAACCGTTCAGTATCATACTTTTAGTTTATAAACAGACCAAAGACTAAAAGTTTTATGAGGTCCATAAGCAGACATAGAATATAGGAATATTTTGAAAAAGAATACTGAAACAAATTAAATATTGGTACCATAAAAGAGACTTTTTCTTTCTATCAAGCACCATTAATAACAGTACCTCAATGAGTTCCGCTCCTCCCCAAGGGAGACAAGATAAAATGCATGTTATGTAAAAGTCAGCTCGCGATTGCCAGGACGGATTGCCTTTCTCCTCATCAACTGTTGTTGCAGCTGATGATAATAATGTTTCAAACACAACCACAAGAGAACTGGGATGGATAACTTTACTGCACATCTATAGAATGAGAAAGTTACCATAAGGGAAAAAAATTATATCTTAGTAAAATGCACGCACTCATGCAGAAAGATATGTACATAGTATATAAATATAGGGTAATGTTCTTTTGCCAAGACTGGGAATCTGAAACACTGATCAAGTTGGTTTTTGTCAGAATGTGTACTCCAGATTCACAGTTTTGAAACAGATGCATTCATCTGGCAACCTAAGTGGGACAAGAGAACATTACTCTATGCATACACACACATACATATGTATATGGATAAGAAAAGTTGTTTCCATGAGTATTGAAGGTTATTTCGCGATATTAGCCTATGGTATCAAGAGGAAGGGGAAAACCAAAAGCTAATATGGGTAGGGACAACTGGGGAAGATATGACAGTGTTTTGGATAACATAATACGGGTAGTATTAGTACTTTTCATTGTATATTATACCTGGGTAGTAGTCCAATATTACACTGGTAAACATAGAAGTTAATGTTCTTTATATTAATGACATGCATTTCCTTTAAATTGTACTCCAGCGAGTAGGAGATGAAACTTAAGAACTTTGTAGATTGTACATGGTCTAAATGAAAAGCTTCTAGAAATTGCAGCGGAGATACAAAATGTATTCATATGAGCAGCCAAATGTGGTAAGATATGGCCTAAAGTTTAAGTTGATAGCATATGGATGACAACATTACATTCCCAGAACCCATTAACAAAAAAATTTCCTTGGTAAATTTGAGCGAATTAAGGCTTATAACGAATAAATGTGATTGTATTCTTGTGTTCTCAATCTGTTCCTGAATTTCATCAGTCACCAATAGGAACATCTTACATACCATAACAGTCAGGAACCTCATCAAAATACGAATCTTGTTACAATTTCCGGAATCTAAAGCATCCTGAAAATCAAGCACAAAAAAAGAAAAAGAAGAATATCAATTCTAAAATCCTCACTAAAAAGAATGATGGATACATCAAAATAGAGAATAATCATCCAATAGTTTTAATCTTTCAAACATAGCCTTATAAAAGAGTTAATGAAAAAACTAACAACAGAACCAACTTCAACCACATAACTTGCATGCACCAGATATTTAAACATCAAATACTCAGACTGTCGGACATCCCACAATTAACCTAAAAGGTAAATGGGCAGCTCAAATCCCACAATTCCTGTTCACTCATTCATCTCTCTTTCTGTTTTTATTTATGAGATCTCTTTTTATTAATAAGAACCAAAAGTACAACTTACAAGAACAAGATGTCCACAATATGTTCACTTGTTCTTATCCCACTATTCCAATTCATTTTTCACATCTCTTATATTATAATTCAAGAGCAGATCCATGAACTAAGAATGTCATTTCATTCACACTACCATTTAATCCAACACTGGCATGCCTGACCTGTTTTTATCAGAGTCAAAGACAAAACCAAATTCAAAGTAATTAACCCTTTTGGCAATCTATTGAGAGACAAAAGAATCAAGTCTTCTGAAATCATCAGTCATGGCAGCAGCAAAATTGAAATTCAAATGAATACAAACAGCACATGAAAAATATGCAAGGTGTATGGCATTCCAGGTTGCAGAGCATCAACTAAAAAATACTAGACTCTTGGCAAATGCTCCAATTTGCTAATTTTTTTTTTACTTTGGTTTTTTGTTTATTACAAATTACAAAGCAGCAGTCCATATTTGGTAAATTTTTTACTCATCGGAGACAAAATTATGATAGGCAAACATATATGAAGCTTGTTTCAACCATAGAATCATTCACCTGGAAATTAGTTTGAGTGTTCTTAACTACTTTCCTAATAAATTCCTCGTTCTCCAAATTTAACAAGCCAATCTGGGAAGAGAGAGAGAGAGAGGGTGTGAGTAAACGAATCCCAAAGAGCCTGAAGCAGTACACAAGAAATATGGTTATTGAAGAAATTACAGCTCAAGAAGTAAGAAAATATGCATACAGTAGACTCTAGGATTATTGTTAATAGAAATTACAACTTGTAACACAGGTGGTGTAATATGATTTTTTATTATTTTTTTATTTTTTATTTTTTTCGAACAAACTCTTCAATTGTTTGTTAAACATATATGAATCCACCATGTATGGTACATTTTACCATCCAACAAACATACATCTGATGGAGCTAAAACCATTCATTTAGACTTGTGCAGCTTCATGTAATGGTCAAGCTTTCCCCTTTTTTTTTTCTCATAAAAATAACTGAATGCAATTCAATTAATAAAAAAATAAAAATAAAAATAAAAAACCTTCAAAATGCACCTCATAAAATAATTAATTATGAAACACTAAAGAACTTTAAAGTCAACTATTCAACAGGCAGTAATTTCAAATACTTCATCACCAAATTCCAAAGCATTTTTCTAAATGCTTGGTTTGTTTCACTTTATACTAACAATGTGATTGTGCTAATATAATTTTTGGTCTGAAAACTGTGTAGAACCCTAATGGTGCCCTAGATGAGCATTTCCAGTGACTATAACATGTGAATCTCGCTTAAACAGAAGAGAACAGTTTAGTTTAGGTCAAACTCAGTCAGTTTGAAGAAAATGGAAGCTATTAGCTTAGTCATGGTCAGTTTGAAGGTTTATATACACTTCCAAGTTCAGCAAAGATTTTTATGAATACTATATATAGGGATGAAAGTAGAAACACTGGAAGAACTGAAGAATCGGAAAAACTACACAAATAAAGTCAGCAATGTATTTATACACCCTACCACTGTCCCATATAAAGGACTCTTGTGAGGCAACTGTTCAGCACACTGGATAAGGTACTGTCAGAAGAAAAAGAACAAAGTTAATGTATATAACAGCAGAACAAGAAGTATCTATGAGTATGGAATTCTTTTCCTTCCCAAATTTCTATATTAAAGAGAGAGTTTTAGTGTGTTTGAAAGGAAAAGTAATCGTCCCCATGTCCTCTCCACCCTCCTTGTCTTTTCCATTCCATAATCGTAAGTGAAAATGGTGAAAAACAAGACAATGTAAAAATTTGCCCTTATTTTATCTTCCCTGGCCGTAAACCAAACATATTATCACTGACCCATTTGGCTGGAGAAACAAAAAGGTCATAAATTATCGGGTGCTTTAGAATTTTAGTTTTTGGTACGAGATGCTTAGACATCGTATACAAAAGATATCCAGCAACATCTAAACTCTCGACCCGAAACATATCCTTAGCTTATAATTCCAATTTTCACAAACTCATACAAAAAATTTAAGACCTTTTTATTTCTTTGCCTTTTCATCAACAGTCTTCCACTGAGTAAACGAATTGTAAATGGGCACTGAAAGAAGGAAAAACAAAAAAGAAATTGGCTTTACTTGCGAAACGTCGTCAGGAGAGTGCTCCAATTCTCGGCGAAGCACGCCATAGCAAGTTTCCTGCAAATCCAAGAGAATTAATCAATCAATAAACCAGACTAGATAGAAAAAAGGAGAGGATGAGAAGACGAAGCAAATTAGGGTTTTGAAATTCACAACAGAGAGAGAGGGAGGTACGAACAATGTGTTCTTTGACGTCGGAGGAGGTGCCATAGTCGGGAGATTTCTCGCCAATTCGAAGAAGAAGACTCTTCCAACTGCTCATTCTCCCTCTCTCTCTCCCTTCTTCTCTTACTTGAGAGAAAGACAGAGAACAAAATTGAAAACAGACAGAGAGACTGCTTAGCTACCAACTGAACAAGCGAAGCGAACTGGAGCTTCACCGAGAGGGGAGAGGGGGGAGAAGTGGGGGGAAGGCGTTTATTTGGGGCTTGTACCCAGCTACTATCTTAGGTTCCGTACGGTATGTGGAATGGGATGTAACAGTGTAAGACGAGGCGTTCCGTCACACGTTTGGTACACTCAAAACGGGTGCAACGCCTTGATCCACGGGACAAGTTTTGAGTGAATTTTTGTTCCGCCTCACCCCTTGGAACGACTCGTTTCACATCCGTGGAACACAAAATTATAATATTTTAAGACAAAAATGCCCCTCTCCCATTGTCTCCTTCGTCAGATCTCAACCTCTCCGTCTTCTTCTTCTTCCTCCTTACTTCCATCTGAGCCCTAGTTTTCTATGGCATCTCTCAATATTCAAAAAATGGGGAAGCCATCCAAAGGCAAGAAATCTGAGAATATGTGAGATGGCTGGGGAAGCTAGCTGGTGAGCTTTGCTGGCAAACCAGAGCCACCGACGATGACGAACCAGAAGAAGAATTAGAAGATTCAATCTCATTCAGGTCGTACGATTGAAGCAATGGCTTGGTGGTGCTGGCGTCCCTATAGCTGCCATTGGATGAGTTCCCTTAAAAGTTGAATTGGAGCTAATGAGGGAGGAAGAGTCGCCGTGACCGTTTCCGAAGAAGTAGTGGCCGATCAGGGCTGCGATCGGAGGGATGAGAAGTCGAAGTCGGCTGCGGTTCCGATAACGGAATTGACAGCTGAGTTTAGGAGGGAGCCCGGGGTGGAGCAGTAGCGGGTCAGACCGGTCGTGCTTGGTCTTGGGCCTATGGGCTTTTGGAGCAAGAAGGATGAGCTTGAGGGATACATTTATGTATGTTGCAGTAGCAGCTCAGCTTCTGGAAGCCTCACAGTCTTTGCACCTTCGGCTACGGCTCCACAGTCGTTTAGTTCCGTCCAACATGTACCAAACGCAGAACGGAACAACCGTCCTGTTTTGTCCTGCGCATACCAAACATACATGAAACCTCTGTTCGGTCTCGTCCCGTCCCGTTTGCGTACCAAACGGTACCTTAAGGTCGTCCAATCGAACAGGTCAGGTGGCTCTCTTTAGCTTTTTTTTTTCCAAGAAATTATATTTTAATAAAAAGTAACCGATTATATTTCATACAATTTTTAACCGAGGAGGTCAAAGGGCCAAACATACTCCTATGACAAAAAATCATCTACAACCGAGAGGGTCAAAGGGTCATAGATCAAATATAATTTATTATTTTAACTGAATTAATATGGTTACTTAAATTAAACTATCTTATTAAAATAAGATTTTCAGACATATTAAAAACTACAACTTCAATTTAAAGATTCAACTACTTCATTTTAAAAATTACAACTTAAATTTAAAGACTACAACAACTTAAATTTAAAAACTACAACTTTAATATTAAAGACTACAACAACTTCAATTTAAAGACTATAATCATCATCTTCATCTGCCCTTGTAGGAGTATTGACACACCCCGACCGAGATCGGAGCGTGCTGGCCGTCACACGAAGGTGACGTAGCCATGTGCACGTGCGGAAGCTAATAAAGTAGTAATATAAAGGTACGAAATATTAAAAACTAGCATACAAGTACTAGAATAAGTGCTAGTTAGTGCGATACAAATTCAGAGCAGGTCTATAGCAGTCCAAATAAAACGACAACAGTAGTACGCCCGAAGGCGACCCTACAATGTGGAGTGTCTGTCAGAACGCCGGAAAGCTCTCAAGGGAAACCACCGCAACGGCTAAGCAACTAGAACCTGGAGGGGCGCAAAACAAAAGCGTGAGTGGGCAAAAACAAAGCTCTTTGAAAACCATTTCATAAAATACATTCTAACCCCTCACCGTAAAACCTGTATACTTCCCAGGATATAAACATATGTACGTATGTATAGATATGCCCAACATGCTCAAGGGTATGCCAATCATGCTCAAGATATGCCATGTCAAAACCTCGTAATGAAATGTATGTGCTCAGGTATGAATCATATCAATAACATAACATCTGGCAGCCGGAGTCACCTAACGTGACCTGTACGGCTGCATATAGAGCTCAATCTCAAACTCAACAACTGAACCTGCCCACGAGTCGGAACCACTCTAGGTGGTCTGTACGACAGGCCTGGGTGTAATACATATATACGCTCTAGTGCTACGATCACGTGAAGGCTGTGCGAATAATCGCGGGTCACCTACGAGTCGGAACCACCTAATGTGGTCTGTACGACAGGCCTATGCACCTAACTTGGATCCAAGCTGAGCGTGTGGTGCGGGAGGTGAACATCACGTGAAGGACTGTGCCCTACTCTGGGCGGGAGCACTAACACCGGGGGTGCAGGTTATGAGCTCTCTAAGTCTCTCAAACTACTGCTGAAAGTAAATATGCTTACCACTTACCTGGCACTTACCTGTGCGTCCACAGCACCCAATATGCATATATATGTATGCCACTACTAATGCGTGCAATGATGCATAAACGATAACAATAACATGCATGGCATAAGGCAAATAACCCTTTTTAATTCAATTTCTGGGAATATAAATGTATATAGGTATATACGGAAAACAAAAGCCCACTCACTGGTATGTAGAAGGGTCGTAGCCCCCCTGTCTCGCGTGTGCACGCTCGTCCTCTGGGTACGTGTCACCTAGATGCGAAACAACTATAAAAACGTTAACTTTAAAGCACATAACCCGTTTCTCGTAATAACTTCTCATACATTGCTCAAAATGGACAAATGAATATACCCACGTGCTCTACACAATCTCAGGATCACAACCATATTTTTAGAAAAAATTTTGGACCCCGCACGCGCCCCCACGCGCCAGCATAGGCACGGACCTACGCGCCCCCCACGCGCGGCCACATGCCAGGCACACTGACGGTGTCAACAGACGCCGTCAGGAATATTCCGTCAAACTGACGGAATATTCCGTTAAATCTAACCGGATCCGTTAACGGCGTTAGGAATATTCCGTCAGAATTGACGGAATATTCCGTCGCCTTCTTCATTCGATCGCCGGCGACGTCGCCGGCGCCGGAAACTGGGAAAACCTACAACTTAGGTTTTCTCGCTCATTTTTCAACCGTTTTTCGTGATTCTTGGACCAAATGAAAGCCCTAGACTAGTAGAACATAACCCAACAAGTTTTAAGGGCTAAAACTAAGAGATTATACCTGTCCAAAAACTCCAAGTTCGGCTAACTTCGAACCAGGCCTTCCCGACGTCCAAATTTGTCCAACGAGCTACTCCGACGCTCCTTAGGACTTCACGAACACATCTACAAGCTTTAAAAGTCCAAAAACTCAATGTATAAACTTTGCATGAACAGTACTCAATTCGGCCATTGATGAAACGACGTGAAAACGAAGTGTTTCTCACCTGAAAATGGTATGGCTGAGCTCGTCTCGACCTCACGAGTCGAATGGTGTAGTTGGTTCCTTCGATCTGTGGTGGTTTGGGTGCTTTTGATGTTTGTCCGTACGTCGAAGGGAGAAGAAGAAGAAGAAGAAAGGGAGAGAGAGAGACACGGGACAGAGACAGAGGGAGAGTGACAGAGAGAGGCAGTGTGTGTGTGTGTGGCTCTAAGCTTGCCAACACCACACAAGGTAACCAAAAACAATAATACGAAAACCAACTAGGGGTAAAAGGATCATTTCCTAAGCACGTTTCCGATATTTTCGGGACGGGATGTCACAACCTTCCCACCTTAATAGAATTTCGTCCCGAAATTCAAGTAACCACATAACAACCCCTAGTGGTCAAAGAACAAACGAGGATACAAATCCCTCATCCGATCTTCTGTCTCCCACGTTGCTTCCTCAACTGAATGATTCCTCCATAGAACTTTCACTAAATTTACTGTCTTGCTTCTCAGAACCCTCTCTTTCCAATCAATGATCGTCACCGGTTCCTCATCGTACGTCAAATCTGGGTTAATCTCAAGCGGTTGAGGAGGTATCACATGAGATGGATCAGCAACATAGTGTCGGAGCATGGACACGTGAAAAATATTATGCACTCTAGCCAACTCCGGAGGCAACTCCAACCTGTAAGCTACCTCACCAACTCGTTCTGTGACTACGTATGGTCCGATGTACCTGGGGCTCAACTTCCCTTTCTTTCCGAACCGCACAACACCTCTCCACGGTGAAAGCTTCAGAAATACCCAATCTCCGACCTCATATGCTCTGTCCGTAGCATGCCGATCCGCTAGACTCTTCTGCCTGTCCTGAGCTGCTTTCAGGTTAGACTTGATCACCTGAACGTTCTGAGTAGTCTCCTCAACAATCTCTGGACCTACTAAAACTCTCTCGCCAACCTCTGACCAACACAACGATGTGCGACAAGCTCTGCCATACAAGGCCTCAAATGGCGCCATGCCAATGCTTGAATGAAAACTGTTGTTGTAAGCAAATTCCATCAAATCTAACCGCTGGTGCCAAGCGTCACCAAACTGCAACACCGAAGCTCGCAGCATATCCTCCAAGGTCTGAATAGTTCTCTCTGACTGCCCGTCGGTCTGTGGATGATATGCCGTACTATAAAGTAATCTCGTGCCTAAAGCTTCCTGGAAAGCTACCCAAAACTTCGATGTAAATCGTGGATCTCGATCCGAAATAATGCTCACAGGGACACCGTGGTACTTCACAACCTTTGAGATGAATAGCTCCGCTAAACGGCTCAAAGAATACTTCTCTCTCACTGGAATAAAATGAGCCGACTTAGTGAATCGATCAACGATCACCCAAATGCCGTCAAAGCCATTACGTGTACGCGGGAGTTTGTACACAAAATCCATGGTGATATTTTCCCATTTCCACTCCGGAACGGGAAGTGGCTGCAACAACCCAAACGGCTTCTTCCTCTCTGCTTTAACTTGCTGACAAACAGCACATCTGCTCACATACTCGGCTATCTCCCTCTTCATACCCGGCCAATAATAAAATGGTCGAATGGTATGATACATTTTCGTAGCTCCTGGATGCATAGCGTAAGCCGAGATATGTGCTTCATCGAGAATTTCTTTCTTCAACTCCACACTCTTAGGCACGAACATTCTACCTTCTTGCATCAACATGCCATCCGAATCACGAACTCTGAGGTCTCGCCTCTTTCCTTGATCTCGAGCTTGAATAAGTTCTTGAGTTTCCTGATCAGCTACTTGGGCTTCAAGCACCCGATCAACAAGTATCGGCCTAACTTGAAAATTAGCAAGTAATGCCACATCTCGATCTTCGGCTTCTAGCCTTACTCCCGTAGTACGCAAGTCCACCAAAAGAGGAGCACGACTAGCGTACAACGCGTTAATACGGCCCTGTGACTTCCTGCTAAGTGCATCAGCCACTACGTTCGCACGACCAGGATGATAATCAATCGTGCAATCGTAATCGCTGAGCAACTCCAACCACCTCCGCTGACGAAGATTAAGTTCTTTCTGAGTAAAGAGATACTGGAGACTCTTGTGATCTGTAAAGATCCTGCACTTTTCCCCGTAAAGATAGTGTCTCCACAACTTCAACGCAAAGATGATAGCAGCCAACTCCAAATCATGTGTAGGGTAATTCATCTCATGAGGTTTCGACTGTCGCGAAGCATAAGCAATCACCCTACCATGCTGCATCAATACACATCCCAAACCATTTAAGGAAGCATCACTGTAAACCTCGAAATTACCACTATCGTCTGGGAGTGCCAAAACAGGTGCATGAGTGAGACAATGCTTTAACCGCTGGAAACTCTGCTCACACCTATTATCCCACTCAAATTTAACATCCTTTCTCGTTAACCTCGTCAGTGGTAAGGCAATCACCGAAAAATCCTTAACGAATCTCCGATAATACCCTGCCAATCCAAGGAAACTTCTCACCTCGGTGACGGTTCGCGGTTGCTCCCAACTCTCTACCGCTGCAACCTTCTGAGGGTCAACCAAAATACCCTGAGCAGAAATGACGTGCCCCAAGAATGCAACTTGATCTAACCAGAACTGGCACTTGCTAAACTTAGCATATAACTGGTGTTCCCTCAACCTTTTCAACACCAAAGTAAGATGTCGAACATGCTCCGCTTTCGACTTAGAATACACCAGAATATCGTCAATGAAGACAATGACAAATCTATCCAAGTAAGGCTGGAATACTCGGTTCATCAAATCCATAAAGGCGGCTGGTGCATTCGTCAACCCAAATGGCATAACCAGAAACTCGTAATGACCATAACGAGTCCTGAACGCCGTCTTAGGGACATCATCCCTACTGATCTTCAGCTGATAGTAACCAGACCTCAAGTCTATTTTAGAGAACACACAAACACCTCTCAGCTGATCGAACAAATCATCGATACGAGGCAATGGATAACGGTTTTTAATCGTCACCCGATTGAGTTGCCTGTAGTCGATGCACAGCCTCAAAGTTCCATCCTTCTTCCTCACAAACAACACTGGAGCGCCCCAAGGCGAAGTACTAGGCTGGATAAATCCCTTATTTACTAACTTCTGCAGCTGAACTTTCAATTCCCTTAACTCCGCGGGAGCCATACGATAAGGAGTTAAAGAAATAGGATTAGTACCTGGAAGCAACTCAATGGTGAACTCTACGTCTCGATCTGGGGGTAAACCAGGTAAATCCTCGGGGAATACATCAGGGAAGTGTCTGACCACTCTCACATCCTCCACTCTGCTAGTAACAGCCTCATCCAGCATCACATGAGCCAGATACCCCTGACAACCCTTAGTTAACAACTTTTTCGCTCGAAGCGCCGAAATAACGCCATATCTCACCCCACTCTGTTCACCCACGAAAGTAACCACAGGTAGTCCAGGTCGGTGAAACGTAACTACCTTTCCGTAACAGTCAATGTTGGCACGATAGAAGTGCAACCAATCCGTGCCCAGAATCACATCAAAGTCCACAATATCTAACGGGATAAGATCGGCTGACAAAGCAACTCCCTCTACGATCACTGGACATCCTGGGTACACACAATCTACGACACAACTCTCTCCTCTAGGCATAACAAACTCTAAATCATACCCTAGAGGTGTGGGGCGAGGTTGCGTCACTTGAGCAAAAGTATGAGAAATTACGGAATGTGTAGCTCCACAATCAATTAAGACTCTAGCAAAACAACCAAGAATGTTCAACGTACCCATAATCAAGTCTGGGTTGTTCTGAGCGTCCTGCAGAGAAATATTGTGAAGACGCCCCTATCCCTGCTGACGCCCACCGCGGCCTCTGCTCGCCTGAACACCGCGTCCCTGAGCACCACGCCCCTGACTGGGCTGGCCTGACTGTCTCGAAGACCCTGCACTGCTAGTGGCAATCTCCCCCTGCTGATATTGTCCTCCCTGATACCACTGTGAACCACCCGCTGGAGCTGGAGGATACGGCATATAGCCGCCCGAATACTGGGGATAGCCACCCAGGGAATAGGGATCCTGAGGGTACTGATACTGCCCCGGAGCATAAGGGACAGCATCACCCTGGTAGTGGTAAGCACCACCTCGACCCGTCTGGCCGTAGCTACTAGGACCCTGGATCTGCTGGAGTGGTGCAGGCGGTGGCATAAAGGTCTGCTGTGGTTTCTGCTGCTGCTGACCCTGGGGATAATTCGCCGTTCTATGTCCCACCTGTCCACATGTGAAGCACCCGTTGCTGCCACGTTTACACTCGCCGAAATGCCGGTTGTTACACCTACGACAAACTGGGGCTCTGCCTCGCCCACCATCGCCCTGCCTCTGGCCTCTAGCGCCACCAGCAAATCTACCTCCACGACCCTGTCCAGTGGCACTGAAGCCACCACTCGAAGAACTAGAACTAACTCCACCTCTCTTGAAGTTCTGAGTCTGACGGGGCCCGAGCGATGCCTGACCTTTGCCTTTGTCATCTTTCTTCTGGTTGCCGTCCTTCTCTTCATCAGTATCGCTCGACATATTCTTGGAATCCTCGATCCTCAACAGTATCTCATAAAAGTCCCGGTAAGTCTCGCTGTGGACCGTAGACGCCATAGAACGCCACTTCTTCCTGGTGCCTAGACGGAAAAGACGGAGCATCTCCGCCGGATTACCAGCGACATCAGGGTGATAACGGGACAAGTCCGTAAACTTACGGTAGTACTCATTCGCTGACATCTTCCGCTATTTCAGTTCGGAAAACTCCTGTTTCTTACGGTCAATGTACTCAGGGGGGACATACCTTCTCCTAAACAACCTCGTAAAAACATTCCAATCAACCCTCTGATCCGGAGTCAACCTACGAAGCTCCTGCTCCCACCAAGCGGCCGACTCCGTATCTAGAAACCAAGCGGTCGTCTCGACCCACCTCTCCATAGGCAAGTTCCCCTGATTATGCAGCACCCGGAAAGTCTTCTCTATGTGTTCTAACCAGCGCTCTGCGCTCTCGGGTCCCTCACTCCCTTAAACTTATCCAGCTTCAAATTGTACATAGTCTCCAGAGGAGTCCTCTGGGGAGGGCGCATCACTGCCTGAAGGGCTGTAGCAAAAGCTTCCCCCAACTGAGTAATATCGGGGAAACTAGGCTCAGAAGAGCGACGGGGTTCCCGACGAGGCGGCATAGTTCTGACAGAAGACACCAAAATTATTAGAATACTCACACAGACACAGGACTGCCAAACCTAGGCTCTGATACCAAACTGACACACCCCGACCGAGATCGGAGCGTGCTGGCCGTCACACGAAGGTGACGTAGCCATGTGCACGTGCGGAAGCTAATAAAGTAGTAATATAAAGGTACGAAATATTAAAAACTAGCATACAAGTACTAGAATAAGTGCTAGTTAGTGCGATACAAATTCAGAGCAGGTCTATAGCAGTCCAAATAAAACGACAACAGTAGTACGCCCGAAGGCGACCCTACAATGTGGAGTGTCTGTCAGAACGCCGGAAAGCTCTCAAGGGAAACCACCGCAACGGCTAAGCAACTAGAACCTGGAGGGGCGCAAAACAAAAGCGTGAGTGGGCAAAAACAAAGCTCTTTGAAAACCATTTCATAAAATACATTCTAACCCCTCACCGTAAAACCTGTATACTTCCCAGGATATAAACATATGTACGTATGTATAGATATGCCCAACATGCTCAAGGGTATGCCAATCATGCTCAAGATATGCCATGTCAAAACCTCGTAATGAAATGTATGTGCTCAGGTATGAATCATATCAATAACATAACATCTGGCAGCCGGAGTCACCTAACGTGACCTGTACGGCTGCATATAGAGCTCAATCTCAAACTTAACAACTGAACCTGCCCACGAGTCGGAACCACTCTAGGTGGTCTGTACGACAGGCCTGGGTGTAATACATATATACGCTCTAGTGCTACGATCACGTGAAGGCTGTGCGAATAATCGCGGGTCACCTACGAGTCGGAACCACCTAATGTGGTCTGTACGACAGGCCTATGCACCTAACTTGGATCCAAGCTGAGCGTGTGGTGCGGGAGGTGAACATCACGTGAAGGACTGTGCCCTACTCTGGGCGGGAGCACTAACACCGGGGGTGCAGGTTATGAGCTCTCTAAGTCTCTCAAACTACTGCTGAAAGTAAATATGCTTACCACTTACCTGGCACTTACCTGTGCGTCCACAGCACCCAATATGCATATATATGTATGCCACTACTAATGCGTGCAATGATGCATAAACGATAACAATAACATGCATGGCATAAGGCAAATAACCCTTTTTAATTCAATTTCTGGGAATATAAATGTATATAGGTATATACGGAAAACAAAAGCCCACTCACTGGTATGTAGAAGGGTCGTAGCCCCCCTGTCTCGCGTGTGCACGCTCGTCCTTTGGGTACGTGTCACCTAGATGCGAAACAACTATAAAAACGTTAACTTTAAAGCACATAACCCGTTTCTCGTAATAACTTCTCATACATTGCTCAAAATGGACAAATGAATATACCCACGTGCTCTACACAACCTCAGGATCACAACCATATTTTTAGAAAAATTTTTGGACCCCGCACGCGCCCCCACGCGCCAGCATAGGCACGGACCTACGCGCCCCCCACGCGCGGCCACGTGCCAGGCACACTGACGGTGTCAACAGACGCCGTCAGGAATATTCCGTCAAACTGACGGAATATTCCGTTAAATCTAACCGGATCCGTTAACGGCGTTAGGAATATTCCGTCAGAATTGACGGAATATTCCGTCGCCTTCTTCATTCGATCGCCGGCGACGTCGCCGGCGCCGGAAACTGGGAAAACCTACAACTTAGGTTTTCTCGCTCATTTTTCAACCGTTTTTCGTGATTCTTGGACCAAATGAAAGCCCTAGACTAGTAGAACATAACCCAACAAGTTTTAAGGGCTAAAACTAAGAGATTATACCTGTCCAAAAACTCCAAGTTCGGCTAACTTCGAACCAGGCCTTCCCGACGTCCAAATTTGTCCAACGAGCTACTCCGACGCTCCTTAGGACTTCACGAACACATCTACAAGCTTTAAAAGTCCAAAAACTCAATGTATAAACTTTGCATGAACAGTACTCAATTCGGCCATTGATGAAACGACGTGAAAACGAAGTGTTTCTCACCTGAAAATGGTATGGCTGAGCTCGTCTCGACCTCACGAGTCGAATGGTGTAGTTGGTTCCTTCGATCTGTGGTGGTTTGGGTGCTTTTGATGTTTGTCCGTACGTCGAAGGGAGAAGAAGAAGAAGAAGAAAGGGAGAGAGAGAGACACGGGACAGAGACAGAAGGAGAGGGAGAGTGACAGAGAGAGGCAGTGTGTGTGTGTGTGGCTCTAAGCTTGCCAACACCACACAAGGTAACCAAAAACAATAATACGAAAACCAACTAGGGGTAAAAGGATCATTTCCTAAGCACGTTTCCGATATTTTCGGGACGGGATGTCACAGTATAGTCGGATGTAAACAATTTCCGTTGGGCCATAATTTCCCTCTTTTCTTATCAAAATATGCCTCACTCATTGGAGTGTAATCTGAAGTTTTCTTTGCATGTTCCTATCATCCATCTCTTCTTGTATTTGTTTTTCCCAACAACTATGATGACTAAAGGGTTTCGAGTTATCCTACATTTACAATTTCTCAGCATGGCGTACCTATAAAATATAATTACAAAAATTAAAGGAAATTGATTTATGAAATTAAATGTAATATAATTAAATATTTAAAATAAATTGTGAAACCACTTACTTTGTCATAGTAATTGGTTCCATTTTCATGTTTGCTTCCGGCCTTTAACACTACTTGATGTCATTTATTCAAACTTGGATGAAGATGTTTTTTCCATCTTGAATAACAACTCTCATGGTTTCAGGAATTTGGTGGAATCAAATTACAATTTCTTAATCTTTTTTTCTTGAAATAAACATATAATTGATGACATACATATTCAGTGTGCGTAGTGTAGTAAGGTGATGTAAGCATATATAATTCAATATTTAGGCTTTTTAGCCAAAATAGCCCCTGAGATTTACGTAACACATCATTTTGGTCCTTGAGATTTGAAATCAATAGAAATGGTCTTTGGATTGTCCACCATCAATCATTTTAGTCCTTCAATGCAAAATTATGTTAAATAAGGACCAAAATGACAAATATTTACTCAATTTAATAAACAATAGGCCAAAATAATTTGACAAAAAGTAAGAGTATTTTGGTTATTTTATTCTTATTTAATGAAGAACTTTCACATAACGACCAAAATAATTGATGGTGGACAAACTCAGAAACCAAATCTATTGATTTCAAATCTCATGGACTAAAGTGAGGAGTTATACAAATCTCAGAGACCATTTTATCTAAAAAAAACCTTCAATTTATATGCATGGTTAGCGAATTCCCTTTAATCTTATTGAATTAATCTACATAATAATCTAAGTTCTATTGTTCATGTAAAACAATTGTTTAGAACACGTGAATATACTTAAATTAAGTTTAGAATTCCAACCTTTAGATTCCATATGAGGATGAATTCGTTGTTACGATTCCTAAGTGTTAGCCTTCTACTAGTATCCACATAAATAAATCTTTGTTTAGTGAAGAAGAAAGACGACGAACTGGTAGGTTCTTCTCTTCCATTATGGAGACTGCATGGTGTGTGGTGTTTTGTTTTTTAATTTCTCTGAATTGGAAATCTTAATTCCCTTCTCTCTAAAATTTTGATACCACAATGTGTAAAATCTACTCTAGGTCAAAAGACCCTTTAGGTTTGCATATATAGAACAATTCCATAAACGAGTAGGGTTACAAATTAATTCTCCACCACACAGGTGTGCCACATGTCCAAGGAGATAATTCTTTTGAGCTTGCCACACACCCTTTTTGTCACTATCATTTAGTCTGGTTCACTTCTATTATATTTATTTAATCAAATCAGTTTTTTTCTTTCGAAATGAGCTTCCTTATTTTATTTTAGTTCAAGTAACTTACAATAAATATAAGGCCCAAACCAAATCAAATATTAAATTTAAAAAAAAAAAAACAATTTATATCAAATTCAACATTCACCAATTTTATCCTTTGATATCATTCTATTGTGTGTGACCTTGTAGGTTTCAACTAAAGCTAACAATAGATCATTTGATTAATCTAATTTTACATAAGTAGAAAAAATTCTATTCAATCCTGTAGTAGTATCCACAAACCTAAAAATAACATCTAGCAATAGCTTTCGGCTTCCCAAATTAGTCATAATATGCTTGAATACACATATTTAGATAAGGTTACTCTGCAATTCGCTCCTCTATCTACTATATTCCGATCATATACTTTAGAGCTCGGAAGATTTGTCAAAATCTAAGTATGAATATGATCGCGTTGATGTATCTCATGTACGTTGCTTTGGCCAAGGACTTCAGAAGATAGATCGTCAAGGGCTCATGGAATATTAATCTACCTAGAAGGTTACAGATCCCTTGTTATTTATTCACGTATCTCCATGTTGTTACATTGTCAAATGATAAAGACGTATCCGCAAGGCATCTATGGTGTTCAGGTCAAATGACTACTTTGCATAATTACAACTAATAAGTTCTTACATGATAGGTATGTCAGAACTCTCTCTTGATTGTTGTTTAGTGTACTCATCAACCTTTGGAACAACTATGTATTTATATTAGTGTCGAACATTAATGACTTGAGACTAGTCATACTCCTAACTGAGTTGACATAGCACATACTAGCCTTAGCCGTGTGTTAATGCCCAATTGACAATCTTATGGCTAAGAACATTTTAGAAATGAACATTAGAAACAGTATTGTTGATCTAACTTACTTAGATCACTTCTTTCTTAAGTTGGTTACATTCATTGGCTTCTGTTATTGATTAAACACATTTACCCTACAATAATGATTAACAATAAACATGCCCTTCCACTGAACTAAATAAAAGTTTAACATAAGTATTTCAAAAGCTATTACATCAAATGAGCGACTTTAAGGCATTTTTCTAAAAACTGACTTATGCGGCCGCCTAAGCGATGGTCAATCGCCAAGATTAAGCTAGAAATGGGAAGAGATTAGGTGGAGTTAGGTAGCTGTTGGGCGGTCTAGGCAGAGCCTAGGCAACTCGTGAGTCAATTAGATGACTACCACCCCCAAAAAGTCTAAGTCGAGACGAAGTGTTTCAGAACCCAGATCTGAAATATTGGTTCTTTTGTTGATAGATTTATCTATCATGGGCCTATTTAGTTAATTAAGTAATCAATATAAAAACCCAAAATTAAAATTTTTATAATAAAACAATTAATACATACATATATAGTTGATGAGTTTATGAAGTGGACCCATTTAGTTATAAATTAATTTGTGTTTTCCATTATGTTGGATGCTCTTTTGGCATAACAATGTCTAATTTTTGAATTTTATGTTTCAAATACAAGTAGGTTTTTTTTTTTTTTTTTTTTTTTTTTTTTTTTTTTTTGAAGTGTAAGTAGTCAATTAGACATTTTTTATATGATATTTAATAAATTACTTAAATTTGCCTGGGCCCTCACTTAGGCGTATAGGCGCTAAGCCCCAACCTTGCTTTAACGACATACTTTTAACGATCTCCTACTTGCACTCAAAGCCATCTTCCCATGTATATAATGCCTATGTTTTCCATGTGACGATCAAGCTGGAGACATTGGTTTGGTCATTCGATCGACTATATTATCTGCTGATGCAAACTTCAGGATGTTGACTTTACTTTTGGCAGCATATCATTTAATGATATTGAAGCATTTGTCGAAATACTTGTTCTTTTGATGAGCCCTAGTTTCCCTGGCTTGAGCTATAGTGTAACGACCCAAAATTTCTAATTCGGAAGCTAATTACTAAGATAGGCCTAAATTATTAATCTCAGTTATTTTATTATGGCTTCATCTAACCTTCTCATTAGACTGCCTACATATCCTACTAAGGGATAAAGTCATTCGTAGTTCACATTTCATTTTCCAAACCATATCCGATAATATGCAAATAACCGAAATAACCAACTTTGGGTTTAAGAATCGAAACACATCAATTTGGTACCAAATTCATATTTAGAATATCAAAATATGCACAAAATGGCAACATCGGCCCATTGGCCACGCGCAGCTGCCCGAACCGCCACAGATGGCGATTTCCGGTGAACGGAAACCCAATTTTCCGACTAATTCCCAAAATTATCAAAATTTACAAGCACGAAGATCTCAATTAGAGGAGTAATTTTTATACCTGAGTTAAGTCCAATTCGGTTGGGAAACGCCTGAAATCAGCCTTGGATCGCCGGAAACCCTTAAAATAGGTGTTCACGATTCAACCTCAAAACACATTCCGACGCCCCAACCATTGCTTGGGCTTTGTTCCTGACATTAAGGGGAGACTATTGGTGGTAGTAATGGTAGGAGTTAGCTTCAGGTTTTGGCGAATCGAAGCCAAACCCATGCGCCCCCTCTGTACGGTTTCTCTCGAAATCCACCAACTTTATCAAATTTTGTGATGGAAATGGGAAGGGGAACGATTGGGTTCGAAGTAAAGATCATTTTGACACTAATCCTGTCGTCAACGGTGGCCGAGCTCAGAAGATCCGATCGGGTCGGGTCGACGGATCAATGAAGGATCTGGTTTTCTTTCTCCTCCCTTCCCTCATTTCTCTCCTCTCTTTTCTCCTTGATTGGCTGGTTCCCCCTCTCTTTTCCCTTCTTTCTCTCATTCCTTCTTCATCACAACTGCACACGTGGCATCCCAGATTTGGCTCCAAATATCTGGAGCCTTCCAGAAATGGTAAATTGACCATTTTGTCCTCAACTTCAATCGTTAACATCATTTTCGTTATTACTCCATTTCACGAACGGTTTACACCTACGTGTTCGTGAGATGGAGCTTTATCCAAATATACCAAGAAATATGATAAAATATATAAGGATAAAATGCGTTCTCGTATAGTTCAATTTAGCCAACTAGGGCATTTTCGTCTTTTCCACTTTTCGAAAAAATTTCCACATAATCATATATTTTAAATATTTCTAGGGTATTACATATAGCCCCATTGTTATCACAGTTTAAAGTTACTGGTCATTATATGGTGGGAACCCTTCAAAATTTAGTAATGAACTTCTTCATCCATAATGTCTCTTTGCCTACTTCATTTACAACAAAATATTCTGCCTTAAGCGTGGAATCAACAATGACATCCCATTTCTTACTCTTCCAACACCCAACCATTCAAAGTGAACAGAAATCTGGAGTTGGAACTTCTATCATCAATGTTAGATTGGAAACTGCATCTGTATAAGCTTTCACTAGAAAGTCACAACTCAGAATCTCCTTCATAAACGAGGAACATGTCTTTAGTTCTTTTTAGATACTTTGAGACATTCTTGACTTCTACCCTATGTTCTAATTTTGGGTTAGGTTAATTTCGACTAGTAATGCTGGACATTAGAAGCGATATTTGGCCTTGTGCATACCATAGCATACATGGGACTGTCTATTACAGAAGCATAAGGAATCTTACTCATTTGTTGCACTTCTTCAGGAATCTTAGGTCTCATAGACTTGCAAAGGTGAATTTCAAGTCTCACAGGAATATAACCTTTATTAGATTCTTCCTTATTAAACCCTTGGCACTTTATCTATGTATATATTGAGATAATCCAATGAATGTTCTAGATCCATCACAATAGAGTTGTATCCCAAGTACATAAGAAAGTTTCATGTGGAAGGTTTTGCATAGCTACACTTCTACAGAAGAAAGCATTTTATTTTCATTCCCAAATAGTAGTATGCCATCTACACAAGGAACATGACTACACTACTGACGACCTTTTGATAAACACAATTGTCATCTTTATTTTGTATGAAACCAAACAATTTGATTTTAGTGTCAAAATGAATATTCCAACTCTAGAAGTTTGCTTGAGTCCATAAATGGATATCTGAAGCTTGCGTACTTTTTCAGATTTGGACACGAAGCCTTTAGTTTGAGTCATATAGAGATTTCTACTAGGTGGCCGTTCAGAAAAGTTGTCTTTACATTCATTTGTCAGATCTCATATCATAGTATGCAGTTATAACAAGGAATATCCGAATGGATTTAATTATAGCTACAAGAGAGAAGACTTCTTCGTAGTCAATATTTTCTCGTTGTTTGTAACCTTTGGCTACGAATCTAGCTAGATAAGTTTCCATGTTTCCATCAGCGCCTAATTTCCATTTGAAGACTCATTTGTTTCCAATTGTTATTATACCCACTAAACGGTCTACAAGAGTCCAGACTTGATTTTCACACATGGAATCCATTTAAGATTTCATGGCTTCTTGCCATTTTTTTTAATCAATGTTTAACATTGCTTCAGTGTAGTTTGTAGGGTCCTTTGTATCATTGTTACCAATAAAGTGTAATTTCCCAAAGTCATTAGCTATATCATACCTCTAAAGTAACTTGCTGACATTTTCAGATCTGCATGGAACTTGGGGTTCAAGAATAAAGTTGTTTGTCTGTTGGGTGCTTATTTGTGGCTCATCAGGAATTTCCTTTAGTTCTATCATTCTTTTGAGAACAAATTTATTTTCAAGGAATACAACAGTTCTGGAGACAAAACTTTTGATCGTCATTGTGATATAATTCGTATCCTTGAGTTTGTTAGGTTACCCTTTAAAGTAGCATTTAACAGACCTTATTTCAAGCTTACCTATATCAAGTTTTTTGACATATGTAGGACAACTTCAAATCTTAAGGTGATTAAGACTTAGTTTCTTCCTATATCATATCTTGTAGGCTTTTTGTGGAATGGGTTTGGAATGCATGTGTTTAGCAAATAATCGACTATGTGTAGCTTTTTCTTGTAGAACTTCCCAAGCAAAAGCACTATAAATGCACTGAAACACCCAAAGATAACACCTAAGAAATAAGCCACAAGAATGTTCATTGTGATTGAAGCAAATTGGAGTTTGAAAATCGGATTTTAAGTTAAAGTGAATTTTGAAGTAGACAAAACTCTTTCGGCAACACAACATAAACCAAAGAAACAAACAACCCAAAATATATCATAGCTCAGAGCACTAGTTGTAATCACATTTTAAGTAATTAAAAAACAATGTCATATTATAGCTTAGACCACTAGCAATGAAAATCAAACCCTACCAAACAAAAACCACTGTTTAGGGCAGAGATCGAACCAACATTTATAATTGTGCAACAATGGTAAAACAAAACTAAAAACGAAATTTGAAGTGTGAACTAGAGATCAAACTAAAACTTCACCTTGAGAATTTTGATGCAACAAAACCAGAAGCAATCCGATGCAGATGAAACTTCGACTTTTCAACCAAAATTCCGCCACAGGCACATTTGATGGAACAAAACCCTGTGTAGATGGATTTTCAACCAAAATCCTGTGATGATGGATAAGCCTCTAAGAGGGCGAATATTTCGAGATGGAAAAGTAAGAAAGCGGGAGAATACTATTTTCATTTTGATGCAAACGAAGATTGCAGGCAGAGAGTAGGAGCAATTATCTATAGCATTAAAAAGATGGTCAATTTCGCCTGTAAAGTTTGCAGGTGTCTTAATCTTCACAGTGTCAATTCGTCGTCTACGATGGTCCAATGAGGTCAAGGTTGGTTAGAGATAATAGGCTACAACTTTAGGTCGCAGCACCAGTCGACGCTTGGCAAATTTGCCAAAAAAAAAAAGAAAAGGTTTTGCTGAAACCCTAGAAAATTCATGGTCTCACATCACCTCCACATGATGGTCTATCAAGGTGGTTCTTGAGTGGGTTTTATTAAGGGAAATAAGAGCTTCAAGTTGGTGGTGGTGTTGCGGTTTAATTCTGCCAGAGATGGTCGGATTTTGCTTAGAAATATCACGAAGAAAACAGGATTGGTCGAGAGGTTGGGGTTTTTGGGTTGACTTTTAGAAATTGAAAGTTTTCATTTTTTGGAACATTCCATGTATCCCTTAACATAAATTAGTATTTATAATAAGTGCAAAAAGCTAAATTGCCTTTCATTGTCAACACTCATAACTTCTTCATTTCAACTCTGATTTGCGACAATTTTTGCCTAAACAATCATGGGATAGAGCTCTATTAAAAGAAAAGAATGCAAATCAAACTATAAAGATTGGGTTTTGTTCCAATGAAAATAAAATAAAATCTCAAAATTAAAATACCACTATAAAAAGTGAAATCTCATAATAGTATTTCACAAAACAAGTATTCATTATGAATACTTGTTATATTCTAAAGGGCCTTATATCTACCCACACTCAGGGGCAGATCTATTAAGGGGCCAGGGTGGTCTCAGAACATTTGAAAGCTCAGATAAATGGTTGTTTGGATCTCCGAGGACCACCCAAGTTTGGGCAGTGGTGGAAAAGAACAGCAGCCATAGTTGCTACAATGCAAAACAGAAGGAGGAAGAAGAAAGCCAATTATTTTTTCAAATGACTTGGCTAAAACGACGTCGTTTTGAGCTAAGTCATTAAAATATATTAAAAAACTCACGTGATGAAGCACTTAAGCTAGTAGTAATATCTTTTATAGAAAAGTCAAACCATTTAAAATTTAATAAAAGCCAAATGGCTTTTCATTAGTCTGACCACTTTCAATCCAATTCACTTTACCAATTACAATTTATAATATCTAACTGTCTTTGCCATTCCTGTTCCCCATTCCACCCAAACCAATCACGAAGGTAACCAACAACAACTTCAGAATTTATGTAAGATTTAGTGTGAGTTCATACATATTTATTGTTAATTTATTAAGATTTTTAGTTTAGTTTTTTTTTTTCCTTCTGAAAAACACTACTTAAAAAAAAGGGCCAAACAGTGAATACATATAAGGGTCTTTGATAATGGTATTTAATAAAAGCCCAAACAATCAAAACACTAATTAAACCATTCAAAAACTCAAATTTAGAGGTTCGCAGGACATACAAAACCAGACTACACATCCTCAATAAACAAAAGTACAACCAAATTGGGAACAATATTGCAAGGGAAAATCATCATCAATTAGTTCGGACAATCCTATTCCAAATAGTTCTTCACATTTGGATAGTTTCAATCCTATTCTGGATAGTTCACCTCCAATTGAAAATAGTTCTAGTCCAATTTCTGATAATTGCACTCTACAACAAAATGAGTTAAAAGTTATTTGGATAATCTTGAGAGAGACCCCGGAAACAAAATTCCAATAAAGGATTATCCTCCAATATTTGAGATGAGGTTCGAAGAGCATATATATTGATGGAGCCTTTTAGAGCTAAAGATCATGATTTTCCATTCTCACTTTGCATTCGAATAAAAAGTTACGGTTTGTTGATAATTGATTAAAGGAATTTCATTAGTTGAAATATAGTATATTTAAAGACGCTGCATTTTGCTTTTATTGCTATTTATAAAACAATAGGTAGGCTTTCAAAATTAGAAGCACACAAGAGCATGTTTTGAAAAACATGTCTGGTAGTTTTTACAATAAAGTTGTTGAAGCCGCTGGTAATCTAATGAATCAAAAGACACACATTGAAATAGTTGTGGTCAAACAGTCAGAAGAAGCTCATATGGGTTACCGCACTTGCTTGAATATGTGAATCGATTGCACTAAGTCATGATTAAAGTGACATTTAAAGCAACAAAGGTAACTATTTGGAGCCCTTACAATTCCTAGGTAATCATGATGAGAAAATAAATGTCGTTGTGTTTGATAAAGCTCTGGGAAATCTCAAGCTAATAGCTCATTCAATTCAAAAATATCTTTCTATTGAAACCATTAATGCTATCATAAGTTATATGAAGAATGCTAGGTTCTTTTCTTTAATGGTTGATGAGGCACATGATGTTTCCATAAAAGAGCAAAATGTGATGGTTTTGCGTTAGTGGACAAAAATGGGCAAGTCATTGAATGGTTTGTAGGAGTTCAACGTGTTTCTAACACCACTTCAAACACACTAAAGGTGTCTATTGATATGTTCTTTAATTTTAATGAATTGATCTTCTTTAATTTATGAGGGCAAGGTTATGATGGTGACAGTAATATGAAATGTGAATTCAATGACCTTTAGATAAAGATTTTGAATGAACAACCTTGTGCATTATATGTTCATTGCTTTGCTCATCAACTCCAATTAGCTCTTATTATCACGGCAAAAGGATAATGTTGATGGTAACATATTTTTCCTATTGGCTAATAATGTGGTAAATAATATTGGAGTTTCATGTAAGCTTCGTGATGCATTTAGAGAGATGCAACAAAAAGAACTTATGAAAACTCTAGAAAATGATTCTCTTATAAAACGTACCAGAGGTACAAGATGAAATTCACATTATGGTATTTTGATTTGATTTCTAGGTTCTCGTCCATGGTCAATCTGCTTGAAATGATTATTGATGATAACACCAATGATAGTATGGCCGAAACAAATAGGTTATTGAGAGACATACAATCTTTTGAGTCTGTGTTTCTTCTATTTTTTTGTGGCCAACATCATGTTGAGGATATTAGAATGGATGAGTAGCTCAAGGGAGGTCACACAGTAATGCCCACAAAAAGATCAGCAGTCATTGTTACAAAGTGGAGCTCTTTTTTGTTGTCATTGATTCCCAACTTACAGAGTTAAATGATCGCTTCAATGAGACAAGTACCGAATAGCTCACATGTTTGGCTAGTTTGAGTCCAAATGATTCTTTTGTAGCTTTTGACAAAGAAGCTACTCCGCCTTGCTCAATTCATCCTCATATTTTACGAAGCAAAACCTATCAACACTTGAAGATCAACTCAATACATATATATTCATACTACGCGTTCGAGAAGTGACTTTTCTCAGTTGCGAAGAATTAGTGATCTTGCTAACAAAATGGTGGAAAAAGGGTTGCATCGAGTATTTCAATGTGTATTTACTTATTGAATTGACTTTAGTTTTACCGATTGCAACTACTTCAGTGGAGAGAACATTTTCTGCCATGAATATCATCAAGAGTCGACTCCGCAACAAAATGGGGGATAATAATTAAATGATAGCTTAGTTGTTTACATTGAGAAAGATATTTATTCTTGTATTGACAATGAAACTGTCATGACATGTTTTTAAAGTATGAAAGCCAGTCGTGGACAAATTTTGTATTTCTAGCTAGTTTGTTTACACAAAGATTATGAATGAAAAGTTGTAGTTTGCCATTTATTTGTTCAATGTTATTTTCGTCTAATTTTTTTTAGAGCTTTTATATTGGGACCACCCTGTGTTAAAAACATGGATCCACCACTGCCCACACTTGACTCACACATTTGAATTAACAACAAAACACTAAAGTGGTTAAGAACATCTAACTTCGATAAGTTGGGATTATACCTTCTATATGTGGGATAAAATGAGCTGCCCAAACAGAACCAACTCAACCCAAGCCAAACCAGCCAATCCCTATAATTAGTCCAAGCCAAGCTAATGATATGTATCGAACACGCCCTTAATAGCATTCACCGTGTACTCAAGATCTTGTTTGTTAATATTAGTTCTCCATGCTCCCTTTGTATAGGAGAAATTTTCTTATGCAATCAAGATTTAGTCTCAATAACATTACCGTCTAATAACATTTATCGCGTGTTCAACAATGCACTATCTATTTAATAGACGATTAACATGTGGTACACTGGAGAGATGAAAAAATTTCTTTTTTTTTATAGATTGAAAAAAAGAAAATTGAATAGCTAACTTGCGGCATCTGAAGCAAAGAAAATAAGAAAGAAGAAGGTCCGCATCATTCTTAAAAAGTGTCTACCTGCATTAGTCGTTTTCACCGGTAATTTTAGCAGATGAAGGTTGCTTTTGAGTCCCATGTGAGCATATATGAGCATGTGCATTTCTCACATGCTGAGGGGCCTGTCAATTCCCAACTGTTTTTTATTTCACATGGACGAGATAACACGGCCATGGACACTATGTACCCCACATTTTTTGCATTACCCATTTTAGCCTTGAAAATTCTGATTTTGTGAGAACAAGACGGAGACGTACGTAAAGGTGACAAAATTAATACAACGGTTACGAAAAGAACGTAATGTTATCCACACACGCATATTTATTTCTTACGTACCTTTTTCAATTTTTAGCTGTTGGGTTGAATGAATGGAAAATGATTAATGTCAAAAAATTAACAAGGGTGTGTAAGAGGTAAAGATAATTGTGTGAATAGCATTATCCGTATAGATACTATATTAATGTTAGCGAGATTATATTTTGAGAGATTACCTTGCACGAGTTAATGTTTTTGATACAAGTATTGCTAGGTAGAACAATTTTTTAGACTAAATTTGTGAACTATGTGATGTGTCAATAATAAGAAATAAACACGTTCATCAATACTTAAGCAATTAATTTCTTGGTAGAGATACATTATGTCATATGATTTAAATAGCTGGTCTTCATAGCATTACACTTTTGATAGAGATACATTATGTGAACCAATTTTTTTTCTTTTTTTAACCATTTATGTGAACGGTTAACATGCCTCTTATTTGATTTTTGGCATTTATATCAAATAAAAAAAATCAAATGAAAACAGAAATAAAGGGTGAGCACTTATCATTTCCGTGAATGAAGGGCTTCATTCTTAAACAAATTGCAAGGATATTTTTGGGCTTTTCATGTTTCTGCAAAGAGCTGAAGGGTTGTTGTTGTATAGATAAGATGATGTGAGGCGCATGTGCTTGTTGGTTAGACACTGAAGCAGAAAACTATCCTTTCGTCATTGCCCTGTGTCCTCAAAAAGCATCATACAGTGAAAAACTGCAAAAATATATTCAAAAATATATACAGCTAAATTCTAATGCCTACTGCATCTGCCTATAAATATGTCACTCCACTCTACCACAAATCTCCCATAACCTCAACCTCTCTCTCTGTGCTGCTGTATGAACTTTACTTTTATCTCCAAGTTTCAGCGCAGAGAAAATGGCTACTAAATTACTAAGCATTTTCATGTTATGTGTGGCTTTGATACTTGTTTTACTTGAACCAAACCAGGTAATCTGTCCCTCTCTCTCTCTCTCTTCTGAGTACTTACGATAATGTGTGTTTTCCTTTGAATTTCTAGGGCGCCTCCACCGTAGAAACATCGGCATTTCAACAACAGCACCAAGGGAATTACCAACCGGTGAGACTATTTATAATTTTATATACATATATATGGTGAATATATTGTCCACGATGGTTCTATCACTCTATAAAATATATCCCACTTTATTAGCAGAGATCTCGTTTCACTGTAGCAATCACGAGCCGATAGGCTCCCGTAGAGTTTATGTATTTTACCGTATAGGACCCTCGCATACTAGACAAAATGGAGAGAAATAGTTAAATGTATAAGAGGTTCTATATGGTGAATTCATAATCTCCATGACAGTTTTATAGCTGTCTGTTTTTGCTATAGTAAAAGAGTATTTGCTAAGAAGGGGCTCCTCTATGTGGACCTTAATTCCATGGTTAATTAATATTTCTAATTTATTCTTTATTATATTGCAGTATGGTACTACCCAAGGCAGCCTTCGTCCTCAAGGTGGGTTATAAATTTTTGTATGTTACCTTCATATAGATCTTCTACTTTTGGCAATGGCAAGGAACTAATACAAGTCCTAGTAAATAATATTTTGGTTTTATGGAGTTTAAATCTTATTAAAAATTCACAATCTAATTAATTTTCCAAATGTTTTGTTTAATTAATTGTGTTTAATCAGAGTGCGCACCGCGATGTACAAGTCGGTGCTCGGCTACAGCATACAAGAAACCTTGTTTGTTTTTCTGCCAAAAGTGTTGCGCCAAGTGCTTGTGTGTGCCTCCTGGAACATATGGAAACAAACAAGTTTGCCCTTGCTACAATAACTGGAAGACCAAGAGAGGAGGACCAAAATGCCCCTAAGGACTTTACTCCAACTTATGCATTCTACATATATGATAGTTAGTCAAGCTCTCTTATAATATAATATGCAACTTAAGCCTAATAACATGATGTTGTATGCTCCAAAATATCCACCTTAAAAAGGTAGAGGCTTGAGGGTTCGACTTATGTATTAGTTATGTGATATGACAAATATATAATTGTATGTTTTTTTAGAACGCTCGAAGTTCAAATTTCATGGATTAAAATGTTCTAGTTAACGAGCTAAATAAACCTTTGATATCGTTCTTAACACCTAGAAGTTGGAAAATCATGAAATTCATGCAAAATCCAACTATCAATAGAAAAAATTTCTAGTACAAGTATTATACTACTTTAATTTACACTAGAAAAGAGGGGGGGGGGGGGGGGGAGGTTTAAAACCATGATGCCGTAGGTTGAAGAGTAAGCTTTAATCACCAGATCAATCCACCATTTGCAACACTCAATAAATTAAAATTGTGTGCCATTTGATGACTGTTTCATTTTCAGTTTCACTTTTTTTTTTTTTTTAACTAGAAGATGAAAAACTCGTTTGGTAACTACTTTTAGTTTTTTTAGTTTTCAGTTTTGAACAAAATAAAAACTCAAATGGGCATTTTGAGTTTTCAAAATTTGGCTTTTAGTTTTCAATTTTCATTTTTAGAACTAAAAATAGTTAGCAAATGAGTTTTCAATTTTCAAATAGTGATTAAAGATATTTGATATGATTTTTACCACCTGCGCAAATAGGGTTAAAATCATAAATATACTTACAAGAGTACAAGTTAGTTGTAGTAGAACAACTCAAGTAAGACCATTCTCCACAAGGATTGTTAATACATTTTATATTTATAAACAATTCTCAATTGATTATTTAACATATAGTTTAGAAAAAGATTTGAATTTGTGAAGTGAAATAACAAAAGTTTATGAAAATCGGCAACAATGGAAAATAAAATAAAAACACGTTTTGAAAAATCAAGTTTAAAAGACACTAGGGTTCCATTGTTAGCTTAACAATCATATGTAGTTCTCCCAATTGCTTATGACTTATATATGCATACTTTGAAGGTTAGGTTTTTCCTAATGCAAATTCTAGCCCCAAACTAGAACATATATCAAACATGCAACCTGTCCGGACGTTTGGATCAAATCTAAAAATGTAAGGCTCATTAATTTTTATGAAAACCTTTTGAAAAACTAGGCAACCCTTAAGACATGGTATTCGCTTTAAGTCAAATTACAATTATTAAGCACAAGAAGCCTTAGCCAATTTCAGGCAAACTCTCCAACCAAAATTGCATTAAATTACTTGTCTAAGCATCCTAATGGTGATCAAGCATAAAGGTAAATAGATAGTTTAAACACGATGATTAATAATTCAAAACATGTATGCATAAGGTCATAAACAAATTGAAAAGATACTACATATTCTTGTTAAGACTCGTGGCCTCGCCCTAGCAAAACAAAAAAAAGTTACACATATTCATAATTGAAGTCCAAAGAAAATATTAATAAGAAGCAAAGGATTGAAAACACCTTGTATAAAATCTGCAAATCTTAAAAGCAATAACTGAATTCTCTCTCCAAATCGCATAGAGAGGAACCTTGAGGTCGGCCAAGCTTATTTATTCTACAGTAAAAATTCTTCCTAGAAAAGGTCTTAGAATAAAACCAAAAAATTAAATAAATTAAGATAACTTAGGAAACAAAATCCTAATCAAACATGGAGAATCAACCACTTCAAAGATCTGCCACGTTCATGGGTTAAACCAGCTCCAAAACTGGTCCAAAGGTCTTGTTAAAGATTCAGACGTCCTGAACAACTTTGTGGAAGGGCTCAACTCCAGAAAACGTCATCTTGATTGTTAAAAAGCCTAATTAATCATGAAACAACACTTTTGTAGTTTTGCACACTCGTCCTTTATTTATTTACCATAATTCAACGGCTTGTCATAAAAATGTGAAACTTTGACACAAACAACTTGAAAGACTCATGACCATGATTCAATTGGAATTACTTCAAAATTCATCCATTTGATCACTTTTTGCTCAGAAGAAGGTCACATGTTCTTCATTAGAAATACAAAATAAAGTATCAACACCTCACCTAAATGTATTATGAATAGGATAAAATATATAATATGAAAGTGACTCATCAATATTCACATTTGATTTGACATTATTTCATGATTTAATCACGTGTGTGTATATATATATCTGATCTGAGTAGCCAAGAAATGTGATTAGGTGTCATTCATGGCTTGTGGAATTAAATTAATTTATAGAAATCTAAAACTAACCTACATTTATATTGTAATGTCATGATGTGGACTTGTAATAACCTACATTTATACTATAATAAGATGTTTATGGTGTATGAGTAAATCGTAGCAATGGTCCCTTAACTTTAACTCAACTGGGACAATGGCTCCTTAACTAAAAATCCATTACCATTGGTCCCTCAACTCATCAAAACGTGCATCTATGGTCCCTTAACTAAAAATCCATTACCATTGGTCCCTCAACTTTGATCCAACTGGAGAAATGGTCCCTTAACTTTAACCCAATTAGAGCATTGGTCCCTCAACTTTAACCCAATTGTAGCAATGGTTCTTCTAACATAACTCATTTTACAAAATTCTGACGAAGTCAATGAAAATGACCATAGCTACACGTTTTGATGAGTTGAGGGACCCAAATTGTAGCAATGGTCATTCCAACATAACTCATTTTGACAAAATTCTGACGAAGTTGACGAAAAAGACCATAGCTACACATTTTGATGAGTTGAGGGACCAGTGGTAATGGATTTTTAGTTGAGGGACCATTGCTCCAATTTGATTAAAGTTGAGGGACCATTGCTATAATTTACTCATGGTGTAATCATCAACGTTGGTAATGTAATGCAATCACATTCAAGTATAATACCTACTTGACAGTGTATTAAGGACGTCCACAACGTAAACACCAACATTATTAACAACTTCATTTTGTGTTAATATCGTTTGTTAAAAAAAAATTATAATTTTACCAATTTTTGTACCATACTTTCCCAATTTCGAAACTACCAAGCACCAATCAACTTCATACCAACTACCTATTGAGAGGTTCATGCTGAGGCACCCTATTGAAGCACAAGAGTTTCCCTCCACCTAGAAGGCCAATTACAGCACGATACATGTCAACAGCGGAATAAAAGCTCATAGAGTCCTACATCGATCGTGGACAAAAGCTGGAGACTCTCCTCAACTATAAAAGAAGACCATTCTTCTACAATTAATCCATAATGTCATTATTGTTGACACACCCCGACCCTTAATGTCCACCTAGACTCCGAATCGAGCTGTGCTGGTCAACAGTGGAAGGTGACAAAGCCATAATGTGTAGTGATGTGGAAAATGTGAATAAATTTAAACGTAAAAGTGCCTAAAGGTAGGAGTGTGCATGTGAGCAGGAATGAACCCATTTCACATGTGATGTCAGAGCATAAGTAAAGTACAGTAAGGTAGGATAAGATTTATACCGTCGAGAGTATTTCCATAACAACGTTTTACCAGAAAAGTCCTTGTCGACGTGAAAGCTCTACTACTAAAACCTGGAGGGCCGAAAAAAAAAAAAAGATGAGTGGGCCTAAGAATAAAGCTTTGTAATACCTTTTCAAAACATAATAAGCCCTCGCCGTAAAACAAGTATAGTTTTCAAAATATACATACTACGTATAGTATGAAAATACTTACTGTAACCTGCAATATCTCAACAATTCAATACATCACAATATTACGTAAATAAACATCTAACGTTCGGTAATCACATAATCTCGCATAAACAAACATATCATATCGAGTGCTCATCGACATATGCTGACACACTAGTTCATGCAGAGATATTCTGACATGAGCAGATTGGGTGTAATAATGATATATACTCTAGTACTACAATCACGTGAAGACTGGCGCTATGCACATCACATACAAGTCCTAATTGCCTATAGCAATCTAGGATAAGACTGGCACTTACAATGGATCCAAAGTGAGCATACAGTGCGATGTGAACATACACATAAAAGACTGGCCCTGGCCTGGTCGAGTACCAACACTAGTGTAGCAATGATGAACAGATAATGTACATAAAATCATACAATGGTAAATCAATAATTTACGTCGACATAATACTATTCACTACCATAAATATAAATAAGGCATCCTGTAATAATATGCATACTTGTGCATCCCATAAGATTCATAATAATCTCATAATTTATCATCTTGACAATTCTTATAACGTCAATTTAATTATGGCATCACTTAAAAAATGCATTATTAATCTATGTATGGAAACTCAAATAATATATATACTATATAAAAGAAAAGACCTACTTACAAATACTTGCAAAGTCGTAGTTCGGACGAGTAAATATGGATAGTCGATGTTAATCATACCTAAACATAATAGAGACTCATTAGTAAAACTTAATTAAAATGTTTGAATTTGGAGAAATTGATGGCAGATTTGGAATTAGGGTGTCGAAATGCCTTAAGGGGGGTTTCGGGTAAATTTTCTAAAAAGTCAACGAAAAAGTCAACCAAGACACTGAGCCAGCTAACTATGATAAATCTTCGGAATTTCACTAAATGCATGTCAAAAACGAACTTGGGGCATCAAAATTAGCCTAGGAGGGTTTCTGAGAAAATTCTGAAAAGTCAACATAAAGAATATTCCCAAATATTATGAGCCCATTTTGGAACTGGGTTGGGCTGGAACATCGGCCCAAAGGTTTGGACCGGGTTGGCCCAAAGGGTTAGGCCCCTTTTTTTTTTTTGGTCAGGTCAATTCGGTCCCCGTTGCAGGACCGATCGTTAGAATTTGGGCAGCAAACCAAAGCTCCAAATGAGCTCAAAACTCAATCATTTCTCACTTTCCACCTACCAAAATGAAGATAAATGAGTGTAGATTAGGATTATACCTTTCCCTGGATTAGTTGTGGTCGGAGTTGGCCAAAAAAAGGCCTGCAACTCGCAGCATCCCTCGTCTTAAATTGGGTTTGCTAATCCCGTGTCTTTTCTACATCTAATCATGCCAAAACACTCATGAAATGAGTTAATCTTCATCAAAAGGCTAGTGGAAGACAATTTGAATGGTCTAAAACTTTACCTTCCGTCAAGAATAGCGATAATTCACCATGATTCGTTAGGGAAGACAATGAACAGTGATTGTCACTCTTCAGATAGAGAAGCAAGCACCAGGCTTGGCCCTTCGTTTCTGGTCATACGAACAGGTAGTGATGATAGGATGTGGACGTTGAAGTCTCACCGGGATGGTGACAATGGTTTAATGTCTGCACTTGCAGAGGAATAAAAGGAATGAGAGAGTGGAGAGAGAAAGAATATGAGGGATATGATAGCAGGAGAGACTAAGAGAAAGACAAAGTGTTTTAAAAAAATAATAAAACTAGTGAGAGGAATGACGTGGCAGCAAGAGAGTTGTAAAAAATTTCTAGAATGGGACCTAGGATAAGGGAGAAGTGGTGTGTGAACCCCATGTGGCTCACAAAACAGGACACAAAATATCTTCCCAATATAAAATTACCATTTTACCTTTGGTATTCGATGTTTCGTAAAATCTTCGTTATAACTCCAAATTGAATTCTGTTTGCGCCCACGCGTTTATACCGTTGAGTACAACACAAATATGCTAAAAAAAAAAAAAAAAAAAAAATTAGTCATACGTCTCTCTAAATGATGGTCAACAAAAATCAAAATCCTTGCCTCTAGGGGCATTTTTGTCAATTCACTCCTTTAAAATTAATAAAATTGTAAAATTAGGGACTGGTTGTTACAATTATACTTAAACTAGTTATTAGAATCCACTAATGATGATTATGCTTGAAACTATGTATTTGCATAAACCCTTCACTATTAATGAGAACTCCTCTACCCTGTGGATGTAGTCAAACTTAGGGTGAACCACGTACATCTTGTGCTGGCTTCCCTATCTTTATCTCATCACACATTATCATCACTAGGTGACCGGAGCAACTGGGCGAATGTCACAAACTTGACACTTTAGGTTATTCCAAAGTCTCGCTACGGTTATGCATCAACAACCATTATTATTTAACCTTGTGTAAACTTAAATTATTATAGTATAACTTTTTTTATAATCAAGAGTATCACTACCCTTTTTTTTTTTGAAGGGTACCATAGAATTTCACATAATGATTAATGCGTGCCAACATATATTTCAAAATTCTAAATTGACCTTGGCTTAATAAAATCTGAATATTCCAAAACTATAATGAAATTTTAATTCTGAATTTTTTTAACTAAACTTAAAAGCTTTATTTTCAATCTGATCGGCTTGAAAATGATCAGATTGAAAATCAACCTGGATAAGTTAGATGCTAGTCATTCTGAATATGGCACAACTTGGATGAAATTTTCTACCAAATTACTATACTAACCAAATTATCAACTGTATCATACTAATTTGTACTAAAAATTTGTGCCAATTGGTAATGCTGCTGGATTTGTATCGAACCGTACATATTTGGTATGGTATTTTTATTTAAAACTATTACCAATAGTATATAGTACCAAAATAGTATTATATAATGTTCTATATGTTGTAGGCCTATTTGATTGAACGATCTAGGGTTTAGAGAGAGAAGGGGGGCTACCTATGGTTAGAGAGAAGAGAGAATGATTTAATTGTGAGGTGTGTTTGATTCACTCCATTGTGCCTTTATTTATAGAGTAGGATAGGTAAAAACCTTTCCCTTTAGGATTACACATTTAATAGGTAATCTGCTCCTAATAGGAATATAAGATACATTCCCATATCTACTAGGATTTACACAATCACATTCCTATTCTAAATATGACTGCAGCACTCCCCTTGAGTGTGTATATACTTAACAAACCATTGCATCAAATCTTTAGCAGATAAGGTAGAATAGTTGATGAAGTCATTGGCACAACGGGTGATCGTGAGTCTCAAATTTAAGTGAAGTATACATTTGTAGTAAAACTCACAAAACCTCGCTATGGTAAAACCCAAGGCATGGGGAAAACTTATAGACTAAGGAGAAAAGTGGGAAGTATGCATAATGTCTAAAACAAACGTCAAACTGGATGAAGGTAGTGAACTTAAGGAACATGATCATCCCAGGATGTGTGCCTCATTAAAACCTCGTTAGGTAGCAAAAACCCAGTGGGAAAAAGTGCTCCTAATCGTAGGAAAAAGAGTACATTAAGATCATGTGAGTATGCTTCTAGACACTCCCCCTGAGTTAGACATAACTTCTAAATAAAAGAACTACAAGCGATCCAACTCAGATAATTTACGCATACCGATTCCTTGGATGAGCTTCTGAAATGTAGACTTGGGCAATGACTTGGTGAAGAGATCAGCTAGGTTGTCTTGGGAACGGATTTGCTTGACTTCAATGTTCTGATGCTGCTGCTACTGCTGGTGTGAGTAAAAGAACTTTGGTGCTATGTGCTTGGTGTTGTCTCCCTTGATGTATCCCTTCTTCAACTGCTTGATACATGTTCATTGTCTTCAAAGATCATCGTAGGAAGGTCAATGACTGATGTAAGACTACTAGTGCTTCGAATATGTCCTATAACTTCTCTTGGCCAAAATCACTCATGCGATGCTTCATGCAGGGCGAGAATCTCAGCATGGTTTGATGATGTCATAACTAGCATTTGCTTGGTAGACCTCCAAGATATAGTGGTGTCTCCAATGGTAAAGACATAGCCCGTTTGAGAACGTGCCCTATGTGGGTCAGATAGATATCTAACATATGCGTAACCAACAAGGCGAGAATCAATCCGAGGACCATAGGGGGTGGCAACACTTAGAGATTCGTGGGTATAGAACAAGCCCAAATCCATAGTACCCTTGAGGTAGCGGAAAATATCTTTAACACCATTCTAGTGCTTGCATGCGGGCGCATTGCTATATCTTGCCAAATGATTCACAGCGAATGAGGTGTCAGGTCTAGTGCACTGAGCCAAGTACAATAAAGCCCTAATTGCACTTTGGTAAGGAACTTCGGGTTCCAAAATCTCTTCCTCATCCTCCTTTGGACAAAAAGGATCTCGTTTAGCATTTAGAGTCCTAACGACCATGGATGTACTCGAAGGCTTCGCTTTATCCTCATTAAAACGATGTAACACTTTTTGGGTGTAATTCGATTGATGTACTAGGATTCTATCCGAACAATGCTCGATCTCCAGGTCGAGACAATATCGAGTTTTCCTAAGATCATTCATCTCAAATTCTGATTTCAAGTGTGCAGTAATTTCCTCAAGCTCTGCGGGAATCCTAATGAGGTTCATATCATCGACATAAACTGCAACGATTACAAATATGGAATGTGACTTCTTTATGAACACGCATGGGCATAATTCATTGTTCACATAACCTTGACTTGTCAAATATTCACTCAGACGGTTATACCACATCCGCCCGGATTGTTTCAACCCGTAGAGTGACCTCCTTAACTTAATTGAGAGAGTGTTTTGTGGTCTAGAACTATTTGAACCAGTCAATGCAAGTCCTTCTGGAACTTTCATATAAATTTCTGTATCTAGAACCCCATAGAGATACGCAGTTACCACGTCTATAAGCTGCATATTCAGTTTTTTGGAAACTACCAAACTGATTAGGTAACGGAATGTTATAACATCCATTACGGGGGAATACGTCTCATCGTAATCAATCTCAGGACACTGAGAGAAGCCTTGCGCTACGAGCTGTGCTTTGTATCGCACTGTTTCATTCTTCTCATTACGCTTCCTCACGGAAACCCACTTGTAGCCAACAGGCTTCACGCGTGGTGGTGCAGGAACTATAGGTCTAAACACTTTATGTTTCGCGAGCAAATCGAGTTTAACCTGGATTGCTTGTTTCCAGTTTGACCAATCAGTTTTACGTCGGTATTCATCGACGAAACGTGGTTCAATGTCATCGATAAGAATGATGTCAGTAGCTACTGAGTACACGAATGCCTCGTCAATGATCATCTCATTCCTATTCTAAACCTCATCCAATACTGTGTAATGGACCGAAATCTTACGATTCTTGAGAGGCCAACATGTTTCGTCTGAGCATCACCGTAATCTAGAATAACCTCATGCGTTGGAACGGATGAGTGAGCGATGGTCGGATTCAAACTAGGGTCACTAGTTGGTGCCATTTTCCTCTTTCGGGGTTGTGAATCCTTTGTTGCGTGGAAGGTGCGGCCTCCCTACCTTCAGGGAAAGGTCGACCTTCCCAGTCAGGTTGTGGATGTACGTGAAGTACATCTATCTTTGCAGATGTGTTTGCAGCGGGTATATGTGATCTTGTCACCTTAGCCAGATCATTAAAAGCATCCGGCATACTTTGAGCAATGCTCTGAAGATCTATAATTCATCGCACCTTAGTTTTAGACTGGGCAGTGCGGGGATCTAAATGAGACATAGTGGGAACATACCATGACAATTCGCAGCTTTCTATGGGAATGTTAGCATGCTTATCTCTCCCTAACGATGGGAAAACTGTCTCATCAAAGTGACCATCCACAAAACGTGGGGTAAAGAGATCTACTGTCAAGGGTTCTAAGTAGCGAACAATTGATGGCGAATCATAACCAACATAGATTCCCATTTTTTTCTAAGGACCCATTTTGGTACGTAGCGGCGGTGCTATTGGCACATAAATGGCGCACCCAAACACTTGTAAATGCTAGACGTCAGGCTCGTATCCAGTGACCAACTATAACGATCAATGTGGTTGCGTAGCGGTGGGCCTCAGGCGGACCAACATAGCTGCCTGCAATATTGCATAGCCCCAGGAAGATATCGGTAGTTTGGTTCTCATAACCAAAGTCCGAGCTATCAATTGAAGGTGCTTTATGAAAGCTTCTGCTAGGCCGTTTTGGGTGTGAACACAAGATGTTCCACATCAATCCCTACTGACATGCAATAATCGTCCAAAATCTGTGACGTAAACTCTCCAGTGTTATCCAGTTGAATCGACTTAATCGGATAATCAAGGTGGTGAGCTCTTAGCTTAATGATTTGAGCTAGGAGTTTAGCAAACGGAGCGTTGCGTGTGGACAATAAGCAAACATGTGACCATCGTGTCGATGCATCAACCAACACCATAAAGTATCTAAATGGTTTGCATGTTAGTTAGATAGGTCCATAAATGTCCCCTTGAATACTCTGAAGAAACTTAGGGGGGTCGTGAATAATCTTTGTATATGAGGGTTGAGTATTCAACTTTCCTAAAGAACATGCTTTGCATGGCGAGAGTCCTACATAGGGGTGTAACTTATGCCCGTGTGAAGATTTGAAGATACGGCGCATCATGTCATATCTAGGATGTCCCAAACAGTCATGCTAAAGCAACAAAGTGTCCTGGAACTCAGGCATAGGGTTGGCCACATTGTGGGCTTCTATACCGCGAATGGTTGTGATGTTGTTTGGGCCCAAAATATTATTGTTGGGCCGAGCAGCAGGATGTGCTCGGCCCAAGGTGATGATAAATACTATGGGCCGAATAATGATTCCTGGGCAAGCTGGCAGGGTCGGCCAAATCCTATCCCAAAGTAGTCCGGATGAATAGAAACGGTCGAGGAAGTCCTAGTGCAACCAGGATTCTCGACCGGCAAGGAATGGAGTCCCGAAAAGAAGGAAAATTCAGAATCCCAGTAGGAGTAGGTTTGTTCGAGTTAGAGGTGAAATGGGACAAGGACTCCCAATCCAAATCAGAATTGGTTTCAAGGAATGGGGCACTATAAATACGAGAGATCATGCAATAGAAAAACCCCTTCAAATCAGCATACAATTGCCCTGCGCTAAACCTCTCAAACACCTTGAGATTTTTCCTTTTCTTTTTCCTGCCGACACACCTTCAGTTTGGATAAACAGCACTGTGGAAGCACCCGGCGAGCATATTCAGTTTGGATAAACAGCACTGCTGCCGTAGAATCAGCAGACCAAGAAGCGCCTTCAGTTTGTATAAACAGCACTGCATCGAGGTCGACCGGTTATCTATCTAAGTCTCGGTCGAGAAGGGTTTTCAAACCTTTGTTGGCAGAGGTCACCTTACTAGCCCTCTCGGCATAGTTAGGTGTTACGAATTGCATTACTCGGTGTCCAGCACGCCCAGTGGATACTCGCAAGTAAGTTTCAAGGTTCGGCATACTGACGGCCGAACTACGTTCACCATCAAGACATACATCACGTTCGAGTACCTGTGCCCATATAGTTTGGTTTCGATTCGACGTGCTTATACTCTTACGAATATAATCACAGTGACCGAATCGGGCTCGGACGATTTGTGAACTCCGCAGAATTAGCAGCCTTGTCTTCAGGCTGTAGAACCCAGAGACCGAGAGTGTTCCTTCCTCGGTCGCAATCGCAAGACAGAGAAGTCAGCGACGCGCTCAAAGCTACATCAACAAATTTTACTCCTCGGCCAAGCTCGGCCGACGAGTTGGCACGCCCCGCATTCGACCGAAGGACGTAGTTAGCTTATTAGTTACTTGGCCTGCGCGCCACGTAGGTTTTGTAATTTTTAGGGTTAACATTTTGGCACGCCCAGTGGGACCTAGTGCTAAAACTACGAAGTTCATATGATATATCAAGATTCCAATCCGGGTCCACGTAGCCGATCGTACGAGCTCCTAGAGGAATTGAGAAAAGACAATGAGGAACGAAAAAGATCTTTGGAAGTGGAAAAAATTCTTCGTGGTCATACAGAGATGCAAAAGTCATTCGCTTACATGTTGAGAATAAAAGCTCCTGTTACCCTGCAAGAGCAATGGGTAAACGAAGACAGGGCTCGATTTAATACCTGGCTAGATGGAAAATATTTTCCTTACGTTTTCGACTACAAATCGATTCCATTTCAGGAATGGTTAGTTGAAAAGACCGGGGGGCAATTTCCTGCTCCGACCGTAATCAGACATCAACCTAAGAAAATTGTTACTTTAGACGAAGAACAAAGGCCACCTATTTTTTCGGACAAGACTGAAAATATGGTCGGCCAAGAAGAAAAACCTATGCCACCTATTTTTTCGGTTGAGGCTGCAAGTGTGGTAGGCCTAGCAGAAAATGTTCAAGTTTTTGAGCCAAATATTGACTCAAAAAATAATTCGTCAAAAAAGTGTTCCAATGACAAACAAGACCAATTCATGGTTTCAGTCAAACAAACCACGCCAATTGATATGATTATTGGTGATAAAGCCGATATGGCGCAATCCCGTTCGGCTCAGTTGTTCGGGTTAAAAGCCGAAATGGGCGAAATTATTATGCCTGGGGGGCATAATAATTGTTCAACACATTCGGCGGCCGAAAATGAAAAATATTCCGTCGAGTCAAAAATATTTGGAGAAATTTTTTTTTTCGGCCTAGAGCGAAATCAATTTGAGAATTTTGATGTAAAAAGATCTCGGCTCGGAATAAAACATCGTTGGCCTCCTCCACTTTATGGTTCGGCCACTTTTATTTTCATTTGTTCAAATATATATATATAATAAATAAATTCTTTTCTTAACCATTCGGCTCCTCAGCCGACGCATCAGAAAATAAGGGGAGCAATAAGATGGAAGGCCATTCGACGAGTCAAGTACAAGGCCAAGTTCACATTCGATGGAGGTATTTGATTTTCTCAAGTATTAAAGAGGATTGGGTGTTAGCAGCTGATTGAGACATGTGTATAGAGAAATCACTTCAATACCTTGCATCAAATTTTTCTTAGAAAATTTGATCATTCCTACTGCGACGACTGTGCTTGCTATTAGTAAAATGGTGGTGTTTGCTGTGATTCCATTTGAGACAACCGAATGGAGTTGGCCGAGCCACATTAAATGTAAAGTTTGTCAGCAATGTGTTTCCCAATGTTAACGTATAGATGTCGGCCATGCTGCAACGATATAAGCATATATATATATATATATATATATATATATAGCCTGTAACGTCACATCAAAATAGGCCAAATGAGAGATGGCATGCAAAAGCAAACGGCAAGTTCAAAAGTTTAATGAAAAGCCACTCACTTTAAATTGTAGGCTTCCATGTGGGCACACCTTCTCATTTGGTGAGAAAGTTATTCGGTGGAGGTTTAGATATAAGTACATCTGCGGGCTTTTAACATCATATGTTATTCTTTTGCCAAGAAGGAAAATATGTGCAGCACATATTTATTTCTAGCTTCTGTCGAGAAGTTCCCACGCCCTTCAGACGTTTCTCTTCAGTATCTTTGACTTATCTCGACGTCGCCTTCGTCGAGAAGATGCAGATCATTTCCAGTTCGACGATAGCAGACGTACCCGTTGCCATTTTGAGCAACCTAATGGTTCCGTTGACTGCACGACCGCAGGCTTCAAACAAGACCAAAACAGGATGTGGCCTTGAGAATCAGGGACGACAGAGCGTACATGCCTCGATGGATGTATGGTTATAGATCAATTCATGCATGCAAGTACAACTTTCTTTGAAGGAGTAAGCGGTGGGTGAGAGTCTCCGAGCCTTCGATCCCATTTGTTTTTTTCGACCGTCGACCCTCTTTGATTTTTCTCGGCCATCGACCTCATTTGGTTTTTCTCGGCCCTCGACCGTATTTGGTTTTCCTCGGTCCTTTGACAGTACTAGGCGAAGACACATCTGGAATTGTGGTCTGTCTTATTTCTTGCAGTTGACATGCACATGCTTATTGCAGCTCATGACAATGGATCTGTAAAGGTGTTCTGTTTACCCGTGTCATTAGTTGATCTGGGCTAGATTTATGTTAGGCCGAGCTCGGCCAACTCGTTGAGGCTTCTTTCTAGACATAGCAGTTTATGAAGTGGATATACCACGGGAAATGAATTCAGTTCAACTTTTGCCGAGTGATCAAGGCGAGGTACTCAGCCGTCGGGAACGTACGATTATTGGTTTGCGTCGAATCACTTCATTTTCGACGATACAGGGGTTCTTCGACTGCGCTAATTTCCTTAACCATTCGGCTTATGAGCCGAAGCTCAAGGAAATTAGGGGGCAATGTTTGGACCCGATTTTACACTATGGGCCCGAGTAATCTAGACCGTTGAATGAGCATAGCTCTTAACCGTTGGATGAAAAATGAAGATATATTTGTTACAATTAAAGGATAATATTATGGTTTTTATCATAATAATTATCTTTTAATTTAAATCATTTTGGCATTATATCTTCGAACAAGTACAATTCAAGTGGACTTGGGATTTATGTTATTAGATTGGAGCAGCATGGTAAATAGGGTTTGAAAAGTCAGGATGCGTAGTTTGGGGTAATGATGAAGTCATACAAATTGGAATGTCATTGGTGCATGGAAGTTGGACCATAGAGATTCACGGCTTGCGAGGCATTCAAACCATCAAAACCAACCTTTGGTTTAAATTGGTGTCATGCAAAAGATAAGGAAGGAGCACGTGGCATTGAGGGAAGAATATTCACAAATCGTCCGAGCCCGATTCGGTCACTGTGATTATATTCGTAAGAGTATAAGCACGTCGAATCGAAACCAAACAATATGGGCATAGGTACTCGAACGTGATGTATGTCTTGATGGTGAACGTAGTTCGGCCGTCAGTATGCCGAACCCTGAAACTTACTTGCGAGTATCCAATCATAAAACCACTCGGCGTCCAGCACGCCGAGTAATGCAATTCGTAACACCTAACTATGCCGAGAGGGCTAGTAAGGTGACCTCTGCCAACAAAGGTTCGAAAACCCTTCTCGACCGAGACTTAGATAGATAACCGGTCGACCTCGACGCAGTGCTGTTTATCCAAACTGAAGGTGCTTCTTGGTCGGCTGATTCTGCGGCAGCAGTGCTGTTTATCCAAACTGAAGATGCTCGCCAGGTGCTTCCACAGTGCTGTTTATCCAAACTGAAGGTGTGTCGGCAGGAAAAAGAAAAGGAAAAATCTCAAGGTGTTTGAGAGGTTTTGCGCAGGGCAATTGTATGCTGATTTGAAGGGGTTTTTCTATTGCATGATCTCTCGTATTTATAGTGCCCCATTCCTTGAAACCAATTCTGATTTGGATTGGGAGTCCTTGTCCCATTTCACCTCTAACTCGAACAAACCTACTCCTACTGGGATTCTGAATTTGCCTTCTTTTCGGGACTCCATTCCTTGCCGGTCGAGAATCCTGGTTGCACTAGGACTTCCTCGACCTTTTCTATTCATCCGGACTACTTTGGGATAGGATTTGGCCGACCCTGCCAGCTTGCCCGGGAATCATTATTCGGCCCATAGTATTTATCATCACCTTGGGCCGGGCACATCCTGCTGCTCGGCCCAACAATAATATTTTGGGCCCAAACATTGCCCCCTTGCTTCTGAGGTCGCCGACTGTTAACTCTTGGTCGGGCCTCAGCCTTGAAGAAGCGAAAACGTTTATTGCTTTTTTGGACTTTTCTTCCTTAATGACCGTTATTCCTGCGCATTTATGAGACATGATTGCACTTTCCTCATTGCCCCCAACGCGTGGCCACGTGTCGATTCTGCGCCGTTCTCACAAGCTTTCAATCGTGGGCCTCGAAAGCGTGCACTAACTGAAACGCCTTATCCTCATTAATGCATTAAAACTGACGCCGCACGCAATCGTGCGTCCTAGATTTTCGACTCCTCGATCCCCTCTTCGCAGGTTCCCCAAATATTCGAAATGATTGGAACCTTTCCCGGTTAAATTTTCCCCAATTTGAACCAGTGCTTTGCGAATTCCAGCGCCTTTCGAATTCCAGTCGTTTGATAGTCATTCTGAAAAGTCTATAAATACCCACATTTCTGCCATTCACATCTTACGCTTTCAGAAACTCCAAAATCTCAAATTCCTCATCCTTGTTCGCTCAAACAAAAATCCTTCCAGTTCTTCCTTCTGCGATTTCTTCTCCAGTTTCCAAACCATTTCCTTTCCTCTATACCAATGGCCTCCTTCATTTCGAAGCTTTCTGACGAGGTCAACAAGTGCAAAGATTTCATCGATCGGAGCGCAATCAAAACACTACGCTTCGAGAACGACATGGCCACTACTCATCAGATCCTGGGCCCCCTCTTCAGAGATGCAGTGCCGTCGTGCATCACCACTCTTCTCAAGGAGCAGTGCCTAACACCCCTGCTTCAAGGGTTTGATTGGTCGAAATGGTGTTTGGCTCGGCCCCAAGGAGCTTGGCCCTCGACCACCACAGCCTGGGCCGCCTGGGTGGACCGAATGAGGTCCTTCTTCGGTGAGGAGTGGAAAGCCCTTGGTATCTACGATGCCATCCTGCTCTCGACCATGGAGATTATCATGGACAAGGAGCTGCTTATGGCGGCCTTAACTCTATGGTGTTCGGCCACCAACACTATGGTCCTTCCATTCGGCCCCCTCGGCCCCACGGTCCTCGACATCACGGCTATCCTTGGGACCTCTCCATCCGGCCTCCCAATCGACGCCGCTCTCTCTGGATGCCCCTCCCTTCTTGACCTGAAGGCGCTTTTCGACGAGCGGGCCGTCGAAACGCTCGGCCGAGGCTATCAGGAGCCTTCAAAAGAAGAAGTTCAGAAGCTTCATAAGAACTTCTTCAACTACAACACTCTCATCCTCCATTTTGCCGGCCGGGGCGAGGAGAGTCTCAGGAAGGGAGAACATGAAGCCTTCCTTTTCTATTGGTACAACATTTTACCATCCCCACTTCGTCGCCCGGCAGCTTGGCTACCTCCAAGGCTGCCCCGTACCCCTTCTCATCTCTCGTTCCCTCCTGAGCCGAGGACGTCTTTCTGGTTCCTCCGAGAGGGAATGCCGGACGACGGAGCAAGAGTTTCTGGAACGGTGCAAGAAGTTCCGTCTTCGGCCAACCGTTCCGGAATCCTTGGGCACCGATACTTTCGGAGACTGGTGGGACGAGTACACCTGCGACTTCTTCGGTGCCTCGGCCGAAGACGTGGTGAGCAAAGTCTTTGGCGACCGGCCGAGACCAGCGCCCTCGACCCAACCTAAGGAGTCGGAACAAGGTAGTCTTTCCGCTCTTCTTTTCCCCTTTTTTTTTATTTATTTATTTTTATTAATCACTTTACTCTTCAGGGGGTCGTGGGTCGAGGAAAGTTGAAGTGGTCGCCGCGGTGGCGAGGGCGAAGAAGTTGGCGCCCACGAAGAGGACCCTTGCCACCGAGCGGACGGTACCTGCCAAACGCCCCCACCGAGAGGCCGAGCCGGAGGTTGATGCCTTCGCCCTTCTAAACGCGTCAAGAAATTGGCGAAGAAGGGCGACCGGGAGATTCATGTCGTCCCTATTGATACTACAGGGACGCCTGCTCCTGCCGATTCTCCTCCTATGCCGGCTGCCCCGGCTTCTCCAAACCCGACTCTACCAGCCGTCTCCCTTCCTGAGGCCACGGCCGATCCCATCGTCGCGCCAGCTCTAGCTTCAAATCCGGTCGTGGCGCTTGCCGTGGGGAAGTCGGCTGCACCTGCCGAGGCACCCTGTAGTCCAACGATCATTTTGGAGGTATAACTCTACTTCCACTCCTGTTTCTTTAGGTTTCTGGTCGTAATGCTCAATGTTCTCTTTTTGTTCAGGATGTCGAGAGCGAGAGTGACGAAGTCCCGCTGCGACGCCGCCGCCGACCAGTTAACTCTCCTTCCGTCCATCCTCCTCCGGTCGTCGAGGCGACCGCTCGACCGCGTTCTCCTGCGGCGGATCGTGGCAAGAGGCCTATGGCCGATCTTGAGGCCACGGCCGAAACGCCGATCCATCCGCAGGATGAAGACCCCCCCATTCCTCCACAGGAAGTCTCTTCGGCCTTTGTAAGTCTCGTTTCTCTTGTATTGATTTTTTCGTGACACATCTTTTTTTTTTTTTTTTTAAACTATTAAATGTCAGGTGCCCGAACCTTCATTTCACCGGCAATTTTATGCGCCGAGGGGCGTTGTCTATATTTCCTGGCCGCCGTCGTGGCCACCAAATGTAGATGACCTCCATCGGCCGCGTGAATTGCGTAGCGGTCTAAGGCACTGGGCTCGGCCATTAAGTTCCCTGGGTTCGAGCAATGACCCAGAGGGCATGGCCGAAGTCTCATCTCGGCAGGTCTAAAACAATCTCCTTTTTTCTTTATGCATTATATCACGACGTCTTACTTTCCTTCACAAAGTTCTCTTTTTATGTGCAGCCGTCGTGGGAAGTGGAGCTCGACGCTCTTCTTCAGAGCACGACCGGTGAGGCCGGCTCTTCTGCTGCTCCGGCCAAATCGGCGGGAGCCACGCCCGTCGAAGTCTTCGTGAAGCTGCACGAAGTCTTGTCTCTGACTGCCTCCCAAGCTCTTCGATGCAAGGGCCTTGACTCTGTTGGAGAGTGTCTCAATGACCTCACCAGCGGTGGTCACCTGAGCCTGGAGGGTATCTCGTTCCTCACCGATCTCCTGGAGCGGACTCGGCAACACTTTCTCATCTTCGAGCGAGCCTTACAAGCCGAGGACGATTTGAAGGTGGCCAAGGTCGCGCACGAGGCTGGCTGAGTAGAGATGGAGGCAATCAAGGCGAAGAAAGAATAGCTGACCGAGTAGAGATGGAGGCAATCAAGGCGAAGAAAGCAAAGCTGGCCGAGTTTGATCGTCAGATCTCTGACCTCCAACGTCAAATTTCTGACCTTCAACGGCAAAGGTCGGCTGCTGCTTCCGAGCTGGAGAAAGACTTTGAGGCCAACAAGGCTCGGCTGACGGCCTTCGCTGCCGGTGCACGGCTTATCCAGCAACTGCAGTGCAACAAGAAGACACAACAGGCTGAGATAATTTTGAGCGAAGCGAAGTGGCTGGAGCTAAAAGCTGCCCTTGAGATTTTCCTCCCCTCGACCCCTTAGGAATTCAATCATTGTATTTGTATTTGTTCTTGTAATGATTTTTGTTATCAATACAATTGTTTTACTCTTGCATTTCCCATGTAATTGGATAGTACTTTTTTAAAAACTTTCCATTAATCGGCAATTTGTGAACTGAACCCGTCCGATCTCTTAGATGATATGCCCCCTTGCCGAGGACTTTGTGAACGATGAATGGCCCTTCCCAATTTGGCGACCACTTACCAAATCTGGGGTCTTTAATCCCAACATGCAACACAGTTTGCCAAACTAATTCTCCTTTGCCGAACGTTTTTTGTCTTACACGCTGATTATACGCTCGCTCGGCAATTTTCTTTTGTGCCACCAATAAGTTACCCGTGTCGATTCGACTTTCTTCTAAGTCTTCTAACTCTTGTCGCATTGCTTGACCATATTCACTACTGCACAAATCACTCTGCTCGATTACTCGCAACGAGCTTATACTCAACTCGACCGGTAACATAGCGTCATGTCCATAAGTCAATGCGTAAGGAGTGGTTCCAGTGGCCGACCGAGGTGAAGTTCGGTATGCCCATAACGCTTCATTTAACCTCAAATGCCACAAACCAGGTTTCTCTTTTACCATTTTTTCAAGGATGCCGATCAATACTTTGTTGCTTGCCTCGGCCTGTCCGTTTGCCTGTGGGTAGTACGGCGTAGATTGCTCGAGTCGGATATTTAAACTTGCCGCGTATTCCCTAAACCTATCGGCCGTAAATATAGTACCATTATCAGTTATGATTGTTTCTGGCACGCTGAACTCGAAGACCATTGGCCTCAAGTCAAGGACCCAGTAGAAGAAGTTAACGTAGGCACGGCCGATGATCCTCGAACATTGTTTATTAGCGCGTTACTCCCACCGCCCATGAAGGTCGAACTCCGTAAGTTACTACAAGAATTTAAAGATTGCTTCGCATGGAGCTATCATGAAATGCCAAGCCTCGACCGAAACCTTGTAGAGCATGAGCTACGCATCAAGGAGGGGTGTAAGCCTTTTCGACAGCCTCCTTGCCGATTTTCGAACGAAGTACAACTCGGCATTAAGGAAGAATTAGTTCGGCTTCTAAAAGCCGGGTTTATTAGGACCGCTCGGTATGTCGAATGGTTGGCCAATATCGTCCCCGTGTTAAAGAAAAACGGTGCCCTTCGCATTTGCATCGATTTCTGTAATCTAAATCTGGCTACTCCCAAGGACGAATATACGATGCTGATCTCAGATTTATTAATTGATGCCGCAGCTAATCATGAACTGCTATCCTTTATGGACGGTCATACGGGTTACAACCAGATTTTCATCGCCGAAGCTGACGTCCACAAGACGGCTTTCCGTTGCCCGGGGGCACTTGGTACTTACGAATGGGTAGTCATGCCTTTCGGCCTCAAGAATGCCGGCGCCACATACCAACGAGCCATGAATATGATCTTCCACGACTTAATCGGTACAATCGTCGAAGTTTATATCGATGATGTGGTCGTAAAATCCAAACGTCGTCAAACACATCTGGACGACCTGAGGCAGGCGTTCCTTCGCATACGCAAGAACAACCTCAAGATGAACCCGGCCAAGTGTGCTTTCGGTGTTTCGACCGGTAATTTCCTAGGATTTTTGGTGCACCATCGCGGCATCGAGGTCGATGAAAATAAAGCCCGCACCATCATTAGTGTCTCACCTCCGACGACAAAGAAACAGCTCCAGTCCTTACTCGGGCAGATAAATTTCCTCCGTCGTTTCATCGCCAATTCGGCCGGTAAAATGAAAGCATTCTCTACGCTCCTTAAACTGAAGGAGACCGACCGATTTGTATGGCGCGAAGAACATCAAACTGCGTTTACGCAAATCAAGGTGGCCCTGTCCACCCCACCTGTGCTCGTTCCACCTTGTCGCAACAAACCTTTTAAATTATACATTTCGGCCGCCGTTGAATCCATTGGTTGTCTCCTCGCGCAAGATAACAATGTAGGACGTGAACAAGCGATCTTTTATCTTAGCCGAAATCTGAATTCGCCAGAGCTCAATTATTCACCTGTCGAAAAACTTTGCTTAGCTTTGTTTTTCGCCGCATCCAAGCTTCGGCATTACATGCTCCCATCAGTCACGCAGGTCATCGCCCAAACGGATATAATTCGATACATGCTCACTCGGCCCATTGTCAAAGGTCGAATCGGGAAATGGACGCTCGCGTTATCTGAGTTCAGCCTTCAGTATGTCCCCCAAAAGGCCGTCAAGGGGCAAGCGCTCGCCAATTTCTTGGCCCAACATCCTTTCCCCTATGGTTCTGAGGAAGGCGACGTCGACATCGGTTTAGTCACTACACGCGATAGCCATTGGACTATGCATTTTGATGGTTCCAGTACTTCGACCTTGGCAGGTGTCGGTATCGCTATTCAGTCGCCTGACCACTGCCGATGGTATTTTTCTCTCAAATTAGATTTCAGCTGCACCAATAATCAGGCCGAATATGAAGCCCTCATTATCGGCCTCCATGTTTTACACGATCTGCGGGCCCCCCGTGTTCTCGTCCTTGGTGATTCCGAACTTGTGATTAACCAACTGAACGGCGTGTTTCGTTGCATGAGTTGTACTTTGGCTCCCTATCACATGGTCGCCACCTACCTGGCCGAGTCGTTCGAACGGATCACATTTGAACACATCTCACGTATCCACAATACTGACGCCGACGAACTCGCCCAGATCGCCTCCGGAGCACAACTCATGGGGGGCAAACTAGGTCGAATTGTGGGAATTGCGACCATAGGTCAACGCTCGTACCCCGCCTTGATCAATCAGCAAACTGTCCAACGCGCGCACGTAATACGTACAAGGGTAATGTCGCTCCCATCCCTACTAGAACGAGGAGATCCCATAGAAGTATGTGCCGTCGAAGTAGAACCAGATGATTGGAGAAAGACGATGTTACGGTACCTCGATAACCCCAATGGGAAACACGACCGAAGAACGAAGGTGCTCGCCACGAATTACGTATCGTATCAAAATGAATTATATCGCAAGGGCGAGGATGGTTTACTACTATTGTGCCTCAGCCCACACGTGGCTGCCCAAGCAATGGCCTAGGTACATGAAGGAATTTGCGGAGCACACCAGTCTGGACGCAAGATGCGCTGGTTGCTCCGACGACACAGATATTTTTGGCCCAATATATCAAAGGATTACATCGAATATGCACGGAGATGCGTATCATGCCAAATTCATGGACCCGTGCAGAGAGCCCCGGCCGAATTACTACATCCGGTTACTAAACCATGGCCGTTCAGGGGTTGGGCAATGGATGTAATTGGCAAAATCACGCCATCATCGGGGGCAGCGAAACACGCATGGATAATTGTAGCAACTGACTATTTCACTAAGTGGGTCGAGGCAAAGTCATACGCCGAATTAACTGCTAAAGAGGTATGCAACTTTGTAGAGGAGAATATTGTGACCAGATTCGGCGTGCCAGAAACAATCATAACTAATAATGGCACTATATTTACGGCCGATAGGTTTAGGGAATACGCGGCAAGTTTAAATATCCGACTCGAGCAATCTACGCCGTACTACCCACAGGCAAACGGACAGGCCGAGGCAAGCAACAAAGTGTTGATTGGCATCCTTGAAAAAATGGTAAAAGAGAAACCTGGTTTGTGGCATTTGAGGTTAAATGAAGCGTTATGGGCATACCGAACTTCACCTCGGTCGGCCACTGGAACCACTCCTTACGCGTTGACTTATGGACATGACACTATGTTACCGGTCGAGTTGAGTACAAGCTCGTTGCGAGTAATCGAGCAGAGTGATTTGTGCAGTAATGAATATGGTCAAGCAATGCGACAAGAGTTAGAAGACTTAGAAGAAAGTCGAATTGACGCGGGTAACTTATTTGTGGCACAAAAGAAAATTGCCGAGCGAGCGTATAATCAGCGTGTAAGACAAAAAACGTTCGGCGAAGGAGAATTAGTTTGGCAAACTGTGTTGCCTGTTGGGATTAAAGACCCCAGATTTGGTAAGTGGTCGCCAAATTGGGAAGGGCCATTCATCGTTCACAAAGTCCTCGGCAAGGGGGCATATCATCTTAGAGATCGGACGGGTTCAGTTCACAAATTGCCGATTAATGGAAAGTTTTTAAAAAAGTACTATCCAATTACATGGGAAATGCAAGAGTAAGACCATTGTATTGATAGCAAGACGACCATTGTATTGATAACAAAAATCATTACAAGAACAAATACAAATACAATGATTGAATTCCTAAGGGGTCGAGGGGAGGAAAGTCTCAAGGGCAGCTTTTAGCTCCAGCCACTTCGCTTCGCTCAAAATTATCTCAGCCTGCCGTGTCTTCTTGTTGCATTGCAGTTGCTGGATACGCCGTGCACCGGCAGCGAAGGTCGTCAGCCGAGCCTTGTTGGCCTCAAAGTCTTTCTCCAGCTCGGAAGCAGCAGCCGACCTTTGCCGTTCAAGGTCAGAAATTTGACGTTGGAGGTCAGAGATCTGACGATCAAACTCGGTCAGCTTTGCTTTCTTCGCCTTGATTGCCTCCATCTCTACTCGGTCAGTTTTGCTTTCTTCGCATTGATTGCCTCCATCTCTACTCGGCCAGCCTCGTGCGCGACCTTGGCCACCTTCAAATCGTCCTCGGCTTGTAAGGCTCGCTCGAAGATGAGAAAGTGTTGCCGAGTCCGCTCCAGGTGATCGGTGAGGAACGAGATACCCTCCAGGCTCAGGTGACCACCGCTGGCGAGGTCATTGAGACACTCTCCAACAGAGTCAAGGCCCTTGCACCGGAGAGCTTGGGAGGCAGTCAGAGACAAGACTTCGTGCAGCTTCACGAAGACTTCGGCGGGCGTGGCTCCCGCCGATTCGGCCGGAGCAGCAGAAGAGCCGGCCTCACCGGTCGTGCTCTGAAGAAGAGCGTCGAGCTCCACTTCCCACGACGGCTGCACATAAAAAGAGAACTTTGTGAAGGAAAGTAAGACGTCGTGATATAATGCATAAAGAAAAAAGGAGATTGTTTTAGACCTGCCGAGAGGAGACTTCGGCCATGCCCTCTGGGTCATTGCTCGAACCCAGGGAACTTAATGGCCGAGCCCAGTGCCTTAGACCGCTACACAATTCATGCGGCCGATGGAGGTCATCTACATTTGATGGCCACGACGGCGGCCAGGAAATATAGACAACGCCCCTCGGCGCATAAAATTGCCGGTGAAATGAATGTTCGGGCACCTGACATTTAATAGTTTTAAAAAAAAAAAAAAAATGACGTGTCACGAAAAAATCAATACAAGAGAAACGAGACTTACAAAGGCTGAAGAGACTTCCTGTGGAGGAATGGGGGGGGGTCTTCATCATGCGGATGGATCGGCGTTTCGGCCGTGGCCTCAAGATCGGCCATAGGCCTCTTGCCACGATCCGCCGCAGGAGAATGCGGTCGAGCGGTCGCCTCGACGACCGGAGGAGGATGGACGGAAGGAGGGTTGACTGGTCGGCGGCGGCGTCGCAGCGGGACTTCGTCACTCTCGCTCTCGACATCCTGAACAAAAAGAGAACATTGAGCATTACGACCAGAAACCTAAATAAACAGGAGTGGAAGTAGAGTTATACCTCCAAAATGATCGTTGGACTACAGGGTGCCTCGGCAGGTGCAGCCGACTTCCCCACGGTAGGCGCCACGACCGGCTTTGAAGCTAGAGCTGGCGCGACGATGGGATCGGTCGTGGCCTCAGGAAGGGAGACGGCTGGAGGAGTCGGGTTTGGAGAAGCCGGGGCAGCCGGCATAGGAGGAGAACCGGCAGGAGCAGGCGTCCCTATAGTATCACTAGGGACGACATGAATCTCCCGGTCGCCCTTCTTCGCTAATTTCTTGACGCGTTTAGAAGGGCGAAGGGCATCAACCTCCGGCTCGGCCTCTCGGTGGGGGCGTTTGGCAGGTACCGTCCGCTCGGTGGCAAGGGTCCTCTTCGTGGGCGCCAACTTCTTCGCCCTCGCCACCGCGGCGACCACTTCAGCTTTCGTCGACCCACGACCCCCTGAAGAGTAAAGTGATTAATAAAAATAAATAAATAAAAAAAAAAAGGAAAAGAAGAGCGGAAAGACTACCTTGTGCCGACTCCTTAGGTTGGGTCGAGGGCGCTGGTCTCGGCCGGTCGCCAAAGACTTTGCTCACCACGTCTTCGGCCGAGGCACCGAAGAAGTCGCAGGTGTACTCGCCCCACCAGTCTCCGAAAGTATCGGTGCCCAAGGATTCCGGAACGGTTGGAACGAGAGATGAGAAGGGGTACGGGGCAGCCTTGGAGGTAGCCAAGCTGCCGGGCGACGAAGTGGGGATGGTAAAATGTTGTACCAATAGAAAAGGAAGGCTTCATGTTCTCCCTTCCTGAGACTCTCCTCGCCCCGGCCGGCAAAATGGAGGATGGTAGACCTCCCAACTGGCTCGGCGAGCATCGCAACCAAGGGGAAGGTCGGGAGTCAGGACAAATGACCCCCATGACCGACGGAGGCCTGCATCCTTGGTCTCGGCCCAAGCTGCCGTCGGGAGCCTGATTGATTCAGGGTACTCCTGGTGCCGGCACACCAGGAACTCGTCGTCCGAAAGGACGTCGAGACCGAAAAAATGTTTAAGAACCTCGTCAGCCCGGTGCGGAGGGGCTGGTCGAGAGGCCAGTTGGGGGTCAAGGGCGGCCGAGTGCTGGAGAGCAGGGACCTCAGGCCGAAGAGTGGAGAAATAGACTTGCAGCCAGAGTTGAAACACCCAGAGGGGTCCGTTCTGGTGCGGGTCGATTTTGTTGATGGTCGTCTCGGCCAAGCAACGGAAGAGGTTGGCAAGAATAGCCGGGCTGAGCGCCAGGGAGTGACCACTAGCCAAGGCCTCGGCCACTGGCATATTCTCGACCAAGCACTTGTTCAACCTGGTACAACAAATAAATTTGTTGTACCAATAGAAAAGGAAGGCTTCATGTTCTCCCTTCCTGAGACTCTCCTCGCCCCGGCCTGCAAAATGGAGGATGAGAGTGTTGTAGTTGAAGAAGTTCTTATGAAGCTTCTGAACTTCTTCTTTTGAAGGCTCCCGATCGCCTCGGCCGAGCGTTTCGACGGCCCGCTCGTCGAAAAGCGCCTTCAGGTCAAGAAGGGAGGGGCATCCAGAGAGAGCGGAGTCGATTGGGAGGCTGGATGGAGAGGTCCCAAGGATAGCCGTGATGTCGAGGACTGTGGGGCCGAGGGGGCCGAATGGAAGGACCATAGTGTTGGTGGCTGAACACCATAGAGTTAAGGCCGCCATAAGCAGCTCCTTGTCTATGGTAATCTCCATGGTCGAGAGCAGGATGGCATTGTAGATACTAAGGGCTTTCCACTCCTCACCGAAGAAGGACCTCATTCGGTCCACCCAGGCGGCCCAGGCTGTGGTGGTCGAGGGCCAAGCTCCTTGGGGCCGAGCCAAACACCATTTCGACCAATCAAACCCTTGAAGCAGGGGTGTTAGGCACTGCTCCTTGAGAAGAGTGGTGATGCACGACGGCACTGCATCTCTGAAGAGGGGGCCCAGGATCTGATGAGTAGTGGCCATGTCGTTCTCGAAGTGTAGTGTTTTGATTGCGCTCCGATCGATGAAATCTTTGCACTTGTTGACCTCGTCAGAAAGCTTTGAAATGAAGGAGGCCATTGGTATAGAGGAAAGGAAATGGTTTGGAAACTGGAGAAGAAATCGCAGAAGGAAGAACTGGAAGGATTTTTGTTTGAGCGAACAAGGATGAGGAATTTGAGATTTTGGAGTTTCTGAAAGCGTAAGATGCGAATGGCAGAAATGTGGGTATTTATAGACTTTTCAGAATGAATATCAAACGACTGGAATTCGAAAGGCACTGGAATTCGAAAAGCACTGGTTCAAATTGGGGAAAATTTAACCGGGAAAGGTTCCAATCATTTCGAATATTTGGGGAACCTGCGAAGAGGGGATCGAGGAGTCGAAAATCCAGGACGCACGATTGCGTGCGGCGTCAGTTTTAATGCATTAATGAGGATAAGGCGTTTCAGTTAGTGCACGGTTTCGAGGCCCACGATTGAAAGCTTGTGAGAACGGCGCAGAATCGACACGTGGCCACGCGTTGGGGGCAACGAGGAAAGTGCAATCATGTCTCATAAATGCGCAGGAATAACGGTCATTAAGGAAGAAAAGTCCAAAAAAGCAATAAACGTTTTCGCTTCTTCAAGGCCGAGGCCCGACCAAGAGTTAACAGTCGGCAACCTCAGAAGCGAGGGGGCAATGTTTGGGCCCAAAATATTATTGTTGGGCCGAGCAGCAGGATGTGCTCAGCCCAAGGTGATGATAAATACTATGGGCCGAATAATGATTCCCGGGCAAGCTGGCAGGGTCGGCCAAATCCTATCCCAAAGTAGTCCGAATGAATAGAAAAGGTCGAGGAAGTCCTAGTGCAACCAGGATTCTCGACCGGCAAGGAATGGAGTCCCGAAAAGAAGGAAAATTCAGAATCCCAGTAGGAGTAGGTTTGTTCGAGTTAGAGGTTAAATGGGACAAGGACTTCCAATCCAAATCAGAATTGGTTTCAAGGAATGGGGCACTATAAATACGAGATATCATGCAATAGAAAAACCCCTTCAAATCAGCATACAATTGCCCTGCGCAAAACCTCTCAAACACCTTGAGATTTTTCCTTTTCTTTTTCCTGCCGACACACCTTCAGTTTGGATAAACAGCACTGTGGAAGCACCCGGCGAGCATCTTCAGTTTGGATAAACAGCACTGCTGCAGCAGAATCAGCCGACCAAGAAGCACCTTCAGTTTGGATAAACAGCACTGCGTCGAGGTCGACCGGTTATCTATCTAAGTCTCGGTCGAGAAGGGTTTTCGAACCTTTGTTGGCAGAGGTCACCTTACTAGCCCTCTCGGCATAGTTAGGTGTTACGAATTGCGTTACTCGGCGTGCTGGACGCCGAGTGGTTTTATGATTGGATACTCGCAAGTAAGTTTCAGGGTTCGGCATACTGACGGCCGAACTACGTTCACCATCAAGACATACATCACGTTTGAGTACCTGTGCCCATATAGTTTGGTTTCGATTCGACGTGCTTATACTCTTACGAATATAATCACAGTGACCGAATCGGGCTCGGACGATTTGTGAACTCCGCAGAATTAGCAGCCTTGTCTTCAGGCTGTAGAACCCAGAGACCGAGAGTGTTCCTTCCTCGGTAGCAATCGCAAGACAGAGAAGTCAGCGACGCGCTCAAAGCTACATCAACAAATTTTACTCCTCGGCCAAGCTCGGCCGACGAGTTGGCACGCCCCGCATTCGACCGAAGGACGTAGTTAGCTTATTAGTTACTCGGCCTGCGCGCCACGTAGGTTTTGTAATTTTTAGGGTCAACAGATGTACAACCCACTCGGCAGACGTTCCAACTTCTTGTGAATACGTTTCTGGCCATATTTGTATGAAGTGATACAAAGAAATTTAGAACCATTATCTTCAGTGGTTTCAATATGATATTGATTATCTTGAAAAACTCAGCAACATTCTTCCGGAACATGGAGAATATAGTGCATCCTTAGTGGTCAAGATTATACCATTAGACAATATGATACGTGCCTTTCTGTATCCTTCAATCAAGTTGGATGAGCTTGAGAGAATTGTCAAATGAGCTTTCTTGGGTATTAAGTTTGTAAAATAATGTCGTTCACACAAAATGGTGTGCGTGGTTGCACTATCTACCAAACAACTAACTTCCCACTAGACATACCTAGAAATAAATTGATTGAATTGGTCACATGCATAAATATAAGTCCATTCATTCAATTAAGCACTTTGAGAAAATAATATCCATTCAAATAACAATCCATAATTCAAAACAAACCAAAACTAAACAAATTATTCCAAATACTTAGAAAAATTATTCAAAATTAAGTCATAAACCTAGAAAAAATAGGGGGGGGGGTAGGGCCAGCCACTCCTAGTGGGTTCGGCCACTAGGGGTAAACACCTTAAAAACATGTCTAATTTATTCATCCATAGGCGCTGACGCCTTCTGAAAATCTGATATCTCCATTGATGTAGTTGCATCTTCTGAATGATCCACATGTGCAAAGTTAGACTCACGACTGGAATGATACTTAGCAATAACTTCAGAGGAATCTCGGCATATGCGTGACCAATGATCCCTTGATCCACAATGATAACACATGTCTAGTTCAATATAAGCAGGCTAAATGGGAGTTTTGCCCTTGATCTTGAAGTTTTGGACCTTAGAGGCGAGTGGTGGATGCTACTGGGTCACATTTCTTCCCTTAGGTGTGGCACTCTTTTGACCTTGGGCCCGTGGTAGGGCTTGGCCCCCATTGCCACGGCTACGACGATGATTTCGTCGTTTATGGCTGCTAGAATTAATCGCATGCGCTTCAGGCGTGGCATTCGAGCCAGTAGGTCGAGCTTGATGATTCTTCATCAAAAGTTGGTTCTGCTTTTTAGTGAGAAGTAAAACAGAGATCAAATCTGAAAAATTGGTGAATTTCTGTGCTCTATATTGTTGCTGCAAAACAAAATTGGTGGCATGGAAAGTTGCATAGGTCTTCTTTAGGAGATATGATTTGGTTAGTTCCACTTTGCAGAATTTCAACAATGAATGGATTCTACAAACTTCAAAGTTGTATTCATTCACGGACTTAAAGTCCTGGAAGCGAAGATCCTGCCAGTCGTGCCTTGCTTCAGGCAAGTATATGTCTTTCTGGTGATCGAAACAATCAACTAGAGCTAGCCAGAGTGTGCGTGGGTCCTCCTGAGTGAGATACTTAGTTTGCAGTGCATCATGGATATGTCTTCGAATGAATATCATTGTAGTAGCCTTCTGAGCTTTGTCAACAAGTTTGTCGGCGATATGTGTCTCGATTGTGGCTCTAATACCTTTTGCAGTCAAATGGAGCTTCATGTCTTGAACCCATTTCAGATAGTTTCTTCCAGAGAAATCGAGCTTGTTCAAGTTCGACATGTCCCTAAAACAGAGGGAAAAATGTGAGTAGTCATATGGTAAGCCATAGACATATATCGTAGAACATGCAAGTTCTATAGACATGTATTGGTTTAATTTATGCATGAAAACTACAGGTTTCATGTGGTATGTTTTGAATGAAAACTTCGGGTTTCAAAGACACTAAATTTGAAACTACAACTTCAGTTTAGTTTTATGAACAATTAGTTCATAATGAGAGGTTCTTGCAAGAAACACAAAATGCAATATACTAATTTGAATATAATGGATTTGAGGTTCTTCGGGAACTCAAGTGTGAGAGCTTCGTTACTACGAAAGTATGTGACGATTCAAAGTATCAAAATAAATTATTGAATCGTTAATGTCCAAAAGTGATCTTCAGGTCGATAATTTTGGATTCATTATTAGATTAATGGACTGCATGTCACTTTTAATTAATTCAATAAATTGGGCCATGCGAGGTAGATTGTAGAAGCTAAATAATATTATTGGGTCAAAAATATAGCCCCAATAAATAATTGGGCTGGGGTTGGGTGCCTTGAGTAAAAGGCAAGGCCCAAAAGGGCCTCGGGAGTGGGCTGCAGGCCACAGTGGGTGGGAGAAAAACCCCATCCATAGCTGGGTTTCAATTGGGGCCGAGGGAGATGGCACGAGGCAAGACCTAGCAAGGTTGCTGCCCTTTGGGTTTGGCGGCATAGGCTGGCTTCGGTTTGTTGCAAGCCGTGACATGAGGGCCAAGCAATCTAGGCTTGCGGGTTGTGGACCAAGAAACTAGGGTTGCAGGCCTGTGGTTGTGGAGCAGCAAGCCCAACAGGGGCTGTGCAGATAGTCCAAGAGCATCAGGGTGATGCCATTCCACAGTAATATTAAAAAAATACCTAATGTTTCGAACCTAAGGTTTAGGAAACCCATATTTGCTTCTAATTTAATTTTATACATTGACTCACATATCGCACATATTGACAAATATATGAACATATACAATATATATATCAGAGGGAAAATATAAACATAGAGTGGTTCATGCATCATGGGGAATGTTTTCATGCTTCGTGGACGTTTCAAATATCTTCTTTTATTTTAAGCGTACCTAATTAGCAAAAAACGAATAAGCCTTTGAATTTTGTGGAAGATAGCCGCCTCCTACAATCCGTCAAATTCCTCAGCTTTTGGCAAGAGCGTGCTGATAACGTGTTGTAGGCCTATTTGATTGAACGATTTAGGGTTTAGAGAGAGAGAGGGCCGACTATGGTTAGAGAGAAGAGAGAGTGATTTAATTGTGAGGTGTGTTTGATTCACCCCATTGTGCCTTTATTTATAGTAGTAGGATAGGTAAAAACCTTTCCCTTTAGGATTACAACATTTAATAGGTAATCTACTCCTAACCTTTCCCTTTAGGATTACAACATTTAATAGGTAATCTACTCCTAATAGGAATATAAGATACATTCTCATATCTACTAGGATTTACACAATCACATTTCTATTCTAAATATGACTGCAACACTATAATATATTTACCATTTATATATAGGGAATTGTTATAAGCAGTCCAAAAATTTCATTTGGCACTCCAAACTTTCTATAATTGGAAAAAAAATATACTTGTGAGAAGTGTAGAATAAAATTTTTGGAATGCTAATAATAATTTCCTATATTTAGTAATTATTATTAAATAAATTCTCGGTTTCTTTTCGCGATAGAAACTAAGAAATTCAACCCTCTCGCACAACCTCTCTCTCTCTCTCTCTCACTCATATCTGTCTTTTCCTTTGGTGTTGTCGCTGCTCTCTCTCTTCTTTGCGGGTCATCTCATCTTCTCCTTCATTGAAAAATACGTTTCGGCCCTTAAATTTGACTTAAAAAATCAACTTTTGGCCCAAAAAGAATTGCCCACTAACAAAGTGACAAAATCATTACCATATACGCAGGTATCGCACGATAATAGTAATAAATAAATTTCGTCATGCTAAATGTTTGGTAGGTTTTGATACAGTAATCATGCTGAACTCAGCTCTAGCACAATTCTTCAACAATAGGCCATATTTTATGGTGTTAAGCCTCCTTTTCTTCTCATTTCATTTTTGTCTTTCCTTGTGCAAGTTGCTTACTTTTTACAATTCAAGTCACATTCACCATGCATTATTTATTCAAAGGAAATGTCATCATGCATACCTCTTAACTAGTTAATTATGAAAAAATAATAATAAACACACTTTTTTGCTCTTACACATATTGTTTAATCATGCTCCTTGTTGTTGTGTTTATTTATTCAATTCCATGACAAAATTAAGATGAGTTTATAAAAATTAAAAAGGGGTGTGACAATCATCACCCTTAATTATGTGATTTTCACGATATTGGCACCTGACTAGGTTCACTTTTCATAGGTAAATGTCGAATTTTAATACTTCCCCACACCAAGCTTTTTATCTCTACTTCATTTTCTTGGCGTAGAGAGAATAAGAGAGAGTTATTGGTTCTTGTGGGGTGTTACGAGATTCCAATGGCATTTGAATGTTGGGTTTGTTGCTAATTTTGGTCGTGGTTTTGTGTTGCTTGCCCGAACTAGCCAGTCAATTCAGCCATTTTCTTGCTTGGTGCGTTGCAAGCTGAGTTAGGAGCGATTTTATATGAATTAAGAATGGCTTTTCTACAGAATTGGTTTACCTCTTATTCTATATTAAATTACAGTGTATACGCTTGATGAGTTAGCTTGTGATCATTTGCCCCTCTCTTAACTTGGTGGCTTCTATAAATCTTAAATGCATGCTGGCTTATGTAGGGTTCAGCACCCTTCTAGGAAAAAGAACTATGTTGCGGGTAAATTAACAGGAATTGGTGCCTCTATGGAGTATAATTGTCATATTTTTAAGGCTCCTCCAAATGATGTTGGTGATTTAGTTCACGAAGATTTATGGGAGGATGCTAGACCCAAATTTGTTTAATTGTTTTTGTGTGTTTCTGGCTGTAGACCTTCCTTTGTACCCAAAAAAAAAAAGAAAAAAAAAAGAAAAAAGAATAAGAGAGTTTTATTTTCCAAGTCTTGAGAAGAAAAAGAAATTAAACTTACACTGGTCACTTATTACTACAGTATAGTTGTATTCCTCTTCACTTGTAAGTGAGAGGTCTTAGGTTCTATTCTCGCCAAAGGTGAATTTGAACCATATTATTACTAGTTCATTGTGAGACTAAACCCACATCAGTCCCCCTTAGTGTAGATAATATTGTGTGTTAATAAAAGAGTAAATTGTAGCAATGGTCCATTGACTTTAACTCGATTGGAGCAATGGTCCCTCAACTAAAAATTCATTACCTTTGGTCTCTCAATTCATCAAAACGTGTAGTTATGTTCCCTCAACTAAAAATCCATTACCATTGGTCCCTCAACTTTAATCCACCTGGAGAAACTGTCCCTCAAGTTTAACCCAATTGGAGCAATGGTCCCTCAACTTTAACCCAATTGTAGCAATGGTTCTTCCAACATAACTCGTTTTGACAAAATTCTAACAAAGTTGATGAAAATGACCATAGCTACACGTTTTGATGAGTTGAGGGACCCTAATTGTAGTAGCAATAACCCTTCTAACATAACTCATTTTGACAAAGTTGACGAAAATGACCATAGCTACACATTTTGATGAGTAGGGATCAATGATAATGGATTTTTAGTTGAGAGACCATTTTTCTAATTTGATTTAAAGTTGAGAGACTATTGCAACAATTTACTCCAAAAAACATAAAAATAAAAAATAAATAAATAAACTCACATCGACACATTATCTCTCACTAAAACCGGTAACAGGGCCTTTTGGGCCGTACCTCATTTTAAGTCACTTATGACCTAAGGCCATCTCCAACCGAAGGGTCCAGAGGGCCAGATGGCTGAAAATAGCCCAAAAACCATCTCCAACCGAAGGCCAGTCCAGAGGGCTCGTAGGCCCATGGAATCTGAAAGGGCCAAAGGGACAAAGGGTTGGCCATAAGCAGGCAGGAAGCCAGCCCGGGCTGGGCTAGAAGGCTGAGCTTTCTTGTTGATTATACTTAAACAAAAATTTGAGTCCAACGGCTAGCTTACTAGCCGTTGTATTCAATTTATTTTATTTTTTATTATTTTTTAATTCTTAAAAATTCTTTTTTTTCCCCTATAAATACCTAAACCATTCATTAAATTTAAGTTCTAATTTTTTTGGTTTTTTGGGCCAGTTACCGTTGTAGTTTTTAAATATAAGTTGTAGTTTTTAAATTTAAGTTGTAGTTTTTAAATTTAAGTTGTTGTCGGATTTGAATTTAAATTGTTATAGTTTTTAAATTTAAATAATGAATTAGGTTTGGCTCTTTGGCCCTCGGTTGGAGATGGTTTTTTGTGACATGGCTAAAATAAGCCCCATGTCCTTTTGGCCCTCGGTTGGAGATAGAGGCAAATATGGTCTTGTATTGTTCATTAAAATATTAATATCTTAGAGGGCCAAGGGACTAAAACGAGCCCTCTGGCCAGCCCTCGGTTAGAGATAGCCTAAAATAGACCTGGCAATTTCTTACATGACCTGTTAACACGACACGTAAATGACACGAAAATAACGGGTTTCAGGTCAACTTGATAACTAATTAGGTCACACTATAATAACCCGTTAATAACGGGTCCTTAACAGGTTTACACGAGAGTGACACGCGGGTAACCTATTTCGACACAATAAGAAAAAAGTTATTTTGATGATTTTAAAATTTTAAACTACTAAAAAAACTTACTGTAAAATACAATACATATAATGAATATGTATATATTGTTTATTAATTATTATTCTGTATAAATTTTAAATTTTAAGTTTTATTTATTTATTTATTTTTATAGTATATTATAGGCAAATATTGAGATTAAAAATCGTAAAACACATTAAAAATAAAAATATCAAGTAATTTAAAAATACCAGACACATTAAAAAAATTATAATAATTAATTTACATGTGCAAAAAATATGAAAAAAATATGCAATGCTTGTAGTCCCATCCTCTATGCTTTGAGGATAGGTATATGATCGTTTGAATTTTTAAAACCATACAAGCTCTCATGAATAGTATTTTTAAGGGAGCTCAAAATAAACAAAATTCATAATCATTAATGTATAAGTCTAAAAGATGTGAAAGCATAATAAACGTTCATAATTGCATCCTCAACGCTTAGATGACAGTTACATAGTCATTTAGATTTTTAAAACCCTCCAAATCTCATGAACAATTGATAGGAGGATATTCATGCGACTTAATTAGCTTGTTCTCGTGCATTTATGTTGTGTTTACTTAGTTATTTTAGTGTTTAAGGCCACTTTTGTGTATTTTCAGATTATAAGGCCAAAGTGTGCAAGAAGATGCAAATTGGAGTATTTTGGAGCGAAAGAGGAATGAATGAGTTGAAGACTTGAAGAAACGACGAATTCCTACTCCAACGATGAATTCCTACCAAAATGAGGAATCCTCCTCAAACAAGGTTTCCTACTTGAAGTAGGAAAGTTAACCCTAGGTTTCCCGTTTTGGTAACCTTTCCTAAACTTAAACGTCCGTATTTTCTAGCCACTTTGAAGGCCTTGTATGCACTTTAGGACATAAAACTATGGCCCTAGCCCACTTTAAAGCCCAAGCCGTGCCTTTGCACTTTCTTTTCCTTCCCTTGCCGTGCAAGGGGGGGGCATTTGTGTCCAATATCATTCACTTCAACCCTAACCCTAATCACCCAAATTACATATCAGCCGTACCTTTTATTTGGACCCTAGCCGACCTAATTCATTGCATGCATTCATATTAATAAACCATCTCCCATCCATCATCAAAACCCTAAGCCTTCTAATTATTCTTCTAAGCCATGGCCCCCCCCCCCCCCCCCATATTTTTATTTCACCCTAATAAACAATTCAAACCACAGTCGTCACTCCACACATTCACCATAATAAACTATTAACCATTCACCCTAAAAGACAAAAAAATGGACTCTTGCCGCAACCACCATATCCCATTCATTCATATTTTTCAATTAGCCATTCACCCTATTTTCCCCATGCAGCCGCACCATATTCATTGATTCACCCTAATTCAGCCACACTATGATTGTAAGTCTTCAATTCCAACCTCAATTCCTATTTCAACTAATAGGTTGTTACCTTCGTTGGTGCAGGTGTCCAACCGATATAAAGATGGTGGGAGCATTTATATGGATTGTCGGAACCGAAACACCACCATCAGGGAGGATTATTATCCCCGCCCATTCATTGAGCCGTATTATGGAAGTGTTGAAGGGCATGTTGTGGAGAAGAACCCATTCCATGCTGTGAGCCCTAGTGGAGATTAAAAGAAGGTTTCGTCTAGCTGGAAGACGTTAAAGCAAGCGCTACTTGGGAGGCAACCCATGCAATCAACAAAGGAAGAACTTGGGAATCGCTCCACACTCAGATTTGCGTCCCTAAACCCTTTCCTTTGTTGCTTACTTTATGTTATGTGTATTGTGTTTAATTGTGTCTAAAACATTGAGGACAATGTTGAGTTTAAGTGTGGGGGGGTAACATTCTGTTTTGAGATATTTTCGCATGAAATTCGTAGGGTATTACCACCTAACATGTTTAAACTTGTTTCCCACTGTTTTTAAGTGTTTTTAAGCTATTTTAGAGTGTTTTAGAGTGTGTTGACTTAAAAATCCGAAAATACCATAAAAATTTGAAAAATTGTTTTGAAAAACCCAAAAAGAGTTGTTTTTGTGTGTTTGTTTGTGTCGTAGGTCACCTTCCAACACAATGATGAGGATTTGGTTTTTAATTGCATGATGGTTAAAGAAAGTTACAAACATGGATGGACGTTTGATATACTCTTTGGTTTATGCTTGTTTGTAGTTATAGTTTACGAATTCACATGTAATCACAAATGATAAAAATCAGTTTTTGTAACATGCTTGAAGGAAGGAACTCAAACTAACGCTACATCCCTGTGAGACTTGAGCCTAAACGTTTATTTGGAGAGTAATAATCTGTGCATCATTGTTTTCTTAAGTCGTTGCATGATCTCATTATTCATTGCTTGGTTACTACTTAGAAGGCGTTTCATCACTTAGTTCCAAATGCTAGAACTCATGCCCATTTCATTCAAAGCATGTCATTGATTTGAATAACACATATTCAAGATGAAGTTGTGTAGTGACCACCACCAAAAGCCAAACAGCCATGTGCCCTTCACTCATTTTGTGTTTAAGTTTAACCCCATTAAGCCGTGTTAGCCATGTTCTTTGTTAACCCATATCATCCTCACCTAGCCTAGATTAGGATCATCCATACCCTTGTTCTTGAAGCATAGTAAGCATGAATGAATTCCTTTTGATTAATGTGTTGCAGAAAATAAGTGTGGGGGAAGGATTATTGATGTGAGTTATGTGCCATAGGCGCGGCGAGAAAAAAAAAATAAAATAAAAAAAAGAAAAGAAAAGAAAAAGTGAAAAAAAAGAAAAGAAAGAAAAGAGGTGAAAAAGAGTTTCAAAGTATGGTTTGTTGAAGTAAGGGCCCAAAACAATGTATTAGGCCCTAAGAGTTGTTGAGTCTTACCTTTATGTCTAAAAGTTGATTTCTGCATTCTAAGGGAATTCGAGGTCTTAATTTCATTACTTTACTTACTATTGCTTAAAGAACTTTTGTTATCCTTATCTTTCCTTGTTAGCCAATACCCCAAGCCCCGTTACAACCCTTGACTTCTATCTTGAGTGTTTTGCATTTCAATTTGTGGAGTTTGAATTTGGTATGAGCATATGGTGTCACTGGTTCTCACATCTAAGTAGTAGCATTCCATTCATGAGATCGTATCTAAACACGTTTAATTACTCCAGAAATTGCGTTCTTTGTTATAACATATGTGAGTATTAGTCTTTCATGTTTACATCAATCTTCTCACATATAACTAGTGTAGGGTGTGTAGTCTGAAAATCTGAGTGAAAATTGAGTGCATAACTAGTGAGGAATTGAGGGAGTTCTCTAAGGCATGTTACTACATTCAAAATGTGTTTTAATTGATTAAATGCGAACTAGTGAATGGTGACTATGATTAAGTATATGCTTGAGGGGAGGGAAGACTAAAAGCCATGTGAGTAATGATCTTTGACATGTCATGTTTTATTGGAAATCCCTGAGGCAAACGTTGGAAGGTTTAGGTTATGTTTTGTTTGTTTTGTTTCGTTTTGTTTAGTTTTGTTTTGTTTTGCTCGAGGACTAGCAAAAGTTAAGTGTGGGGGAATTTGATAGGAGCATATTCATGCGACTTAATTAGCTTGTTCTCGTGCATTTATGTTGTGTTTACTTAGTTATTTTAGTGTTTAAGGCCACTTTTGTGTATTTTCAGATTATAAGGCCAAAGTGTGCAAGAAGATGCAAATTGGAGTATTTTGGAGCGAAAGAGGAATGAATGAGTTGAAGACTTGAAGAAACGACGAATTCCTACTCCAACGATGAATTCCTACCAAAATGAGGAATCCTACTCAAACAAGGTTTCCTACTTGAAGTAGGAAAGTTAACCCTAGGTTTCCCGTTTTGGTAACCTTTCCTAAACTTAAACGTCCGTATTTTCTAGCCACTTTGAAGGCCTTGTATGCACTTTAGGACATAAAACTATGGCCCTAGCCCACTTTGAAGGCCGTGCAAGGGGGGGCATTTGTGTCCAATATCATTCACTTCAACCCTAACCCTAATCACCCTAATTACATATCAGTCGTACCTTTTATTTGGACCCTAGCCGACCTAATTCATTGCATGCATTCATATTAATAAACCATCTCCCATCCATCATCAAAACCCTAAGCCTTCTAATTATTCTTCTAAGCCGTGGCCCCCCCCCCCCCCCCCCCCCCATATTTTTATTTCACCCTAATAAACAATTCAAACCACAGTCGTCACTCCACACATTCACCATAATAAACTATTAACCATTCACCCTAAAAGACAAAAAAAATGGACTCTTGCCGCAACCACCATATCCCATTCATTCATATTTTTCAATTAGCCATTCACCCTATTTTCCCCATGTAGCCGCACCATATTCATTGATTCACCCTCATTCAGCCACATATCTCCCATTTTCTCAAAAACAGCCGCAGCAACCATTAATTCTCCTAACCTAAGCCGCTGCCACCATATCCATTCCAGCAGCCTCCCTTCTCTGCCGCAGCACCACCATCCATTCCCCTTCCATTCCACACCTCCACACACCTTCCACTAACCTTGCCGCACACCTTTACCACCCTAAACCCATTCCCAAACCAGAAAAACATCCAAAACACACCATAAACCTCTCTGCCACAGCAAGGAAGGGAGAAGGAGGAGCTTGGACGCGCAGAAATTCAAGTGGATTCGTTGGGCGTTCTAGGTGTAATCAATCCTTTGTGCTTTATGTTTAAATTCAATTGTATTTCTCTTTTTGTGAACATGAGAGACTAAACCCCTATTTAGCTAGGGGGTGATTCGAAACCATGTTTATGCTTGCAATATGAATTGATTACTTTTGGTTGGAATTTCATGAATGGTGAATTCAATTTGTTTAACTGCTTGATCGATAACTTATTTATGTATGTTGATTGAGAGTGCACGCTTAATTTTCATGCATGAATATGACGCTAGAATATAAGTGAGTTTCACCTAATAGTTATGAACTTATATTCACGAGTAGTGGAGGTTGCTTATAAACAATCGCGTTAAATGAATTCTTGGCACTAGTTTCATGCTCATCATAGTAACGAATGCCTCGTCGACACTTATAGTTTTCATGATGCTTAATGATCTTTGATTGTATCTTTATTGTGCTTTTCACGTAAAGGACTTTTGGAGAATGTTTTGAATTGCGTTGCGCTAACCCATCCAATTCATTAACTTAAGGAAAACTTGACGGTTAATTTAAGCGGACCTAATTAACCTGGGATGTTGAGTTTCATAATTCATCGAAAGACCAACTGAAAATCAAATTGTATGCAAGTGTGACATGTGTGGAGAAGAACCTTCTAGCTAGCATTCATACATATTTTCATCACATTCATATTTATATTCTGCCTTTTAATTACAATCTTTGCATTTAGTTAATTTCGTCAAAACCTCAATCCCCCTTTACTTTAGTGTCTAATTTAGTTAGAAAGTGTCTTAGTTTGTGTTTATAAGTGTTTTGCATTCTTTGAGTCTAGTTTAGTGTTTTTAACGTTTGTTTTACGTTTTTGAGTCAGTTTCCAAGTGATTTAGTAATCCCTCCTAATCCCCGGTCTAGAACGATCCCTACTTGCATCTTTACTACAATTGTCAAAAGAGGGTTTTAATTTGTGTGCTTAATTAGTTCGCATCAACAATGTTTTTTATTTGAGTGCAAAATTAATAAAATTAATAATAATTATTGTAGAAGTGTGAAAAATGTAATCACTCCTAATGAAATGTTTTACAACTTTCATGAAGGGGTCAACTCTGAAATTTAGTATATATATATACTAATTTAGTATTATGTTTTACATTTTTTGGGGTCAAATTATGTTTCTCAATTTCATTTTTATTGATTTAAAATATATTTTTCTTAACGGGTAATGGGTCGGGTCATATTACCTGATAATATTAACAGGTTGATTTCGGGTCGGGTCATATTACCCGTTTACTTTAACGGGTATTACACGACATGACCCGTTAAGCTATCGGGTATGACACGAAAATGACATGAACACGAGAACCACGAGAAACATTTCGAGGCCCAATTAAGGCATTTAAGAGCTTGATAATTAATTAAGCTATCCAATTAATTCTAGCCTCATTCTAATTAATCATATTAATTATTACACCATTATGCAATTTGGGTGTGCGACCCCTTAGGTTCTGAGTGATCAAACTCCTCTAATCGTTATGCGAATTCAAAACTATCTTCTAATTCCCTTCTTATTATTATTCTCAAAGTCTCGCAGACTTTGAGTGACGCTTAGCTACATATTATGAATAGTACTTGCATTTCCGCTTGGGAGATGTGCTTATTCTCTCACTTGCAAATAACGTATATTTTCTGTAGAATTTTCATAATTAAAACCTTTGAATTTCTTAATCTTCATTTGAAGATCATCCCTACAGCAAATCATTCTAACCGGAGATTATTTAGTCATCCAAATGTATGTAATATATCCACCATACCAAATAAAATATTCATATTTAACCAGACTATGCACTCGATAACCCCCATATGTATAACGCGTATCACAAGTTACTACATTATCCACAAAATAACTGTTATGTGATGCCTTAGGACAAAAGACTTAACTTTGTATTATTGTAACGATTGAACTCTTATTGACATGTGTAGAGTTCCTATTTGATCGCTTTTAGAGAACTGAAGCTACCTATGTATCTGTTTTAGTGTCACCCTACAATGACATAAGACTAGACATTAAAATATATAAATCATTTGAAATTAGTCTCAACAGTCAAAATATATTAGATTGCAATCCGATATTATATGAGCTTTGACCTATATTCTTTTGAACTTGTACTATTATATTATTTTGCAAATAATAAACAATACCTTTGCATGCTTTATTAAGTTGTACGGAAAACTATCCAAATAACCCTAGAAAACTTTCATTTAACCATAAGGACAAATAATTTTTAAAATGCCAAGGTTGCCCTTGAAAGCATTCAGACAGAGAAAGGCAAAGGTGTTCCAACTTCCAACATCCAGCAGAGTTCACATGCATTTATCAAGACAAAGCAAAAGAAGACAAACAAGTTCACATGCAAAAGAAGACAAATAAGTCAGACCATGTTTCAGAAACAGTACTGACAATTTCAACAACAGTAGAAGCAAAGAAACAACTGACAAGTGACAAATGACAAATAACAAGGAGATGTCCACATTATTCATTTTTAAAGAATTTAATTTTTTTCGTAGCATCCTCATTTAGTCTATATAAAAGGAGTTCGATTCATTGTAAAGACACCATATTCACACCAGATACACACCATACTTCAATCCTCATACACTCAAGCATTTGAAACCTTCCTAGCATCCTTTGTAAACACTTCTCTTTGTAAACATTCTATATATCAATAGAAGTTCAAGTGTACAAATTCAAGCAATCTCCAAGTCTTAAGTAAGTTTTATTTCTTTCTTTAGTGTGTTTGTTTAATTAGACTTATAGTCCAAACAGGAAAACACTATTGTAGTAATATTATTAACCTGCTAAATAGACAATTATACTTTGTTCGAGAACACTGTTATAGTTGAATGCTTATCATACAAATAACTGGACATTAACCAGGGTACCTCTGAGTTATTCGTACCTCTGAGTTTAGCGTTAAGGCCTTATACCTGGCTGTCATGCTGAAACATGTTGAGTTCCATGTGCAAGGTTTTATGTCTAGATGTTATAATGGTCATCCGACTATTTAATCGGGCTTGCTTATCGAATTTGGTATCAGAGCCAAGTTTAGCATTTTAATAGTATAATTATAATAGTAAAGTACCTTGAGGACGAAAGTCATTAACACAATTAATATCACACTCTTTTATTTTGTATTAATAACATTTATTATTGTCCTTGTAAACCCTACCAACCACAACCACGAGGTATATATTGTCCCAGACACCCGACTATAACTAGCATAAAGAGAAGATTAGCATATATATCCAAAAGAATTAGTAGGACTTTGAAGAAGCAAAAGTTTTATCTTGGTTATCTTGAATATCCTTCATTTATTTGTAAATATAATAACACAGAATTGCAGCATAAAGTTTTAGAAGCAAGAAGAGCAACAAATCAAGTTTTAGAGATCTTGAGAGGAGAAAGAGAGTTTCAAAGAAATCAGTTAGCCATAACTTTAGAGAAAGGTAGATTATAGCTTATGGTAAATTATCTTAATTTAGAAATTAGCAAACCACAAAAAAGAAAAGTAACCTTAGACCAAAATAGTTTAGTTTGTTATTTTCCATTGAGAAAGCATAATCATATTTTGCATAGTGAAGAAAATCCACAAGCCAATAGTATTGTAGATCTTATTATTAGTCAAGCAGAAAAAATAAAATTAGAAAATAACAAGCGTAATCATTTGTTAAACCAGTTGTTAGAGCATTTTCAGAAAAATTCCATAAAAACAATTAGACAAAATTTAGATTATATTACATCTCAGTTAGAAGATAATAATAAAAATATTCAAAGGTTTCGTAGCAAAAGAGAGATAAAAGAGTTTATTGACCTCATGGATAGTAAGTCTAAGCAAGTAGAACTCAGATCATTACAAATAGTTGAGTAGTTCAAATTAGAGGTTCAAAAAATTCAATTAGTGCAAAAAGAGTTGAGTGAACAAGTAGATAAGTTGCATAATAAAATAGATAGATTATTATGTTTAATGACCAATTCTAGAACTAGTAGAACATATATCCAAGCTTTGAAAGAAGTTAGTAAGTTAGATAAAGAACCAGTAGGTTTAACAGATTTTTCAACACAAGTAGCTAGTAGTAATATTCCCATTAGGCAAAATAATTTAATTATTCAATTAGTTTTAAGTTTGGCCAAAAAATTAGATCAAGTTGAAGAACAAATAGCAGTAATAAATCAAGTTTTACATAACGCATCTTCATCACTTCCACCATCTTTGTTAGAAAAATTAGAAAGTTTAACCTTAAGTAGAAATAATCATATTAGAAGACCTAAAATAAATCATTTTGATAACAGAGAATGGAACCCTTTAGGAGAAAAGGAAAAGAAATAATTAAAACTGAAAATATTTACCCAAATGAAGAGGAAGCACAAGAATTTATTAGAAGAGAATTTGAGAAAACACAGAAAAATAAATATTATTTGTATCAATTAGGTTTATTTGAAAATAGAAGTAGAATTGTAGGTAGCATTAGTCAACATGAAGTTAGTTGTATTGATAAAGAAGTTACACTTAATTTACTTAGTAAGGAAGTAGTTATGCATTTGAGAAAATAACATTTCAGTCAGATTCATATAGGGACTATATTAATTGGAATAGCAGGATTAACCAGAGCACAAGTAGGCACAAAAGCTTTAGTATACATATATGATGATAAATGGGATAATCACCAACAAGCAGAAATAGCAACAGCTGAAGTAGATTTCAGTTCAAACTTAGCAGTCATAGGATGTATTTCAAATTAAGTTATGACAATAAAAGAATTAAGTAAATATATTAACATGAGCATAAGAACAAAAAATTATAATATGAAAGGAGAATATAAAAATTTGTGTATTAGCTTAATGTATATTATCATAAGTTTAATTTAGAATTTCAAATTTTAGTTCAAACATTTGGTAGTAAGCATGTAAATATGATAGAAGCAAAACCCGTAGATAATAGCTTTTTAGAAGGAACTCAGTGGACATTACCTAATTTACAGGTAGCAAAAAATAGACAACCAGATAGAGTACAAATATATAAAACTAGTACAGGTAAAACAACAATTAGGTTTAATAATTACAAGCAACTAGAAAATATAGAAGAGGATGAGAGGGAGATCGAAAATGAGAGCATTCATATGACTTTTGATAATTTAGATATTAATCTAGTTGAGCAAAATGTTGATCATATTGTAGATAAGATTATAGAAGATATTGATCAGTTAGATGAAGAACAATACTTAGAAAAATATAAGACATATGATTTAGGATTACATAGAATTTCAGATGAAGAGATGAAAAAATTAATTTTAGAAATAGGAGTAGAATATATTTTAGTTCAAAATAATATAATAATTTATTAGAATTGAAAGTAGAATGTAATCTAACAGAAGAAAGTAGTACATCAAGAGTAGAAAATCAAGGATACACAAGTAGAACTGACCAACAATTTTTGAGACCAACAAATGAACAAGCAGGAGTAGATTACATAGAAAAAAGTATGATGAAACCATATAGAAAAAATAGGATTCCATATTTAAGAAGATTAGAACAAATTAATATACCAGGTAATATATTAAACTTAGATAAAGTAGATCCGCAAGATTGGGAGAGAACAATTGAGAGATGGGAAAAATGTTGCGTACATGCAACATTAATGTTAGATTTTAGTAATTCACAAAATATGGTAGATTATTTTGAGCATACTTTAGATGGTTTCGTTTTTTATTATTTCCAGTCATGGAAAGTTCAAAATCTAGAACAGCATCAGGTAGCTAAAACGCATTTTAATATTGATGGTTTTGTTACTTTGATTAAGCAAGAATTTTTAGATCATAATAGGTTAGATGACAGAAGTGAACAAGAACAAATAAGAGCAATTAGAAATTTAGAACAATTACAAATTTGTGATTTACAATAAATAGCTGAGTATACTACAGATTTCTTTAAATATTTAAAAAGAACAGGTAGAATTAGTGATATTAATTTATTAGACATTTATATGACAAAAATAAAAGGACCAATAGGAGAAAAGATTTGGAATGAACGGCAAAAGCATCCAAAGAAAAATGATATTGCAATAGGACCTAGAATTCAACATGTATATGATATATTTAGACAATAGTGTAGTCAAATAAAAGCTAAGAGACAAATTAGGAAGTAATTTTATACGAGCTGTAAAAATATAGATTTACAACAACAGTATGGTTGTCACAAGAAAAATAAACATAATAAAATATACAAAAAGAAATATAAGTCATATAAACCCTACAAACAGCATAAGACCTTCAAGAACATATAGGAAGAGAAAATATATTCCAAAACAATTTAGGAAAAGAAGTGGCAGACTTTGGATTAGAAAATATAAAGCACCAAAAGATAAGAGTAGTTGTAAATGTTATTTATGCGGAGAAGTTGGACATATTAGACCTAAATGTCCAAAATTAAGAAAACAGCCGAGAGATAAAGTACATTTGATGGAGTTGTTTAAGTTAGAAGAGGATGAGGATATACAATCAATATGTAGTTTAGACGATTTAAGTGATAATGAGAGTATTTATAGTATAGAAAGTATAAATATGATAGAATCAAACTTGGAAGATTCAAGTAGTTCAAATAGTGATTTAGAAGAATAAGGAGTCACCAAAGTCTGATGAACAAGTTTGTAGATATTCATTAGGAAAGTTTAAGTGATGTACAGTCAAGATTACCATCAACATATTTAGAAATTTTAGGAATAATTAACTCACTTAAAGCATTCTCTTTATTTTTACATAATAAAGTATTTACGATTAGAACAGATTGTTATAATATAGTTTCTCATTATAACAAGATACATGCTAATAAAAAAGCAACCTGAAGATGGGTTAATTTCATTGATTCAATTACAGGAAATGGTTTTAAACCAATTTTTGAACATATAAAAAGTTGTGACAATACATTAGCTGATATCTTATCAAGATTAATTCGTTGAACATGAATGGAATATCGTGGACCATCATCCTCAAATAGCACAAGACCACAAGGCAGAATTACACCTTTTAATAGCATAATGATGCACCATGGACCTCCATCATTCAATGGATTCCAAAATAGCATAAGCATACTAGCATCACCACCAGTACCTATTTTCAACTTTAATGGCACTCTTGTTGAAAGAATTAGAAATCCAACTCTGAGGTATAGGTCAAGGGTACTAAAACTCTCTGATAGGTAACAGATTCTCTTAGATAATTTTTAGAATATTCAAATCAAACAGCCAAACATGAGGTTGGGTCATGAAAAACTAATTAGAGCCTTAGAACAAGAGTTTGATAGCTTTAATTTTAATTTCCATCAAAGCCAGCATCATATTCATTCTCTTGAGCACAACCTTCAAGTCATTTCTAAAGACCATGAGTCATTACTTTAGTAAGGATACCAAAATAAACCAAGAACTCCAATCTCTTATAATGCAGCAAAAGGCAAGTGATACCTTGAAAAGAGAATTGAAAATAGGTTTGGAAATTGATCAGCATAAGAATAAAGAAAAAGAGGTTATTTAACCCATAGAACAAGAGGCTAATGAGCCCATAGAAGAGATTAAGATTGAGGTCTTAGAAGAAGACATTGAAATGGAGCAGCATCAAAATAATAAGCAGCATCACCATCTGAGTGACAAAGAAAAACAAGAAAGATATGAAAGTTTTCTTAGGAATATATCTTTTGACATAATAATAGATGATATCCTATTAGAAGTAATTTCAAAAGAAAAATTAAGACTAATGCCTCCAGATATGCAAAATGAGATCTTTAGCAGAGCATCACAGTCCATGAAAGAGTTACAATTACAATTACAATGTGCTTTGTATCAGTCCATCTTTGATCTAAAACCAGGGATGAATATTATTACAAAGATGTATCCACCACGTATTTGTTAGTACAAAGGTTAGTATAGCTGTGGTTAGGATTAACATGAGAGATTTTAGACCATGACATTTTAGTTATAAGTATCAGAAAAAACATAATGTAGTAGAAGTTACCCCAGCCTTACTATTAGAGTTTGGCTATCTTGATAAAATATTCATCAACCATATTTCTCAACTAGAATTATTTCCTGAAAAGCTTATAAAAGTAGCAGAAGATTATCTAGAAAAGTGGAAAGATATTTGCATAAGCTTTATTAGTAGACCTCCAGATTGGTATGTACATATGCATAAAGAGAAAGATAGGCATATAACCATGATTAATGAAGAGTCCTTTAGACTATCCCCTATCTCCCCACACTTGTGGACTTCTTTATACAAAAATATTTTAAGATTTTGAGGGATACAAATATTAGCCTTAGATGAGTTTGAAGATTTTAGGTATGATATGATATTAGTAACAGAAGAAGAAGAAATGTATATTTACAGCAAGTCAAAAGCCCATCATCAGCCATGCTGGAAGCCTCAAAATTTCAAAGAAGAAATAGAAGATATGTATTACAAGGTAAAAAAAGATAGAGAATGAGATGCAGAGCTAGTTGAAGGCGATGAACGGTACTAAAACAATATAATAGAAGAAGAGCTGCATAACATCGACAACATGATGGAAGCATGAAGAGCTGGTAGCAAATTAGCATAAGTTAAATAGCATCACGCAAAATAATGTATTTTGATCAGACAGAAATGTTAACATCATTGTGGACCCCGCTACAATAAAGAAATAATGGCATAAGAGTAAATAAAGAAAACAACTTGGCCCATTATAGACCTTTCATACACAAAATGTCCTTTTGATTAAGAATGAATAGTGCTAGCCCTTTTTATTAAGACTCCCTAAGTTTTATTCCCAAGATTACATCAAATGACTTTTAGGGTACACTTTTAACAAGTGTCCCTAATTGAAAATAATGAAAGTTCACTTATATATATATATATATATATATATATATATATATATATATATATATATAATCGATTCAAATAGATTATCACTAAAAAAAATCTATTAAAATAACCACATCAAGTTATTTACTGGTAAGGGCGCGGACTGCGGCTTCCCAATAAACAAAAAAATATGGGAGGTCCCGGGTTCGATGCGCCAAACTGGTGAGTTTGCTTGACTGTGGTCACGGGCAAGCTGAAATTCCCCATAGCCTTTCTAGGCCTGGAAGAGGTGGATAACCTTGGCTTGCCATCAATCGTTTTATTTTTTTAATTTTTTTAAAGAACCTATTAAAATAGAGATCGTTTAATCATCGGTATTTATTTGAATAAATCAACGATTTTGATAATCTTATGTTGGAGAGTTAACCTTTTGTAATTAGTTTAGTTACCTATTTGAGTCCTTGTAATCAAATTGTAATTAGGAAAGTTGTTATTTGATGTTTCTTTCCTTGTAAATCATTCTTCTACATTATATATTTTCCTCCTTGGTGAGAAGATTGATATCAGGAGATTAAACCCCAAAAATAAGCCCTAATTAGCATGGTATCAAAGCAGAGATCCTAGGATTTCTGCTGTGACCGTTCCCTCAAGCAAACTCGGCCCTCCCATGGAGAACCTGCCACCACTCCACGATGGAAACAACCCCATCCTAACTGATTCTACCCCTACACTAAACACTACTACCTTAACCGACGCTACCATGAATCCTACCCCACCTATACCGCAAGTTGTTACACAAATTGTCCATCATGATTCGTCTACTGCTTCGATTGGCATCAAACTCAATGGTGCCAATTATGGAGTTTGGTCTCAAATTGTTGAGATGTTTCTTGCTGGAAAAGAAAAATTAGGCTACTTGTTTAGGAGTAATCCCCAACCACCTATTGACGATCTGGCCTTCACCAAATGCCGTACGGAGAATGCCATTGTGAAGGGTTGGCTCATTAACTCTATGGAACCCAATTTGATTGGGTACTTTCTTCGACTACCGATGGCAAAGGAAGTGTGGGACGTGGTTGCTCGCACATATTATGACAGCTCCGATATATCTCAAGTCTATGATCTTACTTGCAAGGCCTCTCGCATGAGGCAAGATGGACAGCCGGTGGAGACATACTATAGTGATCTTCAATCTTTGTGGCAAGAGATTGATTATCGTCGACCCAATCATATGAAGTGCAATACTGATATTGAAATTTATAATAAAATTGTTCAAACGGATCGTGTGTACACTTTGCTTTGGATGAGATGTTTGATAAAATTCATAGTGATATTCTACGAACTGAGCCCCTTCCTTCTGTTGAACAAACTTTTGCCTATGTTCACCGGAGGGAATGCGACAAGATGTGATGAATATCGAAGGATAGCTACCAAGTGGGGCAGCCATTTTGGCTCGGCCTGCTACATGAGCCACAGCTCTACCTCATCCCCACACCCCCGAGAAGTCACCTGCACCGAGCCCAACACATGGCTCACTTTTTGCTATTAAGACGACCTCACGACCCACCTCGGGTCCCCACCCTCCTCGTCTTAAACCACCCATCCCGGGTGGTGGTTGTCCTTACTGTGGTAGTGAGAAGCATGGCCGTGATAATTGTTTCCAATTGCATGGCTATCCTGACTGGTGGGAACCGTTAAAGCTTCAGAAACAACGGGAACGAGACGAGCAAGCCAAGCTTGGGCAAGCCAATCTCGCCACTCCCATGTCCCAATTATCTTTGGTATCTCAAGATGATCCTCCTCCTGTTTCGAGTTCTTCCGACATGTCTTCAGAGTTTTCAGGTAAATGTGGTTATGTTTTTAATATGAACAGTGATGATACTCCATCCGGATGGATCATTGACTCCAGTGCCATATACTATATGACTTATGATCCCACTAATTTAGCTTGTGATACCGTTCCACTTTGACGTAATATTACTAATGCTAAGGGAGTCACCTCACCGATAATTGGCGCTGGCACCGTGTGCATCACGCCTACTCTCTCTTTACCTCATACATTACTTGTACATTCACTAAAGCATAAATTGATGTCTCCTGGCCAAGCTACTGAACAATTGAACTGTTGTGTGCTAATGTATCCAAAGTTTTGTCTTAGACAAGATATTCTCAAGAAGGAGATAATTGGTCTAGGTACTAATAGGGGGCATCTCTATTTTGTGGATGATGTTAGTACAGGACGGGACAACCTTGCCTAAGGAGCCATTGATCACAAGCAGCGTCAGAAAAGGTTATGACATCACCGTTTAGGTAATCCACTTTTCAGTTATTTGCAGCATATGTTTCCAGATTTATTTGTTGGTTGTTCAGTTTCAGACTTTAAATGCGACACTTGTATACTTGCCAAGAGTCATCGTGTTTCTTATCTGCTGAATTCTAATAAAAGTGTTATTCCTTTTGGTCTTGTTCATTCGGATGTTTGGGGACCATCTCCAATTACTACTTCATCTGGTATTCGGTGGTTTATAATGTTCATAGATGATTGCACACATATGACATGGTTATATCTTCTTAAGCATAAAAGTGATATATTTTTAGCTTTTAAGACCTTCCACACCATTCTTCACGAAACTACCTGTCCTCAGATTCCTTAACAGAATGGGGTGGCTGAGCGCAAAAATCGCTATCTCTTAGAAACGGCTCGCTCACTTTTGATTGGGGGCATGTTCCCCGCTCCTCTTAGGATGTTGCTCGTCAGACCGCAGCTTATCTTATCAACCGCCTGCCATCCAAAGTCCTAGATTTTCTTACCCCCTTACAAGTCCTTGCTACATTCGTGCATCTACCGTCAACTTTCTTACTCCTGCCTTGAGTTTTTGGATGTGTTGCATTTGTTCATCTTCATAAAAATCAGTGGACGAACTGGAACTGTGTGCTTTTCGTTGTATTTTTATAGGGTACGAACTCCATTAGAAAGGGTACCGTTGTTACCACCCTTATTTCCATCGTATGTACGTTACTATGGATGTTACTTTTTTCGAGTTCGAGATGCATTACCCTTCGGATTCTTCCAATCTTCTTCCTCAGGAGGAGACACGGCATGACGAGAAAGATTAGACCATGGATGATACTGTTGATCTTCAGTTGCCACTAGTCAAGCCAGTAGTTAAGCCTATAGCGGCTGCTCTGCCAGCCTAGCCAGCAATAGTTGTAGTGCTGCCTACATAATCAACGGCAGACACATTAGTGCCGTCATCACCCATGGTAACAATGCTGCCACTTATCAACTTTGAGACTTCTACTGATACTACTCCCCCTCGTCTCCAAATATAGTACCACCAGATGACAATACTTTTGAGAATATTCAAGAGGTAAGCTTTACTATCTTTGTTGATGTATACGTTGTTCCGAATTATCAATTACCTTTCAGGCACAACTGGGGAATGCCACCCAATCAATATTCACCGGACACGATGAAAAGCTCTAAATACCCCATTGCTAACTATGTGTCATCATAGAAATAATAAGAACCCGATAAAGCTTTTGTACTACAAATATCCAATGATAGCACACCAAGTTCATTGAAGGAGGCACTATCTGACGATCGATGGACCAAGGCAATGGAGGAAGAAATGGCTACACTCCAGAAAAATCAAACATGGGATTTAGTTCCACTACCCTGAGGAAAGAAGAGAGTTAGGTGTCGATGGGTGTACACCATCAAGTACAAAGTTGATAAGTCCGTTGAACGATACGAAGCACGATTGGTGGCTAAGGGATACACTTAGATGTATGGTGTTGATTATACAGAAACATTTGCCCCGGTAGCAAAGATTAATATGGTAAGAGTATTGCTTTCATTGGCGGCCAACTTAGATTGGCCATTACAACAATTTGATGTAAAAATTGTTTTCTTACATGGTAATCGTAAAGAAGAAGTGTATATGGATATTCCACTTGGTTATGCATCAATTTTACAACCTGGAGTAGTGTGCAAGTTGAATAAAGCGTTGTATGGGTTGAAACAATCACCTCGCGCATGGTTTGGTAGGTTCCGGACGGCTATGAGGAAATATGAGTTCAGGCAGAGCAATTCTAATCATACACTTTTTCTTGAAACGTCGAATGGGGAAATTGACGGCACTTATCATTTATGTGGACAATATGATTGTTACAGGTGATGACAAAGAGGAAATCTCAAGGCTCAAAGATTACCTAGCAACCAAGTTCGAGTTGAAAGATCTTGGTGATTTGAAATATTTCTTGGGGATAGAAGTAGCTCAATCTAAACAGGGTATATTTCTATCTCAAAGAAAATATGTTCTAGACTTGTTAGCTGAAACTGAAATGCTTGATTGTAAACCGGCTGACACCCCCATAATCCAAAATCACCATCTTACCGTGCACCTTGATCAAGTTCCCACTAACAGAGATCGTTATCAAAGGTTAGTTGGAAGGTTAATTTATTTACCTCACACCAAGCCAGATATTGCATATGCAGTAAGTGTTGTTACTCAATTTATGCATTCTCCAAGTGATGCACATATGGGTGCGTTTGAATGCATCCTACGATACCTAAAGTCCTCACTGGGTAGAGGCATCATGTTTTCCAAGAATGATCATTGTCGAGTAGAAGGTTACACCGATGCGCAACGTTACTGATCGTCAGTCCACATCTGGTTACTTTACATTTATGGGAGGAAATTTAGTGACTTGGCAGAGTAAGAAACAGAAAATGATTGCTTTATCAAGTGCAAAGGCAGAATACAAGGGTACGGGAAAAGGAGTATGTGAGTTATTATGACTTCGGAGGTTACTAGGTGAGCTCGGGTTTCCTTCAAATTCAGCCTTGAATTTATCTTGTGATAATAAAGTAGCTATTGATATCTCACACAACCCAATTCAACATGATCGCACAAAACATGTGGAAGTTAACCGACACTTCATTAAGGAGAAGTTAGATGGGAATATTATTCAATTTCCGTTCGTAAAGTTAGAGGATCAATTAGCGGATATCTTAACTAAAGTTGTTGCAAGTCAAGCGTTCTACAACTCTCTTGTCAAGTTAGGCATGAACGGTATTTATGCACCAACTTGAGGGGGAATGTTGGAGAGTTGACCTTTTGTAATTAGTTTAGTTACCTGTTTGGATCCTTGTAATCAAATTGTAATTAGGAAAGATGTTATTTGATGTTTCTTTCCTTGTAAATCACTCTTGTACATTATATATTTTCCTCCTTGGTGAGAAGAATGATATCAGGAAATTAAACCCCAAAAATAAGCCCTTATTAGCATCCTACTCTACGAGTTCAAATCCCACTATTTAACATTTTATAATTGTACATTTCTGACTTAGTAACCTATAGCTAAATCACATGTTACTTGAAAAATCCCTCACCCCCAACAACATGCACTCAAGAGGATATGGTTGATGTTATCCTGGCTTGGACAGTTGCATATAAATTTGGATATAAAGCTCTTCAAATGCTTCTTCTACTTGTTGGTGAAGAGAACTGGATAGAAGGAAAAAACACATACAACGGGATCAGCAAAAATGCTTTGAATATCGATACCAGACAAGGCGGATGGAACTAAAGCAGGCATTTGGCTTTCCAACTCCTTAAAATTAAGCCAGGAACAGTTGCAATATGCCATTTTTTACCTAGTGGTAAAGTTATTAGTGGATATCTGATGTATTTCTTGTTCCCTAAGTAATGTTTAATGTACATCAGTACATGGTCCGTTTACATTAAAAAAATCTCATTACCTTGTTTAGTACTCGCAAAGCTTGAGGGAGACCATGATCCCATTATCTCTTGATCTGTTGATTAAAGTATATAATGAGCTGCATATGGCACTTTATCGAGTAGTGGAAAGCAATCGTGATTATGCATCCTGATGCAAGTTCGATCTCTACTGATTTTCCTTCTCCCTAATAACTAACTATTTAACACTAACTCTATTGCTCGATCACTAAAATGCTGAGTGGACTTTACATATAATGGGGTCGTTGATGTCAAAGTCTGGCCTAATATAGGACTTCCCTGCAACTTGTTTGTATTACAATCTTCCTACATCTCTCATCACGCGATTTTTAGCCTTCATAAAGACATCTTAGATCTGTCTATGGGCTGATGAGAGATGTAGAGAGGGGACAAAACACTTCAACTCAAATACTTCAGAAAAACGCATTTCTAGCTTACCGAGGTTTCAACTCCAAAATACAAAAATAAAAAATAAAAAAAAATAATTTCAATGGAGGAGGGTAAAAAAAAAGCTTCACGCACTAAGAATGAATTAGAACCTGACAAGTGGCTAGCTGATGAATTTTTTCGTCCTAATTGGGTTCTTTGAGGGGTTTTGTATATGTTTCAAAACAAAAAAAAGGATTTTGTACAAAACTTAATAGGGTGTTTGTGTCAAATATCAGCGGCACTTGTAATAAATTAGATACATAAGGAAAAGAAAATGAACACACAAGAAACCTCCATGAACAAATGAAATGCAGACAGATTCAGTTGGACAAAATTCTTCATGATTAGACGAGAAACTCGAACATTATGCGATGATCAGTATCAATATTCCATGTTTTACTTCCTGCACCTCCAAGCTGACACCGAAAACAGCGGTCGATCTTGCCAGGAAATCAACACACAACCGTTCTCTTCCCTCATTCTATACCCGTCGCAACCATAGCTCTGCAACATCCTCTTTGCCTGCAGCATTCCGTAATAGCTCAAAGGCACATTTCCAAAGCCAGCTAAGTCAAGCCTTTGAATCCATTTCTCAAGCTTTTCATGTCTTTCGGTCCTCTCAGATCCCTCGCAAGCTATAATGTTTTTTATCTCTTCCCCAAACAGCATTTTCTCTACCTTCAGTCTCTCCAATGAGGTTCTTGACATCGTAGATTCCAAGCAATCAAACAATGCAGCATAAGAGTACAGAGATTCCAATAGTCTCTCCATCAGAGTGGATCCATTATGGTTAGAATCTTGCTCGGTTATTACCATAACCTTCGGAGTCAAACCCCAAAATGCATTAAGAAAGCTATCCAATTTCGCCGAAGGAGTTAAAGATAGCGGTGATGACGAGGTTGAATCAGGACTCGGGCTATACCCGTTACCCATCTCTTTCTCTAGCAACTCACCCAATGTGCCTTGGCTCATTTGCAATGCTCTTGGCAAGTGATTTCCATTTGAACCCCTTGATGCTAATGGGGACTTCTTTTTCAGGAGTCCATCATCCGACGCCAAAAGGGAGTGCAACTGGAGAACTGAGCTGATAGCTAGAGCCTCGCCAGTTTTGACACGAAGTTTGTCCATATCAAGATTTTCCAATTTGCTGATTATGGGACAGAACTGAAATGGGATATCCAATTTTTCGGCTTCCTCAGTCAACCTATGAGCCATTTGATCCAGTACCTCTTTCTGTTGATGAACACCGGTGATTCTCAAATGAGGCGGACCTTCAGGTCTTGCACTTAAAACTTGAAGAAGAGTAATCCACTGAACAGGTTCAGCTGCATTAAGATCAATTATATGCACCATCTTTTCCCCTTCCATGGCTTCCATAATAGCTTGGTTTGTGAGCACAAAAGCCACCTTTAGGAAGGGAAGCATCTCGAAAAACACTTTCCGAACTAGAATTTCATCTGAAACCAAAGATATTTTAGTGGAATTCAGTGCCCTGTGAAGACCGGGCCAAGCTTTGAGGATTCGATCAGCAAGAGCCTCGGTGAAGTAGGCAGCAATCCGCTGCATGGTATCACCGTCAGCAGCGGCGAGTTGGGAGATTTGCTCAAGGGCCACATTTGCATTTTCAAGGCTTCCGGTGGCAACATGGTTTGCACAAGTGAGCAACAAGTGGATCAAATACAAACCGCGGTCTTCGGATTTGAGTTCTTTAAGCCAAGGGTATGGTGAGCCTAAACTAGGTGAAAGCGAAATCATGGAAAAGCATTGGAGAGGAGATGAAGTTGCGGACGACGACCCTTCGTCTTGAAACATTGGTGCCATATGTATATCAAACAAGAATGATTTGGTAATTAATTGGATAACAAAGTTGGCCGAATAATTCAGGGGATTTCTAAACAAGTACCCTATTCCTAGTGTTCATGCAAGAACCAAATTGCACGAATTCACAATTTGAGAAAAATGTGTACTCTCAAACAAGCATTCACAACAACAACAAACAAAAGCACTTATAACCAAAGTGCTTTTCAGACAAAAGCAGGCCTTACTCCTAAGCAATAGCACCTAATTGGCTAAGAATTTATAGAATGTATGATCTCAAATATGCGAAGAAGGCCCCAAACTATCAGAAAAAGGGGTTTCGATTTTATCAGTACCAAGAAAAATATCAGAAATTCAATCAAACCCCTACTAGAAAGGCTAAAATGGGCAAAAAACCTATGATAAAATAAGATTAGATTCCCAAAGAAAACAAATGAAATTCAGGAGAGAAGTCGCGTGAGAAATCACAAGTAGAACAACAGAAGCAGCTGAAGACAGAAACTAGTTGCAGAAGAACTAACCAAGGGAAGAAAGAAGAGGGAAATCCTTGGTGGGTTTTGTAATTGATCAAAAACCCAAGTAGAAGTCAGAACCCCGTGAGAATTCAAGGAAAGCAGCCTTCTGGGTTTTGAGCACAGAGCTGATGTTCTTCTTCTGGGTTTTTTTGCTCTGTTTTTATGAGATTTGGATGTTAATAAAATTGGAAGTTGGGAGTTTTTGAAGAGAGACAGAAGCTCATGGCTTTGGCTTCGTTGTCGACAGTGCGTGGAGGAGTCCTTTTGTCCTTATTGATTTGTTGTCCTTGTTTCCCAAGTGGAACATGGAATTTGTGAGAAGATGAGCCAACTTTAAAACAGAGTATTCTGTCCCTCAAAAACTCTAAGAAACCTACTTTATTTGAATTTTGTCTTGACCTGAGGTGGATAAGGAATCAGATGTGGCCCAAAAACTTGTTAATATTCCCAAAGGTTAGAAGAATTCAAACATGCCCTAACAAAGACAAACAGAGGATTTGTTTGGTAGTGGAAGGGGGCAAGTGTGGGAATTGCAACAAAGCTCTTTGGGTGATGCCAAAACAGAGGACTTGTCTTTTAATTTGTTCTGTTTTGATATCGCCATCTCATGATCATACAATTGGAATTTTTTTTTTGTTTAACAAACAATACTATTTATATTATGAGGGATGAGAGGGTAGGTTCAGCCTCACAATAAGTTAGTAATAATATGGTTCAAATTTGTTTTTTACGAAAATCAAATCTAAGACATCTCACTTACAAGTGAAGAAAAATATCATTAGGCTGTACAATTGATATTACCTTGGTAATATATTCTACTTTCGAAAAAAAAAAAAAGTTTTCTTCTATTATTCCTAATTTATATAACCGAGGAGGTTAAGCAACCCTCCAAAAGGTACATGCCATATTTATCTATACTTCTTGGTGGACTCCCATTTGGATCACTCTCTTCTTTCTTTTTTTAACGTCTTTTTGAAATATTTGAATTAATTAACATTGTGTTTTTGAAATCCATCATGCACTACCTAAGCGTAGATAAGTTAGTTAAATCATTATGTCCTTCGTTGGACTTAAATTTGAATCTTCATTTCGTAATTTATAAATTTTATAGGGATATAGCTTAATGCATCTCAAAAAATAAAAAAAATAAAAATTACAGCTAATATTTAGCCTAAATTTATAAAATATGAAAATTTAGTTCATATGATTGTTAAGAATAAGTCTCACATTGATGAAATAAGAGATCTTGTATGGACTTATAAGAGATTGGGCTACTCCTCATATTGCCAATTGGTTTTACGATAGAATCTCAATTTTCTTCAATGATATGTCAACATCATACTTTATGTTCCAATAAGTAAGGAAAATATGACAATTAATGCAATCCTTTAGTGGTATTCTCTTCACTTGTAAGTGAAAGATCTCATATCCGACCCACATAAATCCCATAAATCACAAAGACGTACTATATTTTTTTAAGTTTGATACCAAGTTAGTGACTAACTCATTGTTTTTCCCTTGATTAGAATTTGTTTTTCAATAAAAATTAAGAAATTTCCATCAGAACCCCTTGAATGAACATGCCCCGTCATATGGTTGAGTTTTGCCACTTAGTAAAATACACGTAGTTGATCCAACCACGAAGTGCCATGTTGACAATACACATCAAAGAGCATTTCATCGGCTTTTTATGACTTTTGTGTATAAAGACAAAGATGATAAGATATCAATGGTGATTTTGGTGCATCAAAGACTGAAAAATCCCAACTATAAAATCAAAACTGTCACTAAAAGGTAAAAGGTGTAGATGAGAGGTTGGTGATCCCTTTAATTGCTCTATTATTTTCAACAACTAGGGATACGGCAGCCTCCCTTCTCTTCATTATTAGAAGCGGTGATTTAAAAAGAAAACTCCATTGCAAAATCCTGCTAAAAATAAATTTATTTTGTCAATACCAAATAATCTAACAAGCAACGGAAAAAACTAACATCCATTGTAACCCACCCCCAACCCAATATGATAGGTTTATCGGTGAGATTACATGAAGCCAATCATGAAAATTAATGTGGTCGGACTTTGATTATACATCCCCATCCTTCACCAAAATTCTCTTGTTTTAGGACAGTCTTTAAAAGCATGAGCCACTAATTCAAAGCCACAAGGACATTTTTTACACTCATGGTTATCAGTCATACCCCATTTTCAGTCTTCGTTCATTAGTTAAATGCTTATCAAGAGATAGCAACTCTGAACCTTTGGAGGAATAGGAAGTTTCCAAATGATTTTCTACCTATTAGGAAAACCAATAGAATTAATGGCCAACATATAAGTAGATTTAACAAAAATTTATCATCACTTGTTCCACTCCAAATACACTTATTAGCCAAAGCATAAAAACCAATTGGAATGCTAAGAATTTGTTCAACAATCTCCTTTGGTAAAACAAGTAATGGTTTACCAATATCCCAACCATTACTGTAACAATAATCAGTTATAGTAGCCTTCAACATATCATTTGAGAGTGGGCAGCTAGCATGATGAAACAAAATACTACATTTAGCCCATTTCTCAATCCAAAAATCGTCTGTATTACCATTTCCAATTCGCTATAATAATCCCCGTGTAAAAGTTTAATCATTTCAAGAACACTTATTCAAGTACAAGAAAGAGCCTAAAGCAGTTTTATCATCATAGCGAAAAGTAATAAACGCATATCGCCGTGAAGGAGAATTAACTCAACTGGTCGAAATGATCGGTTTCCAGATCCTGTTGACTCTACTAGAATTATGCTTATAGGACACCATTTTTTGCAGACCATTTGCAATTGGTGGCCATAGATATAAAGCACTCACTCTTACTATTTTTTGGTGTCTTTACATTGGAATGCCACTGATAACGGTGGCCTTCAACATTGAGACACCAATGATTGGTATATGTTAAATAGCTTTATTTCTTAAAATTACTTTTCTTCTACTTTTTTATTTTATTATTTATTTTTAGGCACCGAAGTGGTGTTGGTTAATTTTTTTGTTTTGAAAGCTGGGATGTATTTTGCAATTTTTTTGTTTCGAACGCTGCGATATTGTAAACACGAAAATTCCTGAAACAAGAACACGTGTACAAAATATATTTTGTATTGATTTTGGGGTTACAATCTTTTTTACAATTTGATCCTCTGATTCTATCTTCGTAAAATGTAGATATGTGGATAGGCTATTGATCCAAAGGGCCGTCGGGGCTTGGTCTATGGATGAACAGTTATGCGGATTTATTGATGTTGTTGATCCAAAGGGCCGTCGGGGCTTGATCTTAGGATGAACAGTTGATGAACGGATCTTCAAGGGTTTTTGGGCTTGATCTTGAAGAACGGGTGTGTGGATTTGTTGATGTTGTTGATCCAAAGGGCTGTTGGGGCTTGATCTTAGGATGAACAGATGATGAACGATGAACACTTTCTTCAAGGGCCGTCGGGGCTTGATCTTGAAGGTTGAGGGAAGTTTCTTCAAGGGCCATCGGGGCTTGATCTTGAAGGAGGATTTGACGAAGAACGAAAAGGGCTTTCTTGATCATTCGGGATTTGCTTTAGAGCTTTAGAGTTTCAAAGCTTCAAGGTTTTGGTGTGATGTCAATTGGTGTTCTTTCTCCCCCTTTATCCCTTGATGGAGAAGCCTATTTATAGGCTTTGAGACTGAATCACCACTATCCATTTTTTTTGGTGAAGTGAGTGGATGTTCTAGGTGAAATGAGTGGAGTTTGTAGGTGAAGTGTGTGATGTTGGTGAAGCAAGTGGAAGTAGTAGGTGAGATGAGTGGAGTTTGTAGGTGAAATGAGTGTGTGATGTAGGTGAAATGAATAAAGGTTGTAATTTTAATGCATTGCTCAACATTTTTTCACTGAAATTTCGATGTCTACAAATGCCCCCACTTCAAGGCGTGTCGTATACATGTACTTGTCATGTGTAGAATATGTGTTTTGAAGTCCTTAATGTAGATGTCAATCTAAGGGCCATCGAGGCTTGATCTTGAATTGTGCTGGAAATTTCTTCAAGGGCCGTCGGGGCTTGATCTTGAATTCGATTGGAAGATTTTTCTGGTTTCCTCCAATCGTTGATTTTCCACAGGCTTAATCTTGAACTGGGCTGGAAGGTTTTCTGGTCTCCTCCAAAGGTCTGAACTTACTCCTCTGAATTTGATTCAAGGATGGTGAACACTTGATTTTGAATCGGACTTGTGATTTCTTCAAGGGCCATCGAGGCTTGATCTTGAATGAAAATAGGACCACGAATAGTTTTAGGATTCGAACACATGGCAGGCAAGCACGAAGTGGAGGTCATGGCCTGTTTCTTTATTCAATCTTTCCAATTCATATTGAAGAGGGTTAGGGGATGAATCAGCACGTGCAGTTGTTGCGTTTGCTGACGATCCATAAGATTGATGTTTCATTGTCCCTCGTCTTATCTATTCTCCGGGCAGATGTGGTATCTTCTCTGGAAGTGTATCAATCGTTGAAGACGACTACTCGAGAGCAACACTAGGTAAGCAATCAGGGAAGAGGTTACAGGCAATCGGTTCCAGATCGGAAAGATGATTCCAAGTACCGGCTGATTGCTCTCTTTCTCCTTGCCCTACAGATAAGAACAAGGACAAAGGAAAGGACATGGAGAAAGCATGATATAAGATACTCTTGCTTTCGACCTTGATGATATGAGATACTTTTTCTTTTGAAGAAGTACTGGCGATTTGATGGCGTCACATGGCGAGGCTTTGCTCTTTGGTGATGGTGCCAACGGAAGGTTGTTGAGGCTTCTCGAGATCTTTGATTAGAACAACGTTGTCGAGCTTGGATTTGACTTAAACTCCTAATAGGAGCATATTTAGGCGACTTAGTTAGCTTGTTTTCTTACATTTATGTTGTTAATTCATAGTTATTTTAGTATTTTAAGCTATTTTCGTGTGTTTATAGGTTCATATGGCTAAGGTATCAAGAAGGTGCCTTTTGGAGCCTTTTGGAGCAAAATTGGACTTGGAATGGATAGCATATGCTTGGAGCAAAAGGAATGGACGAAATTGAAGACTTAAAGATGTTAGGATTCCTAATCAAAGTAGGAAAGTTAAGCCAAGGTTTCCTATTTTGGTTTAACCTTTCCTAATCCTAAATGTCCCTAAATTCCAGCAACATTGAAGGTTTCTTATGCATTTTAGGACACAAACCAAAGGTCCCTTTTCTCTTAGTCTTTGCTGCACCCTCCTTACCCCATTTTCTTCCAAAATCTACCACATATCTTGCTTTTCCTAGATGTGCCGCACCCCACATTCCCTTATTCCCCATTTCCTTGCATTAAAACACCTTTCCCTTTCTCCCTAGGTGCTGCCGCACCTTTTCCTTCCCTTTTCCATTGGGATTCTGATTTGTTACTCTTTTTCCTTGAGGATTTGGAGCTAAATTCTTTCCCAAAACATTTGAGTAAGACTTTAACCTTTCTCCCTCTATATATACATAATCTGCCGCACATATTAGGCTCTCTAGACATCCATATTCATTCTCTCCATTCATTCATCCATCATCCACCCTCTAACACCATCCAACCTATCCATCCATCACCATAATTCATACCCAAACACACTTGTGCCGCAGCAAAGAAGGAGAAAGAAGAGAGGAGAAGCCTTGGACGTTTTGGCCATTCAAGCTTGGATTGTTGGGGCATTTCTAGGTGTATTCAATCTTTGTTTTCAATGTTTAATTTATATTTTCTTTGTTTTGTTGTAAACATGAGGAGCTAAACTTGTTTTAGCTAGGGGGAGGCTTTGAAACCATGATTATGTTTGTGATATGAATTGATTAATTCCAGTTGTGATTTCATAAAGTGTGAATGCAATTTACTTAACCGTTTGATGGATAACTTATTCTTGTATGTTGATTAAGGATGCATACTTAGTTTGCATGCATGAATTTGGTGCTAGAATATAAGGGAGTTTCACATAATCGTTACAAACTTATATTCACAAGTAGTTAAGGTTGTTTTCACAATCATGTTAAGTAAATTCCTAGCATGAGCATCATGATGTCATAGTTACGAATGCTTTGTCAATACTTATGATTTTCATAGAACGTAGTGATCTTTGATTGTATCTATATTATGATGTCATGTAGGGAACTTTTGAAGAATGCTTTGGGTTGTCGTATGATGTCATCCAATCCAATAACTAAAGGAAAATCTGAGGGTTAATTAGTGATGTCACGGTTAATCAGGGGTGTTGAGGTTCATGGTTTATTGAAAAAGCAACTGGAAATCAATTTGTGTTCGAATGTATCATGTGTGGAAAAGAATCCTCTAGCTAGCTAATCACCCATCCATATCCCCAAATTCGTCCAAACTTTGCTTAAGTCTTTTAGTTACTTGTTTTTGTCTTAAATTCGTCCAAAACCCAATCCCCTTTACTTAGTTGTGTCAAATCTGTCTTATAGTGTGTTTTTGAGTATTTTGAGTCAAAACCAATTCTATTTCTTAGAGTTTAAATTGAGTCTTTTTTATTGTTTGTGTTGTTTTGAGTCTTTTAAGTTTGTTTTGAGTCATATATGTTGAGTTAAGAGTCTTTGAGTTTGTTTAAGTGTTTTTAAGCATATTTTTGTATCTTTGAGTCAGTTTTCATTAGATTAGCAATCCTTCCTAATCCCCGGCCTAGAACGATCCCTACTTATATCTATACTTCAATTGTCAAAAAGAGGGTTTAATTTGAGTGCTATTATTTATGACATCAACTCCTCCGTCTGGATTATGCGATTCTGCAGGGGAGGGCGTCGTGCTACAGTGATTTGTTCCAGCTCATTGTGCTGCATTCTTCTCTGCTTGTTTCTTTTGCATAGTAGAAGTGGTGCGCAACCTTTTGCCTTTAAATGGTCCTTCAGAGCATCACTTTTCAGCAACTCATCCATGCTTGGCAGCTTCAGTGTAAAGAGCCGACATCATGTCAACTATCTTGAAGTATTCGCTGAGGGAATTCGAGACCTATCAACAGTTGAAAACGAGCACTCGAGAGCGGTGCTAGGTAAGCGACCAGGCAAAGCTTCCAAGCAATCAGTTCCATATCGGAAGTTTGATTTCAGCTTCCGACTGATTGCTTTCTTTCTCCTTGTCCCGAAGGCAAGAGCAAGGGCAAAGGGAAAAACATGATATGAGATACCTTTGCTTTTGACCCCGATGATATGAGATACGTTTGCTTTTGAAGAAGTAGTGGATGGATCAACACATGTATTTGTTGCGCTTGTCTCCACATGCTTCGATGTGTCATCTTCACTTGCCTCATCTGTTTTCCAGGCAGATGTGGTGTCTTCTTTGGAAGTACATCAACGGTTGAATATGAGTACTTGAGGGCAATGCTAGGTAAGCAATCAGGGAAGGGGGTTTCCAGGCAGTCGGTTCCAAGTCGAAAGGTTGATTCCAAGTGCCGGCTGATTACTCTCTTTTTCTTTGACCTGAAGGGAAATAAAAGAACAAAGAAAAGGACAGGGAGAAGACATGCTATGAGATACTCTTACTTTCGACCCTAATGATATGAGATACGTTTGTTTTTGAAGACTCGGTTGAAAAGGTGTTTTCAGGGTAGAAGAAAACTGAGCATATTGAGAGGTTTGGTTCCAGCTGCATTCTTGGCAAGGAAGAAGAGTCATGCATTTTGGATGTATGCCTTGCCATGGAGGATGAATGTTGACATATATAGGGATTTTAATAGCAGGTAGTGGTGCAAGTGTGGCTTTGTCACCCACGCTTGTCGGCAAAAGTGTGGTAGTTGGAATAATGAACTCCACGCGTTTTCAACTTTGTCAGAGATCTTTGACAAAGTTGCACGCGTTATCTGAAAAGCTGAGATTGTGTCTGAAAAGTGTTGATGAACTTTACGCAGGAAAATCCAGCTTTTAAAATTTGAAGAATGGTGTCTCTTCGATTTTTTTGGAATTGGTGGCTATGTTGCCTCTCCTTTTATAGAGGTATTGATCACATCCAACATGCACACTTTGAAGATTGCCCACTCGTGAAAATCGTCTCCAGTGTATTTTTTTTGATATTTTACTCCATCCAACCCTTTTATTTTAACATCTTTCAAAATGGCTAACCCATTTAACATTTCCTTAGATTTGAGTCTCAGCGGTGATACAGGTGCACCGCGTCAAGGTAATATATGGTGGCCGTCCTTCTTATCTTCTAATGGCCTTCTTACAGGTGAAGACTCTGTGATGAGGGATGCAACAACGGCTACGGTAGTAGCTAGGAACCTCCTCTCTTCTAGAGATAATAAGCTGCTTTCAAGATGGTCCGATGAGTTGGTCATTCAAGAGTCCCTAGCTCTCAGTGCTCAGTGTGCGGACTCTGTGTCCAACATGGGCCAACGCTTACTTGCTTGAACCCGTCAAGTTGAATCATTGACGGTCGAGGTGAAAAATCTTAGACAAGAGATCAGACAGCTTAAGCGCGAGAATAGAGATTTGCACATGCTTGCAAATAATAATTCGACATGCATGAAGAGGAAGCTTAATCAACTGCAAGATTTTGAAGGTCGGATTCAAAGTGACCATCAGAGGTTTGTGGTTTCTTCCAGAGGCACCTTTTGCCTTCGTCATCTAGCGTTCAACCAAGTATTGAGGCTTCGAATAATCTATCTTCAATGCCTCATGCTCCTGGGGTTTCGCCAAGTAGTGGGGCTTCACGTGAGCATCCTTTGTGAAGGCTCCCTCTTTTTTTCTTTCTTTCTTTCTTTTTTTTTAATTATTTATTTATTTTTTAATTTTTATTTTTGTACGCATTTGTAATTTCTCGGAGATATCAATAGACATGCTTTATTTCATTCAACGTATTATGCTAAGTACAAAGAAAACATATTAAGATGTGTTACTTCCTTTTTTTTTATTTTTTTTATTTTTATGTTTTAAATGATGTCATGCACCATCCCATAACCTTTCTTTTTTTTTTTTTTTTTTAGATGGTGTCTGATGCACCATCATCCCCATTTTTGTTTCTATCTTTCAATGATTTTATCGCCACCGCCCCTTTTCTTTTCTTTCTTTTTGACTTGCTAACAGTAGCATGCATTTGTGAGTAGTGGCTTGAAGATGGCATGGCTAGGTTCCTCAGTGGGCTTCCTCACTGTACTGCACTCTTCGTATGTGGACCATTTTCATTTGCTTATCTGGAGACCATCATTTGCACAATCACTGCACCAATAGTTTTTTTTTTATGATTTTATATATATATATATATATATATATATATATGTGCTATATGGGATGAAAGGCAGCCACCTGCAGCGAGATAGGAGAAGCTTGCAAAGGGTATGGTAGCTTGGGCGAGGACGGCGTGGCTGCTGGTCGTTGGCCAAAAAGGAGTCTCGGTGTTAGAGATGGACTGGTGGCTATGATGATGTAGAAGAAGAGTAGGGTCGTTGTAGAAGGAGCAACGGATGGTGGAGTGCTTCGATGAACCACTGGCGCTCGGACTTGGTCTCGCTGAAGTTGTAGGTCGAGAACGAAGGAGCGAGGAATAAAAAAAAACCATGTCCCCAGGGCTGACCGCACTAGTGGCGGAGAAAAAGATGATGAGCCAGTCGTGGAATAGCTTGGATTTGCTGCAGCTATGGAAGAGCTTGGATTTGCTGCAGCCGTGAAGATCGAATCTTCAAACCGCGAGGGCCGAAGATGGGTGGTGATGTTGAAGCCAAGGGACTCAAGCTTGAAGTGGACAGAGGTGCAGTTGCTTCTTCTCGAGATTTGATGGTTAGGAGGATGGTGCGAATGGTTGGGCTTGGGGAATCCGTCTGTGTCGAACGAGGTGGGGATGATGATGGCACTGGGCCAGCCCGTGGGGTGTGGTGAGCTTGGCGAGAGCTGGACTTGGGCCTGCTGTGACTGAGATCGTTTTCCTTCATCCATGCGGCTTTTAAGTAGACACTTCAACATATGTATATAATATAAATAGATATATATATTTTTTTTTTGTTTTTTTTTTTACAACCTATATTTTATTATTATTATTATTATTTTATTATTGGTGCTCTCTTCATTCATGGATTTCCTTGCTGTTCTGACGGATTACCATGTTCACAGTTGGTGGCAGCTTCTTGTGAATTTGCAATTAGTGACGGAGTGATAAGGATGTGGGTGCAACTGTCCTGTTTGCCTGGTGCTTGTTGCAATGCGTTATCATTTTTTTTACCGCATGGTGCTGTGCAAAAGACTGCAGCTGGATTTCGCTGTGTAGTGCCTTTTGGTCATGGTTTTCCCTTGGTGGTGACGTTGTTGTGCACATTGGCCTTACTGCTAGCTATGGGCTCTTTGCCGCTACTGCTCGGAGTTTGTTCCAGTACGTCACTTTTACCGTGTGGGGTTATGCAAAAGACTGCAGCAAGTTTATGCTGTGTAGTGCCTTTTGGTCACAGTTTTCCCTCGATGGTGACATCGTTGTGCCTCTTGTTGCTGCTTGTTGCACTGCCGTTGCTACACCTTGGTTGAGAAGGGATCAAGTCATGACGTCATTCAAATGAGTGATGGTTTTGATGATGATTTTGCCGTACACAGTTTATGCTCTTGCGGGCAGGAGCGTTTGGTGCCATTTGCAATTTCAACTCGTGTAGGCAAGGAGCGTCTTAGTGCCATTTGCAGTTTCAACTCGTGCAAGCTAGGAGCGTTTAGTGTCGTTTACAGTTTCAACTCGTGTAGGCAAGGAGAGTTTTAGTGCCATTTGCAGTTTCAGCTCGTGCAGGCAATGAGTGTTTGGTGCCGTTTGCAGTTTCAACTCATGCAGGCAAGAAGCGTCTTAGTGCCATTTGCAGTTTCAACTCATGCAAGCAAGGGTTGTCGCCTTTTATGCTTGTGCTAACGATGAGCTTTGTGAATTTGTCAAACGATCTTGGAGAGGCATTCCTTGCAATCTTCATAGCAAGGAGTCTTGACCGAGTGATTGAAAAAGTCTTTAGGGAAGAAATCGCGCATCGTGATGGCAACGGACAATCTTCGTGTCATAATTTCATCATCCTGAACACTTTCATGTAGCTTTGGAGGTTGACGATAGCTGTTTTACCCTCTTTCCAATTGGTGAACTTGTGGATGACACGTATGCTTCTTATGCATTTTCTTTGGAGTGACATAAGTACATCCTTCAACTTCACTTGACTTAACCAACATGGTTTTGGAGCATGAACCCAGCGGTTAAGGTGAAGATTTTGAGTCAAAAGAGCCAGAAGTGACGGTGGTATAGTTTGACTTCACCACATCGTTAAGATTTAGCTTGATGATTCCTTTTTGAGCCAGCTTCATAATGACTGATGAAGCGATGGAATTTACAGTACCTTGGATTGTCAGTGCGATTCATCTTTTCCGGCCGTTTGCACTCAAGTAGGTCAATCACCTTTTTGTTAAGCAAGTCTTTCAACATGGCAACCACATCAGAGTCGGGGAATGGATAAGTCTTCTCCTCAAGCTCCTTCAAAGTGCGTCTACGCATCTCTTGACCATGAAAAGCTTCGATTTGAATCGCTTTGCCTCGTGTAGAGATTTTGACTGGAGCTGTGTTGACTGTCATTACTTCCTTGGTGGGTTTCCACGTAGCCTTATCTGCCTTTGGCCCCAAAATTTTGTCGTTCTTGTAGTCGGCGATCAGTTCTTTCTTCCCATGATGGGCAATGCTTAACTCCATATTATGGGCGCGGGTGGTTAACTCCTCAAAGGTTTATGGTTTGATGCCTTGAAAGATGTAGTGTAGTCTCCACTGCATGCCTTGAACGCATATCTCAATGGCTGAGGTTTCAGAAAGCCGATCTTTGCAATCCAGACTTAATGAACGCCATCTATTGATGTAGTCGACGAGAGGTTCATCATTCCACTGTTTCGTACTGATCAGGTCCAGCATGCTCACAGTGCGACTAGTGTTGTAGAAGCGATTAAGGAATTCCCTTTCTAGCTGATTCTAACTGTTGATAGACTCGGGCTCGAGGTCGGTGTACCAGTCAAAGGTGTTACCTTTTAGCGAGCGCACAAACTGGTTGACGAGGTAGTTTCCCTCCGTCCTAGCATTGTTGCAAGTTTCAATGAAATGGGCGACATGTTGCTTTGGGTTTCCCTTTCCATCGAACTGTATGAATTTTGGCGATTGATAACCCGTCAGCATCCGTAAGCTATCAACCCTCTTGGTGTATGGCTTTGAGTACAGCAGTGTATCCTGCGAAGTGCCTCCCACCTGTGTTCTGACGGTGTAGGCAATCATGTCCTGGCTTTGAGTATAGCAATGCAATCATGTCCTGGATATGTTATATGGAAAAAGAGCCTATGAGTGTCGTTGCTTGGTCTGGCTTCTCCTCGACTTTCTCCACCAGAGGTTTCTCTTCTTCGTCGGCTTCTCTCTTTAGTGGATCAACCTTTGGGTCGCAGTCAACTTTTTTGTCATTCTGCGCCTCCAATCAGTTGATGCGTGCGGTGATTTGCAAGTCTTTCTCCTCTACGATCCTTGTAAGCCTTGCAATTGCTTCACTTATTTGAGCTAGTTGTTCTTCAATGGAGGTAACGCCGATGGTCATGACTTGTGCAACCAATAGACATAACTTTCTTTCAGACATCCAGGGTGCTGACGAAAAACCCCGTTAGCCGTTTTGGGATATTATCTTGTACGCCTCAGCAACATGCTTCGGTGCCCCCAGCGAGGTTAGGTTGATGATGGACTCGCACATTTGATGCTTCCCTTGCTCCCTTAGTGGCACCAACTTTGAAGCGGCATGTTGAGGAGCAGTTGTGGAGCCAATGTATTGTCCGTTCTCATCGGAAGTGCTCAAGATCTTTCCCTTGGTGATTGCTAGAATGGTTTGTCCCTTGCTTGATGCCATGGATTTTGAGGTGTGTTCGGATTCCTTAACGGAGAAAGAGATGAGAGGGAAAGGTTGTCCCACTGGGTGTGCCAAATTTGTAAACACGAAAATTCCTAAAACAAGAACACGTGTACAAAATATATTTTTTATTGATTTTGGGGTTACAATCTCTTTTACAATTTGATCCTCTTATTATATCTTCGTAAAATGTAGATATGCAGATGGGCTATTGATCTAAAGGGCCATTGAGGCTTGGTCTAAGGATGAACAGTTATGCGGATTTATTAATGTTGTTGATCCAAAGGGTCGTCGTGGCTTAATCTTAGGATGAACGGTTGATGAACGGATCTTCAAGGGCTTTTGGGCTTGATCTTAAAGAACGGGTGTGTGGATTTGTTGATGTTGTTGATCCAAAGGGCCTGTAGGGCTTGATCTTAGGATGAACGGATGATGAACGATGAACACTTTCTTCAAGGGCCGTCGAGGCTTGATCATGAAGGAGGATTTGACGAAGAACGAAGAGGGCTTTCTTGATCCTTCGGGATTTGCTTGAGAGCTTTAGAGTTTCAAAGCTTCAAGGTTTTGGTGTGATGTCAATTGGTCTTCTTTCTCCCCCTTTATCCATTGATGGAGAAGCCTATTTATAGGCTTTGAGAATGAATCACTACCATCCGTTTTTTTTTGGTGAAGTGAGTACATGTTGTAGGTGAAATGAGTGGAGTTTGTAGGTGAAGTAAGTGTGTGATGTTCGTGAAGTGGAAGTTGTAGGTGAGATGAGTGGAGTTTGTAGGTGAAATGTGTGTGATGTAGGTGAAATGAATAAAGGTTGTAATTTTAATGCATTGGTCAACATTTATTTCACTGAAATTTTGATGTCTATAGATATATATTACAACGGGAGAAGACTCGTCTGCTGAAAGAGAACCTACGGATGCAAATGAATTACAAAAAAGAGACAGAGGCCAAAACCCATAGAAGGATAAAAGCTAGGTTTAGGTGTTTTTTTTTCTTGTTTTGTGAATGACTAAGAATGTCGCAAGAAGGTAAGTGGAATTTGAAAATTTAGGTGTTCTTGGAAGTTTTTTTTTACAAACTAGTATCCTTTAAGCTTGTAGAAACTGAAAGAAAAGGGATATAAGTAGAAATATGTATGTAAAGTTCCACTCTTGGTTAAGCTTATGCTATAATGATATCGCATTTTGTTCTTATGTTCTGTAAACACCGTAAACACAATAAAAGACTTGCGGAGAGAAAGTCTGGCTTACATTAACAAGGCTATAAACGAACTTGCATATGCTATTTTGTGTGTTTTTAAGTTTTGGTATGATTTTTAGCTGATACCTACTACCACTGCATGAAAACTAATGGTTAAGCTAGATTCCATGCTTCGTTATGTGGTCTAATGCTTCAAAACAATGTTATTATTAGTGGACATAACCTCTGTTGGACAACTCCTTGCTGTTTACCTATGTGCATTCATTTTGTCTCGTCAATAGATATAAATAGGAGATTCCCCTCATTAGAGCTTTTGCACCGCTCTCCAAGAGTGATGGATTAACATTCAATAATCACAAGGGGTTTTTGACACGTCTTTGCTAAAGAGCTCTGTCTTTCTTCAATCAAGTAAGATGCTAACTCGCTCACCTTCTATGCATTACATTAGGAGGGTAGGACTTGATCATTTTGTCGTCAACTGTTTTGGAAGTTTGAGATTGAATTCAAATGGGTAGATATATTTTTCTTGAAGTTGTGCCTCTTAATCAAATGGTGCAAATCAAGAGATGTGAGGTTTTGAATGGTTGTTTAACCATTCTAGAATGGAACACTAAAACCTTTATACATAGAGACGAATTTGGAAGGAAACACGATTAAAATTCCTACAAATACTTTACAAATGCTGTGTACAAGACATACTTATTACCTCTACCTTTTTTTTATTGAGAAACCAAAGCAATAAAGACCAATTTTCTGTAAATTTTCTTCTTGGTATAAACTTGAGTGTTTCTTTTTATTTTTTGTGTGTTCGGGATTTGCTTTAGGAGTGTGCAAAACTTTGACAAACAATACGCATAAGGTCAGACTTCATTAAATTTACATGGCATATTCACATCATGCTTATTAATCGTTTGATTCTCCAATTACTCATGTTTTAGGTTTCAGCTAAAGAATTTCTTTATCGGCTTCCTAGTTTCTTGCCCCTTCTGTTCCCAAGTTTTTAAGCTTCGTTATATTAATGACTACCCGACCAACAGTATTGAGTATATGAACTTTTTTTTTTCCTTCTTCTGGTAAATTATATGAACTTGTTACTATCCCCAGCACCCTAAAATCTATTGCAAGACTCATACATACAATGTCACTCAAAAAATTGATTGAATTTTTGTTTTCCTTTTACGAATGATTCGTACGTACTATATATACTCTCCCTTGTAGTTGCATTTGTAATTTTTTTCCTCTTTATTCGCATACTATATTTACTTAATTTGTTTCAGTTACATATTTTACTTGACTTCTTAATCATTAGGCATTTTAATGTTCTAATTCTGGAAACTATTGATTATATTCAATCATGATGGACAAAAGTTGGGCCACTTTGAATCCATTTATAGAGGATTACAAAACGGGGCTAGCAAAATTTATCTCAAACTCATTGCAAGTTTCTTCTCATGATGGCAACATCAAATGTCCATGTACTAAATGCTTGAATAGATTCTGGTTAAGTAACAATGAAGTCGAAGCGCATCTAATTGTTGAAGGTATGAACCGTTCATACTTAGAAGGCTCATAGGTATGGCATGGAGAGACATTTGGTGACCCTCTTCCAAGTAGCCAAGCTGCACAACAAATTGCTGTTGTTAATACTCCTTATTGTGAACTAGGCCCCTTGCTTGAAGATATTTTCTCGGGTCCCAGTGTAATGGGTGGCATGCCTATTAATAATCACAGCGGTCAGGAAGCTCCAATATGTGCATATCCACGTAAGTTTGAAGCCATGGTGCAAGACGCCAACACATAATTATATCTGGGTTGTGGTATGAAGAAAATGGATTTCCTAATATGAGTATTTCAAAATAAGTGCTTATATGGGTGCAACAAAAGTGCAGTGCAAGCTAATCTTCAGCTTTTCAAACTGTAAACACGGAAAATTCCTGAAACAAGAAACAAGAATACGTGTACAAAATATATATTTGTGTTTAATGATTTTGGGGTTACAATCTCTTTGTAATTTGATCCTCTGATTCTATCTTCGTAGGGTGTAGGTTTGTGGATGAGCTGTTGATCCAAAAGGCCGTCGGGGCTTGATCTAAGGATGAACAGTTGATGAATGGATCTTCAAGGGGCGTTGGGCTTGATCTTGAAGAATGGGTGTATGAGTTTGTTGAGGTTGTTGATCCAAAGGGCCGTTGGGGCTTGATCTTAGGACGAACGATGAACACTTTCTTCAAGGGCCATCGGGGCTTGATCTTGAATAATGGTTGTGTGGATTTCTTCAAGGGCATTTGGGCTTGATCTTGAATGAACGGATGATGAACAATGAACACTTTCTTCAAGGGCCGTCGGGGCTTGATCTTAAATAATGGTTGTGTGGATTTCTTCAAGGGCTTTTGGGCTTGATCTTGAATGAACGGATGATGAACGGATCTTCAAGGCTTTTGGGCTTAATCTTGAAGAGCGATTGGATGTGTGAATTTGTTAAGGTTGTTGATCCAGAGGGCCGTTGGGGCTTGATCTTAGGATGAACGGATGATGAATGATGAACACTTTCTTCAAGGGGTCGTCGAGGCTTGATCTTGAGTCGGTGGAAGTTCTTCAAGGGCCGTTGGGGCTTGACCTTGAAGGAGGATTTGACGAAGAACGAAGAGTGTTTTCTTGATCCTTCGGGATTTGCTTGAGAGCTTTAGAGTTTCAAAGCTTCAAGGTTTTGGTGTGATGTAAATTCCCTTCTTTCTTTCTTTTTCCTTCCTCCAAAATGAATGCCTTGGCTTCCTATTTATAGAATTCCAAAACTTGATTTTTGGATTTAAATAATCAGATGAAATAAATCATTTCTGCCAGGTAATGACACGTGTCCTATTTGATGACTTTTCCAATTTATTTCGATTTTTCGTTGAGTCACACGCTACATGTAAAATTTATGTGACACGTGAGCGTTGAAATTTTAATTATTGGTCAACATTCATTTCACCGAAATTTCGATGTCCACAAATGCCCCCACTTCAAGGCGCGTCGTAGACATGTGCTTGTCACGTGTAGAAGATGCGTTTTGAAGTCCCTTAATGTAGATGTCAACCCAAGGGCCGTCGGGGCTTGATCTTGAATTGGGCTGGAAATTTCTTCAAGGGTCATCGAGGCTTGATCTTGAGTTCGACTGGAAGATTTTCTGGTTTCCTCCAATCGTTGATTTTCCACAGGCTTAACCTTGAACTGGGCTGGAGATTTCTTCAAGGGCCATCGAGGCTTGATCTTGAGTTCGACTGGAAGATTTTCTGGTTTCCTCCAATCGTTGATTTTCCTTTGTGCTACTCTTGAACTGGGCAGCAGGATTCTTTTGGTCTCCCCCGAAGGTCTGAGCTTACTCCTTTTATCTGTTTCTTTGTTCAATCTCTCCAATTCGTATTGAAAAGGGTTAGAGGATAGCTCAGCATATGCAGTTGTTGCTTGTCTCCACATGCCTCAATGTATCATTTTTACTTGCCTTACTTGCTCCCCTTTGCAGAAGTGGTCCCTTCTCTGGAAGTGTATCTACCGTTGAAGATGACTACTCGAGAGCAACGCTAGGTAAGCAACCAGGGAATAGATTACAGGCAGTCGGTTCTAGATCGGAAGACTGACTCCAAGTGCCGGCTGATTGCTTCTTTCACTTTGCCATGCGAGTAAGAACAAGGACAAAGGAAAAGACAGGGAAAAAGCATGATATGAGATACCTTTGCTTTCAAAGAAGCAGCGAATGAATCAGCACATATATTTGTTGTGCTTGTCTCCACATGCTTCGATGTATCGTTTTCACTTGCCTTACTTGCTCCCTTTGCAGAAGTGGTATTTCCTTATGCAGGTTTGGCATCTTCTCTTGTAGTATTTGTCTTCTGATGCAGGAGTTGAATGCAAACCTTGCATTTGAATGGACCATCACTTCTTGGTGGCAGCGCAAGTTTGAGTGGAGGTTCCGGCATATTGCTTTCTCTGTCCTTATCCTGACAGGTGAGAACAAGGGCAAAGGAAAAGACAGGGAAAAAGCATGATATGAGATACCTTTGCTTTCGCCCTTGATGATATGAGATACCTTTGCTTTGGAAGAAGCGGCGAATGAATCAGCACATGTATTTGTTGTGCTTGTCTCCACATGCTTCGATCTACCGTTTCCTCCTGACTCATCTGTACTCCAGGTATCTGGTATCTTCTTTGGGGAAGAAGAAAATATTGAGTATTTCGAGAGGCTTTGCTGGGAGTGCGCCCTCAGAGGTGAGGAAGAGTTGGGCATTTTCTTCAGGTCTGCCTTGCCATAAAAGATGAAGGTCGACATATATAGGGATTTCCCAATAGCAAGTGGTGGTACTGTTCTTTTACCCTTGTCGACAAAAGTTTTGATCCCGCAAATCCGGCCTTTTGATTTCTGAGCAAGCGCCTCTTCGATTTCTGAACGACGCCTCTTCGATTTCTGAACGAGCGCCACTTTTGACAAAGTTGCACGCATTTTCTGAAAAGCCGAGAGAGCGTCGCCGAACTTTACGCAGGAAAATCCGGCTTTTTGAATCGGTGGTCGTGTCGCCTTTCCTTTTAATAGAGGTATCGATCACCTCCAACATGAACACTTTGAAGACTGCCCATTTGTGAAAATCGTCTCCGGCCCTTTGAAATTTAACTCCATCCACCCCTTCTCTTTGAACACTTTTGAAAAATGGCAAACCCATCGAACCTTAGCTTAGACTTGAGTCTCAGCAGTGATACGGGCGCGCCGCGTCAAGGTAACGTATGGCGCCCTTCTTTCTTATCTTCTAACGGTCCTCTTACAGGTGAAGACTCCGTGATGACGGATGCAACAACAGCTACGATAGTAGCTAGGAACCTCCTCACTCCTAAAGATAGTAGGCTGCTTTCAGGACGGTCCGATGAGTTGGCCGTTCATGAGTCCCTGGCTCTCAGTGTTCAGTGTGCGGGCTCTCTGTCCAACATGGGCCAACGCCTACTTGCTCGCTCCCGTCAGGTTGAATCGTTGATGGCAGAGGTGGAAAATCTTAAGTAGGAGATCAAACAGCTTAAGTACGAGAATAGAAGTTTGCACGTGCTTGCCAACAACTATTCGACGGGCATGAAGAGGAAGCTTGATGAGCTGCAAGAATCTGAAGGTCGGATTCAAAGTGACCGTCAAAGGCTTGCTGCTTATCTCCAGAGGTACCTTTTTCCTGGGTCATCCAGCGTTCCACCAAGTATTGTGGCCTCGAATGATCTAGCTCCGATGCCTCCCGCTTCGATGCCTTACGCTCCGAGAGTTTTGCCAAATAATGGGGCTTCACGTGAACATCCTTTGTGAAAGCTCCATTTTTTTTTTTTTTTTTTTTACGCACTTGTAATTTCTCGGAGATCAATGGACATGCTTTATTTTATTCAGTGCATTGTGCTAAATACTGATAAAACATATATATCTCCAAGATGTGTTATTTCTTCTTTTTTTTTTTTTTTTAATTTTAATTTAAACTTTTGCAAGTTTCTTTTTTTGCAATAATTATGTCGCCCTCCTTTTTTTATTTTTTTTTTATCAAACTTTTAAATGATGCCGTGCACCATCCCATAACCTTTTTTTTTATTTTATTTATTTATTTATTTATTTATTTTTTTTTATTTTTACCTTCATCATTACTTCCCAACATCATCATTACTGCCTTTTTATTTTTTTTATTTTTTTATTTTTTACCTTCATCATTGCTTCCTCTTTTCCTTTTTCTTTTGACTTGCTAATAGTAGCATGCATCATCTCTTTTCTTTCTGTATAATTACTCTCCGGCACCATCAATAATTTTCTTCTTTATTATTATTTTGTTTATCTATTTATTTATTTATTTTATTTTATTTTATTTTTTTTTATATATATATGGTGCTCTGCAAGCTAGGTTTGTGGGTGAAAACCCAGGCCGAGTTCGAGAGAAGACGGAGGAGGAAGGGGTGTCCGTGCTGCTGAAGCTGATCGGTAGAAGGAGAGGGCTCGCAGAGGAGGACGAAGACGGAGAAAGTCTTTGGGTGTGAGTTGACAAACTTTGATTTTGTCAATCACATTCAAAGGCAGCAGCCATGGCGGAGGTCGATGATCGAAGGGAGAAGGCCACGCTGCTCATCCTTAGAGAGAGACAAACTGCCCATACAGCAGCATGAAGATCTTACTGGGGTAGATGGGCAGAATGGAGAGCATGGACGAAGAGCTCAACGAAGACGGAGACGGCTCGGGGCTTGGTGGATTTGTCGCTGCGTTTTGGTGAGATCTCCGTTGTGTTTTTTTTTTTTTTTTTTTTTTTTTGTAGTGCTGCAAATGTCTCCATCGGTGGAGATGAAGAAGGAACACTCAGCGGGAGGAGTTGACAGCGGCAAAGACGGCAAGGATGGTTGCTGCTGCAATCGGTGGAGGCGTTGACGGGCAGCGAACAAGCTACTGTTGGAGTTTGAGCTCCATTTGCTCCTCCACCACTGAAGCCTCTCTGCGTTCTCTGCTTATTCACCCCAATGGCAGCTATCACCGCAGTATGCGTCCATCTCCTACCTTTCAAGCACATCCGTTGCGGTAGAGACGGCAAGGATGAAATCGAGGAGAATTTCTCAAGACACCCAACTCCCCCTGCACAGGAAAGCTATGGTGAACAGAGATGGTGACTTGAGAAGCGAAAGGTGACGGGATCCATGTTGTGGACAATGAAGGACTTGAAGTAGATGTCGAGGATACTGAGCATGTAAACGGCATAGTGAACTACGTCAAGCACTACCACCCATTTCTCTTTCCTTTTTAACCATGTCCGTCGTGGATCTCCACCTCAATTGTGTAGCTGCCGTTGTTTATCAGGAAGATGATGGTCTTCTGTCCATTTCGGATCATGGTGGACACATCTTGAACAGTCACCTAGAAACTCCCGTCACCGATGAAAGCAATCACGCTTCTCCGGAACAGCCTGAGCATACCCAAGAGTTGCTCCAACCGACCAACCGATTCATCCATATTGCATTTGGAACTCATACCCGCAACCAGCCGGCAATTTCAGTTTCTGGTAGTTAAACCATGAGTCCCCTGTCTCAGCAATCACAGCAGTTTCACTTGACGGCATATTCTGGATGTGGTGGAACAGAACATTAACCCTCAAAGGTTCTTTCGGTGTAGACTTTAGAGGGTTTCCATCAGGAACAAAGATCCTGCGGTAGTTCTCATGAGCAGTGTTGTTGTGCCTCAGGTTCTTTGCAAGAGCTCTGAGGAAATCCTTCATAAGAACACAACCAAATGAAGGGCCATTTGCTATGGTCACGCGATCAGGCTGCACCACAATGGCCTTTTCCTTCTCAACAGAGCTGTAGTCATTGAAAATCGGTCCAACAAACAAGTGTGCATCTGCGGACTCCACTATCTCGGCGCAAAAAGCAGTGCTCTCAGCACCCCAGTATATTCCAATAAAATGGGGGTGGTGAGGATGATTGGGAAGGCGAGCCGGAACAAGGACTTGGTCTCGCTGACTATGTCTAGTAACAAGTGGGGCTGCGGCGTTGGAGCTTCGGGTACGGATAAGAAGTCTAAGAACAAGTGGGCGCGGCGGCGGCGGTTGATGGTGGCCATGCTCTGGTTTCTTGGCTGTTGATGAAGTGTTTGGATTACACATGATTGTTTGATGAACAACAGAGAACTTCAACGATGAAAAACAAAGAAATGTTTTTCGTTTGTATGTGAAGATTATTGTTTCTGTCTTTTGAACGATGCTCTGTTTTTTTAGATAGAGAAAACGAGAGGAGAGAGAAGGAGATACTCTCGTAGAGAGCACTCTAATGACTTCAAATAAATGGGGGATGGATAGATGGATTGTTTTTGGAACCGAGTAACGATGGGCTTTGAGAGCTGGGCCCGGATTTGTAGCTGGGCTCACTGGCTTTGGAAAGAGGAATAAAAAGTTTTGGAGCCGGCCCCCCCTTTTTTTTTTTTTTTAATTATTTTTTTTGGATAGAGAATATATATATTTTTTCTAATACATAGTAACATTTTTTTTTTTTTTTTTTTTTTTTGGTAATAAAATTGACTTTCTTTCATGAAACATTTATTTATTTATTTTGATGTGACTGTACTTGAAGTTTTGAAGTTTCAAGTTGCCTACGTACTCTTCCAAAGAAGAGATCAAGTCATAACGTAGTTCAAATGAGTGATGGTTTTGATGATGATTTTGCCGTACACAGTTTATGCTCTTGCGGGCCAGAAGCGTTTGGTGCTGTTTGCAGTTTCAGCTCGTGCAGACAAGGAGCTTTTGGTGCCGTTTGCAGTTTCAGCTCGTGCAGACAAGGAGCTTTTGGTGTCACCTTTTAGGCTCGTGCGAACGATGAGCTTTTTGAATTTGTCAAACGATCTTAGAGAGGCATTCCTTGCAATCTTTATAGCAAGGAGTCTTGACTGAGTGATTGAAGAAGTCTTTGGGGAAGAAATTGCGCATCGTGATGGCAACGGACGATCTTTGTGTCATAACTTCATCATCCTCAACACTTTCATGTAGCTTTGAAGGTTGACGGTAGCTGCTTTGCCCCCTTTCCGATTGGTGAACTTGTGGAAGAGACCTATGTTTCTTGTGCATTTTCTTTGGAGTGACATAAGTCCATCCTTCAACTTCACTTGACTTGACTGACATGGTTTTGGAGCATGCCCCCAGCGGTTGAGGTGAAGATTTTGAGTTCAAAGAGCCAGAAGTGACGGTGGTATAGTTTGACTTCACCACATCATTAAGATCTAGCTCGATGATCCCTTTCTGAGCCAACTTCATGATGAGATCTTTTAGCACAAAGCACTTTTCCGTCGGATGACTAATGAAGCGGTGGAATTTACAGTACCTTGGACTGTCAGTACGGTTCATATCTTCTGGCCGTTTGCACTCAGGTAGGTCAATCACCTTTTTGTCAAGCAAGTCTTTCAACATGGCAACCACGTCAGAGTCGGGGAATGGATAAGTCTTCTCCTCAAGCTCCTTCAAAGTGCGTCTACGTATCTCTTGATCACGAAAAGCTTCGGTTTGAATCGTCTTGCTTCGTGTATGGATTTTGACTGGAGTTGTGTTGACCGTCATTGCTTCCTTGGTGGGTTTCCACGTAGCCTTATCCACCTTTGGCCCCAAAACTTTGTCATTCTTGTAGTCGGCGATCTGTTCTTTCTTCCCATGACAGGTGATGCTTAACTCCATATCATGGGCGCGGGTGGCTAACTCCTCAAATGTTCGTGGTTTGATGCCTTGAAGGATGTAGTGTAGTCCCCACTGCATGCCTTGAACGCACATCTCAATGGCAGAGGTTTCAGAAAGCCGATCTTTGTAATCCAGACTTAAAGAACGCCATCTATTTATATAGTCAACGACAGGTTCATCTTTCCACTGTTTCGTACTGGTCAGCTCTAGCATGCTTACAGTACGACGAGTGCTGTAGAAACGGTTGAGGAATTCCCTTTCTAGCTGGTCCCAACTGTTGATAGACTCAGGTTCAAGGTCAGTGTACCAGTCAAAAGCGTTACTTTTCAGCGAACGCACGAACTGTTTGACGAGGTAGTCTCCCTCTGTCCCAGCATTGTTGCAAGTTTCAATGAAATGGGCGACATGTTGCTTCGGGTTGCCTTTTCCATCGAACTGCATGAATTTTGGGGGCTGATAACCCCTTGGCATCTTCAAAGCATCAATCTTCTTGGAGTAAGGCTTTGAGTACAGTACGGAGTCATGCGAGCTTCCTTCGTACTGTGTCTTGATAGTGTTTGCGATCATCTCCTGTAGCTGCTGGATAGAGAGAGATCCCATGAATGCCGTTGCTTGGTCTAGCTTCGGCTTCTCTTCAACTTTCTCCGCTGGTGGCTCCTCTTCTTCGTCGACTTCTTTCTTTAATAGGCCAACATTTGGGTCGACTTTCACGTCGGGCAGCGTATCTAGTTGGTTGATGAGTGCGGCAATCTGCAAGTCCTTCTCTTCCACAGTCCGTGTGAGCTTTGCGATTGCTTCATTCATCCGAGCTAGCTGCTCCTCGATTGAAGTTGCTCCAGTGGTCATGACTTGCATGGTTGTACTGCCGCTCGGATCAGCGTCGGAGAGTAGGGACTCTGAGTATTTCCTCGGGCTTTCATCTTCTTTACCTTATTGGACCGTGATGTAGAAAACATCTTGGATCTCCTCTTCAGTGTCGTTCTCTTGGGTTTGTTGGCATGAAGATTTGCCAGTGTGGACGATGATGCGCCTCCTTACCTTCAGTGGTCCTTTTGTGTCGACCTCTAGGATTGCTTGGCGCTTCATCCTTGAAGGAATCAAGCTTCGAGCGTCGTCTTTTTCTCCTAACTCATCGAGCTTTTCTTCCTTTGGTGTTGTCTTCCTCTTTCCAAAAGGCTTACCATTATCTTCAAATCTTTCTAAAGCTGATCGTCGCAGAGGAGAGATAGTTGTGTTGCTTTGTTTCTTAGGCTTTAACAACCTTTCAAAAACAGAGCTTTGGGATGTCGGCACGTTAAGCCTCTTGAAGACAGAGGTTCGGTCTTGACCACCAATGCGATTAAGCACTGAAGTTCTTGAGCTTGAATGGCTCATCCTATCGAAGACTGACGTCCGAGGGGAGGGTTTAGGCTCTTCTTGGTCTTGTTCAATGCTCACGCTGATGTGTTGAGCGCTAGCTTTCTTCACTTTGCTTGAAATCTTCGCGGGTGCATTTGGTGTGAAGCCAAGTCCAGCTTTGTTGTTGTCAACTCCATAATCATGCTCCTTCAACTTCCTTTGAGTCTCGGTGAGGTCGCGATCTTTGTCGTTGACGGTGTTTGAAACCTTCTTTCCAAGATTTGAAGAGGAAGCAAAGTCATGCCTAGCCTTTGACATGAGTTCGTAGGCATTTGGGTTGAAGCCTTCTTCGGTCCTCTTAGTTAGAAGAGAGCTTGGTTTCACTATGACACCATGTTGCGCCTCCAGACGGTTGATGAGTCCGGCGGTTTGCAAGTTTTTCTCCTCTGCAGTCTTTATCAGCCTTGCAATTGTTTCCTTCATCTGAACCAGCTGTTTTTCAATGGAGGTAGTGCCGATAGTCATGACTTGTTCTTTGTTTGACTTGTTCTTTGTTTGAAACCATGGACTGTGCTTGAATATCTTGAACGGAGACAGAGATGAGAGGTAGAGATTGTCCCACTGGGCGTGCCAAATTTGTAAACACGGAAAATTCCTGAAACAAGAAAAAAGAATACGTGTACAAAATATATATTTGTGTTTAATGATTTTGGGGTTACAATCTCTTTGTAATTTGATCCTCTGATTCTATCTTCGTAGGGTGTAGGTTTGTGGATGAGCTGTTGATCCAAAAGGCCGTCGGGGCTTGATCTAAGGATGAACAGTTGATGAATGGATCTTCAAGGGGCGTTGGGCTTGATCTTGAAGAATGGGTGTATGAGTTTGTTGAGGTTGTTGATCCAAAGGGCCGTTGGGGCTTGATCTTAGGATGAACGATGAACACTTTCTTCAAGGGCCGTCGGGGCTTGATCTTGAATAATGGTTGTGTGGATTTCTTCAAGGGCTTTTGGGCTTGATCTTGAATGAACGGATGATGAACGATGAACACTTTCTTCAAGGGCCGTCGGGGCTTGATCTTAAATAATGGTTGTGTGGATTTCTTCAAGGGCTTTTGGGCTTGATCTTGAATGAACGGATGATGAACGGATCTTCAAGGCTTTTGGGCTTAATCTTGAAGAACGATTGGATGTGTGAATTTGTTGAGGTTGTTGATCCAGAGGGCCGTTGGGGCTTGATCTTAGGATGAACGGATGATGAATGATGAACACTTTCTTCAAGGGGCCGTCGAGGCTTGATCTTGAGTCGGTGGAAGTTCTTCAAGGGCCGTTGGGGCTTGACCTTGAAGGAGGATTTGACGAAGAACGAAGAGTGTTTTCTTGATCCTTCGGGATTTGCTTGAGAGCTTTAGAGTTTCAAAGCTTCAAGGTTTTGGTGTGATGTAAATTCCCTTCTTTCTTTCTTTTTCCTTCCTCCAAAATGAATGCCTTGGCTTCCTATTTATAGAATTCCAAAAATTGATTTTTGGATTTAAATAATCAGATGAAATAAATCATTTCTGTCAGGTAATGACACGTGTCCTATTTGATGACTTTTCCAATTTATTTCGATTTTTCGTTGAGTCACACGCTACATGTAAAATTTATGTGACACGTGAGCGTTGTAATTTTAATTATTGGTCAACATTCATTTCACCGAAATTTCGATGTCCACACAAACATATACTCCCAAATGGTCATTCTTTACCGAAGAAGGTGATGAGTACAAAGGGATTGCTAAAAATTTTCATGTTGCCTCACCAAAAGATCCATGCATGTGAAAATGATTGCAGATATAAAACCGAGGTAGATGACACAGCGCCAAGCGGTAAAAAGAGAATACCTCGGAAGGTGCTAGCATATTTTCCTATTACACCTCGCTTGCCAAGGCTTTACATGTCTGGACACACTAGTGAAGACATGTGTTGGCATGGTCTTTCTCGCCCCAAGGATGGCTTCTTAAGACATCCAGCTGATTCCTTTGCATGGAAGCAATTAGACATGAAATTTCCAACATTTGGTGGTGAAATGCGCAATCTACGTCTTGGGTTGGCAAATGACAGATTCAACCCCTTTGAAAAATGTAGCACCGACTATAGCACCTGGCCAGTATTGTTGACCATATACAATTTACCACCTAGGTTGTGTATGAAATCACCATTCATATTGATGGCTTTGTTAATACCGGGAAAAAAATCTTCGGTAAATGATATTGATGTATACCTTGAACCATTAATAGACGAGTTGAAGGTATTGTGAACCTCAGGGGTTTCCACTTATGATACATTTTAAGTAAGAGACCTTCACCAAACGAGCAGCTATTTTGTAGACTATTAGCGACTTCCTTTCCTATGGGAACTTGTCCGGCTGGAGCACATATGGGAACTTAGCATAACCTCATTGCAACTACAAGACTGAGTCGACATATCTAAAAAAGGGTAAGAAATATTATTATATGGGTCACTGTCGTTTCTTGCCCACGTCACATGTTTTTTGTCGATAGAGGAAATCCTTTAATCTTTCTGACGAAAGAGAGCAAGCACCTTCCCTGGTGACCAGATGGGAATGCCATCTGCAGGTGTCCATTTTACTGTTCAAATATGGTAAGACCTCACGGAAAAAGGTTGGAGAAAAAAGACCACCACCTAGACCAACAGTTGAGCCATGAAAGAAACATAGTATTTTCTTCAAATTGTCGTATTGGGAACATCTTGTCCTTCGACACTGCCTTTATGTCATGCATATTGAAAAAAATGTCACTAAAAGTATGGTTGCAACTCTTCTGGGTATTGTTGGGAAAAGCAAGGATAACCTGAATGCAAGGTTGGACCTAGAATTAATGGGCATGAAACTGGGGTTGCAGAGAAAATTTGTCAATGGAAAGTTAAAGATGCCTCCCGGCTCATATACTATGAAACCATTAAAGAAGGAATTGTTTTGCAAGGTTTTAGCCTCAATAAAAGTGCCTAACAATTACTCGTCAAATATTTCACGGCTTGTGCATGTAAAGGAAAAGATTGTAAGGGGACTTAAAAGTCATGATTGTCATGTTTTGATGCAACAGTTCTTTCGAATTGCTATACGCAAAAGCCTCCCAACTGGGACTGCATAGATATTATTAGAACTAAGTGCATTCTTCAAACATTTGTGTACTAAAAAAGGGTCAGTGGATGACTTTCGCAAACTTACACCAAAAATAGTTATGATCCTATGCCAATTGGAAAGGATATTACCTCATGCATTCTTTGTCGTCAATCTTCACCTCACAATACATCTTGCCAAGGAAGCTGCACTTGCAGGTCCGATACACTACAGATGGATGTACCCAATTGAGAGGTATTCCTTAACTTTTAATATGTTTCCATGGGTATTACATTTGTGCATCATACAACTTATAATAGCAAAACTGATTTTGTAGTATTTAAATTGGGTACTTGCTGACCTTGAAGAAGTATGTTCGAAATAAAAATCGACCCGAGGGAAGCATGACCCAAGGATATCTGGCTGAGGAGTGCTTATCTTTTTGTGCGATGTACTTGGAAGGCGTGGAGACATGTTTGAACCGTCCAAGCCGAAATGCAGATAGGATATGTCCTGACCATGAGGGTGACATTGACATATTTTGTGCCATCGGGCATTCACTTGGTATGCGGGAAGATTATCATCTTGACAACCACGATTGGGAAATTGCACGATTGTATGTTTTAGCCAATTGTGATAAATCAATGGAATATAGGAGGTAATTAAACTTAAATGTTATACACTGCAGTTGAATGGCCCTAAATTTTGAAACTTGACTTGTGGTTATACAGAGTGACATTGACATTATTTTCACATACAGAAATTACATGGAGAATGCTCAAAGAACTCGAGGGAGACGTGTAACCATGCTACAAGCAGAGAAAGAAGCTATTAAATCCTTCCCAGATTGGTTTGAAAAACATGTTAGTACGGAATAAGTTGATTCTACATATAATGGTTTCCTATTTATTTTCCTATTCTGAATTATGCATATGAACCTGTGTGTAAATTGTGTAGGTTAATGAATTACAACAATCAAGTGATCTAAGGGCAACTGAAGACTTGGTGACGCTTGCTAATAGACCTAGTAAGTGGTGTCAGAGATATAAGATTTTTGTATGTAATGGGTTCAGGTTCAAAGTAAGAGGCGCACAATCCAATGGGAAATGCCAAAACTATGGTGTTTTCCTATTGTCTGATGTTCAAAGTTATGCTAGCCCATGTGACCGGAACCCTATTACTGGTTTAGTAGACTACTATGGAGTTCTGATTAATGTATTTAAAATCAAGTACCATATGAAACGCACAGTGGTATTATTCAAGTGCAACTGGTTTGATGGCACTTCTAGAAATACTGGTCAGGGAGTAAAAATAGATAGATATGGCTTTACATTGGTTAACTTCAATAAGATTTCGTATGCGAGTGACCCCTTCATTCTCGCATCATAAGCACTACAAGTGTTCTATGTACAAGACCCAACTGATATTGAATGGCACGTTCCAATCAAAACAAGACCACGTGATTTCTTTGATATGTCATCAACACATGATCATGATCTGTGCGATAGACAGGATGTGGAACATGCAACTAGTGATAATGATGAGGTTCGAGGTAGAAGCGATGTAAACGCCTAAGACTTCAAAGAATGCCTGTAAAAGAATCTCACTTTTGATGAAGGTAATAGTTATAGGAAGTATTGATTCGATGAAAGTGTTGTAGGATATGGAAATATTTGTACATTTTGGCATTTAATCCTGAACCAAGCATTGCTCTGACTAATAGTTTTTTTATTCGATATTATATGCAATATATTAAACTGGTGTCTTTATGTGGCAGCTTCAGGTAGGAAGGATGACTAAAGGTGCAATGGAGGATTGGTTTTTTCCTAATTTAGATCACTACATTATATTGAAGCCTTCTAGACATAACACTGCTGCTTGTTCTTTTTTATCTCACACTCGATAATTGAGTAGTAAGAATATAATCGAGGTATGAAATGAATTGTGAATTAACCAGTTATATTGTCATGATATTTAATTAGCGTAACTGTAGCTGAATACATATAAATTAAACTAGTACACATTTTTATAATTGCAAAATACACAGAGTAGTCTTACAAAATTTTGATTCCATAAACCATCCATACATAAACAAAAATAACAGAGCAATCTATATAGTTACCAACTGCCTAGGTTCAAAATATAAACATCCATATCTTCTGCGGTGGTATAAACTGAGAAGGAATGTTTACGTAGAGCAAAAGACAAGAGATTAAGGTTGATATCATGCGTGCACTAGACATACATGAATACTAATACCACATTGTAACATCCATTCCCACCTAGGTTCAACTATTCTTACCATAAGCGTCAGCGGATGGTGATTTTGCATTCTGAATTTGAATATGGATGGCTTTCTGTTTTGCTTTACCTGTAGCACAATTCATCCAATCACAATGTTCTTGACAACCCACATATTCGCATGCAGCACACTCCTTAACAACCTTGTAAGTTTTTTGAGAATAATGAGTCTTCGTAGTACTGGTACAATCAGAATCAAAATTGAAGTGTACAACATTGTAAATCTCAATAGGATCAAAGTGATATGAATCACCCAGGAAAAAAGATGATATTATTTTCACTGTGTCACCACTAATGGAAGGTTATTTTCCACTGGTCATTAATTTCTCAGTATCACCACTGATGCAAGGTTGTTTTCCACTACTACCATGCTTCATGTAGCTGATTTCGTTGGACCAGGGCGGAAGCACATTCACACCGAAACCTGAAAGATCTGATGGAAAGTTCTCATCTTTCAAGATCACATTTTTCGCTGCCTCATCACAACGAGGATAGTAAATATTGATCAATGGATTGGGTGATTAAGAAGGGTAAACGAGCATGTTAGAGCCATACGAAAAGTCGTTCCATTCACCCCAAGCAATAATTGTCTTTGCAGGGGATTCAAACTGCTGATTGGCACCTGACTGCAGTGTAGGGTTTTGCTCGTACTTGACTTCGACATGAAAGTTAGCCTCTAGGTAACACCAAAAATCAGGATCTTCATGATTGGCAGTGAGTACAGGTACAAGGTTTTCCTGGGTGGGAACCTTGGTTGCAGTGATATTGGTTGGGGCAAGCATCATGGGACCAATTACTTCATGATCAACCGCAGGAACAAAAGGTTCACTTGTGTTACAAAACAACTGTATGCGAGCGTTTGGGAATAAAGGGGCCATTGGTGTTTTGAGAGTTTTTGAAACTGCTGTAAGTCCAAAAAACTCTTCATGGTTGATATTTATAATTGACATTAGAATGGAGGGCAAGGCACTTGTAAGTTCACACCCACTTAGTGTAAAAAAAATTAATTAGGGTGTCAACAATTAATAGTCCGGGATGCTCCTTACAAAAGCACCGAACTTTGACCACACAATGCATATGCCAATCTCATCAACCATGAATTCAAAATCTGCTAACTCACCGACTGCCAAATTATTTAATGGGTTGCCAATTTTTTTATTTGGTAATAGCAACACCTGGCAAGTTTGTGTGGTTAGGGGCTTACCTTCATAAGAGTATATCAATTATTTAATGGTTTTACTAGGGATTACTAAGCGGGAAGACTTCCTGCTCGCCTTAACTATCTGCAAAAATTTGAAGATTGGATTTCAAAAAGGAAACATGTATGGCTTAATAGATATCACTTTATTCACTTTACTTGTTTAATTGCATCAAGCTATCAACTCAAACAAGAAAATATCTTAAGGGCACGGAGATTTCATTGAAGCCATTTTAGGAGGTATCTACTACTCTTCTCTTCTTACCAGAAAATTAACGGAGGTATTAAATAGAAATACTTTTGTTTACAATTGTTAATTTAACACACTTGTCTTGTGTTTACATGATAGGTAATTACGAAGGTACCGTGGGTCAACAACAATAACTTACTTGCATCAATGTCAATTGACGATGGCTTCGAAACTCAACCACCGGCATTCAACTTGATGGAACATGACCACATAGATCATTTCATGGTTGCAAATAATGTCGAAGGCGTCGTGGATGAACATCAACGTATGACCCATAGAGCATAGGCTCCTAGGGGAATAAATAGGCCACGATAGGCACCAAATGGTACAAAGGAGCTAATGAAATTTAATGAGAAAGGGTAGCCGGTAGAGCCTCCTCATACTGTTGCTAGATTTTGTAGGTTCTTAGGAATGCTTTCTCAAAAAGCATCATATTTTCCAATTAACATAGTTGATTAAAGGCATTTCTATAGGGCTTCAAACATGGATCGTGCTTGGCAGAGGATTAAGGTAAATCAACAGAAGAGGCATTAATGGTTGGCTGGCTTTCTTATATATATAGCTAGTTATTTCATTGTCTTTTAGTTTTAACCCTCGGATAAAAAAAAACCCCCACAAAATGCCATCACATGGGCTTTTATTTACTTTGTCAACAAGCAAGTTGAAACCATAAGTTTTTAATTATGATTAATTCATTCCAAACTTACTTTGACCTCAACTGCTATTATCCATACACAAGTTTAACTCTTCATTAGTTATGTCAATTATTTTGCAGTTGGTCACTCATAAAGGAGCACTAGAACATATTACGGTTAATTGTGATATATTTGAAATAAGATGCCCCAATTACTTAGTAAGAGGCTCCATATACAATTAGAATAGGGTCCACAGCACATTATGCACCACTAAAAGGCAACATCCATGCAGATTGGTGATGTGCAAGATGGCTTCTTTTAACTTTGTCTCCTTTAATTTTAATTTGTTTTAGTAGAAAAATATTTGAAACCTACTGAAGGGGTATTACAAAGTAATTGTACATATTCATATTTCATATATTAAATGATGGTGCATAATTAACAATAGCATATATATGTACATGGGCAGGGGACTCTTGATTGGCCAGATGCTATAACACTAGAATTGGAGCCAAAAATTCAGCGGGTTTGTGAGAAGAAGTTGAATGATAGATGGAAGAATTACAAGGCAAACCTCAAGAAGGCATACTATACTCCATGCATGCACTCACCATTAGCGGAGAGGTTCCATTGTCATGATGGTCGTGTCAACCAAGGCCAATAGAAATTGTTAGTGCAGCTATAGGATACCGTAGATGCTCAGGTGCTACACACAAGCAACAAATGTTCTTCCCTTTTTATACACCATAAATGCTTCATTTAGTTATGACATATTACGGATGATAAATGTATGGATTGTATGTATTGGAAATTAGGATGAATTTCCTTTCACATAGCTCTACTAATGCATGCTAAACTTGACATATGCAGAAGTGTGCTACATTATGTAGAAAGAATAGGAAGATCCTACAAATAAATCACACGGCTGGAACCAAGACTTTTGCGCAAATCAGACAAAAACATGTAAGGCTCTTCCAAGTGTTCTGTGTTATGGTAACTTAAGTACATGTTAGTGCAAATGGAATCAAGATGCCGGTTGATGTCAAGATATGAAATAATGTGGAAATTAGTTGTTTGACATTTTATGTTAATAGGAACAAGTAAATGGAAGCAAACCGGACTACATTACATTCTTTACGCTGACACATACTGGAAAAAATGGGGAACCAGTGGATACTCGGCCAGCTGCAATAATTGTAAGTATGCCATCAATTATCTGCTGCTACTATTTATATGTAGACGAGATATATAAAAGGTTTGTCGATTTTGAACAATCAGGTGTTTTAGATTAATTGTTATTTAGTGTCAGTGAAACAAAGAGTATAAGCCAACAACAGCTTGCATTAGTGAATACAGTGAAGTAATGAAAGAGATTCTCGTGCATATGAGTTTATTGGTATGCACTATAGCCTGAAGAACAACACAATCACTCATAGCACACATATAATTGAGAAACATGGTTGGAATATCTTTGATTTAGAAGGCTTTCAAATGTATATAGAGTGCATATACATTAACAATCAATCTTGGCAAGTACTTGCAAGATGATTTCAATACAAAGCTGAAACAGTACGAGGATAGGAATGAGATCATAACTGATGAGGTTCACCATATTGTGTACACTGATGTATTGGGGCTTGAGAGAAACAACCATGTAAGAGGGTTTGGGATAGGGGTTGTGAGGTCTAACGTGCCAAGTATTATAATTGAGAAAAAAGGGAATTTGTAGAGAGGTTGAAGCAATTAGAGCATCATATGAAGAGCAAAGAAAAGCTGCTAATATTGAAATTGAGAGACTTAGGATGAAGGCAAGTGAGAGAGAGGAAAGGCAAAGGATTGAGTCAGAAAATGGGCTTGCACAATTGAGGAAAGAGCATACCGATTCAATGATGGCACACAACAGACGAGTGGAATTGGAAGTGAAGAACATGAAGCGTGAAATGAGGGCTGGAATTATGTTCGCGTTAATAGGAACCAAATGGAGTTAATGTGACTCAAGTTTGTGTCAATAGAATTGAACAAATGACTAGTTTGGAGATCCAAGCAAGTGGAGAAGTTGAAGATAAAGGTTTTGTTGTGCTGCAGAACATTGGCAGATGATGAGATAGGGTATCGTCCATACATGGTGAATGTCACTGGCATCAGTAAGTGAAAAGTTAACTGTGATCCTTTTTGTGAATTTTGCTTGATGTATATAGTACAAATGCCATAAGGAAGGCATAGAACCAATTGGGCAGATTTTGTTAGTTATCAATTTGATGTTGGTGGATTTGCATAAGTGCATAGGTGTTATAAAATGTAACATCATCACCCTTGGGTACTTGGTTGTGTTGGATACAAAGTTTGGTTGGTTGGAAATGTAAATCCTTTTGCAAATTTAAATTTCATGTGAATTTTATATGTTGAAGTTGAGTTTTAATATAGTACAGTGGCCCTATTACTAAAATGCATGATTCTCCAATTTGAACCTACTAGCCATTTGGGATGCTATAGATTCACACCAACTTTCGTGTCTATACTTTAAAAGCCAATTATCCTAATACAGACACATAGGATTGGTGTGTGTATGAGTATGAAAGGTACCAATGTTAGTCTCAAATCTAGCCACTAATAAGAGGGACAATGAGATATTTTGAATTTTAGAAATAATTATAAAATATAAAAAAAGTTGTACTACTCACATACACACCAATGCAATATTGGTAGCCATTGTTACAATAGAATCCTCTACATAGACCATGTTCTCTAGTTTAGTGGCTGCTTGGTGGCCATTGAGGTTTGCCACCAATGAAAGTGTCCACACTTGACAATAGACACCAATGAAAAAGGTGGCTTTTAGCCAAATTGCTAGTAGTGTGAAAACATTACGAGCCCTAGAACGCTGATTCTACACCACCTGTAAAAAATATATCCGTCTTTTATAAGTGAAAGCACAAGACATCATAGTTGTATAATTAAAATCATGTATAACTTGAATGTTCAGTACAATTTTACATATAATTCAAGCCAGACTACTTTTAAACAAAACAACAAGTGGAATACCGATAACTTGGTAGTTGGTACACATTCTTGTGCTTGTTCTAGGTTTGCTTATATAATCAGGAAACACCAACAACCGGTTATCCTCTCAAAAAGTACACAAAGTTGACAATCAGAGTCATGACAAAATTTCACGACTCTTTGAAAGTGAAGACTTTTCCTGGAGGATGTCATTGCATATAGCATACGGCTAGACACAATATACATGATGGAACAACTTAAAAATGCCAAGACAAGAAAATAGTAAGAGATGGAAATCTAAAGAGTTTAGTCCTTAAGTCCAAGTCAGAATGCTTCTATCTAAACATTTAGACAAAAAAAAAAATACAGGTATGGTTTCAATGCTACATAATGCAAAAGGTATTTTAGCCTTTAGAATTGATTTCCACAACTGTTTAGATCTTCTATTGTTCGCCCCCTAAATTAGCCATGGGCATCGCAGACATGCCGGGAATTTACTCGAACAGGGAACTGGCGGGTTGCGAGCGTGCCACTACTAGATGCAACTAGTATACGAGATTTGAATGATTGAGATTGCGCTTGAGTTCGACTTCTAACCAAGAGATGGTGCCATTGAGTGGGAATGGCTCAAATCAAGGTTCTTTCTTTGCCTTAAAGATAAGGACTTTACTTTTATAGAGAAATGTAACAACATGTAAATGGTAGGGTTGCTGGAACTGCAACTGACGGAGGAAAGTAAATGACTGGTATTATAGATTGCTTGTGAACTAAATGACTAGAAATGAGTTGTACATAAACTATAAAGGAAATCGATACTATCGGGTGAGTAGCAGAGCTAATAAACTAGACAAAAGATAGCTTTTCTAAGGAATCTATTGCTTAAAAGAACTGGGATCTAGGCTAATTACGGTTTTTGGATGCAAATCTACCTTAAGAGTAGAGTTTGTATGTTTGTTTGTTTGATTGGTTGAGGGTCCTTGTCTCTGAGGCCTCTTCTTCCTTTTATAGGCGAATTAGCCCAACTGTTGTGACTTTGCTTTTGCCCGAAAGCATTCGGAGGGTAGTGACTCATCATTTTTTTACTTGTATTACCACTAAAAACTGTTTTTTGGCTGATTGTAAGTTAGTCTCCATCACTTGACATTTAAATCATAAACACATGGTCTATGCATTAATAAGGAGACGCCAATTTGTCTCTGGGCCTGGTGCTGGGCTTCGGGCAAGTCTTCTTTTAATTGGCATATCTGGGCTTCTTTATTCTTACAGCCCAATGTTCAAATATTAACCCAAACAGTGCCCCTTTTAATCATTGTTGAGTCTACAACCCAAGACGCTAATAATGATTAAACAGTCGTCACACGCTTTCACTCGAGACTTGCACCATTTAAAGCGACCGTTGGTTAACTAAAACCCTTGCACTAACCCATGAACTCCATCGTTAAGTAACCGCTCACTATATAATTCTAACTTAAACTCCTCGGCAAAGTATCTTAGCCATTTCAAGCCTTCAAATTTCTAGAACTTCCCAGAATCCTCAACTCTATCATAATTTCTTGAAATTTCTTCTTGCTCTTCAGTTCTTGCCTTCTAATTCCGATTTTCTTCCCATCTTCTCCTGAAGATCATCCAATGGCACCCAAAGTTGCTCGAATTCAATTTCTTGTGAGACTAGTGAGGGGATTTCCACCATGCCCCGCTTGCTCAACAACCTTCATCGCCCTCGGGTAGGCCTGCAGACTTATCTTTTCTTCGAGGAGGGAAAAGTGCACTCATTGGGACCTGCATGGACTTCTATGGCATTGAGGAGTAGCCGAGTAGCTTTAATTGCACTGGTAAATCCCACTTGTTCACATAAAGCTGTCCTTCCTTGCACTGATATCCACAAGCCCAGACTTCTCCATAGCTTCTGCCTTCTTGATCACTTCATCATCCTATGTGTATGCTTCGGGATCAACTACCATGACCTTGTTGGTTTTAGGACCAACGTCACGGACTTTGGTAGGACTTGTAGAGAAAGGCGCTGCTATGGAGGCAAGGATTACAAAGGTGTCTTTTGACATTGAGAGGTTAGAGGAGTAAACCAACCAGTCTTTACCAGAAGATTAAATAGGTGAAGAAAATAAATGTTGAAGTTGAGGATGCTGAAGCACAGTTAGCCAATCTAGGATAGTTACCTTAGCCAAAGATATAAAACTATTGAGTTGTTTCTTATGTAACTTCAACATTTAATGAAATGCAAAAGACTTCTTTAATCTTCTTTAGCTTGCATTTCCTCCTTGAAAATCAATTGTGATGAATATATACGCTAACTTTAGATCTTTCACAATATTTACACTAATTCAATGTAGCAATCCCTAACATCCCACAATGTTGTGTGGTATTTCTTTAAAAACTTAGCATTGATTGGATGCCTCTACAAGCTTCCTTCCAAATTTACGAAGTAATATCCTCTTTTGTCTAGCACTTGATTAATAATGAAAGAACCCTTCCAAGTCAGGCTCCACTTTCCAAAGCCTCTTATTTGAGCTCCCAAAGGTAGAATTTCTTTCCATACTAACTCTCCTTCCTTGAAGGTCTTTAATTTTACCTTCTTGTTGTATGCTCAGGCAACAGCTCTCTTCCCCTCTTGAATTTTATCTAGGGCTTCAATTTGGGCTATATCTAGATCTTCAACTCCTTAACATATAACCTGAATATATTCTTCACTGTGTAGCCCAAATTAATTTTGAATCTTAACAGAACTCACATTAATTTTCATGGGGAGTATAGCATCTTGCCCAAAAGTCAAGGCATAAGGAGTAGTTCCAGTTCCTACCCTCTTGGATGTTCTGTGAGCTCACAAAGTGTCTCCCAACTTCTCATGCCACTTCTCTGGACTATCTGCCACCATTCTTTTGATAATGTTCACCAAGACCTTGTTGCGAGCTTCTGCTTGACCATTTAACTTGGGGTAATAAGGACTAGATTAGATTGCTCTTATCTTGAACTTACTTGCAAACTCATCTACTTCTCTTAAAATAAAAGATAACCTGCGGTCTATAACAATTGTCTCGAGCACCCCAAATCTATGTAAGATTTTGGTTTCAATGAACTTGTTGACTGCAGTTGAAATGATAGTCTTCACAGGAAGCTTTTACGCACTTGGTGAAGTAATTCGTTGCCACAATTATGAACGTGTGCTATTTGCTAGAGGTTGGGCGAATCTGCCCAATAAAGTCCATTGCCCATCCTCTGAAGGGCCAAGGCTTGACCATGGGGTTCAAGGGTACTGAGGGCATATGTTGGAGAGGTCCATGTCTTTGGCATTCTTCACACCCTCAGGCATAAGCTTTGCAGTCTTTCTTCATCTCGGGCCAAAAATAGCCATATCTTCTAAGCAACCATCTCATCTTAGTTCCAACCTGATGTACCCCACAGATTCCTTCATGTACTTCAGCCATTACCCTCATTGATTCTTCCTGGCCTAAGCACTTTAGCAAAAGTCCATCTAGAATCTTTCTTAACATAGCTTTACCCCCACAAAACATACTTAGTTGCTTGTCGTCTATTTTTCTTACTTGTGGGGAAGGATGGATCTTCCAAATATTGAACAATAGGTGTCCTCCAATCCTCTAACTTTATTTCTTTAGTCATCACATCTAAGTTGAATCCTCATTCAAAGATAAAAGGGATATGCCTTTTCTGCATTTCTACATCCCCTTCAAACTTTCTTTCTTGGATCTATGCTCCAAAAGCCAATTGTGCCATCTCATTGGCAATTGCATTTGACTCTTTAGGGATATTGCTGACTGATATTTCATTGCCCCAAGAGCTCAATAGTTGTGTAGATGCCAAATAGTAACCTGTCATGGTGATGTGTCTGCATTTGTATTCTCCATTTAACTGATTGATCACTAATTCTGAATCACCAAACACCTCAACTTCAATTGCTCCTAACTCTATTAATATTTCCAGGCCAATTATCAATGCTTCATACTTTGCCCAATTGTTGGTAGTCTTTTGATAATCCAGGAAGAATGAATAACAATAGTGCGTTCCTCTGGGATCAAGGATGGCAATCTCGGCTCCAATAGCATTTTTAGAACAAAAACCATCAAAATATGGTCTCTAATGAGTGATCCAGAGGTTATTTATTCTTTTTATCTTTTGCTGGATCCATTCTTCTCTGCCCGAGAAAGCTCTGTTTGGTGGGATCCACACATTGGCTACCTCCAGAGTTCCTGGGATGTTGATAATCTCTTCTTAAGACTCTTGGTGCTCAGCCAAGAAGTCTGCAATTTCTTATCCCTTGATCACTCTTTGAGGCACATATTGAAAGCTGAACTCTGATAGTGCTAGAATGCACTTTACAATTCTCCCAATTAGCATTGTTTTTTACAGCATATGCTTAAGCACATCTGTCTTGGCAATAATGTGGATGTGGCAAAGCAACATATAATGCCTTAGTTTGCAAGCAGTGAAGTATAGAGCCAAGCATAACCTCTCAACTAATGTATATCTTGTCTCTACCTCAGTAAGGATTATACTGAGGTAGTATATTGATTGTTCCTTCCCACTTTAAAGGCTTCCCCCTTTGAGGTGGCATGAACACTGGTGAAGAGGTCAAGTAAGCCTTTATTCTGCCAAAAGCCTCTTGGTGTGGTGGACCCCACTCAAGCTCTTCTTTGTCTTTCAATCTTAGCAGAGGAGTTAGTGGTTGAATCTTGTCCACCAAGTTAGCAATGAATCTCCTTAAGAAGTTGATCTTTCCCAGCAGCCTTTGCAGTTGTACTTTATTGGTGGAAGGAGATGATTCTGTTATTGCCCGAGCTTTGTTCTTGTCAATCTCTACACCTCTTTGATGAACAAGGAATCCCAAAAAGTTGCCCGACCTAACCCCGAAAGCATATTTCTTTGGATTCATTTTTAGATTATGGATCCTTATTCTTGTTAAAGCTTGTCTGAGGTCTATCAAGTATTGTTCTTCAGTTTTAGACTTCATCACGATGTCATCAACCTAGCAGCCTTTGCAGTTGTATTTTATTGGTGGGAGGAGGTGATTCCGTTATTGCCCGAGCTTTGTTCTTGTCAATCTCTACACCTCTTTGATGAACAAAGAATCCCAAAAAGTTGCCCGACCTGACCTCGAAAGCACATTTCTTTGGATTCATTTTTAGATTATGGATCCTTATTCTTGTTAAAGCTTGTCTGAAGTCTATCAAGTATTGTTCTTTAGTTTTAGACTTCATCACGATGTCATCAATGTATACCTCCATGATATGACCGATTAAGTCATGAAAAATGGCATTCATCGCTCTTTGATAGGTTGCACCAGCATTTTTGAGCCCGAATGGCATGACTAAGTATTCATATGCTTCCACATGACTTGGGCACCTAAAGGCTGTTTTGTGTATATTTTCTTTAGCCATTTTTATCTGATTATAACGGGCATTCTCATCCATAAAAGATAGGACTTTATGTTTGGCAACTGCATCTATGGATAAGTCAGCCATGGGCATGGGATATTCATCTTTAGGCGTAGCTCCATTTATGTTTCTATAGTCAACATAACATTGAACTGCTTTCGTTATAGCTTTCAATACGGGTACAATGTTGGCCAACCACTTGACATATTAGGCAGGCCTAATAAATCTAATATTTACTAGCCTTTCAATTTCTCCTTTGACTTTCTCCTCGATCTCCTTTGACATCCTCTGTGGTGCTTGCTTTACAGGTTTATATTCCTCCTTAATAGGCATCATGTGTTCTACTAGGGTTGCATCTAAACCTAGCATCTCAGTATAATGCCAAGCAAAACAGTTTTTGAACTCATGCAAAAGGTTGACTATCTTTGCCCAATCTTCCACTTCTAATAGGCCATTAACCTGTATAGGCCTTGGATCTTCCTTAATCCTTAAATCAATAGTCTTCAAGGGGTCTTGCACCTCTGGTGGTGGCTTGTCAAGTTATACACATAAAAACTCGACTAACTCTGGATTATTGGGCAAGTCTTCTAGCCTGTCCAGGTCATATATACATTCGGCCATTTGTATGGCTGCTTCCAACTCTCTTCCAAAAAACTTTTCTTCACCTCGGTTCTGGCTGCTTAAAGCTTCTTCCCCTTGTTCGTCAGCCAAGCTCTCCCTTTCTTGCTTCTTCTCTCTTCCATACATCAACAGTCTTTTGATTAAGGACCTGACTGCAACTACTTGGTCATTTCTTCTTTGTTCTATCATTACCGGTGTTGGGGAGTTGGGATAATATGTGGCCTATCCCATTCTTCCTCTTTTGGGCCGTCAACTTAGTCGAGCGACTATTCTTATCAACTCCTAAGCATTGAAGAATCCCAACACTGGGATTGTAAAAGCCGACTTCTGCCACATTAGTAGTGGGGAGAAATGACCGTGACTCGACCTCCACCATTTCCTAAAACCCTGGTTCCATGGCTCCCTCCTCATGGTAAACTGCTACATGTTGGTGTATGGAGGAAGGCACATAGAGACTCTGAAGAATCTAATCACGGCCTAGTAAAGCTCCATAAGTGGAAGTGTTGTCCACCACGAAAAAGGCTAGTATGATTTGCTTGGAACCTAAGTCAACCTCCAGGGGCAATATCCCATGAGTTCTAGCGATGGCTCCAGAAAAGCTAGAAACTCTTGAAGGGCAATCCCTCCAGATGAGCAGTTACATAAATAGGCTTGAGATGGTTGGCTAGGATCAAACTTGGGTGACTAAAGACCATTCTATCTGAGTATACTCTTTCAGGCTCTTTCTTTATGAGCTCAGGCAAACCTATTATGCCCGACTCCTATTTTCCTGCCTCTTCAACACTAACATGTGCCATCATAGGTTCTGTTGCCAAGTAATCACCCTCCATTGCGGCAAGTTGATCATGCTTGGGACAAAACATGGCAGATAAAACATATGTCATGTTTACATGGAAGTTGCTAGGTTCAAGTAAGTCATTCTCCTTACCCCCAATGTGGCCCATAAATTCATCTAACCAGGCTTATGTTTCTTCGGGAACTTCGCAAAGAGTATCGATCAACAAAGGTGAGGGTATCCCCTTCTCAGGTGAGATAGTTCCAAAACATATGGGTTCTGGGCTCCATCTTGGGGTTGGCATCATCACCATATCTTCTTAAGCTCTCCTCAAGATTTTGTACTTTCCTGGATGAGGGTTTTGTGGCACATGATCTCATTCCCCCTCAGTCTTGTTATTTGCCTTTTCTACCTCTTTCTTGCTCTTCCACTGAAGTTGATTTCTTCCCCCATGAGGTATTTTCTCAAACTTCACATTCTTAGAGGTTTCTGAGGTAGTGGGGATTTGTAATGAGTTCATGTGGGTTTTGTGCCGCCTCTGAACTCTCCTAATCATAGAGGCTCCCATTTCTTTGACGGGTATCCCATCATTTCCAACCATATACCATTTCCGCCCGAGTCGGGCATGATTCTTCTTCGTGACTGGATTCACTATCATTTCCCTTCTTCTGACATGTCCATCGACATAGCTTGGCTGGGGTGGCCTCATATCCACCCATCTTGGTATTTTGGCTTCTCTGTCCTCCACCTCTTCAGAGGCTTCATAATTTCTAAATACCTCTGATAAGCCCTTTGATTAAGAATCTTCTCCCAACCTTTGGAAAACATTCATGGAGGTCTCTTTCTCAGCTGTCCGTAAGATACTTATTCAGGCTTCTTGTTCTTCTTTGTCTCTTCTTTTGATCAACTCATGATCAATGATAGCTCATGATGCTGGTACTTCTAACTCACATTCACACTGACAATTACTGCATAATACTACTCCTTTGACTATGGTTGTTTTGGGCTTCTCGGGCAACTTGATAGCTCCTTCTGTTGGCCTATCAACTTGCCTCCTTTCTGCTTTGACTTCACATGTAGCCTTCCCTTTCCCTTTCTCAGCCCATGTCAAGTTGATCATGTTTATTGGGGCTTCTGGGAAGGGATCCGTGTCAATCATCATATTGGCTTGTGGTTTTTCCAGCAACAACTTTCCTTTCACTATAAGGTCTTATATCCAATCCCTAAACTAGACATAGTTGGTTATGGAGTGATTGAAAGTATAATGTAGCTTGCAATACTTTTTCCCTCTTAGTTCCTCTAGTTATGGCATCTTTTTGGTTTTGTCGGGCACAATCACTCTTGCTTGTACAAATTCTTCATAGATCTCCGAGGCCTTGGTTAAATCAAAGGAATAACTCTAGTATTTAGGGGGCTTCATGAGGACAAATCCATCATTCATCACCACTTTCTGATCCTTGACTGGTTGGACTAACCACTTCACTATTAAAGGTTTAAAGGGGGTAGTCATCTCTGTTGCACACATGTCCATTCATTCTCTTCTATGGCCATCACTTTCTTCTGGCTCTGCCTTTTCAAACTCCACTTTGTGAATTGTAGCTTTGCTTTTGTAGAAAGAATGAGCTTTAGATGAGTTTTTCACTTGTTGTTCTTCAAGCAACAGATTCTCATACTTTGTGGCAACAATCACCAACTCTTGCAACTCTTAGAACTGTACATCATAGAACTTCTTCCTCAATGGCAGCCTCAAGGCCTTCTAAGTAATGGACATAAGTTGGTCATGATTGATAGGGAATTGGCACCTCATTCTTGTCCTTCTAAACCTCATCATGAAGTCCTCTGTAGATTCATGTTCATATTGCTTTACCTCCACTAGGTCATTGATAGACATCTCGGGCTCCATCCTATAAAACTGCTCATGGAAAGCCATCTCCATTTGCCCCCAATTAGCAATAGAATTTGGAGGCAATAGAGAATACCATTGAGATGCTAGGCTAACCAATGAGTTCCCAAACAATCTTAACTTATAATTAGGATTGTCTTCAAATGCCACGCAATGGTTGGAGAACTTGAAGATATAGTCTTTAGAAGATACACTGCCATCCTCCCCACTAAAAGTGGGAAACGTGGGCATCTTGAAGTTGAGTGGAAAAGGGTTCTGCTCATTAATATACTCCGGGTATGGCTTCTAGTAAGTGATTCTGAACAGCGGGTGAGCCTTAGGTTGGGCATTTTGGGCCACCATCCTCCTCAACTTGGTTAACTCGTCTCTGAGTTATTGGTTAGTTGCATTGTATTATGAAGTATGTGGAGGTTCCCACTTCGAGCTGTAATCATTGCCCAAGAAAATCTCCTTCCTTGGTTCGGGCTTCCTCCATTTAGCATATCCTCCTTTACTGGCCAATAGTGAAAGCCTGTAAGGAAGAGGCTTGTCTGCCTTAGTACATTCACCTTTTCCACTAGGCTCTCTAATTGACTGAGGCATCCCATACTTCATTCTTTCTTGCTTGCTCTGCCCCCTACTATCTAGTGAAAATAATAGGGGGTCGGGCAACTCCACATCTAGGATTTCCTTCAACACTGGCAGACTAGTTCCAGATCTTTCCTTGTTTTTTCCTTTATCCCTTTTTTCTTCAAGCAAAAGAAACAGGGGAATAACTAGTTCTTTCTCAGGATTAGCTCATTTCATCATTTCCATGGCATAACCATTTTTTGGAGTAGAGAACTCCAGATCTAATCTTCTTTGCAAACTCCCTGTTAAAGAACAGGGTCTGCTTACTTCTGCTCTGGTTTCCAGAGTGATTTTCTCCATACTTTTCAGCACTTGTACCATGGTGGCTTGCAAATCTTCATTGGTCACATTTCCCCCTGACTTCTCAAATGAAGTCGGGCTTCCGAGAATATTTGGCCCTTGCAGGGAAGGAAAATCCTCTGGATGATTTGTCATGCTTGACCTTGGTAGACACTGGGGTGGCCCGTATTCTGTGTTCCACCTGAAGGTTTTCTCCTTCCTTCTTCTTCTTGGCATACAAGACTATGAATGTCCCACCGAGCTTGCCAAAACTATGTTCGCCCCCTAAATTCGCCATGGGCATCGCAGACATGCCGGGAATTTACTCGAACAAGGAACTGGCGGGTTGCGAGCGTGCCACTATTAGATGCCGTTAGTAGATGGGATTGGAATGATTGAGATTGTGCCTGAGTTCGACTTCTAACCAAGAGATTATGCCATTGAGTGGGAGTAGCTCAAATCAAGGTTCTTTATTTGCCTTAAAGATAAGGACTTTACTTATATAAAGAAATGTAACATGTAAATGGCAGGGTTGCTGGAAGTGCAACTGATAGAGGAAAGTAAATGACTGGTATTGTAGATTGCTTGTGAACTAAATGACCAGAAATGAGTTGTACATAAACTACAAAGGATATCAATAATACCAGGTGAGTAGCAGAGCTAATAAACTAGACAAAAGATAGCTTTTCTAAGGAATCTATTGCTTAAAAGAACTGGGATATGGGCTGATTACAGCTTTTGGATGCAAATCTGGCTTGAGAGCATAGTTTGTATGTTTGTTTGTTTGATTGGTTGAGTATCCTTGTCTCTGAGGCCTCTTCTTCCTTTTATAGGCGAATTAGCCCGACTGCTGTGACTTTGCTTTTTCCCGAAAGCATTTGGAGGGTAGTGACTCATCATCTTTTTACTTGTATTACCATTAAAAAGTGTTTTTTGGCTGATTGTGAGTTAGTCTCCATCACTTGACATTTAAATCATAGACACACAGTCTATGCATTAATGGGGAGGCGCCAATTTGTGTTTGAGCCTAGTGCTAGGTTTCAGGCAAGTCTTCTTTTAATTGGCATCTCTGGGCTTCTTTATTCTTGCAGCCCAATGTTCAAATATTAACTCAAACATCTATTTTCAATTTCAGTGTCCATTTTCTGTATCATTGAATACCACGTAGTATAGAATAAAATTCCAAAATATGATAGGACAAACTCCACAAATGATAACATTCCTCCGAACACACTGATCTCAAGTACAAAAAAATATCTTACGGTGCTGCTCTTTGGATGGCACTAATCGTGTTCCTACTCAAGCATTAGCGAATCAAAAGAGGAACAAGGCCGAAACGACCTTCTTCGTCAATGCTTACATACCTTAAAACATATTTTCTCCAATAAAAACATGGATTTTTTCTCATTATTATAGCAGAACAACAAACCATTACCAACCCTTATTTTCACGTTCTCTAGTCTGCGCAAGTGCTACGGCAACTTTAGCACCAAGAAGTGCATTGTTCTTCACCAGTCCAATGTCTAAATGTTGGTTACCTAACTGACTTGATAATGAAGAAAGCTGGAGTGTCATCATAAAATTAATTGGCAATATGAGAAGTAGTCCAACCAACCTTATATAAGAACATATAAGGTCTCTCCTCTCATCAATGTGGGATTCATTCTCAACTCGTCCCCTCACATAACACATGGACAATACTACGGGGTGACGTGGATCACATGTGGCCGTTTGACTTCACACGGGGGACAACCTGCCCTAATACCATAAAGAAAGTTAGGATTCTACTATAAAACCAATTGGCAATATGAGAAGTAGCCCAACCTCTTATAAGCATATACAAGGTCCCTCCTCTCATCAATGTGAGATTCATTCTCAACAGATAAATCGAACATATGAAAAAAATTACATAAAATTTCATGAGAATTTCATCTTAATATAGCCTCCTATATACCTTAGGCTTGAATGAGTCAACGCCATATGTAAGGAGTTAGAAGATGAATCCAACATTGTTGTGCAAAGAAGAATAGATAAAGGATACTCGAAGCCAGTGAAGCTTCTCCAGTCAGCTCCTTCACTCTCTTGAGTAAGAATGGAGTTGCATCATTTCCTATTGTGCTCTTATCCCTGAGAAGACAACTTCAATTAGCATATATAAGGATATAACATTTCACTGAAGATTATTGTTGACAAGAACACGACGTTTTACCTAGCTTCTTCAGGGGCTTTCTGTATTGCAGACTCAATTAAACTTCCAGAAGCTGAGTGCTCTTTAGGAATTAGCACCGCAATCAAAATTCCACCTCCAAGCTCAAGTTTCAGATTTGCATGTGTGTGTGTGTGTGTGTGTGTGTGTGTGTAAGAAAGGCGTATTACTGTAAGTTGTACATATAATTTATAGGAAGAAAGATGAATTGACTTTGTAACTTGCCTATAAGCTGAGCAGTCTTGTGGAGTATCGACATGGCAAGGCAGGTATAACAGGCAAATGATCGAATAAAAGAAAGAACAAAAAATTGGTCCTTATGAAACTGTTAACATAATTGGTGCAACCTATAGAATTGTCAGAGAGCTGGGCCGAAAGCCCACTTTCAACGTCAATATTGTTACTAATTTAGAATTATCAGATAGTCGGACCGTATGCCCACTTTCAACAACACAGATATTGTTCTTAACTTTTCAACAACATCGATATTGTCCCTAACTTGGTAATTATCACTGCACAATCCCATGTGGGGTGTTTTATTATAAAATGCCGAAGTATTAATTGGCGTGGAGTTAAGATATTTACACTGTTCTTTTCTCACAGATACGGCCAATGTGAGATATTTCTACGCAACCCTTTAAAGCTGTTTGCGCACACGTACTTTTTTCGTTCCATGTGTTATCACGCCAGAAGTTTTCTATATTTGACACTTTCTCCATCCAAAGACAAATTTCTTTGATTTTGGCCCAGTTTAACAAAACAAATACAAAATGATGATTCCATTAGTTCTAACAGTAGCCCATTTTTCTATGAGTTGAGGATTGAATCTATCGTCAGCCCCTCCCTCCCATGCCAACTGTGATGAGGTTCGTGCAGTTTGACCATTTTGATCGCACTGATAGAGAGGCTGATGCCCATTTTAATCAAGGACAATTTTTCATCGTCCTACTAAGGTGATTATGAAAAAAGCTGCTATTAAAAAAAGCTGGGAGCTGTTTTTGTGTTTGGTAAACACTCAGCTTCAGCTTTTTATCACAGTTTTGGATGAAAAAAAGCCAAAAACAAGAAGCTGCAAAACCTAGCTTTGAAAAACCGGCTTTTTTTCACATCTGTTTTACATAAAAGTTTACCAAACACTCTAATACTGCTTTTTTTTTTCAAAAGCACTTTTACAAAAAAGTTTACCAAACACTCTGCTGCTTTATTTCACAGCTGCTTATTCTCACAGCACAGCAGAAGTAGCTTTTTTTCAAAGCACATCAATACCAAACCAGCCCTAAGGAATATGGTTATCGAATCCGAGTTCAGCCTGACTTTGACCCATATTTGAGTAACAGTGTTGTTTGAACTCATAAAACTAAGCACATAACTGACACTCTTTAATACAGAGGTCAAACACAGAATACGGAGCGTGATATCAAATTTGTGTGCTATTTTTTAATTAAAAGATAAAAAAAAATTACAATGAGGATCCTTTAGAAATTTGTGTGCTTAACCCCCTAAAAAAAAAAAAAAAAAAAAAAAAGAACTATTGCTCTAGTAACGGTTGGCCTAGGATCCTTATGGAGGCTTCGTACCATCATCTTCAACATTCAAAAACTAGCTTGTCCATTTCTTTTCATCAATTTTCGTCATGTACTTCATGAGGTTAACTTCATTGTTGATGTTCTCGTTTTGATTGTGTCACACTTTTGGTGATAATCAGCTTTGGATACCCTGTCTTCCGAAGGAAGCTCTTGCTCGGCAAATGTGAGATTTCATTTATTATTCTGGACACCTAGTTATCCTAAGATCAAATCCAATGGTTGGGTTAAAACTCAAAACTTCAGTTTTAAACTCGCCCAAAAATTCTCCCAAAAAAGGGTTTTGGGTTAAAACTTTTTTTTGGGCCAAATTTACCAGAGAAAATGAGCCGAGGTTAGTGGCTGGGACCTAGCGTTGCGACTCAGTTGCTGACTCAGTTGCTGACACTGTCAGCCACTTGCAGAAAGACCAATGACTATTTTCTTTATCGAAAGGCCCACGTGATTTAACTAAGGTCTAGATTCAATTTTTTTTCTAAATAATTTATAAATACATTAAATCCAACGATTGAAAACGAATATAAGCAAATCTAATGGTAAAAAAAAAAAAATCTAAAAACAAAAAATTAAGTCCAACGGCTAAAACAATTAAAAAAAATTATAAATCCAACGGCTTACCGTAATAATGTAGTTCAACTTCGCCTTTGACGAGAATAAAATCTAAGATCTCTCACTTATAAATGAAAAATATCACTTATGGCAATTTCGTTTTCTTTTGAAAAAAACCAAAAAATAAAATAAGAATTTGTTTGCCAGTAAATGGAATGGATATTTGGGGGACATTTTGGTAAATCTGATAAGAAATACAACGACCACAAGTCATAAACTGCTGTTTCCATCTCCTCTTTCCCTCCTCTGCTTTCTTGCTCACATGGCCATGGCTTCCAGACTCTCACCTACTTCGATTCTTAATCTTCCAATCCCAGCTAGAAATCTCCCAAACCACCCTCACAGAATACCTCTTTTTTCTATTCCACCACCTCTGGATCTCCATGCAAATTCCTCCTTCAATTCAACAACCATTTCGCGCTCTAAAGGACGATCATCGCCACCGGCACTTGGTGCTGTCCAAGAGGAAGTCGCCCAGTCCCCAAGTTCAGAGCGCACCGGAAATTCAGAAGCTTCCCCTTCTTCCTCTTCCAAGCTCGTTCTCGTCATTGGCGGCACCGGCGGCGTTGGTATTCCCTAAGTGGTCCTGCTTTGCTTTACTAGCTCTTCATATGCTTACATATACCATCTTTGTTTTTTTTTTTTTTTGTTTTTTTTTTTTTTTTTATACTTTTCGAGTGATATTCTAATCTAATTTAAACTGTTGCAGGGTGACACCCTCTTATTATTTATCTATTATTATTTAAGCGATATTTTAATCTAGAGTTAGACAGTATAGACATCTTTTAACACTATGTATGTAGTATATATGCGCATGTGTGTAAATGTATGTATGTATGTGTTTGTCAGTTTGTGTGTGTATTTATGTATGTATGTGTGTATATGTGTATGTATGTATGTGTGTGTGGATATTACTAGTACTTTTATTTTGTATGGAATTTTATTTTTGGGTATTTGTAATTGATGTTGGTTTATGTGCGTTATAGAAACTGAGTCTTGTGATTGTGGAAATGCGATTGGTTTTGTAGTGATTAGTAAAGTAGGTGTGTATCTGTATCAAATAAGTACTCCCAAGATTTTTACCTCTTTTATGATTTTCTTGGCAACTTTGTAACCTTAATCTCATTCCAGGTCAGCTGGTGGTGGCTTCGTTGCTCGACCGGAATATCAAGTCCCGACTATTGTTGCGTGACCCCGAGAAAGCCACTACATTATTTGGTGAACACGATGAAGAAACATTGCAGGTACCAATTTCTGTGTAAGTAATTTATCTGGAGATTCCTATCAATCAATCACTCAAATGTTTTGCATATATTTCTGTTAAGTAATTTATCTGGAGCCCTGTGATTTATATACTAAGACACGAGGTTGAGACTTAACTGAGCCAAACACTTGGATTAATTATAGTAGGTGACATTTAACATGTGGATGAATTGTCTATGCTTTCCCCATTCCCTTAATAATTTCTTCCTCCAAATTATTTTTTGAGGATGAATGCATGCATTTTCTTGCTTTAAATTTGCATCCTTCCACGAGGAGTAGGGGTATAAGTTCTAAATATTCGAAACTTGATAGGTATTCAAAGGGGACACTCGGAATCCAGAGGATCTGGATCCATCTATTTTTGAGGTTGGTGCTTTAAGTTCAGTTGCTTGTACCTTTCTTCCATTTATTGGATATAAATGTGTCTATGATTAATGATTCTGAAGTATTAGTTTTACAATGTCTTATCTTTTAGGGAGTCACCCATGTGATTTGCTGCTCGGGAACTACTGCCTTTCCTTCAAAGCGGTGGGAAGGCGATAATACACCAGAAAGAGTTGGTTAGAATTATCCATTTTGAAACTTTTTCTTTACGAGTGAGCAAGAATTTCCATCATACAACTTGTTGCATTATTTATCTTCTATTCGGATTTAATAGATTGCTGAACGGCCTTGCATACCGAATAGATTCATAAATTTTGTGCCAACTTCATGGACATGCTTGCATGGGTAGTATGCTCACAACCGAATGTTCTTATTCATCTAGAACTATGCTTTCAGAGATTTTGACTTTAAACATTTTGTTGAAGATTGGGAGGGTGTGAGAAATCTTATATCTGCACTGCCTTCATCGCTGAAGAGAATTGTTCTTGTATCATCAGTAGGCGTAACCAAGTCAAATGAACTGCCATGGAGGTAATACTAATTCACTCGGAACTACATTTAGGGATTTAAATGCATCAGATTTGTGTAGCGTTCGAAATTTCATAGTTTCATAATAAGATCCCAACAGGGAATTGATAATAGTTCATAGTATGGCTGGAACTCATGCATTGCATCTAATAAGTAGCGGCATAGAAACCATATGAGGCTTGTGAACCTTTCATTTGAGGCACAAATAAATTTACGGAGCTTTCCAGCAAGCTTATGTTTATAAGATTGTGTGATGCAGCCAACTGTAGGTCTGACGGTAGTAGCTTGTGTCCTTGTTTTCTTGACATTCTTGTTCATTCCCCACGAACAATTTACAGCAATCAAAGTGCCAAAGTTCCTGTCCTACATCACATGCAGGATGCATTTAAAGGATGATATTTTTTCTCCTTTTACAAAATGAGACTCCTTGCAATTCAAGAATCTTCTTAAGCACTGTTTACTTGTACCAATAACAGCTTATTTTTGTGAATGGTTATCTAGTTTCGGAATCTCGGATTGGTTTCTTCTTCATAGCGCAGATGTGAGATTTATTGGCTATATAGTTCTTCGGGAGTAATGTAGCATTCTTATACCTCTTCTTGTTATGGCTTTAAAAATTTTGAAGATGTGACATGAACTCGATTTGGAACTGACCATGTTCATACAATTGGTTCATGATGAACAGATGAAGTGAGTTTCACTTTTCTATCTTCTTCTCACATAGAATAATTGAATTACATTGTTTTGTAGCATTATGAACCTTTTTGGCGTTCTCAAATATAAAAAGATGGGGGAGGATATGCTTCGTAATTCTGGCCTACCATTTACAATAATCAGGTTTGTGTAAACTCGTTAATGTACTTGTCTTTTAATTCTGACTCTCTGAGAGACAATAGAACTTTCATAAAGCAGCTGTATATGGCAGACTTCAAGTTAGAGAAACGCAGCTGATTATTCTTTCAGTGGTTGCTTATATCGTTCTTGGTGCGTTTCAGACCTGGTAGATTGACAGATGGACCTTACACATCATATGATCTTAATACATTGCTCAAAGCTACAGCTGGCAAACGGCGTGCAGTCCTATTAGGTCAAGGTACTTCAATTGCACCGAGCATTGCATAGATGAATTAGAGGTTCAGTACATGAGGCTCAATTATGGGTCCTGTGCTCTTGTATAAAAAATTTAGCATCAATTGGCAGCACCGCAAAAAGCAGAAGAACACAAAACCATATTAAATAAGAGGTTTTTTTATTGAGTTCCTTCCTAGAATGTCTTTAATCGGTTCATATTTTTTTATGGGAACCAGGAGATAAGCTAGTTGGAGAGGTTAGCAGGCATGTCGTTGCTGAAGCTTGCATACAGGCGTTGGACATAGAATGTACCGAAGGACAAATTTTTGAAGTCAACTCGGTCGAGGTAATTTTCTAAAGATGATTGCAGAAGTTAGGAGGTCACCACATAGTAATGTATGTCTGGTCTCAATTTTAAACATCCCTTGGCATTTGAACTCAAACTTCATGTCAGTCTTTAAGTATATCTGAAGATTTACTGACCACAACTAAAGAGGAAAAGCACCTGAATTGAAGGGTCATCCGTTAATACTTAACCTAACTATTAGTGGAAGCCTGTAAATTGCTTTGGAACACGATTTGGAACACGCTGGATATTGCAGCCGTGTGTTATTAGAGATCTGTTGCATCTGTGATAGAAATATCAAGGATTCCAATTAACCCTATCATGTTGTTATTCTTTGAGGAATTCCTTTCCAACGGAAAAATCTTGTACTGTGCAGGGAGAAGGCCCAGGAAGTGATCAGCAAAAGTGGCGGGAATTGTTCAAAGCCGCCCGAGCTCAATGACTATATTTTTGGATTTCATTTGGATCATTCATGTATATCGACGATACTGTTTGGAAACAACATATATAAATGTCTGTATAGTGTAAATAACTACTGTGTAATACTTCGATTAAGATCTGTAAATTTTGTTCCCTTTCGTTTGCTTATCAGTCGCCCGTGCATCCTCTAGAAGTGATCCCATGTTCTAAACATCCACACTGAAACTAGAGAATCTTGGTTTATATGTGAGTTTCTAGGTACCATTTTCTTGCAATTCTTCTCCTTTAGTGGACAAACTATAGAATATTTATGTAAACTTTTACTTTGCATCTGCCACAACAAAACCACTCTAGCACAAAACGGAACTAGCCACAACCAAGTATCGAACTCATCACAAAAATATATCATCCTTGCCATTGTGTCACTTGTGAAACGGCAATGCGACAAGATGTTCAACTCGAGATGAGTTAAAATTTTATTCATTAGGTGGCAAATTACATGATCTAGGGGCATAAACAAAACTCAACTGAGTAGCAGTTCCCAACTGAACTGCATAACAGTAACTCCATCTTACCATCGTCTATCTAGAAAAAGTTATATTACCATATACAAATCTGGATTCCGAAAGAACAAAAAAAAAAGGGAAAGAATCCAGAGGGAAGACGAACGGAACAGATACGAAGATAATAATGTTACAATCTAACTTTCAAAAGTCTGTGTTACTAATAAATTCTCCTTTTGTATCCCAGGGACGACTTTCAAAAGATTTCCCTATCATACTGCGACTCTGGTTTACAGTCCCATCCTCACAGCCGTACTCTGGAAAGTAATCGAGGAAAGTTTTGCTTCCTAGCTCATCAATTCCATTAAAGAGGAAGTTCACCAGCAAGTCCTACGGATTAGATTTTACGTAAGAAACTGCACTGCACTGATGTAAGAAAATCAAACTCATTCATGTCTAATAATACCTTAGCTTGTGTCTCCCCAATCAACTTTTTCAGTAGTGCGTGTCCGGGATCCTGCTTTCAGATGTTACCTCAACAAAATAAGTCACATAAACAGATAATTGGGGATTAAAGTTAAACTCTAACTTTAGCCAACCAGATTAGGAGATCATTCAACCCGTACAATGCTCGGTTTCACTGCTCAACTTTTGTCAATTTTTGGCATCACAGTCAAAGACTAATTCTTCATAAATCGTTGCCCATTTTCCTCATGGCATGCAAATATAAATATTATGAAAGTGATCACATTGGCCGAAATGTTCATTTCATAATCTTCCAACATTTCCAGCGATAAATCTACCACACACTGGGGAAATACCTTTGTTTCTTTTCTTCATTATCTTTGTGTTTCATACCTAAAACACTGATTTTTTAAGCGTTGAGAGTAAACCGAAGGGATGCACGATGACTTCACAAGAAAATCTATTCCAGAATCATATAATAAATCACAAAGAATTCATACAACAGATGCGGAATGTGTGTAACAAAAAACTTGGGAAAGATAATAAATCACCTTCTCTGCTCTCCATGTTAGATATCTATGTTGCGCTTCACGGTTACATATAATTTGGGAGGCATTTGTCTCCACTACTGCTTGGTCCATCAGCGCAAGCCATGCCTGCAGGAGCAAGAGGAAGTTGTCGTATATTACAATTTGGAATCCTACAGGTTAATTGTCCTACAATATGAACGTTTGATATCCAATTCCACTTGACGGCATTACGAAAATATCACAAATTTGGGGCCATAAAGCCCATCAAATCTATACCTTGTAATAATCCATGAATGCAGAATATAATACATCATAATTTTTGGGGCTTGACATAAATCTTGTCCATATCACAATTGGTGAAAAGAATTTAAGTGACTCGCTCGTAAGCTTTCCTCCCCAGGGTAAAAGCTGCATGAAATCTGAGTTCAGTTGCAATGCAATATCTCTTAAGAAGGATTGGAAATTACTATTGAATCGACATCCTACATTAGGTGCGCCAGTTCGAATCATTCCACATACCTCAGAATATTTAACACCAAGAGGTATTAGGCTTTTATAGTATTTGTCTCTGTAATGCCTTTGACTGATTACATCGTGCAACGGATTGAGGTCCCTATAAATGAGTAATCACGGGTAAGCTCTTCAATATATATGAACGATACCAAACCCGCAACAGCAAGAAAATTACAGTTCTGTTGCACTAAAACTAATAATTTGAGAGGATACAAAAGTGAGGTAAATGGTGGAGTTGTTAGATCACCACATCCAACATGAACTAAAAAAGACAAATAATTTAACGACATATCAAGCCAGAAAGTTGGACTTCTATAAATAACTGTGCTAAATACGGCCTGGTCAGATTATGAAGAGGTAACTCAAATCCAATGCAATAAGAGATTGTGTATAAAATTCTTAAAGGATGGAAACTGGAAAAGCAAACGAATCATACAAGAAAAAGTAGGACGCCAATATATTTGTAATTCTGTTCTTGTAACTCACCCCTAGCTTTTCATAAAAGAAAAAATAAATGTATTTGTGTTTATGCTTAAGATTCGGAGTAATAATTCACAAGGGAACAACAATACATTGATAAATAAGAGCTTACAGCACAACTATGTTTATATTTGCACTGGTGAAGAAGTTGGCACAAAATATGGGCATATCAAATTCGGGTTCCGGGAAGACAGCAAAATCCAAAATCTGCATACAGTTTATGATACAACAGTTACTGGCATTGCAAAGGAAAATGTGAGTAGTTCTATAGATCATAACAGAATATACAATACATGCACTACTTCAAGGAAAAGTTATGCTGATTAAATTCCGCTACAACAGCAATATATGGCTTCAGCTTTATTTATGGTTCACCTTCTAAATGCTAATTGCTAAATCAAATTGTGTGATATTATATTATTATTGTCCCTTCATAGCGTCAAGAGTGGGAAAAGATCTAACATGACAAAATAAACTTAACCATAAAGCTAGTTGGGAAGCAAATTACTGTAGATATAAAACCGATCAAGCGTTTTGTCAAGAAAATTAATATTCGTGGGGCTACAGCACATTTCGCACAGGACATGTAACCATCTCTATTTATGTAGACAATTCCGAAAAACATAAATCACCCTACAGTTGATTTTCCAACTGGTCTGTAACAAATTTCGTCCATCAATTTCACACGCTACCTCAAATGAACTACCTCTATTTGAATATGCTGGTGAAATACTTTTTTGAAATATAGCAAACTGCAGAAAATTCATTAGCTGACTTATTGCACCAGGATTATAGCAATGATAAATCAAACTGAAACTAACATATTGAATAAAATGGAGCCTTGTGAGCATCATAGAGTAAATAAAAAGACATGTTAAAGCATGATACCTGCATTGTTTGGCTCTCAATGCATAAGCTTCGTAGATGTCTGATTTTAGTAGCTTCGAATGATAACATTTGAATATCTGCTTTACCATCCATTGAAATCCTGGAATTATATCTTTCCTGAAGACGTACAAAGGAATGTTAAATATTATGAGAGGTAGTTATATTGTGACGTATTGATAATTTGATACTATCAAAGCAGCAAAAGAGTTCTCACAAATGAAAAAAAATAAAAAAATAAAAAAATATTGTTCAAGAAATGGCCAATGTGGAAGTTGCAAAAGTTCATTATCTTCTAGCAAAACACTTTAGTTAGAGACTATATGAATTTAATACTTATTAAACGGAATTGAATATGAAGGATATACTGCTGGCAAACATGATACGATCCTTGCTAAAATTGCAATCAATCAGTTAACATCTCACATTCTGAGGATTCAATTTCAATTTTTGACAGAATTTGGGCAGTCGAATACAACAGTGCTTTCAGCTAACTCTACTGAAACCATACCGAATTGATGTCCTTTCATTGAGTCCTCCTAAATTGCATTGGTTTATCCTAAAGATTTCATTTCAATTGGAATTTAGTTATTCACCATGTACAAGGATCCCCGCTAAGCATCCATGGCTGAATGGTTATAGCGCCCAACTCATAATCAGCGAATTCATAGGTTCAATTCCTACTGGATGCATGCCAATGGGACCGCATGCCAAAGCAGAACAATTCTTTTTTTGTAATGTGAAAAAGATTGTTTTCAAAGAAACTACAAAACCAGTCGATCAATTCACAGATAGATTTCTATCCGGTATCTCCGTGGGTAGAAATAAAGATAGGGATCCAAGCAACGGCTTGGTGATTTTTGGAAATGTTTTGAGATTAAAAAAATGTATCAAACCACACATTTTGAATGAGCCACATGGTGCGAATATAGGACTTGATGATCTGACCACCTACCCAAGCACTCTGGACAATGCCTGAGCACCTTGGTCGAAGACAAATCAGATCTCTATCTTGAGTTGAGCACTCACAATGCTCAGTTTCCAGTCCTAAGTACTAGCCCAACCCTAGTGCTCGGGATAGCACTGGCTTGGTGATTGGGATCCCAAGTCCCTACTGGCCCTGACACCTCGGGGGAGAATCATCACAAAGGTGATTTGACACTCAAATGAAGTATGGAGAACATGTTCCTAACCACACACAAATTGAAAGTCAATAGACACTTTATATTCCAACACCAAGTAATCCTTTTCTCCCATGTAAAAAAAAATTCCAGTTAAATCGAGCACTTATACTGGTGATGTATAATCTATGATAATGGTTATAAAGAAAGACTTGGCACTTCACACGATTGGGAACAAAGCTCCACCTAACTTACTGTAAGTTCCCTAGGGGCCAATTAAGGGAGGCCGAATCGAGAAACATATGGAGGCCAAAGCTGCTCAAATATGCTCAGTTGCGACATACGTTGAGCAAAAGTCCGAAGCGCTTTTCATATGTTAGATTCCTCATATGTGCATTTACTGATCTTCATACCATAATTTTCCTATTCCCTGCTTCTTTCTAACTGATGAAGTTCTCATTCAATAGGAACATCCATGTAGTAATGTGATTATTTAACCACAAATGCACAAAACCATTTATGCTAACACACATTTAAAATTGCACAATTAAAAAAATTAAGACAGCAACTAATTCCCAAACTAATCCACCCAAAAGAAAAAAGCCATTTATAAAGCTCCAAAAATGGCACTCCACCATCGAACCTCTTTGTTTTATTTTCAAGAAACCGGTGTGCAGCAAACCAGCATTCAATAACTTTGAAAGATAATAGAAAATATTTCTTCATCCAAGAATTGCAATGCCAAAGGCCCAAAACTTCAAATCACACCAGATCTAAGATGTATGCTGAAAGGCAACAGAATGCATACAGGTGTGTGTGTGTGTGTGTGTATGTATATTTAGAAATGTATAAATACATATATACCTGCAAGGGAGAAGGTTCCAGATGGGTGTGGAGTTTGGTTTCCTCCAAAGCAAAGTGAATGAATTTCTTGTAAGAAACTGCAGAGAGTTGTTGGGAAATGAGTCTCTGCTGCTTCCTCCTCCTGCTGCTGCTGCTGCTGCAAATACTAGAGAACAATACAGTGCTGATTGATGGCAAAGGTATTTTGGGTATGCAAAACCTTAGAGAAGAAGAACACTCCATTGAAGAGAGAGAGAGAGAGAGAGAGAGAGAGAGAGAGAGATAAACTTGCACTGAAGCAATCAACCACCAACAGCAACCATAAAAATTCAATAAACCCCTCTCTGATGGGGTTTAGGATTTTTCCTTTATTTATTTTTTTTTTTATTTTTTTTTTATATTTTCTGGTGTTGCTAAAGATGGTAAGATTGCTCCTCAGTCAGTGTGTTGGGTTCAACTCTATCCGGTAATACAGAAGTGGCAGTGAGCAGAAATCTACATGGACCCCACCTCGTATGCTTCATTCGGACGGTAGGACAGTGCTTGTCTTAGAAATTTTCTCGAAATATTTTACTGTACCAACGTTAAAATCAAAATCATCATTCTTTTTATCGTTATTTAAATATAAATATTATTTTCTTTCAAAAAAAAAATTATATATATATATATTATTTTTTATATTCATTTAATTTAGGCCAAATTTTTTTCGACACAACACTTTCAATGTGACCCTTGTGGTGAAAAAGTTGTTAATTAAACCCTCGTAGTGAGTCTTATTAGCAATTAAGGTCTAATCCAAACTTCCGTTAGTCTTCAGTTAACTAAACTCATGTGACTACCACATAGAGGGGTCAAATTCGTCATTTCAATCCAAATTACATTGTATGTGATGGACATCTAGTATGACTTAGAGTTTAACTGAAATTAGATTTTACCAAAAAAAAAAAAAAAAACACTTAAACGCAGTGAAACTAAACCTATTAAACCATGTCAATGGTTAGGAGAAGAGGTGAATGTGAAATCACGCCTAATTTCTTAGGTATGATTTCATTTGGAAATCTTGATACTTTTAATAAACTATTGTTTTCTTTTTCAATGCCAACACGTTATTGATCTTGAGTTATAGACTTAGTCTTATTTGAATTTTAATTCTTCTATCAATTTGTACCAATCTACATATATGCCTTTCAATTGTGTCTTTAATTGGTAGTGTGGTTTGATGCAGGTTGTAGTCTTGCAGTACACAACCTTTCAATGCACCTTGGAGACCTCATGAAATGACATCTGCAATATCATCAAATGCTAAAAATCCTTGGAGACCTTTTGGAATGGCCCCAATGCACAACATGCAAAGTCAACAGATGAAAAAGCACAAAACCTTACACAAAAAAAAATGATGAAGCGAAGGGAATTGATTTTGTTTTGTGAAAAAACTAGATTATTTGTTTATTTTGTGGAAAAAAAAAAATTAATGACGTTTTGTTATGATGAACCACAATATATTGTGGAAGAAATACTTTTTTCTTTGTTATTATTTATTTATTTATTTATTTTTGGGTTGGATATATGCTTTTATCATTAGTGTGCAAAATACATTATGGTATGAGAAATGATGAAGTTATTTTTTCTTTCCTGAATGGTTAATGTAAATTATATCCCCTTTGTTTTAATTTGCTTTGTATACTGGAATCAGATGTCAACTCACAAGAGAAACAAGTGTATGTCATAACTCGCTCAGAAAGAACACACGTATACGGTATACCTAAGTCATGCTAGATGTCCATGGAATAGGATGTAATTTGGATTGAAATGATGAATTTGACTCATCCATGTGATAGTCACATGAGTTTATTTAACGGAACACTAACGAAAGTTTGGATTTGGACCTCAATTGCTAACAGGACTCACCACGGGGGTTTAATTAATAACTTTTTCAGCACAAGGGTCACATTGAAAGTGTCGTATCACCACAGGGACCAAGAAAAAAAATTTGGCCTTGATTTTATAAATAATTTAGGATTTTATCTATCAAATAAATTAATAGTTATAATAACAAATAACAATTTCACACTGAACAGTTGGTGTGCTTGATTCATATAGATAATTAAGTGGTTTCGAAGTAAATGTGTTCTTTTTAATAAGATCTTTAGATTATGATGAAAAACGAACAGTTCTGATTAAGACTTTTATACAGTAAAATGTTGACACGTTGTTATATAAATAAGTTTGAAGCCAAACAATATATTTGATTATGAGAATTTTGTTAATCATACTCGATGTATAATTTTATGGAGAGTGATTTATGAAATGTGTAAAATAAATTATCAATTATTTTGTTAGGTGCAACAGTAGTGTTTTTTTTTTTTTTTTTTTTTTTTTAACATACGATATTATCTAAATTAAAAGGGGAGTGGAGGTGGGCTTAGCCTCAATGGACTAACAATAATGTGGTTCAAATTTGCCTTTGGTGAAAATAGAATCTAAGACTTCTCACTTACAAGTAAAGAAAAATATCACTATACCATAATACTAAATGGAACGGTAGCGGTTTAATAAGAGCGTTAAAAATGTACAAACCTGAAAGTTGGCATCTTGGATTATATTAGAAGGGTCCTCAAAACATAACAAACTCGAAAACAAAAGACAATGCCAACTTAACCAATCTAATAACTACCATTTGGGCGATCTGTAGACGTGACAAGTATGTGGGAAGAGGATCATCTTTGGATCCACTTTGTGGGGATCCTAGGGATCCCTATATCCTAGCCATTCATCGTACATATTGCACCCAATTTTTGTCAGATACTATTTGTTTTTAATTTTAAATAATAAAAAAAGTTAAATGATTTCTGACCTTACGATACATGATAAATGGTTAAGATGTAGGGATCCCTATGATCCCCACAAAGTGGATCCGGATGGGATCCAATTCCAGTATGTGAACCAAAAAAGGAACAAAGTCAAATCTTGATATTATCATTAATATTATTATTAAGGGAAGAGAGTTCAAAACTATTACAATAATTTAGAAAATGTGGATTTCGAACCTTGAACGCATTGGTGGAAACTTAACAACCTATCCATTAGGATATTGGGCTACATGCTTAATTGATCAATAATTATACATATATTCATTTTATTGGCAAAGTTATTTGTGAAGAAAGTTAGGGCTCCATCATAAAACCAATTGGTAATATGGGGAATAGCACACATCTTATAAGCCCTTGTATGGTTTGGTCCCTCACCGATAGGAGACTTTGTCCTCACATTCTCACACGCCTCCTCATGTGTGGCAAATTTTCAAGCCTAACACGTGGACAACACAATTGGATGATGTGGAGCACATGTCACTGTTTGGCTTCACACGTAGGTCAACTTACTTTGATACTATGAAGAAAGTTAAGATTCCACCATAAAATCAATTGACAGTATAGGGAGCAACCAAACCTCTTGTAAGGTTTTGCAATGTTTTTCCTTTCACCGATGTGAGACTCTTTTACCTTCACAAATGTATAATTGCCAAATGTGAATTTTAAAGAGTCTCATATCGGTGAAAGTAGAAACCTTACAAGGGCTATAAGTAAGTTGGGCTGCTTACCATATTGCCAATTGATTTTATGGTGGAACCCCAACTCTCTTCATGGTATTAGAGTAGATTGTCCCATGTGGAAAGCCCATCGGCTACACATGCTCTACGACACCCAATTTGTGTTGTCCACATGTTTGGCTTGAAAATTCACCACACGTGAGGCGGCATGGGAATATATGAATGTAAACGAGCCCCACATCGGTGAAAGGAAAAACTTTGCAAGGGCTTCAAAGAGGTTGAGCTACTCCCCATTGTGCTAATTAGTTTTATGGTGGAACCTCAACTTTCTCCAATTTGAAGAAATAAAAAACAGAAATTAATGACATGGCTCAAAACGATATCTTTTCCGGCCTTCAAGTGGTCACCTAATATCACTTTTGTTCCTTGACGAATCTACCACTACTGTGATGACTTTAGTTTAGATTTCACATAGGGCCTTCAAAAATTTCAAGAAGCCTTGTATTTATACTAGACAAAAAGATCAAATAAACTATAGAATTCATACAAGAAATTCCAAAGATCAAATGCTCAAATAATCTTGACAAACCCATTAAAAATGTACATTCAATTGGACATGATATGAACAAGGTGGTTCAAGCAAGACTTGGTGAGTGTCAGAGTGTGTGTCTTCATGTATATTCCTTTTATTATTTCTTTTCACCTGTTGATTGATTCGAGTTGTAAAATTTTAATTATTTTGTATTATTAACAATTAAGGACATTGTGATATAAAAGTAAAAACTACAAGTAGTATTATTCAATAAAACAACACTAATTTCAAATTTGATAAAATATTACTAATTACTAGATCAGCCATCATCACTGGGAAACAATATTAGACATCAAGACTTAGATACTAGCTATAGCCTAGAACTGTTGAACATCTATGGGGTTAAGAGACTTAAGTTTGAGAGGATGAGTTTTTGAAGTGGCATTTGGATCTAGTTTCCACATTTAATTCTCATAGAATCGAGAATGAAGTTTTCATAAATAGCAGACAATATGCTACGCTATTTCCTTGAAAGAAGGTGTCCCTTTTAAGATAAGCAGGTGGGTTTTTGCTCTTCATTAAGTTCAATAAGTTTGATTGTCTTGCCAACTTTAGGACTTACCAGACTCGTACTGTGATGTCATATGAAATAGCATAAATCACAGCTTCACTCTCTGCGCCATTGCTTTGGATTGTTGAAAATTGAGACACTATTCCAATCCTAAAACCACAAACCTTCATTGTCACCTCCAGTGGACATTACTCTATCTGCATTAGCCGCCATAACGTTAATAATGGTTTTCTGTTCGGAGAGCATATGGTGTGCATAAATTCTCCCCTCAATCGAAAGGTTGAATTTCTTTATCGTGTTAGTTGAAGCAAATGCAAAGCAATTCTCCTTATGTAATTTAGGATGTTGTGCCATTGCACACACTAATTTCTTATAACGCGTGAAAGTTGAAACGTTTTTTTCCATTTCTAAGGTCCTAGAGCTTTATGGTTGTGTCGTGAGAGTGATAACAACTTGTGGATTTGTTGGCCTCGCAAGAAAGGAGCAAATTGTACCTTCATGGCCGAACAATACATGAACTTGCACATGCTTAAGAAAAATATCCCAAACCCGACATACACTATCACGTCCTCTGGTATGTAAATAGTCAAGAGTGGGATGAAGAGTCATGCTATTAACACCACTTAGATGACTGTGCTACGAACAAATAACCTTGTTCTGTTCAAGGTCCCAACAATTAACTTGACCCTCATCGCCAATGGAGGACAAATAAGGATGCATGGTACTAACGACAATGCCTCTTATCTGCTCAATATGTCTCATAAATGACAGTTGTAGACCATTGGATGCCAAATCACATATCTTGATTGTCCGATTAGTAGAGCTAGTGCAAAGCCACCTATTGCTTGGATTTATTGAATAAAATGTATTTATGTTGATTTAACTTTCCTATTTGAAATAATAAGTGTCATTATTATATGTTTATATACACATAAATGAAGGTATCAAGCTTTTTAGATTCTTATATGCAATCTATTTATTTCTTCACTTCTTATTTGCTAGAGATCTTTCTCTCTCTCTTCTCAAATTTAAAGTTATACGATCATGTATCACTACATCGAGTTGAAAAACATTTTGATTATAAATTCGTATTGATCTATGCTGTTATTATTGAGAATTTTGCACTATGAGATCAATTTTGGTATTTTATGTCCTTTATTAATATTGGTCTTACTTGGAGAATTCAGATGAGCTGGGTTTGAAGTTCGTTTCATTATATATGGAATTTACAGATAAGTGACCCGCATTATCTTAGCTATTAAGTTAAAATTATAATGATTTATTGTAAGCATGATACCTTATAGTTATAGCCAACGGGAAAGGCACATAAATATTGGTTTATAAGTGGTTTTGTCACATCCAAAACGTGCTGGACATAGTGATTGCTTTCAGTTTAACGCCGAAATTTACAAGCATTTATTGGTTGCTTATTTGCTCATGGATAATTATTAAGATATGGCATGCTTTTTATTGATGGAGTTTTTCTCATTGATTAAGATGATGATAATTATTTAACAAGAGTTAATAGACCTATGAATTTCATATTGAATAAAATATAATTAGAAATTGTGGGGGGTGTCCCCATTTTGGTTAACTAGCTTTAATGCGGGGGTTACCGATTTTTAATTCGTTTATACCAATTAAGTATATTGATTAATATTATTTTGAATTATTATATTCATATAGTATGTGAGTATTCATATTGAATGAGAATTACAACATGTTATGACATGAGATTATATTCTAACATTATTTCATTCCTATGAATTTGTGGGGGTGTTCAAACAAGTTTCCAGGAGCTAAAAGAAATTTTCATTTTATCAGCAATGAGTTTTATCAAGTGATTTAAAAAACAAGTAGATTAGTTTTCGGAAGTCATCAAATCCCCTCATGATGAAAGGTTTTGTAGAAATTGACGTTTTTGGGATATGACCATCTACTTTAAGGTATGTGATTATTCCTGTATTTATTTGAGATTTTCCTAAATTTGGGGGTTGGTCAAGTTTTGCATAATAATATTAATTTATTGACGCTTCATGTGTGGTAATTATATGTTATAGTGTTTATATATAATGGATATGATCTCAACTCCTTATGATTGCACTAATAATTTTATTAGCAAGTATGGCAAGCAAACTACTAAAGAAGGATAAGTAAATGGTTTCAAATTTGGTGCAAAAGTCATTGTTGGCCTTGAGAATATTATATTTGGAAATGTGGGGGTATGCTAAGTTGGTGTCTTGAGTAGGTGCTATAATATGGATGAGATATTTGTTGAATACTTGAAAGTTATGCTTTGATATCTTTAATTTGTTGGGGTTATTTATTCAATTTATTTATGGAATTGAATTACTTTGATTTACATATTAGCCTTGTTGTTAAAATGATAAGACTTTAGTTTGATGTATATTTAATGCTTGAAAGCAATACCAAATTTGTATGGAGCTAATTAATTGTGTTTGAGTTTTTGTGATGTTTTCATTAGAGTTGATACAAATTAAGAAGAAATTATACATTTTGTGATGAGGATTGGGAACACTAAGATCGAGAAGGGCTAGTTGACATCATTCAAATTGTGGGGGATAGAAAGCCATTCATTAAAAAAAAAAAAAAAAAAAAGGTTTGATACAGAGACACATGGGACAAATTTAGCAGGTATTTAAACACTAAGGTTCATTAAAAGCTATCGGAAGGGACATACTTGAGCACTGATGTATTTCTGTGATAATCGTAATATTACATTGTGTAGTGCTAACAATCATGTGAACTACATTTTTTATGCATCTTATGTGTTTGCAAGATGTTTCAGATGCCATATTGAGCAAGTATACTCAAATACAAACCATGTGGAATACTAATAAGCATATGAAGAGATCCTAAAATTTAATCTCAATTGTCTTGTGAGACTAACACTTAATTGGTGGAAACGAAGTACTCGAAAAATCTCTCATAGATTATTGCAGAGGTATATTTTGAGCACTAAATATACTTAAGATACAATCAATTATGTTTATAGTACAACGATGCTTGTGGTAAATATTATACAAGCTAATATCATATTTTGGAGACATATATCTTAAATAGATATGCAGTCATTTTGAATGGGAACATGAGTTGATATCCATTGAAAAAGATATTGAGACTTAACAACCTCTTTGTTATATCCCATTTTATATGGATGTGACTGTGTTTGATTTGAGATATTCCACTATTTGTGGAAGGGACCACTTTGTTTGGTTTGAGATATCCTACTATTTGTGGAAGAGACTAGCTGGTTCATTGTGTGTGATATCATACCTATGAGGGCATTAAGCTAAATAACTTGTGCATTTGCGTTTGATGTAATTATTTAGAGGTCAAAAATGGATTTAGCTAATCTTCTGACAAATCCACTAAGCTAAATGCTAGTGATGATTATGATATTGAGGGGATAAGGCGTATGCCTATAACATCAATCAAGAGTGATGGTAACCCAACCTATGTGAATGGAGATCCCAGGAAATAGGTTCATATGGGTAAGAACAAGTCACCTGTTGATTGAGCATGCATTATCAATTTATATCATCAACTTTATTGAGAGTCTATCCCTATGGTGTAGATAATGCAACTATTGCAGCATGTGAGGTTGGACTTATGTTCTTAATGAATACCATAGTCTATATGTAAGTAGTGTGCTTGACTGTAGTGTACATTTGATGGATTCACCTATTTAAGTATGGGAGTGGGGCCGCTTCCTATGAGAACTTAGGTAGGTTCTTTAGAGCACTCATGAATGTCCAGTGGGCGCATGGCCTATTCGCGCCAACCCACTAGAACAAGCTTGATTCTAAGGATTCAATGTAGGTGGTTAGTCTTATGAATCACGCAAAGAAATCTTGGTTCATAAAAAATTTAATTGTCACCAAATTTCTATGAGTTACAGCTAGCTTGTCTTAAGGCTGGTTCATAGTCCAAAAGACACCAATTCTTATGAGTTGGATTCTCACTTTCCTTTGGTACTTCTTTGTCCTCTCATTATACTTGTGTTTCTCTAATTCCCTTCTTCTTGTGAATCGATTTGTATTTTGAAATATGTGGGGGATTGTTAGAATTTTAATTGGGTATTTCAAAATACAACTCTTCATTAATAACTTTAATATTATTCAATATGTTTTAAAGTCCTAATTTCAGTTTTATTTGTAAAACCAAAACTGATGCATTAAAGGGGGTGTATGATGTTATTATTTGACTATGGAATAATGCTACTTGAATTCCCATTATTTGGCCAAACATTTTTCTATGTGACTAGCCTTATAAATTACTATGCATAACTCAAAAGGAGAATGGTAGTTCTAGTGAAGTCTTCTTTACTTCTCCACATTTTCAATCTTTCTACTTCATTGTTCACTTCTATATCAAGGGAAAGAATTAAGCTGTTCACTTGATCCAAGTATTGCGAGTGTACACTTACAAGGATCATAGGTTGTTGTATCCTGGATGGTAGAGCGCCATTGATTGAGGTTTTCCTTCTTCATGCTAGAATATGTTTAGTATAATGGCACAAGTAAGGGTGTCGAATCCACAGGGACTAATTGGACCTATATAATCACTTGTTTTGCAAGAACTCTTTACTAGAGAAATAAAACTAATCAATGTAGACAGATTTGTTGTTGTAACTTGAAAGCATAAAGAAATGAAGTAAACACAAAATGAATGAATCAACAGCTAATAAAATGAGATAGTACCAATGGAGATGAAGCTAGGGATTCGATTTTACCATTGCTAACCCAAGGCCATGCTTGTTGAATCAGATTATACTCATCCATCTACCTATTTCTTGAGTTTGTTTCACTTAGATATGATCAACCATATGATGTGTGGATTTGATCAAATGTCTCTAATCATGAGCCTAATTGTGATGTGCAACTTTGGTTCCTAATCAAGAATATATAGTGCACAAGAAACTTTCACAAAACCAAAGGGAACACTCGGCAGGATATTTGCAAAACATTCCCTTCATTCATTCACATATCCACCAAGATTATGCATGATGTGTGCTTTAATCTTGGCTAAACAACCTGTGGTTAATTCAAATGATGATCAAGCATTAAAATCAACACACTAAGTCACAATTAAAACGGAGAATGAAACAAGAAATAGATAGATTAAATGAGAATTCTGAATTAACTACATGGCAATCTTGCAAGGCTACATCGAATCCCTAGAGAGAGATTAGTTACACTTCATGTTTACAAAAGGTTTGACATAAAAATATATAACATGAGTGAACATAGGATTAAGAAGAAAGAACCCTTGAAGCAAAACTGATGTCGAAATCCCTTAAGAGTTGCCTTCGGTGTTGGTGCTCCAAGTGTGTTGTAAATGAAGGTGGAGCGGCTAAGGTTGAATGGTTTCTGCGAATGGGAGAGTGTATGGAATGGAATGAAGCCAAGAAGAGATTGTGTAGAAATGGAAGGGGATTTGCGGCAAAGGGGAAGATTGGATGTGTTTGTGGTGTCTTGTGTATGAAAATGAGATGTGATTTTTGTGTATGAATGCATGGGTTTTTATAGGGGGAATGGGAGAATATGTGGGTGATTGTTTAAGAGTGAATGTGGTTGTTATGATTGAGAATGCATGTGGATGAAATAATGATGGAAAAAGAGCTAGGTTGTTGGTGTGTGAATGCATGTGTTGAATTGGTGGTGCAATGATGAAAGAGTAAGTGCATGTGTGTGTGAATGGTGCAATGATGAAAGAGTAAGTGCATGTGTGTGTGAATGGTGGTAGTTAGGGTGAATTATGATGAATGCATGTGGAATAAAGATTGAGAAGGTGGTGTAATGATGAAGGAGTAAGTGCATGTGTGTGTGAATGGTGGTGCAATGATGAAAGGGTAAGTGCATGTGTGTGTGAATGGTGTTTCTTGATGGTTTTGGGGTTGTGATGCATGTGAATGCATGTGGCTAAGGGTTGTTGATTGGGCTAGAGGTTTTGCATGGCTCAAAGGATTGTTTGATTGGGCTAGGCCCTTTGTTTTATGTCCAAAGTGCATACAAGGCTTTCAAATTCGTCCAACACTTTGGCTCCAAGCATATGCTATCCATTCCAAGCCCAATTTTGCTCCAAAATGCTCCAAAATGCATCTTTTTGCTTCCTTAGCCATATGAACCTAAAAACACACGAAAATGGCTTAAACTACTAAAACAATTATGAATTAACAACATAGATGCACGAAAACAAGCTAAGTAAGTCGCCTAAATATGCTCCTATCAAATTCCCCCACACTTAGCTTTTGCTAGTCCTCTAGCAAAACAAAATAATAACAAATAAACAAAACGACACTAAACAAGTAAAACACAACCTAAACCTTCCAACAACCGTCTTAGGGATTTCCAATGCACATGACAAGTTAAAAATCATTATTCTCACAGATTTTAGCCATCTTTACACTTAAGTACATTCTTAATCATAGTCACCACACACTAGTTCACAATTAAGCAATTAAAACACATTTCAAATGTAGTAACATGCTTTAGAGAATTTACTCAATTCCTTACTAGAATGCACTCTATTTTCACACAGATTTTCTGACTACACACCCTACACTAGTTATATGTGAGAGATTGATGTAAACATGAAAGACTAGCATCTCACATATGTTATAACAAAGAAAGCATTTTCTGGATTTACGATAATGACATGAATATGATTTCATGAATGGAATGCTACTACTTAGAATGAGAACCAGTGATTCCATAAGCTCATATCAAATCCAAACTCCACATTATTGAACACATAACGATCAAGATAGAAGTCAAAGGGGTGTAACGGGGCTAGGGTACTGGTTAACAATGAAAGGTGAAGGATAAACAAACATTCTTAAAGCAATAGTGAGCAAAGTATTGAATTAGGCACTTAGAATTCCCTTTAGAGCGCGGAAAACAACTTTTAGACTAATAGGGGAAATTCAAACAACTCTTATTTTTCTTTTCTTTTTCATTTTTTTTTTCAATTTTTTTTTCTTCTTTTTTTTTTTTTTTTTTTTTTTTAGCCTTGCCTATGGCACAACAACTCTCATCAATAATCCTTCCCCCACACTTATTTTCTGCAACATATTAATCAAAAAGGAATTCATTTTCCGTCATGCTTACTATGCTTTAAGAACAAAGGCATGGATGGTCCTATTCTAGGCTAGGTAAGGATAACATGGGTTAACAAAGAACATAGGTTAAACAAGGCTCAAAGGGGTTAAAACTTACAACAAATACGAAAATATGGGAAGTAAGGCTATTTGGCTATGGTGGCAACTACACAACTTTATCTTGATATATGTTATGCAATTCAATGTCATGCTTTGAATGAAATGGATATAAGTTCTAGCATTTAGTTCTATCATGATACAATTGCATTCTAAGTAGCAACCAAGCAAGGAATAATGAGATCATGCAACAACTTTAGAAAACAAAGAATCACAGAAAATAACTCTCCAAAGAAGGTAATGGCTCGAGTCTCACAGGGTTGTAGCGTTTGTTTGAGTTCCTTCCTTCAAGCATGTCACCAAATTTTTTTTTTTTTTATGATTGCATGTGAAGTCATACATTATAACCATAACCAAGCATATACCAAGAGTAAATCAAACTTTCATCCATGTTTATAACTCTCTTTAACAGTCATGCAATTACAAACCAAATCCTTATCATTGTGTTGGAAGGTACCCTAAGACACAAACACACAAAAACGACTCAAAACACTCTTTTTAGGCTTTTCAAAACATGTTTTTTTTTTTTTTTTTTTAATTTTTATGTGATTTTCGGAGTTATAAAAACAAAACATTCTAAAACACAACTTAAAAACATTTAAAACAGCAAGGAACAACACTTGAAGTTATGGGTGATAAAATTCAACGAATTTGCATCAACAAACTTAGTTACCCCCCCACACTTAAATCAAACATTGTCCTCAATGTTTTAAGCATAGATTTACACAAAACATAAGTAAACACACAAACAGCACTAAACATACTAAACATGGCAGAATGTAACTAACAAAGAGAAGAGTTTAGGGACGCAAATCTGGTTATAGAGTGTAAATTCCATATTCTCCTTGGTAATTGCATTGAGGCATTGATCTTTGTGATTCCACAGGCTTACTCTTGAACTGGGCTGGAGGATTCTTTTGGTCTCCTCCAACTCGTTGATTTTCCTTTTTGCTACTCTTGAACTGGGCAGCAGGAATCTTTTGGTCTCCCCCGAAGGTCTGAGCTTCCTCCTTTTATCTGTTTCTTTGTTCAATCTCTCCAATTCGTATTGAAGAGGGTTAGAGGATAGCTCAGCATTGCTTGTCTCTACATGCTTCAATGCCCTACTTTCACTTGCCTTACTTACTCCCCTTTGCAGAAGTGGTCCCTTCTCTGGAAGTGTATCAACCGTTGAAGATGACTACTCGAGAGCAATGCTAGGTAAGCAATCAGGAATAGATTCCAGGCAGTTGGCCCCAGAACAGAAGACTGACTCCAAGTGCCGGTTGATTGCTTCTTTTACTTTGCCATGCGAGTAAGAACAAGGACAAAGAAACAGACAGGGAAAGAGCATGATATGAGATACCTTTGCTTTTGACCTTGATGATATGAGATACCTTTGCTTTTGACGAAGCGGTGAATGACTCAGCACACTTCAATCCGCCGTTTCCTCCTGGGTCATCTGTACTCCAGGCATCTGGTATCATCTTTGGGGAAGAAGAAAGAATTGAGTATTTCGAAAGGCTTTGCTGGGAGTGCGCCCTCAGAGGCGAGGGAGAGTTGGGCATTTTCTTCAGGTTTTCCTTGCCATAAAAGACGAAGGTCGACATATATAGAGATAATATCAAGTGGTGGTACTGTTCTTTTACCATTGTCGACAAACGTTTTGATCCCGCAAATCCGGCTTTTTGAAATAGCAGGCGCCTCTTCGATTTCTGAACGACGCCCCTTCGATTTCTGAGCAAACGCCCCTTTGCTTTCTGAACGACACGTAGTAGTGCGGATGCGGCTCCTTTTGACAAAGCTGCACGCGTCTTCTGAAAAGCAGAGAAAGCGTCGCCGGACTTTGCGCTTGTCGGCTAAAGATGTGTAGTTGCGATGATGGCCTCCACGTGTTTTTAGCTTTGTCAGAAATCTTTTGACAAAGTTGAACGCGTTTTCTGAAAAGCCGAGGGAGCGTCGCCTAACTTACGCCGGAAAATCCGGCTCTTTGAATTGGTGGACGCGTCGCCTTGGCTTTTATAGAGCTATCGATCACCGCCAACATACACACTCTGAAGATCTCCCATTCTTTGAAAATCGTCTCCGGCCCTTTGAAAATTTACTCCCTCCACCCCTTCTCTTTGAACACTTTTGAAAAAAATGGCAAACTCATCGAACCTTAGCTTAGATTTGAGTCTCAGAAGCGATCCGGTTACGCCCCGTCAAGGTAATGTATGACGCCCTTCTTTTTTATCTTCTAACGGTCTTCTTATAGGTGAAGACTCCGTGATGCAGGACGCCACAACAGCTACAATAGTAGCTAGGAACCTCCTTACTCCAAAAGATAGTAGGCTGCTGTCAGGACGGTCCGATGAGTTGGTCGTTCAAGAGTCCCTCGCACTTAGTGTTCAGTGTGCGAGCTCTGTGTCCAACATGGGCCAACGCCTGCTTGCCCGCTCCCGTCAGGTGGAATCATTGATGGCAGAGGTGGAAAGTCTTAAGCAAGAGATACAGCAGCTTAAGTACGAGAATAGAAGTTTGCATGTGCTTGCAAATAACTATTCGTCGGGCATGAAGATGAAGCTTGATGAGCTGCAAGAATCTGAGGGTCGAATTCACAGTGACCGTCAAAGGCTTGCGGCTTATCTCCAGAGGCACCTTTTTCCTGGGTCATCCAGCGTTTGGCCAAGTATTGAGGTCTGGAATGCTCTAGCTCCGATGCCTCCCGCTTCGATGCCTCCCGCTTCGACGCCTTCCGCTCCGACGCCTTCTGCTCTGACGCCTCGTAGTGGGGCTTCACGTAAACATCCTTTGTGAAGGCTCCATCTTTCTGCCATGTTTATTTTTATTCTATTTTTTTTTTAATCAAATCAAACGGCATGGAATTGATCTTTGAATGGAGAGTGATACTTGAAATGATCCGGTAATGGTTTAAATTCTAGAGTGGATGCCTGAATCATTAACAACATATTAGTATAAAAGAAAATTGAAATTCGGGGAGGCGGCTTACCTTTGTGCTCCGACATGAACTTAAAAACACCCCTTCGAAAGTTATGACATGTCTCGTGTCATAAAACCCTTTTTCATAGCAACCCAATAGTTTGTCTACAAACATAGCCCTCATATACATTCGTATTAGTAAGCAAAAACACACTTAACCAACTAACACAAAAAAAAAACAAAAACCTTCCATCCCACACCCAAACCTAACCAAAGCATTGTCCTCGATGCTTAAAATTGTATGTAATGCAAGTAGGCAAAGAATATGGAATGGTGACAACATAAACACAAAATGAGGAAAGAACACAAACCACACTAGGTTGCCTCCTAGTAAGCGCTTTATTTAATGTCTAGGCAAGACATGGTAGCTTGTTCACGGTGTTGTAAACTCAAGAAAATCTACAACTTGATAAACTTGCTCTTCCTCCACTTTCTCCAAAAATGGTTTCAATCGCTGCCCATTGACTTTAAAAGAGGTGTCATTCTTCATGTTCTCTATCTCCATAGCTCCGTGGGGAAATGTTTGCAGCACCTTAAATGGTCCCACCCACCTAGACTTCAATTTACCTGGAAAAAGTCTCAAACGTGAGTCATACAACAGTACTTTCATACCTTGGTGAAACTCATTCCGTAGGATGGCCTTGTCATGATAGAGCTTAGTCCGTTCCTTGTAGATTTTGGCATTCTCATATGCTTCATTTCTGAGTTCTTCCAACTCATTAAGTTGGAGCTTCCTTGCTATTCCAGCATCCTTGTAATCAAAGTTGAACTTCTTGATGGCCCAATATACACGATGTTCAAGCTCCATTGGCAAATGACAAGCTTTCCCAAACACAAGGCGATAAGGACTCATGCCAATGGGGGTCTTGTATGCTGTTCTATATGCCCATAGTGCATCATTCAACCTCAATGACCAATCCTTCCTTGTAGGGCTCATGGTCTTCATCAAAATGTTCTTGATCTCCCTATTGCTAATCTCCACTTGTCCTGAGGTTTGAGGATGGTACGGGGTTGCCACTTTGTGGTTGATGTTGTACTTCTTCATCAAGGATTCAAAGGGTTTGTTGCAGAAATGGCTGCCACCATCACTAATAATAGCTCTTGGGGTTCCAAACCTACAAAAAATCACATCTTTAAGAAAATTCAAAACAACCTTATGATCATTAGTTATTGTAGCAATGGCTTCAACCCATTTGGATACATAATCTACTGCCACTAATATGTATAAGTAACCAAAAGAGGATGGAAATGGTCCCATGAAATCGATTCCCCAAACATCAAAGAGCTCCACCACCAAAATGTTGTTTAATGGCATCTCATTTCTTCGGCTAATGTTCCCCATTTTCTGGCACCTATCACACTTAGAACAAAAATCAAAAGCATCTTTGAATAAAGTAGGCCAAAAGAAACCAGATTGTAAAACCTTTAGAGATGTCTTTTTGGCACCAAAATGTCCTCCACATGCCAATGTATGGCTGAACGTTAGAATGCTTTGTTGCTCACTCTCTGGAACACACCTCTTAATGATTTGGTCAGGGCAATATTTAAACAAATATGGTTCGTCCCAAACGTAGTGCTTTACCATGGCAAGGAACTTCTTTCTTTCCTGAAAAGAAAGGTCATTTCTAATTATACCACAAACAAGATAATTAACAAAATCAGCATACCATGGTTCTTTTTCTTGAATAACAAGGAGTTGTTCATCTGGAAATGATTCATTTAGAGGCAAAGGTTGTCCAACTCCATGGTTTTCATTGAGCTGTGACAAATGGTCAGCCACAACATTATCACTTCCCTTCTTATCTCGAATTTCCAAGTCAAACTCTTGTAGTAAGAGTATCCATCTAATTAAGCGTGGCTTAGCATCCTTTTTTGTTATCAAGTACCTAAGGGCTGCATGATCAGAAAACACAATAACTTTAGATCCAACAAGATATGACCGAAACTTCTCTAAGGCAAAAACAATAGCAAGCAACTCCTTTTCAGTTGTGGAATAGTTAAGTTGAGCATCATTTAGAGTCCGGCTTGCATAGTAGATCACGTGTGGGAGCTTGTTCACCCTTTGCCCTAAAACTGCACCAATAGCATAGTCAGAGGCATCACACATTAATTCAAAAGGTAAAGACCAATCTGGTGCCATAATAATAGGGGCCGAGGTTAATTCATGTTTCAACGTATTGAATGCATCCATACAAGCTTTATCAAAATGAAATACAACATCTTTAGCTAACAGATTGCATAATGGACGAGTGATCATTGAAAAGTTCTTAATGAAACGACGATAAAAACCCGCATGTCCCAAAAAACTTCTTACTCCCTTCACGGTTGTGGGAGCTGCCATATTGGTGATGATGTCAATTTTGGCTTTGTCCACCTCCATTCCTTGGCTAGAGATTACATGCCCCAACACAATTCCTTGTTTCACCATAAATTGGCACTTTTCCCAATTGAGAACCAAATTTGTTTCCTAACATCTTTGAAGTACTAAAGAGAGATGGTTAAGACATTCATCAAAAGAGGAACCAAACACTGAAAAGTCATCCATAAATACCTCAATGAATCTTTCTACCATGTCAGAAAAGATTGCCAACATGCATCTTTGGAATGTTGCTGGAGCATTGCAAAGTCCAAAAGGCATTCTTCTATATGCAAATGTGCCAAACGGGCAAGTAAAGGTAGTTTTCTCTTGATCCTCCGGAGCAATTGCAATTTGATTGTAACCTGAGTAACCATCAAGAAAACAATAGTGTGAGTAACCTGCCAATCTCTCAAGCATTTGATCTATGAAAGGCATAGGAAAGTAATTTTTTCTAGTGCTAGAATTCAACTTCCTGTAATCGGTGCAAACACGCCAACTAGCCGTGGGCTTTGTGGGCACAAGCTCTTTGTTTTCATTCTTCATTACCGTGATTCCCACCTTCTTAGGTACCACCTGAATAACACTCACCCATTTGCTATCAGAAATGGGATATATGATCCCCACATCTAACAACTTCAACACTTCATTCCTCACAACTTCCTTCATGTGTGGATTGAGCCTCCTTTGTGGTTCACGGGTTGACTTTGCTCATTCTTCCAAAAGAATCCTATGCATGCACATGGTAGGGCTTATTCCCTTGATATCTGCAATAGACCAACCAATAACTGATTTGAACTTTTTTAACACCCTAATTAGTTTATCTTCTTCATTTGGGGTGAGGTCAGAAGTTATGATAACTGGAAGAGTTTCAAATTCAGCTAGATATGCATACTTTAGATGTGGTGGAAGTGGTTTAAGTTCAAGTTTTGGTGCCTTAACAGTGGAAGGGGTTAAATGTGACCTCGATGGTTCTAAAGGCTCTAAAAGAGGTAAAATATTCAAAGGATACAGTGCCAATGCTTCCAAGGCAGCTACCTCTTCCATAAGTGCATCTTCTTCATCAAACTCATCTTGAGATTGACTCAAAACAGTTTGTAATGGTTCATTAGATTGTGCCTGCAAGAACTTAGAGAAAACAAGCGAATCAAGCACATCAATGGCATAACAATCAAGAGATGAAGAAGGATGTGAAAGAGACTCAAACACTTTGAATTGAACGGTCTCTCCTAGCACTGTCATAGTGAGGAGTCCATTTTGCACATCAATAATGGTCTTGGCCGTGGCCATAAACGGTCTCCCAAGCAAAATAGGCAACTCTCGGTCATGTATAGGAGCTTCTTCCATGTCCAACACTACAAAATCCGCAGGCAAGATTAGTTTATCAATTTGAACTAGAATATCCTCTACTATACCTCTTGGATATTTCACGGATTTGTCCGCAAGTTGTAATGAGATGGTGGTGGCTTTCAATTCCCCCAAACCTAGTTGAAGGTACACGGAATAAGGCATTAAGTTGATGCTAGCACCTAAGTCAAGCATTGCCTTCTCTACCTTCTTGTCCCCTATGATGATGTTGATAGAAAAACTTCCTGGATCCTTGAGCTTTGGTGGAAGTTTTCTTTGCAACACGGCACTTACATTCTCGGACACCACTACCTTCTCACGTGGTCCATACTTCCTTTTGTAGTTGTTTAACTCTTTGAAGAACTTCCCATAAGCTGGCATGTTCCTAATGACATCAAGCAAATGTAAGTTAACATTTACCTTACTTAGAATATCAAAAATCTCTTTAAATGACTTATCCTGCTTGCTCTTGGCAAGTCTTCCAGGGAATGGTATTGGTGGAGTGTAAGGTTTCTCGGCTTGTGAAGATTTGGTGCTTCAAACGAGGGAGTAGCATGGCTTGGTTCCTCATTTGGTTTCTCATTTTCTCCTTGAGTAACCCCTGCATTCACATGATCAGATTCATTAGTAACTTCATTGCCAACTCTATTATTGATAACCTTACCACTTTTAAGTGTAGTGATTGCTTTGGCTTGCTCTTGGTTCCTTTGGAGTATCACAGGTTGGCTTGGAAACTTTCCAACCTCTCTTTGGCTCAAGGCATCTGCAATCTGCCCCAATTGTTTCTCCATTTTGGTTAGAGCCGCCGAATGTTGTTGGAGAGTGCTATTGGTGGTTTGTTGGAATTGCAAGGTATTTTGGGCTAACAATTTAACCGTATCCTCAAGAGTAGGTTTTGGTTGGAAGTTTTGGAATTGATTGTTGTTCTTCCACGAAAGATTGGGATGATCTCTCCAACTTGGGTTATATGTATTGGAATACACATCATTCCTTGGCCTTTGATTGTAAGAATTCATGAGGTTCACTTGCTCTTGGACATACTCGGGGTAAGCCTCCCTAGATGGACATTGATGAGTAAGGTGGCTTGGTATGTTGCAAATGGCACACACTTCACTTGCTTTTGGCACCATGTTGAGCACAGATTCAAGCTTCTTTTCTAGGTTAGCTACCTGCAAAGAAAGATCATGATTAGAGCTTGTTTCATATACTCCAACTCTCTTACCCCTTACATCTTTGTGTTGAGCATTAGATCCCAACATCTCATAAATGTTATATGACTCTTGAGCATTCTTTTTCTTCAAAGCTCCACCTGCTGCATTATCAACAGTTGATTGACATGTTTGGGTTAGTCCATCATAGAAAATTTGCATTTGTAAGTGAAGAGGTAACCCATGGTGTGGACATTGCAACAAAAGGCCTTTAAAGCGCTCCCAACACTCATTGAAAGATTCTACATCATCTTGTTTGAAGTTGAAGATTTGTCCCCTTAATGTGGCTGTCTTTTGAGTGGAAAAGAACTTTTCCAAAAACTTCTTAGCCACGGCATCCCATGTGGTGAGTGAACCAGGTACTAGAGTCATCAACCAACCCTTGGCCCTATCTTTCAAGGTGTAAGGGAACACTCTCATCCTCAGATTTGCTTCACTTACTCCGTGTAAAGGTAAACCACTCACAACATTGTAAAATTCTTTAATATGAGCTAAAGGATCTTCATTAGGTAAGCCATAAAAAGAAGCAAACATATGGAAATGTGAAGATTTAAGATCATAGTTTCTAGCTTCTGTGGGCAGCAAGATGCATGAAGGTGAATTTGGTATGATTGGTTGAGCAAAATCCTCCAAAGCTCGAAGATCATCTTGGTTGCCCGCCATCTCTTCTTCTCTTTCGCAATTAAAGTGCTCAGATCCTTCACTTGTTGGACTAGACGGTTTCCCTTCCTCTTCTTCACGGACAATGGAGGAACTTGTTGGCACAAAGCTTTCCAAAGTGTTGCCCTTTAACCGTTCAATTCTTTGGCCTAATTCAGCAAGTCTATTTGACATATACTACCTGAAACAAGATAAAACAAGTTTGAATAAAAATCAGAAATCTACTTAAAATGAAAAGAACAAGGTTTAATATCAAAACAAGCAATTATAAGGGACTGAAATTAGTCCCCGGCAACGGCACCATTTTGATTGAGGTTTTCCTTCTTCATGCTAGAATATGTTTAGTATAATGGCACAAGTAAGGGTGTCGAATCCACAGGGACTAATTGGACCTATATAATCACTTGTTTTGCAAGAACTCTTTACTAGAGAAATAAAACTAATCAATGTAGACAGATTTGTTGTTGTAACTTGAAAGCATAAGGAAATGAAGTAAACACAAAATGAATGAATCAACAGCTAATAAAATGAGATAGTACCAATGGAGATGAAGCTAGGGATTCGATTTTACCATTGCTAACCCAAGGCCATGCTTGTTGAATCAGATTATACTCATCCATCTACCTATTTCTTGAGTTTGTTTCACTTAGATATGATCAACCATATGATGTGTGGATTTGATCAAATGTCTCTAATCATGAGCCTAATTGTGATGTGCAACTTTGGTTCCTAATCAAGAATATATAGTGCACAAGAAACTTTCACAAAACCAAAGGGAACACTCGGCAGGATGTTTGCAAAACATTCCCTTCATTCATTCACATATCCACCAAGATTATGCATGATGTGTGCTTTAATCTTGGCTAAACAACCTGTGGTTAATTCAAATGATGATCAAGCATTAAAATCAACATACTAAGTCACAATTAAAACGGAGAATGAAACAAGAAATAGATAGATTAAATGAGAATTCTGAATTAACTACATGGCAATCTTGCAAGGCTACATCGAATCCCTAGAGAGAGATTAGTTACACTTCATGTTTACAAAAGGTTTGACATAAAAATATATAACATGTGTGAACATAGGATTAAGAAGAAAGAACCCTTGAAGCAAAACTGATGTCGAAATCCCTTAAGAGTTGCCTTCGGTGTTGGTGCTCCAAGTGTGTTGTAAATGAAGGTGGATCGGCTAAGGTTGAATGGTTTCTGCGAATGGGAGAGTGTATGGAATGGAATGAAGCCAAGAAGAGATTGTGTAGAAATGGAAGGGGATTTGCGGCAAAGGGGAAGATTGGATGTGTTTGTGGTGTCTTGTGTATGAAAATGAGATGTGATTTTTGTGTATGAATGCATGGGTTTTTATAGGGGGAATGGGAGAATATGTGGGTGATTGTTTAAGAGTGAATGTGGTTGTTATGATTGAGAATGCATGTGGATGAAATAATGATGGAAAAAGAGCTAGGTTGTTGGTGTGTGAATGCATGTGTTGAATTGGTGGTGCAATGATGAAAGAGTAAGTGCATGTGTGTGTGAATGGTGGTGCAATGATGAAAGAGTAAGTGCATGTGTGTGTGAATGGTGGTAGTTAGGGTGAATTATGATGAATGCATGTGGAATAAAGATGGAGAAGGTGGTGTAATGATGAAGGAGTAAGTGCATGTGTGTGTGAATGGTGGTGCAATGATGAAAGGGTAAGTGCATGTGTGTGTGAATGGTGTTTCTTGATGGTTTTGGGGTTGTGATGCATGTGAATGCATGTGGCTAAGGGTTGTTGATTGGGCTAGAGGTTTTGCATGGCTCAAAGGATTGTTTGATTGGGCTAGGCCCTTTGTTTTATGTCCAAAGTGCATACAAGGCTTTCAAATTCGTCCAACACTTTGGCTCCAAGCATATACTATCCATTCCAAGCCCAATTTTGCTCCAAAATGCTCCAAAATGCATCTTTTTGCTTCCTTAGCCATATGAACCTAAAAACACACGAAAATGGCTTAAACTACTAAAACAATTATGAATTAACAACATAGATGCACGAAAACAAGCTAAGTAAGTCGCCTAAATATGCTCCTATCAGCCATAACCTACTACACCGAGACATTGTCTTTGAGGGGCGAAATCTACTCTTAAGGTCACTGATTACACACCTTAACCTAAAATATTGTTCTAATCAAGTGTGGATGCAAATTCCTGATGTCTTCTCCTTTGACGAAAATGCACCTGCAAAATAATAACACCTAAGATTAAGGACAAAAGCCTTACGCGCCCACGATGAATTGGGGGCTTTGGGCGAAGAATCTCCGATGCCAAAGTTAGAATTTTAAAAAGAATATGTCTAGGAGTTTATGGGTAGTAAATCACCTACTTTCTTAGATAAGGCTATTTATAGGAGAGTGGCTGATCCTATTTGGAGACTAATGGCTGGCCATATATGGTGTGATTGGGTGAATAATTACAAGATATTACGTGAAATAATATCTTGCAATTAACATGGCAATTAATCCTAAATTAAATAGGAAATTCGAGAGTTACCTTCTGAATAAGGATTTGATAAGGAGTGATGAGAGGGATTTGAATAAATACCATTTTGATAACCTTTAACTCTTCTGTGATTAAGCCGTTATTGTCTGTTGCATGCACGTGGGAATCCCAGTGTGCCTTGAGGGTAATTTTTTCCTTTTTACCCAAATGTCCACTTGTCACCTCCATAATATTCTTGATTATTTTTAGCTCCACAAATGCCCCCACACCTATTGGGTTGTTCACAAGAAAGGGTAGCAAATGAAGAGACCTTCCCTTGTTTTAGGAAACATAAGATTGTTTCCTATTTTGGTGTAGATTCCCACATTAATTGAAAATTAGATCCTTCTACGAAAGGGAAATAAATCACTTCCAAAGTCTATTTAAGTCTACATTAAGTAGATGATTAAATCAACTTCAAAGAGAATGAAAGCTAGAAGATATTTGTTCCCCCTCCCTTAGCAATCTTCTACACTTACCCTTGCAAATAACCATCTTTCATTGCTTTCTTCGCCTTCATGCTGCATCAAGGTAAGAAAAAATTAATTTTTCCTATCTTCGTAATTTTTGGAAACCTTGAGGCTTGACATTTGGCACGACAAGGGTCGAGGATGTGTGAAAAATGTGGCTTGGGGAGGCCACATCATTGTTTCCGTGAATGGCTTGGTGCGGCGGTGGCTTAGCTTGGGCCAAGGGCTGGCAGCACGAGTCTAGGGCTCGACATGTGGCTGGCATGGGCCATGGCGCTGGGGCGCTTGGGTCTAGGTCGTTGTGCCTGGGCCCGTGTGGTGATGTCAAGGAAGCACATGCCTTTTGTTTTGCTAGGCTCGGGCCCGTATGCAGAGAGAAAGGAAATTGAGGCTTTGGGCTTGTCAGTTGTTGGGCTTAGCCCATGCAAGTGAGAAACTAAGGGAGGCGGGGGGCGCCTACCCCCTTTCCTACTTACTTGGGCTGAGATGAGAGATGGACTAAGTTGTAGGGCTTAGCGTGGCTGTTAGGCTCTTGCGGTCTTGGGCTATGGTTGGCTAGTCTTTAGGTCATGGGGTCTGATGCGTTGTTATTTTTCTTTTGTGTACATCCGTTTAATGATTCTTTTTTGTGTCTTTGTAGAATTTATTTGAGTATGTCTTCTTTAAGCCATAAAGGTGATAATAGTGTGTCGTCGTTGAATCGTCAAGGCGGGTATTTGAGTAAAGTAGGCTACTTCAAGGTTGCTCAATTCACAATTAATTCCGATGACTTGTTCAGATATTTCCTTGAAGCATATAGGCACGAAATTCCGTCCGGGGTGCATGTGAAGCATGTCGAGGAGGGTAATAGCCATAAGCCATGTAGTGGGGCTTGGAAAGCTATCAAGTTTCACCTCTACTACCTTGTGTTGGGATTTACTTTTCCTATGTCACATTTTTTCTAAAAAGTGCTTTGCTTCATGAAGTGCGCCTTCACTCAATGTTTTCCAAATACGGTACATGTGATGGTGCGGTTCCTCAATCTAAGCCAATTCTTTGACTATGATCTAACTGTCAACGAATTCTGGTACTTCTTTGACATAGGTCATATTGATGAAGTTAGGCAGCTGCGATTCGCCATAGGTTATTCGATAATTCGAGCAAGGGAGATCATGATTGGGCCAAGGAGACTTTAATGATAAGTGGAGAGTGGGAGTTTAATTCTTCCCCTGAGTTGCGTGTTCCGACGATTTTCATCACCGCTAAGTAGACTGCTTGGTCTTTAGGCTGCTTTGTGCTTTTGTTAAGCTGTCATCTGATTTAGGTATCCCCGCTGAGTACTGTGAATGACATGAGCTGCTTAGTCTTCTTCGCCAGGAGAAATATGGGCTCCCTCTTAGAGAAGAGGTAAAACAGATCAAGGCAGATGCATTGGCTCATCCGATTGCTGTTGTGGAGCTTGCTGTGAATGAAGGTGGAAATAAGATATTTTCCTTGCTTGCTCAAGAAACGCCGGTTAAGAAAAAACCAAAGGCTTCCTCTGCTGCTCGTGAGGGTCTGCCTACTGCAGAGAACGAGATTGGCAGTTACATACCTCATATTCAAGATCTTGAGCGTGCTGTTTTTTTAGCTTTGTTCTGCTACTTACACAAAGGATGAGTAGTTGATTGCTGCTTATAATGAAGTGATCCACTTCAAGAAGATTGTTGATAGGTTTGAACCCCAAGTGTCGAAACTGCAAGGTGCGCTAAAGATCAACAAAAATCTGAAGAAGGAAGTGGATGAGCTGCAACCATAGACAGATCCATATAGGGACCCAAGAGGTCCCAAGACCCTCCGGAAGCTCGAAGAAATACTTGTGATCGACCTTTGGGACCCTCCAACAATTTGGGCAGGTGCAGCGGAGAGGCTTGTTGCCTCCATGGATGTGCATGCAGTAGTGCTTACAAAAAAGAAGAAGAAGTTTCTAATTTTTGTTTTAATCCTCCAAATTGTCGTAACCTCCCAACTTTAAAATCAAGTTATCCCATCCCCCATTACCATTTGCCGTTCCACCACCTCTAGCTGAGATTAATCTTGATTATTATTATTATTATTATTATTATTATTATTAAAGCAGGACAGCTAGTGGTAAGCCAGGGTTATCCACCCCTTCTAGGGGCCTAGAAGACTCACAGAGGTATTTCAGCTTTCTCATGGCCACAGTCAAGCAGACTCACTAGCTTGGAGCCTCAAACCCGGGACCTCCCTGTTTTTTGTATTTTAAGAGCCAAAATCCGCACTCTTACCACTTGGCCACTTGATGTGGTTGATTAATTTTGATTATTCAATGAACCAAATTCAATAAAAAATAGTGCTATGGAACCAAACTAGTCTAATATATTTTTTTTGAACTTTTATCTTGGGACCCCCCAATCTTGAAATCCTGGATCCGCCACTAGCTGCAACGTGTCCGTGTTAGGCTGCTCGAGGAGAACGAGTAGAGGAAGAGTGAGAAAGTTGGACTTGAGGCTTCGTTTGTTCAGAATCAAGCTGATTTCTACAAGCTGGGTTATGTAGATCATCTCTTTGGTAGGCCGTCTGATTTTGCGTTTTCCAGGAAAAAGTTCAAGACATTGTCTATTTCTCCGGAAAACTTGTTTACCTTTACTTTTGAGGCTTCCATTGGTGAAGTAGTAAGGGAAGTTAGTGCCCAGGTTGGGGCAGCCAGGGGTAAAACGTTAGATGATGTAGCTGCTGAGAGTGTAGCGGCTGCTGAAGGTGTGATGATGGAGTAGTTGTGGGATGTCCAAGCTGCTGAAGAGTAGTCTTCTAGGTAGCCTTTAGGATTTTCTTTGTTTTCCTTGTTGCTTTTTCCTTTGCTTAAACTTTTTCAACCTTTGCTATTTGTTTATCAATTTTGCTAGAAAATTTAATAAACTTGCTTCCTTCCTTTTTATTCATCTTCACTTCTTCGGCATGCGTGCTATTTTTTTGTAAGCAAACAGTCCTACGTAGCCTATGTAGCTATATGTTTTGGTGTAGAACTTTTGCAAAGTTGTTAGCCATAGAATTGGCAGCAGGACGCCTTACTTATAGAAGTAGACGAGCCCAAGTGACCACTTGGTTGTTAACTTTAGCTTTCTTTAATCCTTTAAGCTGTGTGGCCTGCATCACAACATACTAAAGATTTCTGGGGCATGAAATTTGTTAACCTTTCATATCAAAAGTATGCGGTTGTATGGAATTTCGTAGGTAAAGGTCCGAGAGAACTCCTTGCTCTTTATGTAATCAATTTCGTGGGTTGCGTAGCAAGTATCACAACACTTTAGAAATTTGTGTAGATCTTGAATGATCATTATGTGCTTGGCAGAGATTAAGCTTATCGATTGCATAACATGTTGATAGTGGATAGAGCTTTGTATATGCACGTTAACTATTTAACCTTTCACAAAAATGTGCAGTTGTATATGTTTGCGCGACTTATTGCTCAAAGGGCAAGTCGTAGACAGTCTTGTAGAAACTGTAGGCTACCTTAGTGCACCCGGTAGCAGTCCATAAAGCGTAATGTGTAATGTGCCTCCTCTGTCTCTAAGGCCCGATTCCCTGCGGATTAGGCCAAGAGACCAAAAATCCTTCAATTAGCTAAGCCTTGAAATTGTGGGTATTTCTAAGAATCCCGGCGCAAGCCATCGTGCACCTAGTTACACTATGGTAGCTTGACTCATCCACGTCTAGATATTTAGAGTGTATAGTTTATCCTCTCGCATCGGAGAATAAACCCATGTGAGTGTCGGGAATTAGTTTACCCTCTCGCACTGGAGAACATGGTTGGTCCCGAGAGGGTTGCAATTCTTGCGATAAGTTCTTAAGAAGGGCGTAATCTTCTTTGAAGTGCAAGAGTGTTCAGTTGTCGTAAGCATGCAGTCGAGCCAAGTTGTGAATAACTTCTGAATTTTTCATTGAAAAACAAATGAAATGAATGAACACTTAGTTGTAAGGTAGAAACTGCATAACAACTGGATAGTCGTCGGCTTGCAAAGTGGTGCCCGTCGAGCTACTTAAGCCTTCAGGTTTTGATGTTGCGGGAGGTCACGCATGGTACTTCCTCAGATTATAGTTGTTCCACTGTTTTTTGATCTATTTGTCGTTCATGGTGGCAAGGGTGTAACTACCATTGCTGCTTACTCTGCTGATCTGGTACGAACCTTCCCAGATGGGATCCATCTTTTTGAAGCCTTCTCTACGGGCAATGATGAAAACTTTTCTTAGGACTAGGTCTCCAGGCTAAAACTGTCGAATCTTTGCCCTTTTGTTGTAGCTGGAGAAGAGCTGCTGCTGGTAGGCTGCGATGCCGGTGGTGACTTTCTCGCATTCCTCTTCTACCAGATCTAGATTTGTGGCAATCTCCTTTCCGTTCTGCTCGATGCTTGGCAGTAGAATGCTGATACTTAACACGATGACATTGGGATGAATGATTGTTTCTATACCAAATGCCAATGAGAAATGAGTCACATCGATTGCTCGTTATTTGGTTGTGCAATATGCCCATAGACATCCAGGAAGTTTATCTGGCCATTTTCCTTTCTTAAGGTAGTCGAGAATCGTCTTGTTGGATGCTTCGGCCTACCCATTGCCTTGAGGATACCTTGGTGTAGACACGTGCTGCTTAATGCCATATTTTTGGAAGAACTTCGCTAAATCTTTGCCTAAGAATTGTAGGTCGTTGTTGGTGACAATGGATTGAAGGATGCCAAATTAATAGATGATGTTCCTCTATATGAAGCGTTCTATGTCCATTTGAGTTGTGGTTATCATGGGCTCTGCTTCCCCCCATTTGGTCAAGTAGTTAGTTACTACGATCATCATGTGTCTACCCCAGTAACGTGCAACATTAGCCCTACCAGGTAGATTACCCACTGCATGAACGACCAAGGGCTCGTTTGCGGGTGTTGTTTGTTGGCAGACAGCGTTGGTACTAGCTTGTAGCATTGGCAGCAGTCGCACTTTTGTACTAACTCCTTAGTTTCTTGATGCATAGTAGGCCAATAGTAGCCTGCATTAAAAGCCTTTTGTGCTAAGGATTGGCTTTCAGAGTGATTTCCACAAACGCCTTCATGGATTGAACTTAAAACCTTTAGGTCGTCGGGAGATGCTAAGCAACGGAGATGTGGTCCAGTGTAGGATCTTCGGATGATAATATCGTTCCATATATAATAGCATGCTGCCTTTATTTGGAGTTTTCTAAACTTCAATCTTTTCATAGGGAGTGTGCCATTGACCAGGTAGTCTATAATGAAATTTTGTCAGTTTGGAGTTGTACTATCATATGACATATTGACTGCTGGCTCCACCTTTATGCTTGGTTTTTCCAGACTCCAGATACTCCACCGAAATAGAGCGTTTGAGTTAGTGGTTGAAGGCAGAGCCTAGGCTGGCTAGCACGTTCGCGTGGGCGTTGTCTTCCCGCAAAACTTGAGTGAAGGTGTAAGTATGAAGCATCTCAAGTTACTTTCATACATTCTCTAGGTATTGTGTCATCTTCAGATGTTTTGCCACGTACTCCCCATTAGTCTGGTTGTTGATTAGTTAGGAATTGGAATGAATTGCAAGCTTTTTCACCACCAAGTCTTTTGCCATTCAGAGACCTGCTAGTAGAGATTCGTACTCTATTTTGTTGTTAGATACTTTGAAGCCTAGAGTGATCGCCTACTCGTGCATCGAACTGTCTGGGGTGATAAGGATCATTCTTGCTCCCTAACCCTTGTAGTTGGATGTGCCGTCAATGTGCAAATGTTAAAAGTCTCTATCAGGTGAGGTAGGTGTGACTAGGGCATGCTTGGTTGCTTTCGGGGTGTTGTTGGGTCGCTCTGTTGCATCTCTTAGGCTAGGCGTGAATTCTGCTATAAAGTCTACCAAGGCTTAAGCCTTTATTACCGTATTGGCTAAGTTCCAATGCTAATTTCATTACTCGTTGTGAATCTAGACTGTGTAGGATTGATCGTAGAGGATACTAAGTCATGATGATGACTGTATGAGCTTGAAAATATGGTATGAGCTTTCGAGCTCAACAACTAGCACCAAAATCAATTTCCTGATCTTTGGATATCTGGTTTTTGCATTGAGAAGAGTTTTAGAAGTGTAGAATACCAGCAGTTTGGCCCCTAGCTCTTCTAGTAAGAGGGTCGAGCTCATTACTACTTTTGAAACTGCCAAGTAATGTATAAGTCCTCCGCACTTCCGACTTAGATAGTAAAAGAGGCAATCTGAGATACTTTTTCAGGTCTTGGAAAGCTCGCACTCATCATCCCATTTTTCTCATTATACCCTTTTGATTGCTTTGAAAAAAAGCTTGCATGGATTGGTGAATCGCAAGAAGAAACGGTTGAGCGCGGCTACTCGTCCAATCAAGCTTTAGATCTCCTTCAAGGTAGTTGGAGACTCTATCTCTAGGATTACTCGGATTTGTTTGAAATGTGCTTCGATTCATTGTTGGATTACTAGGTACCTTAAGAATCTGCTTGAAGATACTCCAAACGTGCATTTCGCAGGATTGAGCTTCATCTTGTACTTTATGAGAATGTCGAAAGTTTCTGCCAAGTTGCCAATGTGGTCTGATTGCTGTTTACCCTTCACCATGATGTCATCAACGTAAACCTCTATGGTTACTTCAATTTGCTTCTTGAACATCATGTTTACTAATCGTTAGTAAGTAGCTCATGTGTTCTTGAGGCCAAAAGGCATAACTTTGTAGTAGTAGGTGCCTCGCTCGATCATAAACACAGTTTTTTCATTGTCGGGCTCGTGCATGGCTATTTGGTTGTAACTAGAGTATGCGTCTAAGAAACTAAGTAGCTGGTTCCCAGAAGTTGAATCTACTAGTAAATTGATTCAGGGAACTAGATAAAGATCATTCAAGCATGCTTTGTTGAGGTATGTGCATACGCAAACCTTCAATTTGCCTTTCTCTTTCTTCATTACTAGCATGACATTGGTAAGCCATGCTGAGTGTGCTACCTCTTCTATGAACCCGGCCTCCAATAGCTTATCAATTTTTGCTTCAATGATGGCCACTCATTCAAGTGCGAAATGTCTTCTCTTTTGGATCACAGGTTTGGCAACGGGGTCGACATGCAGTTTGTGGAAAGCTATCTTAGGGTCAATGTTGTGCATGTCGAAAGGTGACCATGCAAAGATGTCATAATTTTCCCTAAGGAAAGTCGTGAGTTCTTCTTTTTCCTTCGAACTCAGACGTGAGTCGATTCTAGCAGTCTTCTCCGGTTGTTGGGGATCAAGAATGATGTGTTTGGCGTATTCTTCGGGTTTCCATCATATTTCGTCTTCTTGATCAGTCTACTGTAATTGCTATTTGGTATCTTCGTCGCCCCTTTGGACCTCTGTAGCCTCTACAAGGGTAAATGACTTCTTTTTTCTTTCTTTCAATACTTGCACAGTGCATCGTCGATATATGGCCTTATCAGACTTGATTTCTTTGACTCCATATCTTGGGGTGCGAAATCAGATTTTTTGATACTTGACGGAGGTTACGGCATCCAACTTTATCAACCAAGGTTGCCCTAGAATTTCATTGTAAGGAGAGACAGGTCATTTACTATCGTGAACATCTACTTTGAGATAACTAATGGTGTTCTCACGTTAAGTATAATGTTGCCGATGACAGTCGAGGTGTGTCCGTTGAATCCGGTGAGTACATTCGCTCGGTGTATGATTGTGCTTTCCAGACTCATTTGCTGAATTACTGAGAGTTGAAGTAGGTTAACCGCACTTCCGTTGTCAACCATTATTCTGTCGACTATAGCGTGAGTTAGTTGGACAAATACCACTAGTGTGTCGTCATGTGGGAAGTCGACACCTTCGGCATCCTATTCGATGAAGCTAACATACGTCGTCATGTGGGAAGTCGACGCCTTCAGCATCCTGCTCAGTGAAGCCAACAATGGGTCCAGGTTGGGTGGGGCCCAAGTGCTTAGATTTGGCGAAAATGCCATTGATCCGAATTGTCTTGGTTGGTGACTTTTCTTCGACGTTTGTGTTTCTTCTAGGATATGTGGTTAGCTTGTCTAGGTATCTATCGATTTTGCCTTTTTTCACCAACCTTTTTGGGTAGTTCCTCTAAGTGTAGTAGTCATTAGTTGTGTGATCGGGACCTCGATGGAATGCACAATTCTTGGTGTGGTCCAACTTGGAGGTATCTCCATTTGATTCATTCGGTAGCTTGAACCATGGTTCGCTCTTGATGTCACAGAGGATTTGGTGGATCGGGATCGAGAACTTAAAGTAGTTTTTGGTCGCCAGGCCTCGTTTTAGTTGGAGATCGGTCACTGCGCTTGGTCTCCTACCTGTTTTTGTTATTATACTACTTCTCGTCCTCATTCTTTTGAGCTACTACCGATTAGGCTGCTAAGGTACCTTGTCTACTCGCTGAGGCTCATCCTAAAATGCATGCTTTTCTGCTAAAGCAAATGAGTCTGCCATAGTTAGGTCTTCTTTCATGATCAATTCTTCGAATAACGAATGATTTGCTAAGAGTTCTTTTTAGAAGGTTGTACTAGCTATTGATTCATTGTATCCAACTATCTTTGTCTTCTCTGCTTTATACCTCTTCATATAGTCGCAGAGCGACTCCTTAGGGTTCTTCTTAACTTGAACAAGTGGTCGAATTTCTTATTGATTGAGCGACATAATGAATACTCCTTAGTGAAAACCTAAGAAAGTTCAAAGAAACTCCGGATGGATTGTGGTGGCAGGGTATGAAACCAATCTTACGTCTCGCTTTGTAGAGTGGTGGCGAATATCTTGCACATGAGAACGTCATTGTTCTGATAGAGGATCATTGCGCTTCGGTAATGCTTTAGGTACCTTTCCGGGTTTCCATCTCCTTTAAATGATGTGAAATGTGGTATGCTAAACTTGAGTGGAGGCTCTACCTGTTCGATCTCATTTGTGAAGGGCGACCTGTGTATGTTGGTCATGTCTATTCGGAGCGCCTGAATTTAACTAGGAGCCATACTTATTCCTCAATTTGCTTTTGCTGGGGTAGCGAAGTTCTCGGTTACCCCTAGTTGTGATCTGCTGGTCTAAGATGCTCTTCCATGTATTCGACTTATTTATGTCGCGGCTACAATGCATGTGGTATGTTCCTAGTAGGCGACCAAATTATTCGCAGGATGCCGATTGAACTTAAGCTGGATTTAGTGACTGCTTTTCTTTTGTCTGTCGTGCTGCCTACTCTGATGTGAGGTGGATGATGTTTCTTACGAGCCTAGCCACGAATAAACACTTTGCCTGAAAGTTGCTCATTTTGATTATCAGAGTGTGGCCCCAACCGTAAATGTATGCTTGTCCACATGCCTAACCAAGAGTGCACGCTCCTTCGCGCGCTAAGATGATAGTATACGCTATCTCGGGGGCCCAATCGGGAGTGTACACTGCCATAACGCTCGATTTGTGGCTGGTCGGGTGGTTACTTACCGGGACGTTGTTGGAGAGGTTTGTTGTCTGCCTTGTCCTACTTTGGGATACCTCGTTTGGAACATGCTGTATCTTGGTGCGCTACAAGAGCTGATTCACTAAGGTTGTCTGTTACGCGAGGGCGCTTGTCAACTCTATGACTTGTCAGGAGAAGTGTTGTTCTCCATTTGGGTTGAAAGAGTTTGGATGATATACATCTCATTGAGTAGTGGAAGTGTAATAGACTCTGGGCGCGAAATTTGAGTTGGGATATGTCAAATCTGCAGAGAAATGGGGCGAAAAAACACCCAGTTCAATCGTAAGTCCAGAAATCTGAAGTTGGGATGGTTAAATCGATCCTGGATCTGTTTGGGCTGGTAAGAGAGTCACGGGTATGGATTGGACCATGGAAGCGAGTCAGGTTACCGGAGCAGGTTGGGCCGCTAGAGCTCGCGTGCGTTGGGCCTGGGCTTGACATTGTAAAGTGGCACGTGCCTGGGCTTGGCGTTGCTCTGTGGCATTGGTCTGGGCATGCCAGGCTGCAGCTGCTAGCGTCTGGGACTATGCTTACTCCTGGGCATGGGTTGCTGCAGTGGCAACAAGCTACGCTACTTACACCTCTTGGGTCGTGCTGCGCTCCCTTATAGTGCAGGCCTGGGCTCGCAGTTGTAAAGTGACACATTCATCGTGGACTTGGGTTTCGCCATAAGTTGCCGAGTGGTTGCTACTGTTAGCATAGCCACGGTGGTGCCCCGTGTGGGTGGTGCCGCTCCTCTTGTTGTCGCTTTGAGCCTCGTGGATCGTCGTGGTGGGGCTACGTCATGATCTCCATCACTTGGTCCAAATCCTTGAACGTAGGAAGTTTTGTTCATTGTGATTTCTGAATTTCTCGTAATCGTACTTCTCTTTTACGTTTCTTCAAAGCACTTTATAAAAAATTCTAGGAATAAGAACGTACGAAAAATCTACGAATGAACGAGAAATGAGAAATTTTGAATGCGAGAGTCTTCTTCAAGCGTGTGAATCAAACTCTCGATGAAAACACCAATTTGTGGATGTAAGTTTCCGCCGTCTTCTCATTTGACGAAAATGCACTTGCAAAATAATAACACCTAAGATTAAGGTCAAAAGTCTCACACGCCCACGATGAATTGGGGGCTTTGGTTGAAGCATCTTCGATGCTAAAGTTAAAATTCTGAAAAAAATGTATTTAAGAGTTTGTGGGTAACAAATGACCTACCTTTTTAGTAGGGTAATAAGGCTATTTATAGGGAAGTGGCCAACCTTATTTGGAGAGTAGTGGTCGGCCATATGTGGTGTGAATGGGTGAATAATTGCAAGATATTATGTGAAATAATATCTTGCAATTAATATGGCAATTAATCCTAAATTAGATAGGAAATTTGGGAGTTACCTTTTGAATAAGGATTTGATGAGGAGTGATGAGAAAGATTTGAATAAATACCATTTTGATAACCTTTAACTCTTCCTTGATTGAGCCGTTATTGTCCGTTGCATGCGCATGGAAATCTTGGTGTGCCTCGAGGGTAATTTTGTCATTTTCACCCAAAAGTTCACATGTCACCTTTATCGCATCTTAGTCTTGACTCTGCCGTAGCAAGATATTGTTCGCTTTGGGTCACGCCCTCACGGTTTTGTTTCTGGGAACTTACACGAGAATTTCCTAGTGGGTCACCCATCTTGGGATTGCTTTCGCCCGAACTCACTTAACTTCAGAGTTTTTATAGGATCCATAGCCAATGAGTCCCCAAAATGCCTCGTGCTATAGGGAGGGGAGCATGTACATATAAGGCACATCACACCCTCTCCATTGGTCGATGTGGGATGTTATAATCTATCCCCTTCTGGGTTCGACGTCCTCGTCGGCACACTTGCACCACATGGCAGAGTGGCTCTGATACCATTATATCACATCCCAGTCTCGACTCTGCCATAACACGATATTGTCCGCTTTGGGCCCTGACCACGCCCTCACGGTTTTGTTTATGGGAACTCACACGAGAACTTTCCAGTGGGTCACCCATCCTGTGATTGCTCTCGCCCGAACTCACTTGACTTTATAGTTCTTATGGGATCCGTAGCCAATGAGTCCCCAAAAGGCCTCATGCTATAAGGAGGGGAGCATGTACATATAAGGCACATCACCCCTCTTCGTTGGTCAATGTGGAATCTTACAACCTCCATAATTTTCTTGATTATTTTTTGCTCCACATCAAGTATCGACGTAGAACAGTTTCTAGCTTACAAAATATAAGTATTTTATCGTATTTGGTTCATTTTATTTGATAGATTGTGGTACTAATATTGTGATAATACTAATATTAATTTCATATGATTTGTTGTAGAAGAAGTAACATCTACATCGTCAATATTTCCAACATCTTTAATGGAGTTCGTTGTATTAGCCCATATAAAAACCCCAATCAACACATTCTCATAATAAACCCCAATCACAATCCCTCTTCTTCGACACCGCATCCATTGCCCCTTGAATTGTCTTAAAATCTGATGTCACGATCTCATTTCCCTCTTTCATCCATTTGGTGGATTTCTTAGTTCACCACACACCGAAACACCTTCGATATCGTTGCCAATGCGAACTTCACCAGATTGACACAATCGCCCAAAGCCACTAGAACTTGGGACCGCAAAGCCTCCAATTCTATTGTGATTATAGCAATAAATAGTTTAGAGACGAGGAACCATTGTAAATTTAATGACATTGTAAATTTAATGACCCGTGCTGTGTAATCATTTGTTAACTCTCTTATCTCCTTTCTTGAAGAAAGAATAGAATTCCCTTTCTCATTCTTTTAAGGTTGTGAAGGTACCACTCGCTTTATGTTTTTTTTTTTTTTTTTTTTAAACATATTCTTTTGCGTAAAGAGAGATTTTTCACATGTCGAAAATACAATCCGGTACATCAAATGTAATAATACAATTAATTAAAAACTTGAAAAAAATTTCTAACTAATTATGTTAGAATACTTGATGTAGTAACTGGATTTCGATACACTAGAAAATTTTTCTTCGCTAACAAAAAACAAAAAATTCTTCCTGCAGAATGTACGACAGGTGGATTTATACCATTGTGCTCCTTCACAAATCGGGGCAGGTTAAAAATGAAAAATCACATTCTCTCTCTCTCTCTCTCTCTCTATAACTTTTAACCATTTATTTTGATAATATCCCTCTCTCTCTAAAAATTCTCAAAAAAACTCACCACCTCCGCCACCACAACCCCCGTCGTCATCGTCGTCGTCGACGATAAATCCGAAAACGACGCCGTCTCAAAAAATCGTAACTCATCTCCGGCGCATCTTAGCGGCCGCCGCCGCCATCGCTGCTTACTTCCACCCCAAAATCCGACCCCTAACTGGACTCGTAGAACCAAAACGGAAAAACCAGTATCCTTTTCCCGGCGGGTCATTCTCCGGCGAGTCCACGTTGGAGAAGGTGCGCACCATCATTAACCTGCGCACACGGCACACCTCTATATTTCTCTCCCCGTATTGACCTTGTTTCCTGGGGAGCTATTACTGCGTGAGTCTGGCTCTCTCTGTATGCTCTCAATCATCGGCTCTTTGTTTGGATTCGCTCATTTCGATGTGAGTTGTCTTGAAATTAGGGTTTCTAGGCATGAATTTAGGTTTGCCGTTCGTATTTAGGGTTTCTTGTGGAACTTTGAAGGGGCTTTTTGGCGGTTGATTTTGTTCCAGTCTGCGAATTCGGTCATTGATCTATTGCTTGCTTTGTTTGGCTTGATTATATGATTGGTCTTGTGGCATTGACAAATATTTTCGTTACCGAGTTGGATTTTGTAGAATTTTCAATCAGTTTTCGCATGGTAGGCAGGGGTTTAGGTGCTTAGTTGTGTCTACTATATGAGTATCGGTATACACTCAGTTTGTTTTTCTTCTAGTTTTCTATGTCTATGAAATGAGTCGGAAGTATTTACCGATTCCTGGTGTTTTTAAAGTCAATACAGTGTAATTCAACTGAAAAACTAAACCTGTATGCTGAAAATATGTGGGGGGAAGAAAGAAAAAGGAATTTCGAATTGGTATACCATCGTTTTACTAAAAATGTAATTCCACATGGCATCTTCAAGATGTTATGTTCGGTCCTAGTCCATTACAGTTCTCCATTTTCTCTTAAATAACTGTTTGTGATGTTCATTCTTGGGTTTTCTTTAGTTGTCTCAGGTTGGTGGAGGGTTATAATTTTTTCTTTTCTTGTTCTGTGAATAGCCTAATTTGATATGGCCTACGCTTAATGAAATATGTTTGTTGTGAATCGAGCAATGACGGTAACACACTGTTTCCAGCTTGACATGAATATGTCTTTGACCTGTTGCAGGTGCAGACATTATTAATATGAATCCATAGAATTCCCATGAGAAGTGATGGCTTTTTTTAGGAACTATTCTAACAACACAGTTTCACGAAGTGTCCTGGAAGAAAAGACCCTAGGACAAAGTGTTGAAAGAATTCATAGCTCCACAGGGAATGAAGATATGGATGTAAATTCTTATGAAAAGGAATGTGATATCAACATGGATGTTCAGTATCAAAGTGAGGGCGAACATGAAGATGCTAGTAGGTTGCACAATGAGGCAGCAGAAGATGAGGTTATTGGTACAAAAGTTTCCAATTTGCCCACTTCTGGGAGGAGAACAGCTGTGGCTGGAAAGTGGGGTTCAACCTTCTGGAAGGACTGTCAACCTATGCGCTCACAGGGTGGGTCTGATTCTGGTCAGGAAACTAAAAGTGGGTTGGACTACAGAAATGCTGTTGGATCTGAAGATAATTCTTCGGATGTCAGGGAAGATGGAATAGATTTTGAAGATGAGGGCAAGCCGAAATTAAGCAAGGGACAACGGGGTCATTCTGACATCCCTGCAGATGAAATGTTATCTGATGAATATTATGAGCAGGATGGGGAAGAACAGAATGAATTGATGCGCTATAGAGGGTTTCATCACTCTGTTGGGTCAAATTCTAGGCCACAATCAAAGCCTAATTCAGTCAGCGACCGTGCACACTATAGAACTTCTAGAAATGATATTGAAGATTTTGAAGATGGTGATGATGCCAACGAAGATCTTGATGCTGCTGATGCTGATTATGAAGAAGAAGAAGATGGTAATTTGCTCTGCAATCTTTTTGTTTATTAGAATATTGCTGCTGTTGGGCAGGAATTTGGATCCTTCATTTCTTATATACCTTTCATCATTTTAATATTTTGATGATGTAGTAATTTTTTACTTCTCTTCATCGGTCTGCTTGCTCGCAGAAGATGATCCTGATGATGCCGATTTTGAACCTGATTCTGGTGTTGGGAGTGGTCGCACTGCACAGAAGGTTATAAGCCTAGTTTTATTAATTTACATTGGAAGTATTAGTTTACTGGTTTGAAGTTTTCAGAAGTTAGTATACAAAACATTGTTCTGACGGCTCTACGCTCTGCGAGATCCTCATTTCTTGTAACTGCTATTTTCACTTTATTTTCCCAATTCCAATTTTGAAGTTTTTACTTTTAAGTGCTTAACTGATAAAAGACAGAGCTTTACTTGCGCCCATATGGTTAACCTTGAAGATCTTTTTGCAAATTTTAGTGCATAATTTTCAAGTGAACAGTTTCAAAGAAAAACAGTTATTATTTGTTGACTTACATTGAGTAATGTTCTATTTGTTTAATTTTTCATGTATACTTGTCGCTTTCTCCATCTCTCTGTCTTTTCTGTTGGATGAATTATTTAGTGATTTTTTCTTTGTACTGTACACTAATGAAGTTGTTCTTTGATGACACCAGGATAATAATTGGAATGGTGAAGATTCTGATGATGATAATGATAGTGATGATGAGCTTGATGTTTCAGATGAAGATGATTCTTATTATGGAAAGAAACCTAAGAGTAGGTATCGTGGTAATGCTAAATCTACAAGGGAACGCAAATCATATCATTCGTCTAGTCGGCAAAGAAGAGGGAAGTCATCGTTTGATGATGATGAGTCCTCAGCAGAGTACTCTGAAAGTGACAGTGACGAGGATTTTAAAAGTATTAAAAGGAAAGGTGTACATACCCGCAAGGGTAATGGCCGAAGAAATGTTACTGGACAAAATGGTGAGGTACGAACTTCTACTAGGTCTGTTAGGAAGGTCTCCTATGTTGAAAGTGATGGAAGTGATGAAGTTGAAGAAGGAAAGAAAAAGAAGTCCCAGAAGGTATCTGTTTACTTTTGTGATATTAGTATTACATCCATGTATTTTGGTATACTCTATTTAAGATCACATTTTTCATTTGCATGTGTGATTCTCAAGTTGGAAATTATGCGACTTGTGGAAACTAAGCCTAGATTTTCTAACGAGTGGCATAAGATTTGTTTTTGTGTTAAGGATTGTCATGTAATGATATATTTTGTTTTGCTACTCATCTCTTGTCAAAAGCTGTAGTTGGAAAAATTAATGTAACACATAAATTAGAATGCAAATGAATGTGGAATTTCTTTCTGGTTTGATTAAGTTTTCTAAAGTGCAGTGGAGATGTAGTTTAAAACTGTTTAAACTCATAGGCTACTATGTATTGGCAGATTGTTTCTAGAACATTCGAAGGAACGTACTGGATGGATGTGTAATTGTGCTCATTGTAAGATAGGTTAGACAAAGGTTTCATTTGCAAAAGAATAAAAAAGGAAAGGAAGGGAAAGAACTGAAAGATTTCTATGAAGAATCTTCATGTTCAAGTTTCCCATTATGTTAAATGTTAGAATGTCTAGTCTTAGTGGAATTTGGTTCCTTAGCCTGTTTTGCTAAACAGAGTTCCCCTTGGAATGAGTTTGAGATTGGGTGGTGATTTGTGTATCATTGAAGTTTAAGAAATTTGTTAGGCAGATAATTATTAATGCTGCATTGATGGATATCAAATCAGCAATGTAAGGACAAGGTCATGTAATTGGTCCTCTCCATCTCATAAAAAATGGGGACGTATTAAAATTGTGAAGCTGGTGATATTCAGGTTAAATTCCACTAGAGCTTTTGTATTTAAGTCAAAAATTTTGGACAAGTTTGAAATATGGTTGCATGTTAGGGTTCCATTTAGTTTTCATAAGTTGGTCCAGCAGTAGTTCTTGGACTGTTTATGCTTTCAGGAAGCTTTTGTAATATTTTCTTTTCTCTAAATTAGAATGATCCTCTGCTAAACCAGTCCAGTAATCATCTTTGGAGGACTTTCAAAGTCCAAGTTCTTGCATGTGGTGGCACATGGGAAAACTAGTACTTGCAATGTGCAGCAAGAAAGAATACCATGGTGTATTTGTCCAAATATGCTGGCAAGAGTGTTGGCCTTCCTCCTCCACATTGCAAATTTGTACTTAGTGGTGCTTGGCCATGAAAGTTTGGTCCTTTTGCTGGTCAAGGAGCTATTAGGTTCTGGGGCCTTGAGGAAGATTTTACCCTTTGGTGATCTCCAGTTTCAGCTTTTATGTGGACCGTTTAGAATAAATACAACTACATACAATAATGGGGTTGAATAGGATATTCCCTTGATTGTGAATTTATAATTAATATTGAGTAGATAGGAGTGCTAACTTAATTTAATTCTTGTCATGCTATGGTAGTCTGTTATGCTGAGACGGACCTCTGTAGCTCATCTTTCTCTACTACGTTATATTTTTCAGTTCATGTCAGAAGTAAAATAAAACAGCTCTTCCTCAGTTGAAATGATTTTTTTACTGGTTTTTGTTCTTTAGCTTGATCATCCCTTGTTATAATTATTCAATATATCCTGATTTCCATCTGATTAATGGTGCTACCTCTACTATGTATGTGTCTGAGCAGACATGCGTATGTGAGTCATTTCTATATTTACAAAATGAAATGCTCCAGACCATCAAGAACATGTAATGGGGCAGGGAACTATTGCACTTCGTGTTCCATGAGTGTACAGTTGTTAGTGTCAAACTGCTTTAGTTTGGGCATCCCTCATTGATTGTACGTTAAAATTTTTTATCTGTTATTTCTTATGCTTAATTTACTCATTTAATTTAGTAATCTCTTCTTTTAGGAGGAGATTGAAGAAGAGGATGGTGACTATATTGAAAAGGTGCTTTGGCATCAGCCTAAGGGCATGGCTGAAGATGCTCTGAGGAACAATAAATCAACGGATCCTGTGCTATTAAGTCACTTGTTTGATTCTGAGCCAGATTGGAATCATATGGAGTTCTTGATAAAATGGAAAGGGCAGTCCCATTTGCACTGTCAGTGGAAATCAATTTCCGAGCTACAAAATGTAATGCTTTATATAATTTCTTCTTGGTTATGCATAAGCATTGGATTGAGTTAATTTAGTAGAAACATTCTGTCAAATGTAATTGGTGTTCTAACATTATCTTGTGGCTTTTTCCTACAATCTGTTGTTAAAGATGCTCTTATGTTTTTGGTTTCTGTACTTTGCAGCTTAGTGGTTTTAAGAAGGTTTTAAATTACACTAAAAAGGTGATGGAAGATGCCAGGTACAGGAACACAATTTCACGTGAGGAGGTACTTTTTATTTTTCCCTTTTTCAACATGGATTTTATTTCCGAACTGATCATATCTCAATAAAAAGATTCATCTGCATTGTATGATATGTTATTTCAATAAAATAACGTATGACTTCTATTTCTTTAAGCTATAATAATGCAGTTTCGTTTTCTCATTAACAAATTGTAATACTAGGACAGTCATGCCGACGCAGGGTTTGCATAATCTGCCCACAATAAAAGCCACACAAAATAGAGAACACGAAACTTGTCTAGTAGTGGTTGGTTTGTGTAATTCTTGTAGGGGATCCCAGTTTTAAATATAGAGCATTTTTCATGTCGAGATTTGATAGGTAGACTTTTTATGTCACTGTAGGAGAGTTATTTATTTTACCATCAAATTTTATGTAGTTTCTAATAGAATGCAGTAGTTGGCAAATGGTGATTGTTTAATGAAGGCAATGAATGGGAATATTCTTGAGAAAGAAATAGCGTGAGTAATACCAGTAGATGAAAACAAAACATGATAGTGAACATGTCACTATTTCTTCCTTTTCCTTTCTGTTTTGTATTTTTTATTTTTAAGGTGGGATCATAGATCGCATAAGATTTTATGGTTTTTGTTATTATTTTTTAGTTGTTTTATTTACATGTGAAGTAGCTCATTTATCTAATTTTTTTTGGGATGATGTATATGCTTGCTAGATTGAGGTTCACGATGTGAGCAAGGAAATGGACTTAGATCTCATCAAGCAGAATAGTCAGGTTTGCTTTCATGCATTTCACAATTTTTGGTTTACTTTTCTGAACGTACATTTTTCTCTTTTGCTTACAATTGTTTGTAATTGATTCTCAGGTGGAGAGAATAATTGCAGACCGCATCAGGCAAGATAGCTCTGGCGATGTGGGTCCAGAATTTCTAGTCAAGTGGCAAGGATTGTCTTATGCTGAAGCAACATGGTAAGAGTAATGCAGATTATTTGCTTTTTTGTTTCTCATGCCTATCTCTTTCATATATGCTTAGGATGTTATAAGTTGCACTATTCATGCTAAATTAATTGTACAAGTTTCCAGTGCTTTATCTTAAATACTGTTTGACTCTTTGGTGCTTTTGTTTTTTCTTCTGTTTTAATTGCAATAATGAATGCTTATATTTGTCAATGGTATCTGATGATAGGGAGAAGGATGTAGATATTGTGTTTGCACAAGATGCTATTGATGAGTTCAAGGTAGTGTGCTATCTTAAATCTTCATGTTTTTTAGTTTTCATGCATTTGAAGGTCACCTGAACATTGGTAGTTATTTCTTTTAGTACTTATCTGTTGTTAGTCCTAGTGTGATGGATAAGATGTGCAGTTACTGCTATGTGCTAGGTTGAAATATGAGAATATATGCTTAGTGGTGAATATATGGTATGATTACCCTAATGTGATCATGATATCGGCATTAAATATCTGGTATGATTACTCAATATGATATGTTGATCATTGTGATGAATGATATAACATTATATGTAATTGAATTCGGAAAGAGATTAATGGTTATTTTGAAGTTATCATATACGGACATGGTGAAATACTGAAAGTACTCTTTGTAAGGTACTTGGTAGTTATTTGTTTATGACTAGGCATATTTTAGGAATCACGAAAATATTCTTTGAAATTATCTCTTCCTTTTTGCTGCGTCATTGGGTTTCTTTTCCTCATCAAGCTCTTTGGGGGTCTTCTTATTCTTGTTTCCTTTTAAGTATAATGATATGATAATTCTGCTTGTGGTGGTTTTATTTTATTTTATATTTATGTGTACATGGTTGCTCATGATTAGATTTTTCTTTTGCGTGTAATCTTGGTTGTGGATTGTTATTATGAGCAGGTTCGTGAAGCTGCAATGGCTGTACAAGGGAAAATGGTGGATCTCCAGCGCAAGAGGAGCAAAGGTTTGGGTTTTAGTTTTTGAACTTACTTATATCTTCTTTTTGCATTTTCCCCCTTTAATTCTCACTGCCTGGGTCATGTCATTTTTTTGTTTTTCTTTTTTGCTAGCAAGGTAGTCATTGCATTCCCTTTTTTTGATAGGAACATCAAATTTTAAGCATATAACCAGAAAAGGCTGGAAAAACATTGCAGTTAATTCATAACTTCCCTTTATTCATATCAATTATACAAGGCAATGACCTTAAAATTCTTAAGGAAGTGTTTAGTTTTTTTTGTTATGTCTTATCAGTGCATGGATCTTTGACCCTAAATCTTAATTGGCCTTATTACTTGTGTGCTACTGTTTCGTTTTAGATTTGGTATAAAGTTTAAGTGGTTTTTAAAATACCAAAATCATCTTAAAATACATATTTGACACATTAGTGCTCGATTTTGTTTCCCCTCATCAGTATATATGATTGTTGTGGATAATTGCTTGGCTTAGAAATTTTTGATTTCTATGAAGGGGGAAAAAGCTAGAGCTTCGTGGGGCTGTTTGGCATTGGCAGTTTGAAACATTTGGTTTGTGTAGTGTAAGAATTTTGAGGATTATAAGGGAGTGGGAGTAGATGAACTATATGGTATAGTTAGATACTGGGCATCAGTATCGAATGAGTTCAGGGATTATTCTCTTTCTTGTCTTAGAAATTTCATAGTTACACATTTTTTATCTTGGTCAATGTTTTTTGTATTTCAACTCTGACTCTGTGGGTTTGACATTTGTTTTTCTTCTTCCTCTTATTCATTTTGGCGAAATACCCTTTGATATGTTATCATCTTAAATGTCTTCATTGACTTCTGATTCTATACAGTATTTAGGATATATGGTATGCTGACTATAATACACGGATTTCCCGGGAAGGAAATGCCCCTCCTTCGCTCTATTTCTTATCAGCATCTCACTTGATATTTGATCCTTAGTTTGGAGCTTTGTTCTTGACCCTTAAGAAACCATTCAACAAAGAGTAACTGTTTCTCAGAGCTGCCCAGTTCATACCAAAATTCTTAAGAAATAGACTCCAGATGGAGGGTGTGAATAAGCAACAAAGAAAATATGACTGAAACATCGCTTGCAGCTATTCTCAGTACACCTATGAGGTGATAGTGAAGTGTAAGGCATTATGTTTACGGTGTTCTCAAGTATTAGTGTTCCCATTAATCCCATACCAAGCAAGAAACGGAATTTTGGTTAGCACCCTAGCATTCCAAAGGCAAAGTATCTAAAGGAACCTAAGATAGGAAGATTAGGGTTCTCAAGCAACAAAAGCAGTGAGTTGCAAGAAAAATACCATCACCCTGAGACACACCGAACTCTAGTCAGGATCATCAGAAGGCAAGAGAGAATCACTAAGGAGGGACAATATACCAGAAAATCTTTCCGATTCTTTATTGCTAAATTCCTATTAAAAGTCAAATAGAGTCCACGTGAGTGGATGAAAAGGAAACTGAGGAAGTTGTGACTGCACTGTGGTTCAAGGAATACCTGTATAGATGAGGATTCAATATTTGACAAACCAAAGGGGTAGAAATTGAAGATTTTATGTGGAGTACTGCAACCTATCCACTAGGCACTAACCCATTTCCTCTTGTTTTGTTATTCTTCTGAGTATTAATGAAATGGATATGCTATTGAAGTATTTTTTTTTTCTTATATTTGAATATATAACGGTATATAATATTTTTATAGTATTATAAAGGTATATAATTAGTGCATCAGCTGTGAATTTTTTGCTCTTTCCCTTTTCGTCCCTTTCATTTTCTTGCTTTGTTTTGTTTTGTTTTGGTTTGTTTTTGCTGCTCTTCTTGACGTATTGTGATCATTGTTCTTTTATTTTAAAATTGTTGTTAATGTTGTTTAGGAAGTCTAAGGAAGCTCGAGGAACAGCCTGAATGGTTGAAGGGAGGAAAGCTTCGTGATTATCAGCTTGAGGGTTTGAATTTTCTTGTTAATAGGCATGGCTTGTTTATTACTTCTAACTCACATTTATCGTTGGAAAACAGATATTTTAATGTGCCATCCTTGGAAAGTTTCTAATCAGCAGCTGTTGCGTGTGGCAGTTGGAGGAATGATACCAATGTCATTTTAGCTGATGAAATGGGTCTTGGTAAAACAGTTCAATCAGTTTCAATGCTTGGTTTTTTACAGGTGAAGATGAAATCCAAACTCTTTGCCGACTAGCTTATAAAGTGTTATATTATTTAACGTAATTTCAAACAAATGTGAGATTGTAATTTACATGAAATATTAACCTTTTTATTTATTGTTTTTTATTTTTGCATTTTTGCAGAACGCTCAACAGATCCACGGGCCATTTCTTGTTGTTGTACCATTATCCACGTTGTCTAACTGGGCCAAAGAATTTAGGAAGTGGCTCCCTGATATGAATATTATTGTGTATGTTGGTACTCGTGCAAGCCGAGAGGTAAGACGTGCTTTCTTGTACATGTGTATGAGGTTCATATATCAATTATTGATCTGTTTGTTATTTTCTTTGGTTGTAGGTTTGTCAGCAGTATGAATTTAATAATGATAAAATAGTTGGCCGGCCTATTAAATTCAATGCACTATTGACGACGTATGAGGTGGTTTTAAAGGATAAGGCTGTTCTTTCCAAGATCAAGTGGAATTATCTAATGGTTGATGAAGCTCATAGATTAAAGAACAGTGAGGCACAGTTGTACACAACCCTCTTGGTATGCAGTCAGCCAATCAATTCTTTCACACCTTTATCGAGTTTAATCTCGTCTTACTTTAAATGCTGCCATCCCGGTTTGACAGGAATTTAGCACAAAGAACAAGTTGCTTATAACTGGTACTCCCTTGCAGAACAGCGTAGAGGAGTTATGGTAATTGATTTGTTTTCTTATCCTCATATTTCTGCTTGTGCTTACATTAGTTCTGTTTTCGTTAAAGTGCCTGTGTTCGTGTGTGTGCTTGCTCAAGCGTTTGGGTCCAAAGGTGACTCTATACCCCTATGTATGTGTTAAGAGGGGTGGGGGTTTGGGCATTGCATTAATGTGTGCACATGTTCATATCATATGGGATCTTCCTGAACATGTTTGCGAGCGGTTTTCTCTCAGCTTGCATCACTTACCCTAACCATTACATATTTTCTCCCAAAAGTTACTCTTGTTCTCCTTTCCTTCTTCTCTCTTCCCCTTTTTCTTCTCTTCCTCTCTTTCTTCTCTTACTCTTGATCATATATAATTGGTGCCTTGAGTGGCCCTGATCCGAGGTGTTCGGCCACCCCTTGGATTCAGTGCTGGAGAAAGAAAATAGAAAATGAGTAGAGGGGAGATGCTGGTTTCCGATTGTTTGGAGGTAGAGAACGTGGATACCAAGAAGCTGGAGGGGTTGGGTGATGATGAAATGGAAGGGATGGGAGAAAATAGAGGGATAGAGATAATTTTCTTCCTATATGAATAAATATTGAATTTGTTTTATTCTGGGAAGGGTCTTTAAGGATTTTGAGGGAGCTGGTTTTGTGGAGCTTTCGGGTTGAGTTTTCTCTCTCTCTCTCTCTCTCTCTCTCTCTCTGTCTCTGTGGGCAAGAGTCGAAAGCATTTGTTCTCCAATGGCTTCTAGTGTCTGTGCTGTGTTTTCTTGTTTTAGTTTTCTAAGTCGTGTTTGTTTTCTGTTCTGGTATGGTCTTCTTGGCCAACCTCTTTGATGTTTCCTTTGACCTTAATATAATCGTTTCTTGAATTGCTTTCTGGCAACTATAAAGTTTTTTTGAATAATCTTACAACAAAATAAATGGTTTACTGATTAATTCTTTGGCATCAAAGAGACCCTCCCATTGTTTTCATTGAGTTGTTTTTTCTTTTTCCTATCTTCTTCTGAAAGAGTTGATTGATTAGCACTGATGCCATGGGTGATGCATGAGCTTTCCAATGCCTTCCATATATTTTCTTTCTTCTTTTCTGTAAATTTTAAAAATTGTTCAGGGCTCTGCTTCACTTCCTTGACCCTGATAAATTCAAGAATAAAGATGATTTTGTTCAGAATTACAAAAATCTCAGTTCCTTCAATGAGATTGAGGTATTGTCCAGCGAACTTCTTTTTTACATTCTCTCTGCACCTTGGATTTTTCATGTTCACCTTTGTTTTGATAACTATTATTTGTCTATATGTTTGCTTTGGGTTTATGTTTAGCTTGCTAATCTGCATATGGAATTGAGGCCTCACATTCTTCGAAGAGTTATCAAGGATGTGGAAAAGTCTTTACCTCCTAAAATTGAACGGATTCTTAGGGTTGAAATGTCTCCTCTTCAGAAACAGTACGTGATTGAACTTGTAATGAAGTGGCCTTGTTTTGACTCTTTTCAGTGATTTGACATTCTGCTCTTTTGGTTCGGGATTATTTAGGTATTATAAGTGGATTTTGGAACGCAACTTTCATAACTTGAACAAAGGAGTTCGTGGGAATCAGGTTTTTTTCCCCTTTCCTCTGCCATGTGTGGAATTAATTGTAACTGTATGGTTTGCAATCAAGCATACCAGTCAATATTTTTTTTGGTATTCTAACTAAAAATTTGACTCTGTGTTTGTGTCTGCCTTGTGTAGAACAGTAGAATTTATTGTAACTGTATGGTTGCAATTAGCATATGCCAAAAAAAAAAAAAAAAATTTGGCATTGAAACTGAAAATTGGACTCGATCTGTGTTTGTGTTTTATCTTTCAACCTTAAAATAACTCAATCATTTGCATGAAACGAACTGTTGTGGTGAAAATTATTGATAGTTTGTCTCATTAAGTAGGGATGATTATTTTCCAAACATCGTCGGAGCTAAAGATAAATTTGGAAAAGCCTGACATTCTAACAAATAGTTTGTTTGAAGAAATTATATTCTCTCTGTCAAGTTTTATTTACTTTGATGCCGCCTTTTTATGTTCACTCAGTAATATTTCTTCCACTTCTCTGAAAAGAGTCAAAAGACTGAAATGTGACATAATACATTTTCACTTGTCTCTTGACTCAACATTTGAAGGCCGGCCTTCAGTTTCTTCTGACGTCCGGTAATTACTGAAACCTCTCCAAGTTAGTTAAATACAGCAAGAAATTCGGCACCAAACTTAGGTTTGAAACTTTCACAACACCCTCTTCCTTTAAAACTTGATACTACATAAAACTTAGGACAGAAATTCCGTCTTTGAAAATTGGCAGTAAACATATAAAAATTATGATAAATATGAGTTAAAGTTGCCAAAATATTGCCTTATAAAAGATATTATAGGTGACTTTTGGGCAATGATTAATATAATTTGGACTATGCTTACAGCTGATAGAAAATATAATCAGTTGAAGAATACCTGCTTTACCCTTACCATCCCTTTCTTCTTTGTGTGACGATTGTTTAAAAATAATAGCAGTTTCATTCTTTTACTTTTATTCTTTTTTTTTTTTTTTTTTGCAGGTTTCGTTGTTGAATATTGTGGTAGAATTGAAGAAATGTTGTAATCATCCCTTTCTGTTTGAAAGTGCTGACTATGGTTATGGTGGGGACTCAAGTAGTAAAGATGGCAGTAAATTGGAGAGGACTATTTTAAGCAGCGGAAAGTTGGTTATACTCGATAAGCTTCTTATGAAATTGCATGAAACAAAGCACCGTGTTCTCATATTTTCCCAGGTTTATTTACTATTTAGTTGGATTTAATGTTTGCAGATACTTTCATCTTGTTGAGTTGTTTTTGATGCACTTTCTAACTTCACAGTTTTCTTTACTCCATTTCTATTCAGTATTGGAATCCATATCTGTTGCTATGTGTAGGGCAATATCATCCGTTGGTTGTTTGAGGATATAACACTTCTGGCCCTCTTTCTTGCCATGCTTTTACAGTTTCTAGAATTACTACTTTCTTAATCTCTGTTGAAGTAGGACAATGGTCTATTTGTTTATATGTCTTGATCTTTGATTTGGTGAGTGTTGCTGTTCATGTGGTAACATGACTTGTGTCTGTGTCAGCATTTTATGTCTTTGTTTCTGTAGCAGTTGGCTGCATGCTGGAATATGGGTTAAATAGTTAGCGACTAGAAAGTTACTCAGGCAGCTTAGATACTGGGGTTATTGGTTGATACAGAGATAGTATTGTTGAGAATATTGCGTTTAAGAATGGGAAAAATAGAACAAACTCCGGAAAGCGAAAAACAAATAACCAAGATAAATAACACTAAGAATTTACGTGGTTTGGCAATATGTGCCTATGTCCACGGGACAGCAACAACAATCTTTCACTATATCAATAATGAGTACAATCAATAATCTTGCCAAATCTCTACAACTAGGACTTGACGAAAAACCTGAAGGAACAAGAACAAGAAATACACTATCTCTTTTCTTTTCTCTCGCACATAGTTTACAATATTCTCTCACTCTAATCCCTTAAGTGGTATACAATTTATTGTTTTGCTCCCTCAAATTCAAAACTAGTACAATAGCCCCTTTATATAGACATAATAAAGGTCTTCTTCATTAAGGATTAGTAATCCTAATTGGAATCTAGTTATGAATCCTACTCCAATCGAGAAACTAACTCCAATTGGGTAAACAACTCCAATTGGGAAAACTATTTAATCCTCTAAGACTATAATTCCTTAGGACAACTTATCATGGGTTGGAAAAACCTAACAAGTACGCCTACTAAGTTATTGAAATAATTTATTGCAGATGGTAAGAATGTTGGACATACTGGCGGAGTATATGTCAATTAGAGGTTTTCAATTTCAGCGGCTTGATGGAAGTACGAAGGCCGATTTACGCCACCAAGCAATGGAACATTTTAATGCGCCTGGTAGTGAAGACTTTTGCTTCCTCCTTTCAACTCGAGCAGGTGGCCTTGGTATCAACCTTGCCACAGCAGATACGGTTATAATATTCGACTCAGATTGGAATCCACAAAACGACCTGCAGGTCTACTTAAAAGACTTTTTTTCTTAACCTTACCAGTGGGCATAGTTTTGCATGTTAGTGTAACTAGCTTTCACACTGAAGACCTGACTTTGAACCTCCGCTTCTCTATGATTATGAATCAGGCAATGAGCAGAGCTCACAGAATAGGTCAACAAGAAGTTGTTAACATATATAGATTTGTCACAAGCAAAAGTGTTGAGGAAGATATCCTGGAGAGAGCTAAGAAAAAGATGGTATATTACATAACATTATCTTGAGATATGATTTATAAATTTGAACTGTGCAGTTTGTACATATAGTATCTGCATATGCATTATGCATATAATTTTTTGCTTGAGTTCTATTATTCAATCTAATATGTTTTGTTTTTTCCATTGTGTTCCATAGGTGCTTGACCATTTGGTGATTCAAAAATTAAATGCAGAGGGTAGGTTGGAGAAGAAAGAATCTAAGAAAGGGACTTTATTTGACAAAGTAAGGACTTAGTTAATTGTTTATCATGCTGAATCAGTTGGGTTACATGAGGACTTATAAATGTGGGGGAAAATGGAAGCAGAAAGATTTGGAGATTATCTGTGGTTTTCCATTTATAGATGGATCTCTTTCTACACACACACACACACACACACACATATATATATATATATATATATATATATATAGAAGGGGACAGTACATATATTTATATAATACACACACATATAGTTTTACCGTACACCAATTGTTCACTTTCTCTGAGCATAACTAATATATCTGATTTTTTGATTTCGTAATTGCAGAATGAGCTGTCTTCTATTCTACGATTTGGGGCTGAGGAACTTTTCAAGGAAGAAAAAAATGATGAAGAAAGCAAGAAAAGACTCTTAAGTATGGATATTGATGAGATTCTTGAAAGAGCAGAAAAGGTTGAAGAGAAGGAAACTGCAGAGGAAGGGAATGAATTGTTGAGTGCTTTTAAGGCATGTTTTTTCCATTGTTCTTTGTTCCTTTACTTTGATTGAGCCCCTCCTACAGAAGAGTTTTCCCTTTTTGTTGGTTGTTTTTTTCTTTAACACAATGTCACTGTGGCCTAAAATCAAAGGCACAGGACTTCTCGGGTTTGGGGTAATTTTGGGTAAAGATGGTGGTGGAGGGATGCTGTATAGTTGCTACTGCTTTCATTTTAAAGCATATTCATCTTTGTTTTATTAATAAACCTTCTACTCCTTGGTACGTATACTTCCAGGTTGCAAATTTTGGTACTGCTGAAGATGATGGTAGTTTTTGGAGTCGTTGGATAAAGCCTGAAGCAATATCCCAAGCCGAAGTACGAATCTCTTCTGTTATATACTGTCGTACCTAATAGTATTGGACTGGTCTTTCAGTAGGATAAAATGATCAATTTGTTATTTCCTTTTAGGAAGCTCTTGCTCCTCGTGCCACTAGGAATACTAAGAGCTATGCAGAAGCTGATCAGCCTGATAGAAGTAATAAAAGAAAAAAGAAAGAATCTGAGCCTCAGGAAAGAGTCCAGAAAAGACGGAAAGCAGATTATACAGTCACCTCAGTGCCAATGATTGACGGAGCATCTGCTCAAGTTAGGGGATGGTCTTCTGGGAACTTATCTAAGAGAGACGCATTGCGATTTTCTCGTGCTGTAAGCTCCTACTTTTATGTTTCAGCTATGTTGTGCATAGTTGTATTAGGGCTCATTTAGGAAGTGCCTTTAAATGACTAAAAGCTCTTTTAAGAGAAAATGTTATTTAAACCAATCCTTAGTACAAATGCAAGTTAGGGTGCTTCTAGCAGGAAGCACTTCAAGTACTTTTGGAACCCAAAAACATTCTCTAAAAGCGGTTTCAGTCATTTAAAAACACTTCCAAACGAGCCCTTAGTCATAACCTAGCAGTAACTGGAAAATCCTTCTTTCTTCTCTCCATCCAAACCACCCATAACCACATATTTGCTTGGGTTGAGAAAGCTCATAATATTTCTACATGTGTAGCACCCAAATATATATAACAGAAAAGGTACCTGGTTTAAAAGTGGAAAAGAAAATACACTGGGGTAGGTGGGAGCATATCACTTTTGGATTGATATGGCTAGGTACTTTTTACAACACTAATCCGTGCCTCCTGGATATTTGATTTTTTTATTTTTATTTTTTTTTGTTTTTTTTTTTTTTACTTTATGTTATGATTTATCAAATGACAGAAATTTTTTTAGACTTGATCTGAGTGGACACCTTCTCGCAAATGGTTTTATTGTTCTCAGATGTTTCTTTAAGGTGCATCTCATTGTTTTTGTTATAATACATTTCCTTTACGTAATTATAGATATCTATAGATTGTTCTGTTTCCGATATACTTGTATTTCAGAATTGAAGCAGCAAGACAACGTACCCTGGTTTTATGTCGATGTATTCTTGCTGATTCTAAGATCAAAGTCCACTTTCTTTGAGAACTATTGTTTGGCATTTTATATGGTTTTAGCCTTTCCTTTTCGATAGCAAATAAATAATTTGCTATTTCATTGCTAAATTTTCAGGCTGGAGTAATATATGATGAACCTTTTTTTGTTCTTGCCTTCTAATTTTGAGTTGTTTTGGAACATTTTTAGACTTAATAATAGTTGGGTTGGGCTTGTCTTTCTCTTTTAGAGTAAAATAAGGGGGCAGGAGTGTTGTGTTCATCAATCAGGTTTTGTGAAAAGAAGTATGACCTGAAATAGTAAAGGTCTGGAAACTCAGAAATATCAACTGAAGTATCAAGTGTAAGAGGCAAACATTGGAATTTGGAAGAAAAATGGAACTTGTGAATAATATATATTTTGACAAGGAAATAAGTGCATTTGCTTCTACTTTTTCTTTGTGGTTTGTTGTGGATAGTGTGTCGCAAGTCTCCTAACGGAGGAAAGCGCATTGCATTGAACCACTCCGAGCCAGAAGGAAACTACTACGATAGGAGTGGTTCTAAGGATATATTTACTCAAAAACTGTTTTGCTACAGAGAATAAATTATCAACATTTCTCAAATATTGTTTATAATGGTCTAATTACTTATTTGTAAGTAATTCATATACAAAGCCAGAAGGCCAGAGTACTGCCATCTCACAAGGAAGGCATAAGTATCAAAGATACAAGCAGCATGAAGTTACCAACGAAAAAGTAGGAAAAACACTTGCAAACCATTAACCACACAAAGCCAGAAAAAAAAAAATGGAATAGTTGGACAAGAACAGCAGTCTCACCATGCGATGATAATCCATTAAAAAAAAGGAGGGCAAGGCAGCCCATCTGCTAAAAAAATGTTACTTGTGCAACTTTATAAATAGATTTGGTCAACTGCTACTTTATAAATTTATGCTTTATGTTTTTATGCATCATTATCTTAATACTGCCTCTTCTTATTAAATTAGGTTATGAAATTTGGGAATGAGAGCCAAATTGCGTTGATAGTTGAGGAGGTCGGTGGTGCAGTTGCAGCAGCTTCAACTGATGCACAGGTTGAGCTTTTCAAGGCATTGATTGATGGCTGCACAGAAGCAGTGGAAGTGGGGAGTCTGGACCCGAAGGTTGTTTTGGATAATGTCTATTCATATTTGTTTTGAACTTTTTGAATGCCTATGTTTAATAATTTTTCTTTTTGTTGCGGGGGGGAGTACTTGCTGGCTGATGAATTTTACAAATTTGTGGTACTTATTAGGGGCCATTGCTGGATTTTTATGGTGTCCCTGTCAAAGCTGGTGATCTGCTCAACCGTGTTCGTGAACTTCAACACCTGGCAAAACGCATTAGTCGATATGACGATCCTGTTGCTCAGTTTCGTGTCTTGATGTACCTCAAACCTTCAAATTGGTCGAAAGGTTGTGGCTGGAATCAAAGTATGTATTACATATTTTCTTATAATTTATTTTTTCCTTTTCCATCTAGAAAGGCGGTTACCGTTTGGTTACCTTTTGCTGATGTTTACCTTGTTGATAGTTGATGATGCAAGATTGCTCATTGGAATATACTACCACGGCTTTGGAAATTGGGAAAAGATACGTTTAGATGAAAGGCTTGGCCTTACAAAGAAAATTGCTCCAGTGGAACTTCAACACCATGAAACATTTTTACCCCGTGCTCCAAATTTGAGAGATCGAGCCAACGCTCTTTTGGAAATGGTATGCAATAAACTTATGATCGTGCTTATAATTTCTGAAGTAGGATTGGAAAAGAAAATGGTTCTTTCTTGACCGGTTTGCGTGTGATTTAGCAGATACCTTATGAGTGTGCCGAGATGATTGTTGTTTTAAGAACATGTGACTTTGTCAAACTTAATGCTAGGTCTAAGATTAACCCTTCCATGGTCAAAGCTGATCCATTCTGAATGTGATTGATATTCTTGAATAATGTAAGTAAATGATTTGGCTCCTATATGGCATGAGTTGATGAATAAAACATCTGTAACCAGGATATTGCAGCTCTTAGTGGAAAGAATGCAAATGTTAAAGTGGGTCGTAAGGCTTCAAAGGAGAGGGAAGCTACTCGCAATGTTTCTTTAGCTCGCAGTGGGCCAAAGAAAGGAAAAACCAGTTCTTCTAGAGCTAATTTTCCAACGAACAAGGACAGACCACTGAAACCCCAGAAAGTTGAACCTTTAGTGAAAGAGGAGGGTGAAATGTCAGACGATGATGAAGTGTATGAGAAGTTTAAGGAGGAGAAATGGATGGAATGGTGTGAAGAGATGATGAAGGATGAAACTAAAACCTTAAATCGTCTTCAACGGTTGCAGACGATTAGTGCCAATCTCCCGAAGGAAAAGGTGTGGCTTAGATCATAAATTTGTATTTCTGCCATTGTTTGATCATAAATCTCATGCTGGTATAGTTTTTCATGTTTTTTTCAGGTGCTTTCCAAGATTCGAAGTTATTTACAGCTTCTTGGACGAACGATAGATCAAATTGTTTTAGAAAATGAGGAGGAACCGTATGGACAAGATAGTATGTGCTTCATCCTTGTATGCTTTATTTTTGTCATCCCTGATTGCTTCTGTATCTACGATTGTTGGATGTTTCAAGTTTAATTGATTAGATTATCATCTTTAAGTGAATACTTGATCCTACATTAGACAAGCCCTAGGACTGCATAGGTGACAAATTCGTTTTTCCTGCTCACGGGGCATGTTTTAAATTGGAGTCAATATAGGTCATAGAGTAACAAAGTGTGCCTCTACAGGGATGAGCATGCGCTTGTGGAACTATGTTTCTACCTTTTCAAATCTGTCCGGGGAGAGACTTCATCAAATATACTCAAAACTTAAACAGCACCAGGATGTGGAGGCTGGCCCTTCCCACATGAATGGCTCTGCTTCTGGTCCCTTTGGCAGAGACAATGACCCTTCTCCCTTCTCCTTCCATTTGGACAGGCAAAGAGGTCCTGATACAGCGAAGTTTGAAGCATGGAAACGAAGGAGGAGAGGGGAAGCTGATAGCAATATCCAAGTTCAGGCCCCATCTCAAAGAAATATGAATAATGGTACCCGGTTAACTGATCCAAGCTCATTAGGGATTCTTGGTGCAGGACCATCAGAAAATAAACGCACTGTGAATGAAAGGCCTTATAGGACACGGCAGACAGGTTTACCAACAAAACAAGGTTTCACATCAGGTATTAAGTAGTTCTACATACAAATTGGTAGGAAAGTGGCTGGTTCTCGTTTACTTGGGGGCATTTATGACTTCAGCCCATACATATATATTCTCTGGATTTTTTTTTTCAACCATGGGAATAAATTTTTGGAGACCCGACTTGGGTTTCTGAGATGATCAGAACAGGTTATCGGCCAAGTGGGATTGGCACCATTGAACAAGACGTGGCTGAGCCGCTGAGCTGACGATCCAAGGCTGGTGGAATTCTGCAGCATTTTATTTTTCTTCCCAAGATGAGTTCGGTTGGTACTGTGTTGACGTAAATAGGGCCAGTTAGTGAAACGATTTTCTTACTCATCGAACGTATACATACAGAAGGAGAATGTAGCAGGTGTACATTATCAATTTTGAAGTAGTTTTTGGTATTCTCCTCTTCCCCAGTAGTTCTGGAGACTATTATTTATGTCATTATTTCATATATTGAATTGTTGATAGTTATTACTTTCCAATATCTATATTATGGTTCATTGGTTGTATAGCAAGAATAAGATTGCAAAATCTTCCGAAGAAGGATCATTTGGACATCATAGTCGATCTCTTTCGCTCTATTTTCCCCTTTTACCTTCCGAACTAGCGATTCCTTGGTGAATGCGTGCTCAAATTGCATTTGAACACGACGTTGAAGGAGAACGTCTCCATCAACTTCACCATCACCTTCACCTTCACCTTCACTAGTGTTTAAAATCTTATCGACCCATTAGATTCCTCCCCCATTCTGCCCCATAGTGACAGTTATTGGCCCCTGGAAAAAGAATGCTTTCGTGTGGCCGGTTTTAAGAGACGTCTCTCAGACTGCTTGGTTCCTTCGTTTTCATTGTTCTCGGCAATTTCTGTTTCCGTTTCTTATGAAGTGATGCAGACAACCTCATTGAACCAACGCAAACTACACATTCGTACATTACGCCCCATGTCTTGTGGAATGGAATCCATTATAAGAGGCAACATTTTCCTCTTACAAAAAAAATATCTAGTTTATTTTCTCACATTGCTCTGTGAGCTATTGAATTTGTACATATGGTTTGATTATAAGTTTTTTAGGAAAATTAATGATAAGAGTGTCAAAACTTTGCATTTTAACCAAAAGTAGTCTAATAACTTTATTTAATGTTAAGTTTCATAAACAATGTAGTGCTATTAAGTTTCATAAATAGTGTAGTATCATTAAGTTTCAAAAACAGTGTAGGACCATTAAGTTTCATAAACAATATAGTAAGTTTTATAAACAGTGTAGTAAATTTCATAAACAGTGTAGTAAGTTTTGTAAACAGTATGTGTGACGACGTGCCGGTCCTGCGCATCAATTTCTTTTTCATTTTTTTGATATTTAAATTATGTCTTTTTCATTAAAATTTAAGTTCTTTTGTCCTTTTTATTAAAGTTTAAGATTTTTTCATTAAATAAAGTTATAGCATGATTTTTGGTTAAAATAAACTTAGCCCAAGCCATTTTTATGAAAGTTCCCTAATTTTATTTTTCAAGGTCCTTGTGGCGAGGCACTAATTTGAATTGATTCCTGTAGTAAAAAAAAAAACTATTTTTTTTAGTACAACGATATATTTTATACTAAGGGGAGGGGAGAGTTCGGCTAAGCACACAATGGGCAATGTAATTTTGTATCGAATTCGCCATTCACGAGATTCGAACATAAGACCTCTCACTTAAAAGTGAAGAGGAATACCACCAGACCGTAGTACTGAGTACCTAACAATGTGGTTCAAATTCGCCTTTCGTGAGACTCGAACCTAAAACCTCACTTACAAATGAAGAGGAATATTACTAGACCATAGTATTAAGTGGTGATGAAAAAACTATTAATCATGCCCATGTGGTGAAGCCTGTTAATGATGTTTCCTCAACCATTATAAAGAAAAAAATGCAATATAGTTTAACTCAAAGAAACCATTAATCGAATTTAAGACCTTTCACTTACAAATGAAGAACAAAAATATAGTTTACAAATGAAGAACAAAAATATAGTTTAACTCAAAGAAAAAAATAAGATTACAAAAAAGAAATGGCCCACAGAATAAAAGTTTGAGAGACATGAAATATGGAAGAAAACAGAAACATAGGAAGAAAACAAATGAAAAAGGCGTGTGTGGTGTTGCTTCCCACAAAGTAGGTGTGGTCTGCAGCTTCCCTTTATCACTTTATCCTTCACTTTCCTTTCTCAACCTCAACCTTCATTTTATCATCCAAAATTTTAATTCATTGAATTATTCTAGTAATTCATGTCCATACATTTTTTAAATATATTTTTATAACTACATTTTCTACTCCTACATTATCCTAGTTTCTTGTTTGGCTTGCATTCTTTGGTTTTTAATTTTTTATTATTATTATTATTTTCATTTTCATTTAAGTTGATTTGCACAAGCAGATGCTGCTTTAACTCAGTGACAGAAATCAATTATGCCTTGTACTCTATTACGGGTTTGATCCCATCGACTCTCCTCCCTCGCTAACAACTAACTATCCAACCCACTAACGCTTTCACTCTACACACAGAAAAAAAAGAAAAAAAGAATGGTTTGTAGAATGTACTCTTTTTTGTACTCAAGCTTTACGCTCTCTATATTTATATTAAAAATAAAGAAATAAGGATTTACGGTAAGTCATAAAATGAGTCAATTACAGAAATTTGGTTCCAAACTGGCGATCCACGAAAGTCGAATATAAAACTTCTCACTTTTTGTTGGTTGTACAAAACTTCTCTCACAAAATTAATACCAGTAAACCATAATGCTAATGTCGTTTAGATTAGAATATTACTCAACTAAAAAACCGAATTGAAATAAACTTTATCTTTATACCACAACATTTGGATAAGAAATTAGAATAAGACACATAATGAAAGCAATAATTTAATTTCGAGCTCGCCATTTATGAAAGTTGAACACAATCTCACTTGCAAATGATACGAGACATACCATTGGACTGCGATGACAGTGGAGAAATTAAAATAAACCTTAACTCATAATTATTATTTTAAATTTTCGAAGTGGAAATCCAATGCAGAAATGAAATGAAAGAGGGTTTCATTGGTGTGGCTCTTATCTGCCACGTTTTGAGAAAAGTGGGTCCCCGTCAACATCCCGCCCACCTCATGTCGTAGAAATATAAAAAAAATAAGCTTAAAGAGGAGAGCAGGCACTTGTCTTGTGCTTTGGCTTTGCCATCAACACCCTGAAGAGAATTCTGTTTTGCCTTCCACTCGTTGCTGCCTTTGGGTACGTAAAAACTCATCTTCTTCCTCTCTTCTCTTTTCATTCATTATACACACACATACACACATACATACATATATATATATATATGTATCTATACATGGACATATTTCTGATGATCAGTTGGTGTTTATACTACATATCTGTTTTCTGAATTTTCTGCTTTCACTTTTGTTATCATGCTTTTACCTCTAATCTCCTCTACATCACTTTTGTCTCTTAATCAAATACAAGATATATATTGATCTTCAGCCTCATAGCCTCCTTCTCCAATTGGCGTTGCATGACAACTCTTCCGCAAAGTCGATTTATCACCAAAAACATTCTAAGTGCACAAATTGAATGAAATTAAGGAAATGAAAGCAATAAAGCTCTTTTATAATCAATTCCTTACAAAACCTAGAAATAATTAACATGAAAATATGATAAATAATGCACCTATCACACACACGCACATATATATATATATATATATATACACGTGTGTGTGTGTGTGTGTGTGTAGTTTAGTGTGTGTGAGTGTGTTTTTTGTATGACCCCAAATTTGAATAGTTCTATATTAGCTTTTGTTTTGATTCAAAAAATAAACAGATTAATACTCCTAATTCAGTTTTTAGTTTTTATGTTAAGGGTGTTCTTAGTTCAATTTCAGTATGGTTCAGGTATGTAAGGAATTTGAGGTCGCGTTTGATGTCTAGGATTAGATTGTAATGGATAATTCTCTTAATACCGATGTTTCTCTTCATGGTAAACAAATAATACAGATGTTAATTTGCACTGATATATGTATCATTTGTATTTCTACAAAGTTTTTCAATTCAAATTCAAATTCAAATTCAAACGATTTTCACAATTAAGCATCAATTAAAGCATAACAAGTGGATGGATGAATGTTTTTTTGTTTTTTTATTTTGTTATTTTTAAACTTCAGTTGGACTTTTTTTTACTGTTTTTGTATAAAACTTAAATTATCGACGTGTATGTATGTCTAGTAAATAACACAGGTATGTTGATTCTCGCTCTACTCTCTGTACAACCTTAAATTATTGCAGGCTCAATATCGATACTACTTTTAAGAAAATAGTTGAGAAAACGAAGCTCAAGAAGTCATTAGCAGTAATATTTTCTGGTTTTAGGCTAGAGGAAATTAAGGAAATTAAAAGGCTTAAATTTGGCTGGTGGGGAGAAAAGAATCAAGGTCATTAGCCTGCACTGCAGAAAAGAATGGAAGATTTAACCCCCACTGCCATATTTCTCCGAAACACTGTCAGTATCATTTTCACAGCATCGACAGTCGACGGACTAAAACCCTCGTACTACTACTCAGTCCAAATGATTCTGTGTATTTTACGATTGTGGAAAATGCATATGAAATGTATTCCCTGATTGGTGCATAGTATGTCCGTGCATAGGTGTGTGTGTGTGTGTGTGTGTGAAAACATAATAGTTCTTTTTGTTTGTCTGAGGCTGAGTTCAAACTTCAAACTAGAAACCTGCACAGACGGAGACTGCTTTTTTTCGGTGCGGCTGAGGTTAAATCTTTAAGTTGGTTTGCAGCTGAGGTTCGGCTCATTGTGAGCCTGCAGGGAGGTGAAAATGGACTACGTTTATGGACCAGGAAGGAACCACCTCTTTGTTCCAGGCCCGGTCAATATTCCGGAGCCAGTCCTTCGGGCCATGAACAGGAACAATGAGGATTACCGTTCTCCCGCTGTCCCAGCAATGACCAAAACTCTGCTCGAGGATGTGAAGAAGATTTTCAAGACTACATCTGGAACTCCATTTATGATCCCTACCACAGGTATCTCAATAACCATTATGGTCTCAGTTTTTTCCATTCAGTTGTAATGTACTTTTCAGATCAGTTCTTTCTTTTATCACATCTTGTGAAAAGTTGTTTGTAGTGTCTCAGTATTATACATGGTTTGGACAACTAGAAGCGATCTTACGTTCATAATTAGGTGAATTGAGTGTGAATGGCTAAGTTCTTTATAACATTTCTCTAAATTTTTTTAGGCACTGGTGCATGGGAGAGTGCACTTACAAACACATTATCTCCTGGAGACCGGATTGTATCTTTCCTGATTGGCCAATTCAGTTTACTGTGGATCGATCAGCAGCAGCGCCTTAAGTTCAATGTGGATGTTGTAGAAAGTGAATGGGGCCAAGGTGCCAACCTTGACGTTCTGGAATCAAAAATTGCAGAAGATACCGCGCACACTATAAAGGCAATATGCATTGTTCACAATGAAACAGCCACCGGAGTCACCAACAACTTGGCTAAAGTCAGAAAAATACTTGGTAGGCTTGTCTTCTTCTATGCCTGATTTAGCTTTCATTTTATATCCGTAATCTGCTTGTGTACATGTTCTATTATCAGTTCTAAAATGGTTGTCTATATGCTTATGTATGTGGCTCTCCATTATCTATCCGAGGCAGAGCCACAGAGTACTTGCAGGCATCAGTTAATCTTAGTCATTTTTTCTTCCTTTCTCTGGATACTTACTTTTCTTACTTGTCAGTTACCTTCACGGAATGCTTCTCATGCTTTTTTCATTGAACTCTCAGATAACTACATGCATCCGGCTCTCTTCCTTGTCGATGGAGTGTCTTCCATATGTGCTCTTGATTTCCGTATGGATGAGTGGGGGGTAGATGTTGCTTTAACTGGCTCTCAGAAAGCTCTTTCCCTCCCCACTGGAATTGGGATTGTGTGTGCAAGCCCCAAAGCTCTGGAGGCATCTAAAACTGCAAAATCCGTGAGGGTGTTCTTCGACTGGAATGATTACTTGAAGTTCTATAAGTTGGGAACATACTGGCCTTACACCCCTTCCATCCAGTTGCTGTATGGGCTGCGTACAGCACTCGATCTTGTTTTTGAGGAAGGACTTGACAATGTGATTGCAAGGCATAGCCGTTTGGGCAAAGCAACAAGGTATAGCTTCTGGTTACAACTATTCGTCTCCCAATTGCTTACTGTTGTATTGCATTAAACGGGGTATTTGAACGTTGTTTACAACTTGGAAGTGCAGGCTTGCTGTGGAGGCATGGGGGTTGAAGAACTGCACCCAAAGCGAGGAATGGGTGAGTGACACAGTGACTGCTGTTCTTGTTCCTCCATACATTGACAGTACCGAAATTGTGAAAAGGGCATGGAAAAGGTACAATTTGAGCTTAGGCCTAGGCCTGAACAAAATAGCCGGCAAGGTTTTCAGAATAGGGCATCTTGGCAACCTGAATGAGGTAATGTCAATCCCTTGCATCTTACATTATTTACATATTTCAAGCACCATTCGACATCAGTTGGAATGGAAGTACAAAAGGAAGTGGACCTCTTTTCTTGGCTTAAACTGGATATCATGTAATAAAGTAGGTAGAAACTAGCCTTTTGACCTCCCTCTGTCAATTACGCTCCATACGAAAATGGGAGAACACAAAAATCTACAAATTATAACATCACTTCAATGAGGCTTGTTTATAGCACCCAATTCATTTATTTATCATCCTCGAAGTTGTGCTATATACCATATGCTTTGCATTTTTGTTTGTGTAAAGAGAATGGGGCAAAAGTTAAACTTAACGATACATATGAACATCATTGGGGAAAGCTTGCAATGCAAGTAAAATGAAACGGTTATAATGAAGTACAAGGTTTACGTAGTAACTTTCTCAGTTTTTGATATCTGATAATTATTCTGTTTCCAGTTGCAACTGTTGGGTTGTCTTGCTGGTGTGGAGATGGTGCTTAAGGATGTCGGATACCCTGTTAAGCTCGGAAGCGGAGTTGCAGCTGCCAGTGCATACTTCCAGAACAATACCCCCCTGATCCCTTCCAGGATTTGATTCACAGTCTATCTGTGTAATTCATTTTCTTTCAGGATGCTATGTAAATAATGCATATTTGTTCCTCCTCTTGCACTCTTTTGAGGCTAACAAAATTACCTACTTAATACATGGTCTTTTGAATGTTCGTATATCTGATTCAATTCGAGTACAATCTACTGTTTGTGTTTGTTTTGAATTTTCTTCGTAGTGAAGTGTGTACAATTAGGCCTCTTTGAAAATCAAGCTTTTGGTATTAAAAAAAAACTATTTCTGCTGTGCTGTGAGAATAAGTTCATTTTTACTTTTTCACGTTTTCAACTTTTTTTTCACTTAAAACTGTTAAAATAAGTTGTTTTTAAGTGTTTATCAAACACCTTTTTAAGCTAAACTTTTTTTGATACTCACTTTTATACAAGTATCTCAGTACTAAATGAAAAAGGTTTTTATAGCAGCTATGAAAGTTTTTCTGCAGACATAAAGATGGCTTTTGTATTTGGTAGCAGTACATAACAGCATAATTGCGGGCGAATAATTGGAGATGGTTTATCCAAACGTCTCTGCACTCTCGGCCGTCGAGTCCACTACACCATGCACTCTCCTCCTCCTCCCTCTGTCAACATGCTCAACACGTCGGCCGTCGAGTCCACTACACCATATTTCAGATCCAGACTTCCACGCTTCCACCTCCAACAAACTCCAAATCGAAGCTTCTCAAATCTGAAGGTGCCAAACTTCATGAAATTATTGTACCTTGATTTCGATTTGGATTCTGAATTTGAGGATTAGGATTTTGAACTTCCAACTTGGGGATTTAGAATTAAAATTAGGATTTTTGTTTTGAAAATCCCCTAATTTCAATTACTGCTTGATTTCTTTCTTTTTGGTTTTCTGCTTTTGAATTTTGATCGACGGCTTCTTCGATCTTTGACTCTTTGATTTTGAGGGTTGTCTGCAAATTTGGGATTAGGGGACTGGAAATTTGTTATTTGGGGACTGCATTCATTCGATCTTCCTAAATCTGACTGCATTCATTCCTGATTCCGAACCGAAAAACCGCATTCATTCCTGATTCCGAACCGAAAAACCGAAACAATTTCGGGAATCCTGACATTCGGGAACACCGAAATTTTGGTTCGGTTTCGGGTTTCACAATCCTATCCCGAAGAGAGTCTGTTTGGGATTCGGACTTTGAATTTCCGTTCGGAATCCAGTCCTTGAACCAGCCCAAATTATCCTAATTTATTTTTATGAACATTTTAACATAAAAATATTTAAATTTCAATAAATAATGAAAAATCACACAAATACAAATACATTGGTATTGTATGAAATTTGATTTAAATAATCCTTTTTAAATTATCTGGATGTTAGATTTAATTTTGGGTCTCTGATCCTTTTTTATATTATTAGATTTGATATTATTTGATCACAACCGTTGAATTATAAGTTAAAAAAAAAATATTTGAAATATAACAGTTTGGTGGACCCAAAATGATTTAAGCTAAGTATAATTTCTGAGGAAAATCTAGCCCAAAGTTTTATTTTCTCTCTAAGGCTTATTTTAGACCAATAATTGGAGATGGTTTGATGGGATTTAAAGCTTAAATTTTAAGCTTGTCCCACTCATTGGAGATGAATTAAGTGTACATAAATATCGTTTGTTCATAAAAAAAATTGTAAACTCTTGTTTGGTTAGCTACATGGGATTGGGCGATAAGAATATGATTGAATTGAAAACGACTTGTAACTCATGTATGAAGATAAGTTTGATGATTCACTTTATTGCGGATTCATAACATATCATATTTAGTCCTGTTTATTTCTCATTTTGACGCAACAACGGATTGGACTCAATCCGTTTTAATTGATCACAACCTATCTTATCCAGCTCACCAAATAGGACCTTAGGCTATTTCCCATTGCCCACTCTGCACTTGATTTCCCAAACCCGACTATCCCGCAACCTATTTCCCATTGTGACTCTTTCCCCGAGTGACGGAGGCTTATACTGTTTCTTCTTCTTGCTGGAGATCTGGGAGATCGGTGAATAGGGGAGACACAAGTTCGCCAACGTGAAAGAGGAGGAAAGGCGCGTTTGGCTTCTTGTTAAGGATCCAGAGAGGATCCAAGTCCCACATCTAACCCGTGTCACATACTCACCCACTACAAATTTTGGGCTGTTACTAACAAATAATATCGTTCGTTAAAAAATAAAAAAAGGCATAAACTCTCTTAAAGAGAGAAAAACAATGATTATCTGACTCCTGGTTTTTCTTCACGATAATTTGTTTAAGCGAACACTTGTATTAATTTTACATCTAATGTAAAATTTATATGAACAGGAAAGTTATATGAACAGGAAAGTCACAGGTCAAGCATACTGGATCACTTCTTCCGAGCCACAGCCGCTGCAATTCCACCAGCAAGCAGTCCAACAGCAGTCGCTGCAATTCCTATGCCAATCGCACCATCTGCATTCAAAGAAGGGAGAGTATTGACAGTTTCAGTTTCATTTTCAGAGAGAGGAAAGCGAGAGAGAAATGATTGATTTCTACCTCTTTTGATCCGGGCTTCGTTCATTTTCTTAAGGTTCAGTGCCTGTCTCCAATCAGGTGCAATCTACAAAAGAACCATATCATGGTAAATCTAGTGCAGACCATACAAGCACATTCGAGGATAAGAGATAAATAAAAAACCAACACTTCCTTAAGCACGCATAAGTACTGGCATCAACATAATTAATGCAATCTGGACTACAATATAGAAAGAGACGGTAAACAGAAGATAATAACCAAGTGTTTTCCACCCATAGCTCCTGAGGAGCAGTTCTACATCTCCTTCTAATATTGACCATTAATGCTTTCAACGATAAGAGACGTGCAGAGCAAGTACTTTCAAAGTACATAGTCATGCATTAAGTTCTGATATGTTTGCATAATCAAATCTAAACAAAATCATACCATCAAACTCTGTTCCACAAGTTCCCTGCACCTGGTATGGTCACCACTTCTGTAATACCCAACAGCAAGAAGATATGGCGGCTCTCTCGCTTCCAGTGGGGCTTTAGTTGGATCCCTCATAACCTCTGCAATATATCAAGTCAGAAAAATAAAAAGTAACAAAAAGCAATAAATTGAACAGCACAAAGGAGGTTGCGGTGTTAAGTGCTTAGGAAAAGACATCATATGGTCCAAAGAGTCACGGTAAGCACATTGGCTTATCTAAAAAGACCTATGGAAAAAAGTGTTTGTGTATATATTGTACGTTAATGGGAGTGAGGGCGTATAGGTGTGTCGGGGGGAGAGAGAGAGAGAGAGAGAGAACCTTCAAGCATTGCTATGCCACGTTGCACGTCTTCTGGATTCCTTGAATGAACAAGAGCCCATGATAATCGCATGAGACATTCCTTGAAAACGTGATCAGGGGAACCATTCTGAGCATCAGCAACCTCTTTTTCAATACCCTGTCATAGCATGCATTCAAAAACATAAATCACGTGCAAACATCTGCTAAGTGTGGTATGCAGCATGACCATTCCTGCCATCTCATCAATTCATCAACTTGTCAACAAATCATTTTCCTTTCTAGGATGTTTCTTAGTCATTTATTTACTTCCCCATCTGACCGGATTAGGACTCTATTATGAACCATCCAATACTCAACCTTTAATATCGTAAAATTCCACTATGATTTTAAATCCTGATGTTTCTGTTGGCTGCTCTACCATTGGTAAGGTGGAAGCCATCTACACCGGTAGCTTCACTCATCTATTAGTATGCAACAACTCAGCACTATAGTATATAATACCAACTTCAACCCTAGACATGGGATTTGGCTCATACCACTTGTTAAGAACCAGTCACTACTCTTCAATGGCTAGATCATGGAGCGGTAGAAGTAGTTACTTAAGCATTAAAATTGTAACAACATTCAGATGCTTACAGTAATCGTCGCACTTCAGACATAAAGAAATGCATTGCTGTTATTAGTAGTAAAGTAATTTGAAGCTATCATGTACCACAAGTTGTACACTTGTATTACACCTTCAAAAGATGGTGGTTTCTGTAGAAGCTGTTTGGACCCTAAATTGCTTGCTATTAGGAAGGTTCTAAAAGACGCTAGGCGTTAATCGGATGGTGGGCTGAGGCCTAGCGCCTAGGTGGCTAGGGGAGGCCTAGGCAGGCTCCTAGGCGGATTTAAGTAAATGTATTATATTTCATATAAAATAAGTACCCATTTATACTTAAAAAAAATATATAATTGTATTGAGATGCTAAATCGCAAAATCAAATGACATATAGATTGAAGTACTATAACATATTGAAAATATGGAGAAAAAACATGTAGTGAGTGTTCATCAAAGTATTAAAAAAATCTCTTACAATTCACTAAACAAAAATAAAATGTAAAACCAAAGTTATCGATTTTCTGTCTAAGTGAGCCGCGACCTAGGAGGGTCTAGGCGAGCGCCAGGTGGGCTAGGCGGACGACTAAGGAGAGCGCCTTTCTTGGTTTTCAAAGGCCTAGGTATTAATTGGGCAAGTGGCAAGTCACCTAGCGCCTAGGCGGAGATTTACAGTGCTGTTAGGCATATCAGCGGCTGAAAGTTCCTTTCAAATGAATTTAACTCTAATAGATCTATCCCACAAAGGTGCCTAACAGTAAGAGGGGATTTTGTAATATTAATAATATATTTATCTGATTTAATCCCCAACTGATTACTATTCTTCCATTCTTCAAATAATTCAAAGAAATAACCAAAGAATTGTATTAACAGACAAATCTTAATAGAAAAATAAATAAAAAATCACGGCCCTCGCAAGCCACTGAGAGAAAACAAAATGATCGAATTCTGAAACCCTAAAGCTGCAATCCTATTTCAAATCACAAGTATACCAAAAATTAAACACCAAATATTAATACATATACAAAAATAGCAGGGAAAGTGCTTACAGCGATGAGGTCGCGGTCGCACCATGGGATCTGATCGTCACCGGAGAAGAAATTGCTAACCGAGTCGAAGAACTTCCCAACGTTATCTGCCATTCTCGTTTCTTCTGCGATGTTGGGTTTTTGATTGAGGATCAGAAAGGCGACTAAAACCCACAAACGTCACAATTGAGCTTTCCCTATTTTTCTTTTTTTTTTTTGGAAACGCTTTCCCTATTTTTCTTTCGCTTTCTTTTTGGTAGGGACTCCGTTGAGTTTGACATATAGGGATATTTGATCGATTTAATTACTTCAGGGCCAACTTTGTTTTTTTATTTTTTTTGTCAGTAGAACTTTGGCTAAATTACATTGTATCCTCTTAAATTTCGATGCAATTACAACCTTATAAAATATCTTTAAAACATGTCAATCTCATACATTTAATATTGTTTTGTTTTCAATTTCATATAACCATTAAAAAATCTATTAAGTTAACCGTTAAGTGATAACGTGGCAAATATGAGATCTCCATTTAGGATGACGTGGCTACTATATTTGTGCCATGTGGCTAAACACTTAATAAAAATTTTAAAATATTAAAATAATTAACTAAAGAAAAGTTTATAATAAAAAAAATAAAAAATAAAAAAAAACCCAGAAATCGTCTTCATCTTTCCCACCCGAGCACCACCCCTTCGCCTATCCCCATCACCCATCCATTCCCCCATTAAAACTGAACTCATTCTCAAATCCAAAAAAAACCAAAAACCTATCTTCCCCATCAAAACACCAACTCTCTTTAACCTCCACCACTATCTGGTTTTCCAACGATTCGACCTTCTCCTTCGACCACCCTTATCCAGCACACCTACTCATCCCTTCCTTCCCGTCGACGTTGCACGCCTCAAACAAGCTTAGCTGGCATGGTGTTGCAGATGACTCTCCTGTTCTTCACAGCCTGTCTTACCTTCTGGGTTTGAGACTCCAAGATCTCCATTTCCCCTTTGATTGTTTTTGAGGTTATTAAACGGTTAAACGATCCAAAATTAGGGTTAAAATTCTTTGAGCTCAATAGGGTTAATTTGAGTAGTGTATGGACTTACAATTCTCTTTTGAGGTCTCCGTGTCAAATGGGGTTTCAAGATTTGCTAATTTTGATTTGTGGGTTTTGGAAGAAGTGCAGAAATTTATGGGGGTTTGGAGGGAGAAGATGAGGGAGAAGGAAGAAGGAGGAAAAGGAAGAGCGATGGTGTGGCGGATCTGGGTCCTTGCAAACGCAAGAGCGATGGTGGAGAATGAGAGGAACAATGGTGGAGAAGGTGAGGAGCTTTGGAACTCGAGGGTCCATCTGAGCCTGGTTAAGGCGATACGATGTCAAAGGGAAGAAAGGTTTGGGTGGGAAGACGATTTCTGGTTTTTTTTTTACACTTTTATGTAGTTAATTATTTTAATATTTTAAATTTTTTATTAAGTGTTTAGCCATGTGGCACAAATGTGGCAACCACGTCATCCCAAATGGAGACCCCATATTTGCTACGTCATCACTTAACGGTTAACTTAACAGATTTTTTAACGGTTGTATGAAATTGAAAACAAAACAATACTAAATGTATGATATTGAAATGTTTTAAAGATGTTGTATGAAGTTGTAATTGCATCGATACTTGATGGGGTAAAATGTAATTTACCCTAGAACTTTCATTATATTAAAAAACTAGTACAAGGCTCAAAAGGAATTCGATAAACAATAGCAGAAAAAGGCCCAAGCAAAGTGAGAGCTGCAACCCAAGATACAACGGGAGACCCTCACAAACTTAGGCCCGTAGGTTGCAATAACAAACAACAAAAAACCCCTAGTCTCAATTAGCATACACCTGACGCCATCATATCCTTAGAGAAAACTAAATTCTGAATCGAGATAATAGACACCAGATCTAAGTTCTCTTCACGAACCCCTACAAATATATACAAACAAAGTATCATTTCGAATTTGTTCCTTCAAATTCATCCTCCTCATTTTGGTCTTGAAATGTGGTTTTAAAGTTTCATTGAGCATATTCCTACCGTCCAATTTTTGTGCCGACCTGTCCCGAATTAAAATATATTTTATCCTCGAGTGCATGGAAATGACTATTTTGCCCTCGTGGGCGACGTTACAAGAGCGTGGATGCAAGTTAAGGCTGAGTCAGGTATGTAGAGAAAATGTTATGTTGAAATAAGGGAGATTAGGTTGGTTCTTTTAGTTTGATCCAATTACATGGATCTTGGGTTTGGTAGCCCAATCAAGGCTTGAGGTTGTTTTAGGTGACCAACCTCGTAAACCCCACACACACACACACACACGCACACGCACATGCACACGTGCAACCTTGTTCTTTCTCTCTCTCTTGAAAATTTGTTCCGTTCGTACGATCTGATTCCTCCAGCCCTCAAACACCATCAATCACCCACAGATCGAGTGATTGGAGGTCACCATCATATTCCTTGTGACTTCACAAGTCTAGTGACACTTTTGGGACGAAGAACATTTCACAGGGACCTGAGAACTTAGAAGCTCCGACAGAGTACCCTGTTTCCCTGACGTGATCGTCGAGGTTCTACTTTTTCTTGAGACTTATAAAGGTATTACTACAACTCCTTTAGTGTTTTAGACTAATTTTGGTTAAGTTTGAGCGTCAAAATAAGCTCGACTATGGGTTTCCAGGTTTAGGCGGAATTTCGAGGAATTTTCCGACAACTTCTCGTCAGTTTTAGGACCTCTAAAAGGTAAGAACATGTTCTACTCGTTCAGGGCTTCAAATTGATATAAAGTTTGTGAAATTTGGTTGAAAAACGACGAAGATATTAAGGTTGAAAGATTTTTCCAGTTTCCTGCGACGCAGCGGCGATTGACACCGGAATCCGACGAACCGCCGGAGATGAAAGGGGAATATTCCATCAACTTTGACAGAATATGCTAACGACGTCAGGTAAAGTTAACGGTATATGCTACTATTTAACGAAATATTCCCTAATGGCGTTAAAGATTCCGTCAGTGGGCTAGGCACGTGCCTACGCTTGGCCGTGCCTTGGCCGGCTCGTGAAGGCTTGTGGGACGTCGGAAAATTATTCTAAAAATATGGGGATGCTTGTGGTGTTGAGTAGGCCAAGATGGTATATTCAAACACCCCAATTGAGCAATGTATGAGAAGCTATTACACGGTTTTGGTTATGTACTTAAAATTAACGTTAAAATAGTGGTTTCACATATAGGTGAGACATTTCGGGAGGACGGGCGCAGTCAGGTGAGACTCGGGGGTTACGATCCAGCTACATGCCAATGAGTGGGCTTTTGATTTTCTATATATACATATATATGCTTTGCATTTTCCCAGAAATTTGTTTTGAATGGAGTCACGATTTTAAATGCCATGTCAGTTGCATTATGCTTTAGAGTATGCATTAGTATAGATATGCACATTGTTGTTTGATGCTGCTGACGCCCAGGTAAGCTTCAGGTGAGTATATATTGATGATAGTGGATGCATTGTTTGTGGTTATACATAGATGCATTTAAAGCTCATTATCCTGCACCTCGGTGCTAGTGCTCCCGCCCGTGACCAGGGCACAGTCCTTCATGTGATGTTCACCTCCCTCACCGTACGCTCACCTTGGATCCAAGTTTGGTGCAGAGCTCTGTCATACATACCACATTAGGTGGTTCTGACTCGTAGATGACACGTGATTATTCGCATAGCCTTCACGTGATCGTAACATTTGAGCGTACTTATTTGCACCTAGCCCTGTTGTACAGACCATAATAGGTGCTTCTGACTTGTGTGCAGGCATATCTGATGAGCTATAGGTTCAGCCGTACAGGTCACGTTAGGTGACTTCGGCTAGCATATCATTTTAGATTGATTTATTTCACCTGGTTACTTATTTCCATATTGGGACACTTGACATGGCATATATTTGATTTTCACTACTCTTGAGTGTGATTTTTATATACGTATGTATTTTTATTTTCTGGGAAACTATACAGGTTTTACGGTGAGGGGTTATTACTTTTGGAAAGAGAAATGGTTTTGAAAAGCTTTGTTTTTGCTCACTCACGTTTTCTGTTTTGCGTCCCTCCAGGTTCTAGATAGAAGTGCGTGTTGGTGGCTCACGAGGACTCTGCAGCGGTTCTGGCAGACATCCATCAGTGTAGGGTTTTCTTTCAATCCCTGCATAATTAGTATTTAGCCTGATGGGCTGCACCTTGGTACCTACGCTTTGATTATGTGTATCTACACTCTAACACTTCTTCCTGCACTTGTTTACTTGTCTTGCGCACATGGCTACGTCACCATCACGTGACGGCCAGCATGCCTCAATTTAGGTTGGGGTGTGTCAATTTTAGTCAAAAATTTTATTACTATATTTTTCTAGCACGTGTAGATCTGACTGATCCAATTATATTTCGCCACTAACCATAAAAATCATTTTAAGGAATTTATAAATTAATGATAAAACTATGTAATATTATTAAAAGAATAATGCTAGGAAGATCAAGATTTAAAGCCAAATTTGTAAGAAATTGTTATTAGCACTCCAAAATTCTCACTTGGCACTCCAATCTTTCTATATTTAGAAAGAAAAATTAGACCTGGCATTCATGTCGTGTTTCCCGTGTTCGTGTCGTTTTCATGTCATACCCGATATCTTAATGGGTCATGTCGTGTAACACCAGTTAAAATAAACGGGTAAAATGACCCGATCCGAAATCGACCCGATAATATTAATAGGTAATATGACCCAACCCGTTAGCCGTTAAGGAAAATATATTTTAAACCAATAGATAATTAAATGGAAAACACAATACTAAATAAGTATATACATACCATATTATTACATTCAAAACATAAAAACGCATTTGTCTTTCAAGTATTACATATTTACATACCCAAAATAAGAGCATAATACATTAAAAAAAATATTAGAACATTACAAAATATCAAATGTTCAAAAGATTTGCAAAATTAAGGGAGTTATGTTTCAAGGTTTGGAACCTTGCACATTTTCTTACAATCAAACTCTTCAATTTTCATCAATCACCATGGGAAACGGTATTGGAACTTTGACTTGATATATTGTCTCCAAGAGTTATATTGATGATATTTTCAATGAGGCCTTCTACATTAGCACTTTCTTCTTATTTATCATATGGCTATTGTTTAAGTAAAGTCTTTAATAGTTTTTTAATTAATGTAAAAGTGTCAAAAATATAGAAAAAATATATAAAAACTCGTAATGACAAGCTTTACAACTTTCGTGAAAGACTTAACTTTGAAATGTGCCACTATAATTATATAAATCATAGATCAAAATTTAACCGTCGATTGTTGTTTACATTTATGCTTCATTTTTCTCACCAAATTTTGTTTTTTGAAAACATGATCTATTAGAGGATATAGGAAGATGAACGGTTCGAATCGTTGATATTATGTTCAGAGTTTTACCGTTAGTGAAAATATTGCTTGATGTTTATAAAGTCTCTACAAACTATATAACATCGACTCATATTTCTATTAACCGTAAATATCTGGACGTGATATCAAAGATTCGAACCGTTCATTTTCCTACATCCCCTAGAAGATCATGTTTTCAAAAAAGAAAATTTTAAAAATGAAATTCAATATAAAGAATAAAGCCTAAACGACTATTAGTTGTAAAACTTGTCACTACGAGTGATTGTGTATATATATATATATATTTTTTTTTTTTTTTTTTACATTTCTTACACTTCTACAATAATTATTATTAATTTTACACTCAAATAAAAAACACTATTTGTCACATCCCGCCCTGGAGCAGATCACTTCCCGGACCAACTCCATCACCGTAGCACGATATTGTCCGCTTTGGGCTTACCATTCCCTCACGGTTTTGTTTTTGGGAACTCACGAGCAACTTCCCAGTGGGTCACCCATCATGGGATTGCTCTAGCCTCCTTCTCGCTTAACTTTGGAGTTCGTACGGAATCCGAAGCCAGTGAGCTCCCAAAAGGCCTCGTGCTAGGTAGGGATGGGAATATACATTTAAGGATCACTCCCCTGGGCGATGTGGGATGTCATAATCCACCCCCCTTAGGGGCCCGACGTCCTCGTCGGCACACCACGACCAAGGTTATGCTCTGATACCAAATTGTCACATCCCGGCCCAAAGCGGATCACTTCCCGGGCCCACTCCGCCACTGTAGCACGATATTGTCCGCTTTGGGCTTACCATTCCCTCACGGTTTTGTTTTTGGGAACTCATGAGTAACTTCCCAGTGGGTCACCCATCATGGGATTGCTTTAGCCCCCTTCTCGCTTAACTTCGGAGTTCCTACGGAACTCGAAGGCAGTGAGCTCCCAAAAAGCCTTGTGCTAGGTAGGGATGAGAATATACATTTAAGGATCACTCCCCTGGGCGATGTGGGATGTCACACTATTCATGACGGTTTGAAGGGTTTTAAAAATCTAAACGATAATGTAAGTGTAACCATTGTCTACTTGTGGAGGAATGATGAATCACGAGTGTTTATATATTTTTTCACATTTTTCATACTTGTAGGGATGTCTTATTGCATATACTAATACTATACTAGTTGATTTTAATTTTGGACAACAACATGTTAAGTAAAATTTATCCTATTAATGATAATAAGAAACTCTCATAATAAAAATAAATAAATGAATAAAACTTAATTTTTTTAACTTGTATAGAATAATAATACAAAAATATATATTTAATATAGAATATACCAATATATACAATATGGCTATTGTATTTTATAATAATTTTTTTGGTAATTAAACTTTAAAATTATAATTTATTTTTCTTAACGGATCAAAACGGATTACCCACGTGTTACCAATGTGTATACTCGTTAAGAATCCATTATTAATGGGTTCTTAATGGGTCACCCGATAATGACCATATTAGTTATCGTGTTGACTCGAAACTCGTTATTTTCATGTTGTTTTTGTGTCGTGTAAGAAACTGCCGGGTCTAAGAAAAATATACTTATAAAAAGTGCAAAATAAGATTTTTGGAGTGCTAATAACATTTTCCATTTGAAAAACAAATTATGTGTCACAATTAGAAAATAAGCATGTTATTCTATACTTAAGTAAATATCCACGTCATTTGGTTGACAAATTTAGTTTAAAAAATTTGGTCTTCCTAGCATTACCATTATTAAAAAGAAGGGTAATGCTAAATAGACTAATGATTATTTTTTGAGGTTATTACTTAAGTGTTGAGTGTTATTAACGTGCTTATTTTTCATTAGTAACACATCATTTAGTTTAAAAAATTTAGACTCCCTAACATTACCCTTAAAAAGAAAGCATCATTGTATTCCTTTCATTTGGTTCTTCCTTATACATCTAGGTTTGTGTGTTTAACATTTTTTTTATCATGATGAAATACCACCACATATATCATGATTGAAGTCGACACATTTCGTGGAACAAATTCGGATCCTGGCCAGATCATCTTTGTAAGAATCTCGAGAATCCATGAATCATGTTCGTTCATCGTATATCGTGGGGTCAGAAGTTATTTTAAATTTTTTTATTTAAAATTAAACACAAACAGTACCTAATAAAAATTGACCACACGATGTACGATGAACGAACACGATTTACGAATCCTTAGAGTTCTCACAAAGAAGATCTGGAGAAGATCCTTTTGGGTGTTCGAACTCCAAACGCTTTTCGAAACTTCTTGTTGGGGGGGGGGGTTGGTGTACTTGCAAAAATCACTCTAGATAGCTCAACTCAGTTATCATAGAACCAGATCCCCTCTAGACCCAATAAAACTGAGCTTGCTGAGCAAAGGGTTTGGGCAGTTGAAATTTGATCTAACGGCTACAAATAGGGTGCCCTCTAAAAATTATAATAATTATAACCGTTGAATCAAATTTCAACGACCCGAATGCCTTACTCAATAGGCTTAGTATATTTGAGTCTCGAGAAAATCCAGTTCCGTATATAGGTCCTCTACTGTATCGTGTGAATCGTTGACCTTCTTCCATTGACCTGATTCCATTTATGTAGTAACTAAATAGTTCGGGTGCAAGTCCCATTTCCGGAACTTGCATCCCTCTTTGCGTCATGGAAAAGTTCATGAACCGCGCCTTTCACATGTCACTAAATTACGCACCCCACTACTTGTGCGCCATGCACGAGTGACGAGTTGGTGAAATGGTTGCTCTTTCTGTACAACATGCATTGGGTGGGTAGTTAAATCTTCTCGTAACTTTTTATCAGCTTCTTTTTTTTATTTTTTATTTTTTATTTTTTTATTTTTTTATTTTTTTTTTTAAGACAAAGAGACCTGCTGGTAACTTCGTCACTGCAATCCACCCTTTTGGACGTCGAAAAGACTCACATAGACATTTCAATCTCCCCTTGGCCAAATTCAAGACATGCCGTATGAAATATAAACCTAAAATTCGTTCCTAACTATTGAGGCATTGCATGGTGGTTAAATCTTCTCGTAACCTAACCCTATCCTAATCCCATTTTACAACACCGTTCTTACAAGTACCAAATATTTTGGCCCCTACAAACATCAAGTTATATTGTATCCCTAAAAAGATTTGAGGATCCAACTCAGTCAATCTTCGAAAGGTACAATCAAAATCTGATAACAACTCTACATAGACGTGTCCTGTAATAAATAAAAGAATAAAGACATAAAAACAGAGAAAGTAGCACCACACGCTCTTCCAAAAGAAAAAAAGAATCAAGCGAAAGCTACCATAGTCCATTTCCGAAGACACCTGCAAAATTGTGCAGGCACTTCAACATCTCAACTGACCTGGGCTCCGTCAATCAGTTTTCACGGCAGTTGATAATCTTGGTAAGGACAATGTCCAGCCTTTATAAAATCCAGGTGTCTGTTGGGGCTTCATCTGATTTAAAAGCTATATTTCCTTATTTCATAGAGTGAACAAACCACCCATTAAAGCCAGGAATCTTGGACAAACTGTATATGAAGCCCTGGCGAAAGTCAGCAGCAATTGTCATTCCATTCTTCCTCCCTCTAGTCTACACAGCAAAACCACTAGCAGTTGAGAAACGTCCACCACCTGAACAACTTCTGCCATTTTATATCTGGACTTGACCAGAACGGGGCAAGTTTAGATCTATCTAATGGACAATGGTGAAAGAATGGTTTAGTTTTCTTCTTCCTTGCCCATGATGGAATGAGATGGTGTCATCCTAGGAGATACGATCTAGTACAATTCTGGTCTTCTTAAGCAAATTTCCTCAGAAGGTGAGCCGTTTTCTTCTTCATGCTTCAATAGTTCTCCGTTCCCATTACAAAGTCGCGCGGATAATGAAGGCGACACAGGTATATAACTACCTGCGTTTAAGAGAGTAAAGTGGTTAGGAAATATATCATACTAGATAACAGAAAAAACAAAAATAAATAGCAGATTGGTCTTATACCTCGAAAAGACGAGCTTCTATCAAACTCTCTCGTCGAATGCAACACGATGGTTCCACATAATACAACAATAAATCCACATATTTCTGATATGATGGCTGCCCCACTTTGGTCATCCCAATCCTAAGATCATAAATTGTAGCATGTAATTACAATCATCAACTAAATATGCAATTAATAACCTGTTGTTTTAGAAGAACGAAAAGTATTCCGCTAGACTGTTTCTTTTTTATTCACAGTGTAGATATGAGTCACAGTTCAGCAGTAAAAAACCGAGTATCTAAATTAGGATCCTGATATAGGGTATTTTGAAGTATAGACAGTAGCGCACTGCTGTTGTACCCTTTAGCAGGTTTTCTATTAAGTCCCTTGCCGATCCCAATCCATTCAAAAAACAACATTTTTTTTCACGTCAACGAACATAATGAACTTGTCTTAGGTTCACAAAAAGCATGGGTTTTTAATTGGGGTGGTAATCTTTGCTTGACTCCGGTTGAAATATTACTACTCCACTCAAGCCTGAGCTTGAGCTACTTTTCAGAGTATGCTTTTAAGTCACATTCCCGATTCATGCCTTCCGTTAAACATCAATCATATTAACAACAATGCAACTTGGAACTGATGCTATAGACTTGGCAAAGAGGTATCACACCATCACTTAACAATACCTTAAACATTATGACACTGGCAATGATTGCCAGCGTGGTAAACATGACGTAATAAATAGGGGACACGACTGCAGTGTTGAATGTGTCAAGTGCCTGAAAATTCAGAGTTGAGTTGTTAAGTATAAAATACAAAGACAAAGCTGCCTGTAATTCTTCTAAATAGAAGACTCCCATAAATCAGACTACGATTGCCCATATATAACATATTCACAATGTAATAGAATTTCTAACCTTATTCAGATAATTCATTTGGGTGATGACACATGTAGCTACAACCAACATAAAAAACCACGTCTCTGGATAGATTAACTGATTCTTCCCCTCAAAAGTTAACTTCAGAGCAGTTCCTAGGGCTTTAACACTCATCACCTGCAAAATCATGAAAAGTAATAAATATATACTACATGAGATGCAGATATAATGAAAACTGAAAGGAAATAATTGCATTACAAGAATTCAATAAAAGCAGACTCGGGTGCAGAGGGACTCAAGAATGAAGTGCTAACAGACATTCATCTTCATCAAACCAAGGAATCAGATTGACCAATATCATTATGTATCAATAACCCACCCAGGCTCCACCTTTATGGTTTTTTTTTTATATAAACATCTGTTCCCTTTAGGATGAATATGAGCATGAAGATATTACATATTAATGTTAAAACAATTTAAACGCATGCCACGTGTGAACTTTGTGCCTAAATTTAAAAATTTTAAACGCTTACATCCCTATCAACCATGGTTGTTTAAGTACAGTAAGACAGGAATAAGAGGAGCTCAGTGCAATAATTAGTTTCAATTTTTCCTTTTTGGTGTAGAACACCACAGTTTGATATGAGAGGCACTCAATACAGTAAGGCAGAAAAGAACTATGACTATCAGAAATTCAAACGTTTTACCGAGAGAGAACCCATCAATGAACAAATGCCCGTGAAAACTAGCACATTCGTGTGCCCACATTGTGGCACAAAATGGAAGACCAGTATGAAAACCAGAACAATCACTGAACCCACATAAAGCAAGAAAGCTGAAATAGAAAGTACACATTGTTAATTTTCATTGAACGGTCATATAATTCAAAAGAACAAAGAGATAAAGAAATTAAAATAAAGTGAATGAGCCTAAATCAAACCTGGTTGAGTTGCCATGCTCCATATTTCAAGAACTGAAGTGATAGAATGTTCCTGTGGCGCATGGATAACAATTATGACTGACCCGGAAATGCACATTACACAGCCCAAAACTCCAAGGCGGTGCAGCCTCTCCTTCAAGATAAAATGCGCAAGCACAGCACTACATCATCCCATTCAAAAATTTTAAAACATTATTAGTAATTCTTAACATCACCATAGCCATAGGACATGATAAAAGTATATAGGAGTAACCAATCCGAGCACGGACAAAACAAATATATAAACACTTACCTGACAATTATACTTAACGCACCGAGAGGGGTAACAAGAACAGCTGGAGCAAATGCATATGCAACGAAGTTTGCAATCTCTCCAACGATCACTATATCAAAAATCATAAATCAAGACGGATTCTGTGAGCCATCAGTGGAATTTAAACGAACAAAATGAATCTCAAAGCGCTGACATAGTGACATTGGATACCATCAATAGCTAAAATCAAACAGAAACGAAACTTCCACGGTGAAGGAGAATTATTGCCATTGAAAAGCACTTGAACTCAATAGCAAAATGAAACGTGGATGATGATAAAAGACCAAACAAGCATAATTTAGAATCCATGTCAACGATAAGAACAATAACTAAAAAGTTTCATATGACAACAATTTGCAAAGAATACGTTGGCTTCTGAAAGATCAAAACATACAACAAAAAATGAAAAAACAGACATGAAAACTTACTGGTAATAAATCCCACCCACCACAGAGGCTCCAAGAGGTAAGAATACCCGCCATACCCTACAAAAATCAATGAAAACCCATTTCAGAAAATCAAAATCCGTGAAAGAAAAACCGAAATTTGAAGGAAAAATCGAAATAAATAAATAAATAAATCACCAGCTCTGACTCCTGAAGCAGCTGCGGCTTTTCTAAGGCCTTTCTTCTTGATAATAAAGCTTGCCCCGATGAAGCCACTTGAAAGCAAAGCCAGAAGAACGCCTTTAAGATTGTCTTTGGAGAAACCCATGTCGAATCTTTGTCTCTTTTTCTGAAAATTTCCTTAATTTCCTCATGGGATCATACAACCGGTCAAACGCTCTGGGAAATCATCCTCGTTGGCAGAACTTTGTGAATATGCTCGTTTTTCCCGTCTGGGGGGATGTGGGGACGGACAGCCACGGTGTTAAGCAGAGCTAATCAATTTGCCTTCTCCATTTTTCTCTTCTGTACCACTTTTAAATGGCTTATCAAATTCATCAATTTATATAATTAATCTGCGTAATTCTTTTGGTGAACGGCATCTCCATTTGAAGACCACTTAATTCGAAACACGTGTTGAACAGGAAAAAAAAAAAAATCAAAACAAGTGTTTATAATAATGATAGGCTTAAGTGTCAAAATGGTCCATGTATTATAATTAGGAGTATACTATCCACACATCATTTTTTATTTCTCTTACATTTCTAGTTAATTTCTGTCATTTGATATTTTTCAATTCATCCGATCCGAAGGTCGAAAATTAAAAGAGTGTGTGAGAAGTAAAAAATGGTGTGTGGATAACACATCCCTTGTAGCTATTTGGCTATAGGCCTGTCAATTTCTAATACGACACGTTAACCCGACATGACATGACATGAAATTAACAGGTTTTCGAGTTGACAAAATAACGAATTGGATTGTTATCGGGTAGCCCGATAAGCATCTGTTAAGATAACAGGTCGATTCAAGTATACACATAAATAACCCATTACATGATTAAAAAATATTAATTTAATAATTTTATACTACTAAAAAAATTACTCTAATTAATAGAAGTAGGATTTAGTCTCACTTTTGTGAGATTAAATCCCTATCGTTGAATATATATATATATATATATATATATATATATATATATTAAATTTGGAAAATTGATGACCGTTGAATCGGTTGAGATTTAATCTCGGTCGTCCAATATTTTCTTAATCCTAAAGACTAAATCAGACTCTCTCTCTTATTCTCAATGTCGAAGGCTTAAATTGAAGCAACCACTTTCTTTCTCTCTCTTGAATTGAACTCTCGAATCTCAGTCTCGAACCTCAACTTCGACCAACCACGAGTCCATGACCACCCTCTCCAATCTCCCTCCACCACATTGATTGGCTCTGAGCTTGTGGTAACCTTTTCTTTTTGTTGCTGTTTTTTCTAAATGTATTTTGTTTTAACTTCTGAGAAAGGCTTCACAATCTTGAAATGAAAAACTCCTTTATTTTACATATCCTTGCACATTGGATATGCACATTTGATATTTTGTAGTAGACTAGTAGTGTATTGATGCTTTTTTTTTATTAGGCTCTTATTTGGAGTATGTAGATGTAGTACTTACAACAAATGTGTTTTTTATGTTTTGAAGTAATATTTATGTGGCAATGTGGTATGTGTAAATTTAGAAAAAAAATATTTTTCTTAACGGGTCATAATGGGTCAGGTCATTTTACCTATTGGGTAAAGTAACTTAACCTGTTAAGAACCCTTTACGATAATGGGTGTGACACAACATAACCCGTTAAGATAACATATGTTACACGAAAACGAAATGAACACAGCAACACACGACTCGCTTGCTAGTCCTACATTTGGCCAATTTAGTTCCGTATTTTTAAATTGATCAACTTAGTCCTCTTGTTTATCTCTATTAGCTAATTAATAAATTTTCATTTAATCTCTATTAAAAAATTTATAAAAATATTACGATCTATAGAAAAATATGTTTTCAATTAAAATAGGAAGAAATAAAATGAAAAATGATTTTGTGTTTTTTTTTTTTTTTTTTTTTCAAAAAGCCCACCCTTTCCACCTTGTCCTTGACTCAAACCCCAACCTTAGCCACATGCGCTTGCAACTTGAAGAACACATCTCTAGATTCCTCGACCCTACCTATCATCGTCCCAAGAAAATTAACCATTACCACTTTGCCTTCGATTGGGTAATCGAGTAACATATCACAATAGAGACAACCATATATTACTCTTTCTCTGTATTTAAATTTAAATTCACATAAAAGTGCATATAAATGAGAAATTACATTTGTTTTTAACAAACGATAGTGTACACTAAGGGTGTGGGAAGTTGGGAGAAGAGTATTTTTATATTAATTTTTAAATTTATTTCATTTTTAAATATTTTAAATTAAATATATAATTTTATAAATAAGTTTACATAATTCATGGACTTTATAATAGAGATTAGATGAAATGTTCTTAATTGGCGGACGGAGGTAAACAAGAAGACTAAATTGGCAAATGACTATAACACAAGAAGCATTTTGACAATTAAGCCATAATTATATTATTTGTTTGACACTTGCCATTTTCGTACAGATATCAATCAATTATAAAATTAAAATTAAAATTCTAGACCATTCGACGATGTAATCTCTTTTTTGTTTATTAACATATCAAATGTAATAAGTTCACAATTATTATTATAATTTTTTCCTAATACCATTGTATTACAAAGAAAGAGAATTTTCATTAGATCGCAACTATTGTTATCTTGATATACCAAATCGACTACATCATTAAATGGATTTTTTTTAGTTCAATTATTAGGTAAAGTACAAAAAACTACCTCAACTATTGGTGTCACGACACTTTCATACCTCATCTTTTAAAATTGACAATGTCATACCTCATCTTTAGGATTTGGTCTAATGTTATACCTTCCGTTACTTGGTCGTTTACTTTTCAGTTAAATGCTGACGTGACTTGATTTGGGCCCACTTTATGTTAAAAAATTTATAAAATATTATTAAAAACTAAAACAAAAAATATTTAATATTTTATTATGTATTAAAAGAAAAGTAAAAATTTTTTTTTTAAAAAAAAAAAAAAACCCCTCAGTAACCCCCCTCCAAAAGAAGAAGAAGAAGAAGAAGAAGAAGGAGGAGGAGGAAGAGGAAGAAGAAGAAGAAGGAGGTCACAAAGGTTTCCCGATTCCACCTTAATTGGATCTGGGTTTTTTGTTTTTTTTTTTCCTCCTCCTTCTTTTGCAATTTCGGATTTTTTTATTTATTTTATTCTTCTTCTTCTTCTTCTTCCTCCGCCTTCTTCCTCCTTCTTTTGCAGATTTGGGTTTTTTTCCTTCTTCTTCTTCTTCCTCCTTCTTCCTCTTCTTCTGGGTTGCAGATTCGAGTTTTTTTTTTCTTCTTCTTCTTCTTACAGAAGGTTTTTTTTTTAATTTTTTTTAATTTTTTAACTTTTCTTTATTATTTTAATATTTAAAAATTATTAAATGATTTTTTTTAGTTTTTAATAATTTTTTATTAATTTTTTAATAGAAAGTGGGATCCGGATCAAACCACATCAACATTTAACTGAAAAGTAAACGGCCAAGTAACGGAAGGTATAACATTGGACCAAATTCTAAAGATGAGGTATGACATTGTCAATTTTCAAAGATGAGGTATGAAAGTGTCGTGACACCAATAGTTGAGGTAGTTTTTTGTACTTTACCCTCAATTATTCTATTCTTGATTTCATGCGTAGTTGCATACTATATTGGTTTGGTTTGCAAATTGACCCAATAACATAGATGCATAAATTTACTAAAGGATCAAACAATTAATTTTATCAAACATATTAATTAATGCAATTTCTATATTTTATAGTGTAAAATAAGAAAATTAAAACTTCATGACACATTTTCAAACTCACACAAATATAAAGGATGTGAAACATAGTTCGCATTTTTAGAAGCATCTCCAATGGAAGATGAAAAATGCTTTGACACTGATATTTTATATTTTTGATTGGCCGAAAACCACTTCAATGATGATATATAAAATATCTTTTTTTTCTTCAGAATATGTATATAAAAATGTAAATTTACATCTTTTTTAATTACATTTTTAGGATGTGGCCATGACACAATAAATAGCATTCCAGACTTGCATCTCCTTCATTGGAGAAGAACTAACATGTGACAGCCCGTTCCGAAAATTTTAAAAATGTACGTATGAAAAGATAGTTTTGCCCCTAGTGCGTTTCCTTTACGTTTTGTGGTTGTTTTTGGGTTCCTTGTTGGCATGTTTTGGGCCACACACCATAATCTGCACCCACACCCTTTCCCTTGCCCTGCACCCCCTATCCCGAGTTCCCTTTCCCTTCCCATTTTCCATACTACATACGGACACACCCACAAACCTATCCAACCTCCACAGATCGAAGAAACCAAGCACATATTCAGGCTCGTGAGGCTTGTAGGAGTCCAACCATACCCATTTCAGGTAAGAATACCTTCGTTTTCACGTCGAACTCACGATGCCCGATTTTGGTACTGTTCATGCACACGTGATTTCTCACGTTTTTGGGAATTTCAAGCTTGTAGGAAGCTTGGTGAGGTCCCTAGGAGGCTCGGGGTGGTTCGTTTGAAGGTTTTGGACGTCGGGATCACGAGTTTCGAGGTTGGCGGGAGTTGGGGTGATTTTCCAGGTGAGATTTCGTGGATTTTTAGCACTTGAAAGTGGTATGATTGTGTTCCTCTCGTTGTAAATTCATTTTGTTACCAATTTTGTGAAATTTGGTTGAAAAACGAAGAAGATATCGTGATTTAAAGTTTTCCTGATTTTCCGGCGCCGACGACGGCGCCAGAGTCTCGCCGGAGAAGACGACGGAATATTCCGTCAAAACTGACGGAATATTCATAACGCCATTGACGGAATCCGTTAGGGATAACGGAATATTCCTGACGGCGTCAACTGACGCCGTCAGCGTGCCAGGCACGTGCCTGCGCGTGGTCGGCGCGTGGGGGCGCGTGCGACGGTGAAAAATTATTTTAAAAATATGAGGATGTTCCTGAGGTTGAGTAGATCACGTTGGTGTATTCATACACCCCATTTGAGCATTGTATGAGAAGTTATTTCTAAAGGTTGGTTATGTGCTTTAAAATTAACGTTTTTGTAGTTGTTTCGCATATAGGTGATACCTATCCCGAGGAAGAGCGTGGTCACTCGAGGCAGGGGGGTTACGACCCTTCCACATACCAGTGAGTGGGCTTTTGGTTTTCCGTATATACCTATATACATATATTTTCCCAGAAATTGATTGAAATGTTTATTCGTTTATATGCCATGCATTATATTACCGTTGTTTATGCATCGTTAGTTGCATTATTAGTTGTTTATATATATATATATATATATATATATATATATATATATATATATATATATATGCATATTTGGTGCTGCGGGCGCACAGGTAAGTGCCAGGTAAGGGTTATTCATGTTTACATTCAGTAGTGATTTGAGATGCTTAGAGAGCTCATAACCTGCACCCCCAGTATTAGTGCTCCCACCTAGAGTTGGGCACAGTCCTTCACGTGATGTTCACCTTCCGCACCACACGCTCAGCTTGGATCCAAGTTAGGTGCACAGTCCTGTCGTACAGACCACTTTAGGTGGTTCCGACTCGTAGGTGACCCGCGATTACTCGTCCAACCTTCACGTGATCGTAGCACTAGAGCATATATATGTATTACACCCAAGCCTGTCGTACAGACCACTTTAGGTGGTTCCGACTCGTGTGCATGTTTAGTTATTGAGATTGAGATTTGAGCTCTAGATTCAGCCGTACAGGTCACGTTAGGTGACTCCGGCTGCCAGATTTTATGACAGTGATATGATTATACCTGAGCACTTGCATTTTATTTTGAGATTTTGGCATGGCATATTCTTGAGCATGATTGGTGTATATATATATATATATATATATATACACGTATATCTATTTTCTAGGAAGTATACAGTTTTTACGGCGAGGGGTTAGAACTTATTTATTGAATGGTTTTCGAAAAGCTTTGTTTTTGCCCACTCACGCTTTTGTTTTGCGCCCCTCCAGGTTCTAGTTGACTAGCAGGTTTGGTGGTTTCCCAGAGGATTTTCCCGACATTTCTGACAGACGATCACCAGCGTAGGGCCACCTTCGGGTGTACTATTGTTGCGTCTTTTTTTTTTGGGACTGCTTTAGGTTTTATGCTCTAAACTTAGCGTCACACTTACGCTTGCATTTGTTATTACTTTATGTAAACCAGTTTTTATTCATTCGTATTACCATTTCCATTATTATTTTATTAGCTTCCGCACTGTGCACATGGTTACGTCACTTCCACGTGACGGCCAGCATGCCCTGATCTAGGTCGGGGTGTGTCAGTTTGGTATCAGAGCCTAGGTTTGGCAGTCCTGTGCTTTTGTGAGTATTCTAATGGTTTTGGTGTCTTCTGTCAGAATTATGCCGCCTCGTCGGGAACCACGTCGCTTTGCTGAGCCTAGTTTCCCCGATATTGCTCAGCTGGTTGAAGCTATTGCTACAGCTATTCAGTCGGCGATCCGCCCTCCCCAGAGGACTCATCTGGAGACTATATATAATTTGAAATTGGATAAGTTCGAAGGTAATGAGGGTCATGAGGGCGCAGAGCGATGGTTAGAGCATATTGAGAAGACTTTTCATGTTTTGCACAGTCAGGGGAATCTTCCAGTGGAGAAGTGGGTTGAGACGACATCATGGTTTTTGGGTAAGGAGTCTGCAGCCTGGTGGGAGCAGGAACTTCGTCGTTTGACTCCAGCTGAGAGGACTGATTGGGATGTTTTCCAAGAGTTGTTCAGGAGAAGGTTTGTGCCTCCTGAGGCAGCCATGTTTTTGGTTGAAAAATGCAATTCTTCTACTTGTTTAAGACCTTATGTTCCAAAGGTGATAGAACCCTCGAATCTCAGAACAACTCTTCACAAGTAGGGAATTGGATTATATATACACAGGCTTCATCTAACTTCCATCTATCGTGGAAATCAATTACCTGCAGTTGCCGGCAGTTTTCACCGAGTAATGGATAAGCAGTTATCAATTGCTGCATGTTATCCACATATCCTTGCTTATAGGAAGTAGTTTTTCCACATGTGCAACTTACATCAGATTGTATTGTTACCATATACATTTCATCCTTCACTAAATGATAGTTTAGTCCAATTAAGTTTCTAACATTCTCCCACTTGGACGTAAGCTAATCATTTAATTGAAATGTTATCACAATTACAATATTGACTCCTTAGTGATCACATCCAGTTACACGTAACTTGCTTCCCCACATCTACCAGTATTAGTTCAAATGTCGAACTCTAGAAAACCATGTGCAGCTCATTAGCACATGCATTCTAAAATCACTGTCATTTGAATCTAATCTGTATGATGTCAAACTTTCAATGAACTTAACATTCATTTTTCTATGAATCAATTCAATCAACTTTATGGATCATCTTTGGACAATCACAGTTCCTTTACTGAATTGAAAATCATATACCACTTTGTGTTATATAAGCTATATAACTCAGAATAATCATAAAGATTCAGCACATGCATATTTATTACTGCAACTCAGTCTTAAACCATCACTTCATAATTGTAATGGCATACTGACAGTCATGCAAATACATATAAATACACATTCATACATGTAATTACCCAGTGTACCTTTATAAAGCTAACTTTATGTTGCCTTCAACCTTAATCACTGGATATTAGCTTTTAAAGCTTCCGGCATACTCATACGAAACCAACATGCTCTTTGGAACATAAGTCAGTTGTACTAATATATATTATAAACTGAATCAACATGGCATTATTTACAATAACCATAGGGAAAATAAGATAAGCCAACCATCACAATAAGGAAAATAAGATAAGCCAAGCATCAAGTCCAGATGCTATCAAAATTACGTAGTAACGCTTTCTTTACTCCCACATTTCAGTTGATTCAAAACCATCATGCACACTTGCAACATGGGCATCCTTATCATGCACTCCCACATTTCAATAGCCGTAAAAATGTTATACCCTAAAAGATCGCAAACCATTCATACATTCCTCTCTTTGGAAAAGAATATTGACATGTGTTGAGTTTTAAATTCATAATTTAGACAATCCAATTCCGGAAGTCTTTTCACTTCGGTGAACAACATATGTACACAAGTTGATACTACAAGGTTATGCTTTATACATATTTGTGTCTTTGCATTGGTTCATCTCAAGCTTAAGCAATGTAAGACAACTCACTCCTTATTTAAACACACAATATGTAAATTTTGCTTCATGTTTGCAGAACTCGAGATTTTTAATCCATATTGATTATTTCCCACAGCAACCAATAATGTGGCTATTCAATTCAGTTAATATATATTTACTATACATTATCATAGAGCACAGCAGGCTGAGAAATTGATTTACATGAATTTACTTTACCCATTCAAATGGAAATCAAAGGCAACAGACTTACCCATGTAAGGGTTATGTCAGGCATCAATCACATATAGAAATAACATGTATGATTCTTATTCCCATAGATGAATCAATAACATGCACTGCCAACCGATATCAAGTATTTCTATTATTCCTTTCAGTTACTCACACACATCCAATTTTTGAGCAATTGATAACTTGATAACAAGAAAACTAAGGGGTTTTGGATCAAATTAAACCAAAATAGTGATAGGTTGATTCCATCAAAATTCAGATGCCAATCAAATTAAATCACTAATAAATACATCAAAATTTACTGATACTCACAATCTGGTGTGCTTGGGTGTACGCAACCTCTACACCCATCAAGAAGAGCCTTTGTCTTTCCTTTTCTTGCAGTGAATAAAAATTTGACTGAGGAAAACATGAAAAACTTGAAACAACCATTAGTGATTGTTAAATGCATGTTTATATCACACCTTTGGGCAAGGGATAAAGACTGCCATTGACCTTCATTGTATAGCCATCATTCAAGAATCTTATCATGCATTTATTACAAGTCTTTGGACAAGAATATGGCATGATCTACATGATACCATACACTGATTAAAACTACCAACAATTTATACATCCCCTTCTTTGGAAAAGAATGTGAACATTTCATGAGTTTTAAACGACAAATATTCTACCTTTACTGTAACAGAACAATGTTCTTAATTGTTCTTAACATTTTACTGCAAACCAAGCTGTTAGTATAGGAGCAGAAAAAATAGAACCGAATTGTGAATGAGATTGAACCAGATTAACGTAATGAACAAGCAAACATCTGCAAGTGTGAGTTCATCTCCACACAGGTATCTCCAACTGCTTAAATGATCTTCAATCGTATCCAGTGTGTCGAACGACTTGTTCACCGCTGTATAGTTTTCTTGTTGAGAAATTAGGGTAGATTATGCTATTCCACTTCTCAATCTTATGCTTCAATGGTGTTGGCGAAAGATCCAAACCCGGATTACGAACCAACTCATTGAGTTCGGAGTTGAACAATTGGATTATATGGAAGCTCTCGTTGCAGGCTACTTCATTCCTCTTCGCATACTAAAGCATTGGCACTGTGGACCTCCCGTTGTACCCTCGAGCCCGGGATAATGGTATCTCTCATAGAATCCAAAGTGATGTAGTTATTAACAAATGAGAAACCAGCAATAACCAAAATAGTTGAGTACCATGTTATCGTTGTCATGCAATTTAACAATACAATGGATCTAGGGCCTGTTAAGTTGGCTTTCTGCCACTTTTCATGCTTCAATCTTTGCTTAGCAATCGAAGTGTCAGCCAGCAGTGCGTTCATCCTCTCTCAATGCTAAATCGAGATCCATCAGGCCCAACAAAATTTCAATGTCTTGTTTCCACCTTTTGAAGTTTCCTCCATTGAGAGGCTCGATCGATGAAAGGCTAAGTGCAGATGATGTTGCTGAGGCAACCAAATAAAACATTAAATACAATTTTAATTTCATGCATCACTTACACATGTTTATATATCCCCTTTAGGTTAGAAATATAAACACCCCTTCAAAGTCATCATGTACATTCTGACCACTTCAATCATCTTTTATCACATATATATCAAGTCTTTGGACAAGATAATTACAAGATTATACAAGGAATGATTCATTGAAACCTTACGCATTTTATATATTCTTTCCTTTGGAAAAGAGTATGAACATGCAATGAATCTTGAAACCCTTCTTAGCCAGAATATACATCCAAATCATTCACTTTGGTGAATTCAAAATATTATCATAAGTGCTGCATGACATTAAAAAATTTTTGAGGCAAGACTACCCCATGCATTTTATTGAAAGTATCGGTGCTGTCATGTGTTGTCGGATGGAATAATGGAAAGCATGAGTGCTGCCGCCGATGCTGACATGTGCTTTGGTTCAACACATTTCATAAAAAAAAAATTCACATGCTGAAAACATATGCAGTTCGACACATACATTCGAATCTAGGATTTGTTAATTTGGCTCTGATACCAAATGTTAGAAAACTAGGAGTATATAATATTAACAAGTTTCTTAGAGTACTAACAGAGGTTAACATAATACCTGAGGCAGCCATGTTTTTGGTTGAAAAATGCAATTCTTCTACTTGTTTAAGACCTTATGTTCCAAAGGTGATAGAACCCTCGAATCTTAGAACAACTCTTCACAAGTAGGGAATTGGATTATATATACACAGGCTTCATCTAACTTCCATCTATCATGGAAATCAGTTACCTGCAGTTGCCGGCAGTTTTCACCGAGTAATGGATAAGCAGTTATCAATTGCTGCATGTTATCCACATATCCTTGCTTATAGGAAGTAGTTTTTCCACATGTGCAACTTACATTAGATTGTATTGTTACCATATACATTTCATCCTTCACTAAATGATAGTTTAGTCCAATTAAGTTTCTAACACCGTCCTCACAGCCTGCAGTGAATAAAAATCCAGCTGGTTACATTAAAAAAACGATGGACGCTGGTTAATAATATTTACGGGTCATGAATTATAAATAATGTAATGGCAAAGATACTATGATATTTATGGACCATGTATTGCGTCTAATTACGGAGCACGACTTTCAAAGCATGGGTATATTGTCATTGTGGTGTCCCGTGCCAATAATACAAAGACATGCCTAAACATTTGCACACGTTGGTCTGCTTTGTATGATTCGGATGAGACGGCACTGCGGCTGTGTAATTATATATAAGTTTCTTTATGACGGGCTACCGCTTCACTAAATCACTTGAGGAGCTTGTCATGTTTTCAGCGTAAGAAAAAAAGGGTATGAAATTTAGGTTATAGTTTGAATCTTTTTCCTAGAGATACACGTGAAGGTAAATTTGGCAGGGCTAGCTGCCTTTGAGGAGAAAGAAAATAGTACAAGTAATTTACCATTCCCCGGACCAGAAAGGGTAGTCCTCCCATGACATACAGTAGAACTCGAAGAACAACCGAGTGAAGAAGATGCGTACGATGAAGAAACCTATAGTACGGCTGCCTTTTTAAATCATCAACATTATTTAGTCGTCTTTCATACTGCAAAATTGGTATGCATCTCACTTTGTCACAGAGAGAGAGAGAGAGAGAGAGAGAGAGAGAGAGAGAGAGAGAGAGAGTGAGAGAGAGGGAGTTTTATACTGAGGGGGAGAGAGAGAATTTTGTTCACTTACAAATCGAAAGCTGTTATTGAAGATCCAACCAATGTGACTAAACCAGAACCCCATAAGTGGGCTATGAGGGTCTTTCTTTGTGTCTGTAAACTGGTGGTGGTATCTATGTGTGCTCACCCATTCAATTGGACTTCCCTGCAAACCAAACACAAGATCAGTTCACAAAAAAAAATTCTAAACTTAATGAAAAAGTATAATTACATAAATTACACATCAATTTAATGATTCTGGTGAGAATCAGATCTCAAACACCAGCAATGTTAAAAGTACTAATTATTTTATCAAATTATCAACTGCGGTTTTGCGATATATATCACATGGTTTCTAAATTCGTATATATTCCTCTATTAGCATTTCTCTTAAGCAGACCTGAAGTGCCAAAGCACCGCAATAGGAAAAAAAGTTCGAGCCACCTGGGAAGCTTAAAACTCCGGTGCGCAAGGCTCCTATGGTAACCTAGAGTTATTCCTAGACCTGTCAAAATATATAGCGCCACGAACAACCAAAATGCACCCCAGTTGAAATAAAATGGCGCTAGAAGAGAAAGGATATGGAAAAGCAGAACAACAATCGAAGTGGCTATGTCGAACAAGTTCCACTGCCTCCCAATAAATTCTACCCGCCGCATCATAAAATGGGGCGGCGCCATTAGTTAGAACAGTGTGTGTAGGTTTTTCTTGAAAGAACCAAACAGCAGCGCGAAGGGAGAAAGAGTGAAATGAAAGAATTTTTGTTTTGTAACCAGCGTATTAAATAATGGTGTTAAACATGATTACATATAAGTCCTGGCTGAACTCTGCTTGAGTTAATAGCTTTGTTTGGAAATTATGTTTGAACAGTGGACGAGTATGTTTGAGTTAATAGTTATAACGGTCTTATCATGAATTCTTAACTTCATAACAGATTCTTATATTGCGTGTACGGTTGGCACAATGAGAAGTTTAGGGTTTAGGCCTTGCTTGCAATTAGCGATGACTTTCTCTATTCTAAGTTCTTCCACAATAGTTTGAGTGAGTGTTATTATAGGAATCATGCAATCTGGGTTTGATATCTATAACACTAGTGCTACACTAGTGTGAATTATGAAACTGTGACAGTCTTAGAACATACTAATTTATAAGTATCACACTCATGAGTTCAATATATTGTTAATCTCATGAGTTCAATATATTGGTATCACACTCAAATTTTTTGGCCCATTATAGGAGTGTGATTCCTATATTAGCAATATATTGGTATAAGTTATAACCCTCATTTTTCTTTGCTCTACTGTGGAAGGTCGTAGTTTGAGTCAGTGTGATATCTATATATAAGAATTAGACAACCTGAGTGTGATATCTATAAACACTACTTCTACAGTAGTGTGAGTTCAATATATTGAGTTAAGTATGTTTGATATGACCTTCTTGAGTTAATATATCACACTCAATTAGGATTAACAACTCTCTTGTCTAATAACTAAACAAAAGATAAAATATGCAATCTACCCTCTTTAAACTAATATAAATAAATAAAAAGTTGTTATAGATATTATATTTAAGTGTGATTGTGTAAATCCTAGACAAGTTTAGTTAATAGTTATTCTTTCCCTATAAAATTCTATTTACTTGAAGGACAAGTAATTCATCTCATCTTTACTGCTATAAATTAAACCAACAGGAGGGAGCAGGTGCCCCCGTGCCTCCCTTTTCCTCTCGCACCTCTCCCTTGCTGCACAGGCCAGAGCCCAGCAGCCCAAGACCCAGGTCCATGCGCCCCATTGCTAAACTTCTCGGCCCAACCGAATCACTCCTAGCCCAGCCAGACAAGCCATGCCATGCAGCAATTAAAGCTGCCACGGCAGCAGCACAGCAGCCTATGGCTACACATTTTCCCAAGCCCTCGACCCGCATCGAGCCAAAAGTTCAAGCCTCAAGGCTCTAAAAAATCAAGAAAGAAAATTAATTTTTCTTACCTTGGAGATGAAGAAAAATAAGGAAACACAATTGTTTGCACAGGTAACCGAAGAAGATTGTTGGGGAAGAGGGAACAAATATCATCTAGTTTTCTCTCTTTCTTGCGGGGTTTTAATTGCACTCCAAATTTATTTAACCCTCTGCTTAACGCAGACTTAAATAGGTTTTGGTAGCAATTACATTTCCTTTCCTAGAAGAATTTAAATTCCAAATCAAAGAGGGAATTTACATCAAATTGGGACACAAACTCCATTGCAGCTTTGGATTCGTACATCTCCTGCCCTTTCCTGCAAGTAGCCCAGCAGCTATGGGGGCATTTGTAGAGCCTAAACTAATCCCAAAAATCATGGAGTTGACACGTGGATTATTTTCCAAGGAGGACAAGACTGCCCTTATTGAATGAGCAAGGAGCAGCCTCATTTAGCACGCGCAACTGAAAGAGAGCAGGCAGATACCAACGACTGCTCAAGGCATCCCTGCCCATAGGAAAAGTTAGGGGTATTTGTGATAGGATAATTCCTTATTCTTATCATAAATACATTCCTAATCAGAGAAGACCTCTTTCAAGTAAGTAATCCTAATTCCATTTATTTAGGATATTTACCTAATTACTCCAAGATAATTATTTACACAAATATCTTGGAATATTCTCATCCAAATTCCACCCTAGGGCCGGCCACCCCTAAAACCTAGAGGGCCGGCCTATTTCCTCATTTTCTCCTATAAATACTTCATTTATCTCCAAAATTCAGTAAACTGGAGCTGAGCCTAAAGAGGCTTTTTGCTTCCCACAAACACTCAAACACATTCTTTTCAGAATTTTAACTTTGGCATCGGAGATTCTTCGGCCAAAGCCCACTCCTCCTCCATTCATCATATGCGCATGAGGCTTTTGACCCTAATCTTAGGTGTTATTATTTTGCAAATGCAAATTCGTCAATCCAAGGAAAGCGGAAATTTGCATCCACAGTAGTACCTTCCACTTCAGTTTCAATGCCTTTCAAAAACTTTAACTGGGTATGTAGGTTCGTAAAAGTAGTGCCTAAGATTACGCATGACTTAGACCTTGTACCATAACAAATGGTGTTTCAAAATATACTTCATTTTGAAGAACGACTGCGTCTGACAACTCATATTATATTCTCATTAGCTGGCCGGTTGCATTCTAGAAGATCTCGAGAAGCTTTTGAGAAGTACTTTGTGGGTAATACTCCTTCGTTTATACAGTTTAGGTCTGCTCCATAATCAATCAATGTTTCAACTGCAAACTGGAAAGTTTTTTTTTTTAATAATAAAAGAAATAAAAGAATACCATTTCTGGGATATCAATTTATTTTGCTATTAACAAACTTCAAGGTAGAGACATGGCTTGTTTCTTCATCCTTAATTTTCATGACTTGGGACTTCTTCTTAATTTTCATGACTTGGGACTTCTTCTCTTTGAAAAATCTCCCATCACTCCTTAAAACTCCTTTTCAGTTTCGTCTTTACTTCAAACATCTTCGAAGAAATCGAGAATTTGAACTCTATGATTAAGTTCTCTTAACTCTTCCTTGGTAGCATTGATTTTCATTAAGACTTGGTTCCTCCTTATTGGTGGTTTTAACTATCATGTTGATAATAGTTTTGAAAGTTAGCTGGTTGTTTTTCCGAAAGTTCTTTCTTTTGGTTTTTCATTAGTTGTGGTTAAGTATCTTTCTAGGGTTTCACTTTTTTCTGATGGGTCTTCTATTTGACCAATTAAGTACAAAATCATACTTTCTTTATTCAAATCGGAACAACTACTTTCAGTTGTTGACTCAAACAATTTTTCATCTTCGAGAACTGCTATTTCACAATGGCTTTCTGTCTAAGTAGAAGAATTTAGCATCAGTTCATATAATTGACGTTTCATGCATTCATCAAGATTAAGATTATTAATCTTATCTTTCATCATACACTCAGCTTTATAGTGTCCTACTTTTCCACATTTGTAGCAAACAAGAGCTTTTTCTTTTCCCTTGTTACCACCTTTTTGTGAATTTTTTTGAGTTTTTTTTGAGGTTTTATTGAGGATGATTTTTGTATGGGTTCGAAAATGAAGTATTCACAGAAATCATCAATTTCTTTCCTTCCTAAAATCTTTTGCTTTTCAAGCTACTTCTTAAGCTTAATATCATTACAAAGTGCTAATTCTTCAGCACAAATTTCAAAAGTTATTTCTCCATTGGTATACCTATGATAAGGTATAACTTCTGACACACCCCGACCCGGAAGGTCCACCTAGACTCCGAATCAAACTGTGCTAGCCGACATCGGAAGGTGATGAAGCCATAAAGTGTAGTGATGTGGAAAATGTGAATAAATTAAAAACCTAAAAGTGACTAAATGCAAGAGTGCGCATGTGAGCAAGAATGAAACTATTTCACACCTGATGTTAGAGTATAAGTAAAGTACAATAAAAGTAGAATGATAATTATTCCATCGAAGGTAACCTCTTATTCCAACATTTGCCAAGAATACTCGGCGACATGAAAGCTCTGCCACTAAAACCTGGTGGGGCGAAAAAACAAGGGTGATTCAAAAATGAAAATCATACCTCTTGATGAGATGAAGAGAATGGTACCTTTCTCGACGGCTAACTCACCGTGAATTGGCCGGAAAATGATCGGAAGGTTCGCGGCCAGATTGAGATTCGATCCCGAAGATCCAGAAAGAATTTCGAGGTGAGGTTGGGTGTTCTGAGCTCTTGAGGACGAGACAAAGCTCGTGGTATCCTTGGTTTAGGCGGTGGTGGTCCAAAAATTGGTGCACCGTTTGTGCACAGTAACAAAGAGAGAAAGAGAAAGATGAGAGTGAGACCGAGAGAGAGAGTGATATGAGGGAAAGAAGAGAGAGGTCCGGAAGTGTAGGGAGAACGGAAACGTGGCAAGAAGAAAGTGGAAAGTTTGTGATGTGTGGGCCCCATGGGCCAAAAATAAATTATTAAAATAACAAAATATCCACAAAAAATTATTATAATAATTATGAAAAATATATAAAATATAGAATAATAATTTTTTACAAAAGTATTTTTCGAATTTGTAGTTCTATAAAACCTCCATCGTTACTCCGATTTCAATTATGTCTGCGCCTACACGTTCGTACCGTCGAGTACTTCGGGATTACGGTAAATTAATAGCTCATACGTATCACGAAATGACGGTCAACAAAAGTCAACAATCTCTTCTCTAGGGACATTTTCGTCAAGTCACTCTTTTAAAATTAATAAAATCGTAAAATTAGGGACGGGGTGTTACAACTTCACCAAATTTGTTCCTAATTCTATTGGGCACCTTTTCAGCAAAAAGAGAAGGCAATCTAGAAAAAAAAATCTCTTTCCAGAAATTAGCGTAGCAATCTAGTCTAGTAAATACCATAGCATAAAACACATCATTGTACCCATATAAAATGAGACAAAGTTGGACACTTTAGATTCATCATGAGTTCTCTAGATCGGTCTTGTTGGAGCTCAATAGTTCCAACAAAATGGAGGGTAACAGTCTATATTAGAGTGTTAACCGCATCTTCTTGGTATATTGGTTCACGATTACTGTCTCCTTCTACACACGTAGTTTTAAATATTTGTTCTTTTGCTTGATCGCTTAGCACACAACTCATACCAAGTAAGAACCTTGCAATAAACTTCTTTTGCTTCATAAATTGAAAATGAGCTTTATGAAGGAATGCCCGTTTCTCAGAACTATAGGTTTTCTCAAACCGTTCTCATTTTAAGGTATTTTCTTCACAGTTATAATCTAATTCATGACATTTTTATCAATTTCAAGCATTCATCAAGATTAAGGTTATTAATCTTATCTTTCGTCATACACTCAGTTTTATAGTTATAAACATGAAAATCATGTAGCAAATAACAAGAAAACACATGTACAAAGTGAATTTTGTATTAATGAATTTGTAGGGTTACAATCTCTGTTTACAAGTTTCCTCTGATTTGATCTTCAAAAGATGTGTGGATGTGTAAATTGTTGATCCAAGGGTTGCGATGACTTGATCTCGGATGAACAGTTGTCGAGAGGTTTTTGCTCTTGGCGATTTGAAGGATCAGCACTGTAGTAGTGCTTGATGATTCTTTGAAAGTTTGGTGAAAAGCACAAAGAACTTTCAAAATTATTCTAAGCACTTGGGGGATTTGGGTGCTTGAGCTTTGGCAGCGTTTGGGTGCTTGAATGATTTTTGGACCTTTTTCTTTATCTTGGAGCCTCCTATTTGTAGACTCTCCAAGGCTTGCCTATGGATGGATTTGACCTTGAGTGTGGGCTTGATTAATTAACGAAATAACCAGGACTCAATTTGTAGGCCAATTCATGATTTGTCTCTATCAATTAATATTTGATTTAATTAAATTAAAATCAAATAATTCCTTTCCGTCAAGTGTTGACACGTGTCCTTCTTTATGACTTTTTCGATTTTGATGAATCGCATCCATGTGTACAATTTGTGTGACACATGGCTTGCCACGTATACTCTGGCATGTCAAATTTTTAATGTGTCGGTGAACATTTATTTTACCAAAATTTTGATGTCTACAATAATGTCGTACGTTTCCACATTTGTAGCAAACAAGGGGTTTTCTTTTCCCTTGCTACTGCCTTTTTGTGAATTTTTTTGATTTTTTGGGTTTTTTTTTAGGTTTTTTGGAGGATGATTTTTCTATGGGTTTAAAAATGAAGTATTCACAGAAATCACCAATTTCTTTCTTTCCTAAAGTCTTTTGCTTTTCAAACTGCTTTTTAAGCTTCATATAATTACAAAGTGCTAATCATGCAGCACAAATTTTAGAATTATTTCTTCGTAGGTATACCTATCATAAGGTATGACTTCACCAAATTTGTTCTTACGCACCATTTCAACAAAAAGGGAAGGCAATCTAGAAAGAAAATTTTTCTTTCCAGAAATCAGCGTAGCAATTTGGTCTAGTGAATACTTTAGATTCATCACAAGTTCTCTAGATCGGTCTTGTTAGAACTCAGTAGTTCCAACGGAATGGAGGGTGATAGTATATATTAGAGTGTTAACATCATCTTCTTGGTATATTGGTTCACGATTACTGTCTCCTACTACACTTGTAGTTGCAAATATTTGTTCTTTTGCTTGATCACTTATATGGAAATATCCACCATCCACTAGGTTCTAAGAAACAAGCCTCTTTAGTGATATAAGTTTTGAAGGAATTTTCACAAACACTTGTACACTTAGCATATTTAGGAAACTTCCATTTGATAGCACACCACTCATTCAAAGTAAAGAAACTTGCATTAAACTTCTTTTGCATCATAAATTGAAAATGAGCTTTATGAAGGAATGCCTGTTTCTCAAAACTATAGGTTTTCTCAAACCATTTCCATTTTCGGGTATTTTCTTCACACTTCTAATCTAATTGATGACATTCTTATCAATTTCAAACACAGATGTTAGATTCAACATTTGACCATGATGGTTCTGTTGAGGAGGGTTTCTTAATGGAGTAGAAGTTTCTGAGGATTGTACTTCATATAACGGAATTTGAACTTGCTTACGAGTTTGCCTAAGACATTCTAGAACAACTCTCTCATGATCTTGCTCATAAGAGTTTGACCTTGTTATTGACCTTATAAACGAATTTATTTGAAAAAAAGAGGTCTTTGTGCGTTTAAAGAGTCAATGCTTAATCTAGCCATTCTATTAGTAGAAAATTGTATTCAACATCTCCATCTTTCAAATAGAGTAACTTCATTCTATCTTATCATTTTAGGTACCACTGTATGGGCCTTTTCTATATGGCTTGGAACAAAGTAGTTTATCCCTTACACCCATAACCTTAGCCTTAGGTACAATGGTATTTATTACCTTATAAGAAATCCTATAGATCAAATTTTGTGATTCTGGCTCCATATCATTACTTTGTGTCAACATTAGATTTCCGGATCGAATAACGCCACAAAAAAATTTGGAAAACAATTGAAATAAATTTGTCCTTCGCTATGAGATGACTCCACTAGACCAAGCATAGAATTTACAACGTTTTTGTGTCTTCGTCTCTCAAATAGAATAGGATAGAAGTATCTAATCCTGTTCTTGCTAACGGGTTTCACCGCCACTTGAATCAGACCAATATGCAAATAATTGTGACCCTTTTACGTAGCCTGACTATTTGATGTTGAGAAAATAGCTGAAAATCTGCACTTGCATCAAGGGCAAAAACTGTTTTCTATATATCGGGTTAGGATCTAGGGATATACGTTTTTGACACACGTTTTTGTGGAGCTCACTCCATAATGTATTTTAATGATCTAGCTATCTTATCTTTTATATCTTACCTCAAATATCTCGTCTCCCAAAAATTATCCAAATCCAAAAACATTTGATTGCTGGATTACATTTAATATTTCTTTGTAAAACCGTACTCATTCATTTTCTTCACTTCAAATGAATGTTTTAACGGTTTTGAATTTGTCCAATTTTTTTTTTTTTTGTTGCAAAGATGAACTATGAATGATGTACTAAAATATAAATGGTCTGATTCGTAGAATTACATTGTGAAGTGGGCCGTATAAACTAATTATTAAAAGTGTGTGTTCTCGAATCCTAACCCATATATATAAATCTATTTGGCGTTTTTGTTGAGTACGATTTAGGTTTTTCTTCCTTTTCATTTCTAAATGAAGTATCCATTTCACCCTCATGCATATATACGTGGAGCATGTTGCGAACCTAGTTTTGGAGCGTGACACATTTACTTGACGAAGAACAAGAAGCAACTATTGACTGGGAATTTAAGAAAAGTCACTTTGTAACACATGGCTCCTAAGCCCTAAACCATATATATCTATATAGAGTTTTCGGGGACATACACTTTTGATCTACATTTTGACACCTACTTTTTAGGGCCCACTTCGTAATGCATTTTAATGATCTGAAACCACTATCACATTCAAAAACAAAACCATTAATACATTCATTTGTAGTGAAAAAAATAGACGATTGTAGTTCTACAAAGAAACACTAAATTTAATCCAATGGTCATATTGTTTTGGATTTAGACGATTTTTGGTAGATATAATCTTTGAGGTAAGATATATAAGAGAGGTAAGATCTCAAAAATGATGAAATAGTTGGGGGCCTTTCACTTGTGCGCTTTTTTTTCCACAATACAAGGCTTTAAAAGATGCTAGGTACTAGTCGAGCAGCAGACTGTGATACATAATTGTATTAGGATACATAAATTGCAAAATAGAATGACATATAGATTATAAAGTATTGGAACATATCGTAAACATGAGAAACAAGCACATAATGAGTCTTCATCAAAGTATTTAACTAGTCTATTACAATTTATTGAAAAAATAAAATGTAAAATGAAAGTTATCAAGTTTTTGTCTAAATGAGAGTCGCGACCTAGGAGTCTAGGCGGGTTAGGTGCACGCCTAGGTAGGTCTAGGCGCTTTTTCTTAATTTTTAAACGTCTAGATATTAATCGGGACGGTGACCAACCACCTAGCACCTAGGCGGGGCTTAGGCAACGCTTGAAGGGAATTTGTAGAAAAGTGATTTTATATCATTGGCTGAATCTAAATTCAAAGGTCAGGTAATTAAATTGTTGAACCTTCAATTCCTACCATGTCAAATATTAGGATTTTGAAGTGGTTCTAAATACGTGGATGATTAGAAAACGAAAGATGGATTTTATCCATCTAATAGTAACATTGTTTGGGACTGTGCCTTTTGTGGAAACGAAATTGAAACTTCGGATCATCTTTTCGCTAATTTCACTTTTGTCGCATCTAATGGTACATAACATAGAGACATGTAGTTTTATTTTGAGAAAACTCTTAAATATATTTATTTCCTTAATCAACCATCAGTTCTTAAAAACGATTACAATTACGAACAGACATAAATATATATTGTACTATTATTGCAATTGGAAAGACCACTTGGACGGGAAAAAACCTTGCAGAAGTCTGAAATGAGAAAGTCAGCATGGCCATTCGACCGGTGGTGCGAGGGACGCAGGCAGCCAGTAGGCCGATTGAGCTACATCACAAACTTCTGGGACTTAGTTGGAGCTTGAGTTTTCATATCTTCTGCCACCATTTCACTATTGAACATCTTTCTTTGTTTCTGAGACTCAGTTGGGGTTTTCACATCTGTTGCCCATCCGATTGCTTTGAAAATTTTAATTACGTACCAAGTTAAGTCAATTTGCCACCCTTCCAAACCTTGTCGAGCTGAGTAGTCAAATGCATGGTGATTGTTGTGCCACCCTTCTCCAAATGTAACCATTGCCAACCACCTAAAACAGTTAAAATTACATATAAACATGTAATAAATTTCCATATTTATCAAAGACTACATATATAGAAGCAAGAGAAGGAAGTTAGGTAATATATACCAATTGTTCCTGGACAAATCACCGGTGTTGTATACTTGTTTCCCCCACATGTGGCCAGCCGAATTTACTAGCAAAGTTACGTGCAAAACAGTTACTATTCTTACTCCCTGCAATCACAAAAGGAGTTTAAGGTTCATAATACATTGATCTCTCCGTTTATCCTTGTTAGATATGGTTTTCAAACCACAGAAAATTAAGAAGCATATAATAAATACTTGGATATTACCAACAGTACTAGAGATCTTTGTGATTTGCAGGAAAAATAAAAACACCAGCAAAGGTAACTTTATTATTCAAAAAAAATAATAGACAACTTTATTAACGTGTTCCATATTGCAGGGATGTCTCCAGGCTGGAAATTTTCAAGATCCGGTACTATTTTAGATCGATTTGGTTAAATCTGCAGAAAGTTGGTATTTTACTATAAAATTAATTTACAATATGAAAAGTAGTTCAATTTTTTATTAGTGCATGCAAGGTCTATTACTTTCATGATGTGGGATTAATAAGCTCAACAAGCTTTTTTTCATGCGCCGAAATTTTAAGCCTAATGTGTGGATAACACAAACAAATGACGTGAAGTACGTGTAGCTGTTGAACTTAACACATCAGGCAATTTACTCTTAAATCATAAAAAAAGTTAAGATTCCACCATAAAATTAAATGACAAAGTAGCTAATTACATATAAACACATGAAAATTCCTTATTTCTCCGATAGAAAATTAATACTCCCAACAAAACTTCATCCAAAAGTTGCAAGTGAGGCTTAGGTGAAAAATGCCTATTAAATGAACTTTTTGACCAAGAAACAAAATTTTTAAGAATGCATATCAACCAGATCTGACAGTTTACTATAAAGTACAATAGTCATGTGCATATTAAATATGTATTATTGTAATATTATACCATATATATATATATATAAGTTTTAAAAAATTAAGTTTTATTTATTTATTTTTATTATAAAAGCTTTACTAGGATAAATTTTACTTGACTTGTTGCCTAAAATTCAAATCAACTAGAATTATTAGTACATGCAAAAAGAAAGACTTTCAATTTTAGAGTTAACTACCTAACAAAGTTTTTTACTCTCTTTTATATGGTTATACTCATAAATGTTTTATCCTCTTACAAGTGAGATTATAACATTATAAAAACATTAAAAAAATTAAATTATCAAAGTAATTTAAAAATACCAAACCCATTAAAAAGATTATAATAATTAATTTACAAGTGTGAATACTTATGTTTTTTCATAGGCTTTTATTTTGCAATATGTAATACTTGAAAGACAAATGTATTTTTATGTTTTGAAGTAATATTTATGCGACAATGTGGTATGTATATATTAATTTAGTGTCACATCCCGGCCCGGGGCGGACCACTTCCCGGGCCCGCTCCACCACCGTAGCACGATATTGTCCGCTTTGGGCTTACCATTCCCTCACGGTTTTGTTTTTGGGAACTCACGAGCAACTTCCCACTGGGTCACCCATCATGGGATTGCTCTAGCCTCTTTCTCGCTTAACTTCGGAGTTCCTACGGAACCCGAAGCCAGTGAGCTCCCAAAAAGCCTCGTGATAGGTAGGGATGGGAATATACATATAAGGATCACTCCCCTGGGCGATGTGGGATGTCACAATCCACCCCCCTTAGGGGCCCGACGTCCTCGTCGGCACATTTCCGGCCAGGGATTGGCTCTGATACCAAATTGTCACATCCCGGCCCGGGCGAATCACTTCCCGGGCCCGCTCCACCACCGTAGCACGATATTGTCCGCTTTGGGCTTACCATTCCCTTACGGTTTTGTTTTTGGGAGCTCACGAGCAACTTCCCAGTGGGTCACCCATCATGGGATTGCTCTAGCCCCTTTCTCGCTTAACTTCGGAGTTCCTACGGAACCTGAAGCCAGTGAGCTCCCAAAAAGCCTTGTGCTAGGTAGAGATGAGAATATACATTTAAGGATCACTCCCATGTGGGATGTCACAATCCACCCCCCTTAGGGGCCCGACGTCCTCGTCGGCACACTCGCGACTAGGGTAAGGCTCTGATACCAAATTGTCACATCCCGGCCCGGGGCGGACCACTTCCCGGGCCCGCTCCACCACCGTAGCACGATATTGTCCACTTTGGGCTTACCATTCCCTCACGGTTTTGTTTTTGGGAACTCACGAGCAACTTCCCAGTGGGTCACCCATCATGGGATTGCTCTAGCCTCCTTCTCGCTTAACTTCGGAGTTCCTACGGAACCCGAAGCCAGTGAGCTCCCAAAAGTCCTCGTGCTAAGTAGGGATGGGAATATACATATAAGGATCACTCCCCTGGGCGATGTGGGATGTCACATTTAGTATTATGTTTTTCATTTGATTATTTATTCATTTAAAATATATTTTCTTTAATAGATAATGGGCTGGATCATATTACCTGTTAATATTAACGGGTCGAGTTCGGGTTGAGTCATACAGCCCTTTCATTTTAACGGGTGTTACATGATACAACCCGTTAATATATCAAGTACAACATCAAAATAACACGAACACGAAAAATATGACACTAATACGAGGTCGAATATTATCAAGCCACATGGATGATCTGTGCAATTTTTTCCTTTATTCAAATTGGTATTATAAGGTCACGTGAGAATAATGTAAACAAATTTGTTTTGGGGAAGAAAAGCTAAACTTAGTTAGGAGGAAGTAATTAATCTCACCAGTCCCCAAACCAAGAAGGGAAGGCCGCCAAAGGAGTATAGTAAACTTCCAGGTATAACAACTGCATGTATAAGATAAGTATGGTGAAGAAACCTATAGAAGGCCTGGCTTTTCAAATCTTGAACGTTCTTTAGTCCTCCATACTGCAAATTTTCCATTGTTAATTAAAGAGTTCAACAACATATATATGTATGATGGTATTCCAACGTATGCGTGAAGGTGGGGGTTTGGGGGGGGGGGGGGCGGGGGGGGGGGGGGGGGGGGGGGGGGGGTGGGGGTGGGGTGTGGGGAGTGGGGGTGGAGAGAGAGAGGGAGAGAGAGAGAGGGAAATAGTTGTGTATGCTATTACCTTTCCAAACCGAGAACCGCTATCGATGATCCATCCAATGTGACTAAACCAGAAACCTTGAATGGGGCTATGAACATCTTTCTGGGTATCTGTATGCTGGTGGTGGTAACGGTGTGAGCTCACCCATTCTATTGGACTACCCTGTATATACGTGCAACACACCAAACTCAAACATTTTCTCTAATATTATTGAGCAAAAGAAAAAACATTTTCTCTTATAATTTTGCAAGAAAAAAACAATTATTTAAACACGGAACGATGCTAAAAAAATGGAACAAACGGTTGCTCAGGACGCGCACATTTATATAATATACCTGAAGTGATAGAACTGCCATGTAGGCAAATAAGTATTCGAGCCATCTCGGAAGCCTGAAACTCCTGTGTGAAAGATTTCTATGGAAAGACACAGTGATTCCTAAAATGTTTAACTGATGGAGTACAAGGGCCACCCAAAATGCACCCCAAGTGAAATAAAAGGGTGCAAATGAAGAAAGTAAGTGCATAGACGAAAGGATAGTCGCTATGACTAGGTCCTGCAAATTCCATTTTCTCCCCAAGAATTCTCCACAGGGCATCATCACAATGTTCACCCAACGCCCCATAATATATGGTAGCAGAGCACTCTCACTTCTCCTACTCTGTTTCTTTAACTCGTGTAGCAAGAAGCTGAGCTACTACTCGATCTAAAGAACGTTGTATGAAAATGCTTTTGAGTTTGGAAAATGTTGGTTGGCGAACCATTAGATATATAGAGAAGCAATTTAAGGGAAATGCTAGAGATACTAAATTAGGAGACTAAATTTGCAAATTAAATGATGTGTCACCAATAAGAATAAGCAAGTTTATCAACGTGTAAGTCATAAACCAATCATTAGCTTCCATCATTTAGTTTTCAAAACTTTGTCTATAAATTTAGTCTCCCTAACATTACTCGTAACTTAATAAGGTGGTGCTATTCTCTCGTTCAAAAAAAAAAAAAAGGTGGTGCTATTCACACACTCGTTTATACTTGTCTTACCATCATATGTTTCATTTCTTTTATTTGTTTGACAATCAGTGTCGGCAAGTTATTTTGTGTGTATGTATTAGGCATATTTTGTTATAATTATATATGTATATATATATATATATATATATGTGTGTGTGTGTGTGTGAGCGCGCGCGCGTGCAAATAATTTACCTATATTTTTATGTAAAATATAGGTAACTAATTAATTTTTGAATCAAGTGGCTAGAAACATTTATTTATTCTGTATGTAAATTATTTTTCATGTGATATTACATATGTCACATCCCGGCCCGGGACGGATCACTTCTCGGGCTCACTCCACCACCGTAGCACGATATTGTTCGCTTTGGGCTTACCATTCCCTCACGGTTTTGTTTTTTGGGAACTCACGAGTAACTTCCTAGTGGGTCACCCATCATGGGATTGCTCTAGCCCCCTTCTCGCTTAACTTCGGAGGTTCCGTAGGAACCCGAAGCCAGTGAGCTCCCAAAAGGCCTCGTGCTAGGTAAGGATGGGAATATACATTTAAGGATCACTCCCCTGGACGATGTGAGATGTCACAACATATATACTAGCCACATTTTGTTATTATTATATGGTGTGTGCAATCAATCAACATTCTTGCAATCAATCAACATTCTTTTATTTTGCTATCATGTAAAATCTAATTAGCCAAGAACCCTTTTAGGTTTAAACAAAAAAACCACATCTAATACTTGGTAATAAGTTTCGACCCTCTGTTTTTCCATTTAAAAAAAAAGTTTCTAATCTTATTACAGATCCAAGAACCCTTTTTGTTTTTTTATTGTGTACGTAAAATACAAATAGCCAAGAAACGTTTTAAATTTTAAGCAAAAAAATCATGTTAGTGTGTTAAATTATTAATTATATTAGAATAAAAAGTAATCGGTGGGAATCGTACACCAAGATTAATTATTTTTATTCAATATAACTTCAAACCAACTACTTGCTAAATTTTATTAAATGCTAACTATTTATATAGGCGTAAGAGTAAATTGCCGTCTGAATTGAACAACCACTTTATTCAAGGATGTTGAAAGAATTCTCCGCTGGAGCTCCTGCTTTATGACAACACATTGTTCTGTCTGGGAGAGGAAACAATTAATATTTAGAGAAATGCTAAGGAGATTATCTCAAAGTGAAATTTTTTATGGATTCTCTGCTATCTCATAGTTTTACGTTAATGTGCCAACATTAAAAAACATTGTGCTAAAAACATGAGATGACAGAGAGTCCATGTACCACTTCTGAGAAAGTCTTCTTAGCATTTCTAACAATATTTAATATTGTGTGATTGTGATCACTTAGTATTACGATCTAGTAGTAGTTCTCTTCACTTGTAAGTGAGAGGTCTTATGTTTGATTCTCGCCAAATGCGAATTTGAACCACACTATTGCTAGTCCATTTGAGGCTTAACCACTTCCTCACCCCTTAATGTAAATAATATCGTTTGTTAAAAAAATATATATTGTGTGATTGTGTAAATCTTTTGTAAATATTTTTAGGATTCATATGTAAGCTAGTGATTTTTCCTATTAAGTTTTGTATTATTTAGAGAGTAAGTTTCTCTCTCCTCACGGTTTACTATAAATAATGACACTGTTATAGGGAAAATATCATTTATAATTTCCCTAAGCCCTATTCTCTCCCTTTTCTCTTTGATGCCGCACCTCCCTCTCTCCCTCCCTTTAGTAAATTGGCGATTACACGTTATCAAGCATGCTCATGATGCTGCGTTAAGGAATCTGAAGGATATTTTTTGCTATAAACCAATTCATAATCTTCATTGAGCAATCTAGATTCTTTTAAAACAAGTTCTAAATCGTTGATATTTCTTTAGCTATGATTGCATGAAACATTCATCATGATACATAAATCCCAACTTTTACGCGTTTTGAATTATAGATTGTGCTTAAATTGTGTTCATATTATTTTATTATATTATATTGTGAATTTGATGACTATTTGAGAAACTAAACAAAAGAAGCAAAAAGGCAAAAATTAGGGTTTTTTTTGCTTTAACCCGCGCGAGCCAACAAGCCACGGCCTGAAGTCATATGAACCGTTGGAGCAAAGACGCTCTTAACTGAGCCGCTGGGCTAAACCCAGCACAAACAAGTTTTTTGAGCTTCGTCTACACTCGGCATGCACCCAAAACAAAAGTTCCATTGAAATTTTCTCGCGCTCGGCCTGCCAAAGCCCTGGCGGGCTTGTCCTGGCTTGCATGCGGCAGTTCAGCCCAGTTTTGGGCCTAGGATACCTACTTGTTTTCCTTGCGCTCGGCCCGTCTGCAACCCAGCTAGATGTGGCCTAGAAGTCCCTGCATAAACCTAGCCCACGTCTTTGGGCCTAGCCACCAGCTTCTTCTTCTTTAGGCCCTCCACAGTGGGCCTGCCTTACTCCCAAACCAAAACAGCCTAGTTTTTGTGGTTAGGCTTTCTACCCTAGGCTTATCCTGCTGGCCTCCAGCCCAACAGCATTCAAAAGCCAATTTATTTTGGATTTTGTCATACATTTGTGTTTTTCTTGCAAGTACCTGTGAACTTGAGGTTCATAAAATCTAACCCGAAGTTTTGAATAAGTGCCATAGAAATCTAAAGTTTTCTTAAAACACGTTACACGACACCAATAGTTTCCCAAAGTTTTAATGTAAATTTAAACCAAAACATATATAATAGAAGCTGAATATTTTACTACTTGTGCATGGACGATTTTTCTCTATAGAGCTAACCACAATCTTGTCCCCTTCGTTATAACGATATGTCGAATTTAAACAAACAGAACTTTACCGCTCTGGAAATCCCTGGAAGAAACTACCTAATGTGGGTCTAAGGTGTGAAGCTTGACCTCAATTTCACACAACAGTAAAGACGTAGTGACCCTGTGTATGCCATTCAATCTAGAAACCAAAATCCAAATTAACTCCATGTCTTTCGATAATGGAAGAGGAAGTTGCTTTCAATTTAATCTCATTGACGGTTTGTGAAAATGAAGAGAAGAACGAAATAGTGATGTGGGGCTGAGAGACGTGCTATGCGAGCTTGAGAATGTATAATTTAAGCAAATTGCATTTGACTGATTTGCTTTTGATTAAATTTTTTATTTTTTTTTTTGAACTGAAAGATGGAATTAATTAAATTCAAATAGAGATGTTTACATCCTCTGCCATAATATTGAAAAGAAATCAGGACCGATACAATCCCACACTACATTTTCTCCTGTCTTTAAGACGTGTGCTGCAACTACTTGCGTAGAGTTGTTGGCGCGACGAGGGGAGTATGCAAAGTCCATGACGCAAACATCCGCAACCTTCAATAGTAATTCCCTTGTGATCATGCTTATGAAAATTTTGGCATCAGATTCCACAATAGTTCATGTGATCCCTTCCTTCAAACAGGTATATAAAGCTGCTCTCACCACAGCAGCCTCCCCTGCCACTATAAAAGGGGAAAACAGGCCTCCAGTGCAACCTGAGAAGTGCAAGATGCCCGCAAAATGGTCTACGACCCAACCAACTCCTCATTTCTTAGTTTTTGAAAGAGGACCACCCAAAGGAGTACTGCGAACAGAATAGTTAAGCAGTTATGTTATGCATGTACTTGAGAGTGGGCCTTTTGGTTTTGATGAGTATTATATATATATATATATATATATATATATATATGTGTGCGTGTGTGTGTGTGTGTGTTTACGCATAGTTGACGTGACATGCCATGTTTAGCCTTATAAATATACTTTTCGTACATTTTATATTTGTAATATTATTTGTGAGCATAAACCTATGGCATGACAACCTTGCATCTTATCTGCTTATAATTACATGTTTGCATGGTATCTCTTAGTTATTTGTATTGTCCTGGGCCAAGGACCATCTTCACGTGTAGTTCACATGCATCGTTTACATTCTCTTTAGATCCAAAGTTAGGTGCTAGCTTGTCCTTGTGTGTGATGTTTAGGACTTGTAAGTGATGCTACTAGCACAATTCACGCGATGTAGTACCAGAATGTAAAACTTACACCCAGCTTGTTCCATTGTCCGAATAGCTCTGCAATGAACTTGTGTGCCTACATAAGTTAATGAGCATTGATCTCTTGTTGTGATAACAATTTGAGATTTGATGTTAAGATACCTTGTTGTAGTACCCTACATCCTCTAACTCACTTGTGTTGTAGGGTACCTTATTACATACTAGTATTATAATACTTTCGAGAAACTATATACTTGTTTTATAGCGTGGGGTTACACTTTTCAAAAAGGTTTAACAAAATTTTATTTTCAAGCCCACTCACCCTTGTGAGCGGTTTTTTTCGCATCTTTTGCAAAGTTTTAAAAGACGCAAGACGTTAATCGAGCGGCAGATTGTGATACATAATTGTATTAGAATACATAAATTGCAAAATAGAATGTCATATAGATTCTAAAATATTAGAACATATTAAAAAGATGAGGAACAAACATATAATGAGTCTTCATCAAAGTATTTAACAAGTATATTACAATTTATTGAAAAATAAAAGTAAAATAAAAGTTATTAAATATTTGTCTAAGTAAGAGTCGCGACCTTGGAGTCTAGGCAGATTAGGCGTACGCCTAGGCAGGTCAAGGAACATTTTTTTAATTTTCAAATGCTTAGAGATTAACCGGGATGGTTACCAACCGCTTAGGCGAAGTTAGACTAGTATTTTTAGAATAGTGATTTTATATCATTGGTTCAATCTAAATTTAAAAGGTCAGGCGATTAAATTGTTGAACCTTCAATTCCTATCATGTCAAATATTAGGATTTTGAAGTGGTTCTAAATACGTGGATGATTAGAATCATCAGATGCATCATTATAGCAACCAGTAAAGCCAAACAGTTAAAGCACCAGGTAGGCTGATTACCAAGATGCACAAGACCTATTTGCATAAAGCCATGTGAAATAATAAGTCAAGCTATGTGAACACAGTCAGTAACCATGTGAAGAGTTTAGTCATCATTTCACACCAATCAAGACATCATGTGAAGTATTCAGACATTATTTGCATAATAAAAGCATGGAATCCATCAGTCAGCAGGAATCACTTAGCACGTTCTACAGTAAAAGCGACAATTATTCTGATAAGTTCACGATTCATCAATAGTAAAAGCAAGTCATCTTCCATCCCGTGCTTCAACAGTAAAGAATTCAATGATTCAAGTCTCCTTTTCCAAGTTTACAAGAGGAAGACTCCGAAGACAAAGAAAGCAAGTTAATTTCCACATTTTTTCCTCAGTTCAAATTTTCTTTGAGTTCACATTAAGATACCAAACACTTTAAACACTTTTAATTTTAGAAGAAGAAGGTTGCGTGCGGACACCAATTACCAATCCATTCAGTAATTTGTACTACAGTCAACATTTGTAAGTCTTTTGGCTTACAAAAGAAGTAATTTCAAAACTTTATTTGAGGATTAACGAGAAAATACCCTCAAAAAGGATTTAAGGAGAAAACGGTTGTTTTTATTTTATTTTTCCTTTTTACAACGCTATTCTAGTTTTAAGGAAGAAAGATGATTACTCGAAATGGTGGGAGGAATGAGTTAGACCATATAATGAGTTCACTTACTAGGTATTGAACTCAATAGAAATATAATACGTTCTCGCTATCCATGTGGATCGAACTTGAAACTTCTCACGTACATGTGAAAAATATGCAATATTAATATGCAGCTCTCACTCACTCAAATTTTTTTTGGATAATCATTTTCATTTTACTCCCCTCCGTGGGTCCACCCAATGAAATGATTAACAACATGGAAAGTGGAAACAGAGCCATAGAAAAGCAATATTTGACCATCTTCAAAGGAGATGTCAAATTTTAAACATAAAATTTAAATTTGAAAGCTTATGTGACACTTTGACATCTTTTAAAAAGAGGTGATTATGTATATTCTGGAAGGATATTAGCCAGGTCTCTTTGATCAAATATTCGAACTTCTACAGTGAGGTTTGTGTCACGAATGGACAGAAACAACCTTGGAGAATGATGGCGGTGTATGCTAGTACGAAGGAGGAAAAAAAGAAAAGAGCAGTTGTTCGGGCAGAAATTTCAATGGGAAAGGTCTTTGGCTTCAGCACACAGCTCCCCAAGGAGTTGGCACTTTGGTTGTTTGTCGGGCTCCTGCATGTTGAAAGGCTACAAGACGAGAACAAAGTTAGTTCTTAAAGGTGCCTTTGCGGGGCCTTAGGTGTAGGCCTTGAGGCTCACAATCAAAACTAACTAAGTGCTTAGGAGTGCCACTGCCATCTCTATATGGTAAATGTAGTACAAGTGTTTAAGTCGATTACTTTCGCCCCAAGTTATTCTAACTTCTTATTATCAAGGGATTGTCGTAGATGGGTTAAATCTACATTAAATTTTTTTTTGTGCCTTGACACCAAAGACTTTTAATGCATTATCTTGCATGCTTTAAAGGATGAAAGTCCAAATTTGGCTTAAGCCATCGGTTTAATTCCCATTCATCTTTTATGATAGTAAAACCACTAAGTGAACTAGATCTAAGGACCAATGGAGCTTCTGATCACCAAAAGATTGGAAATAACTTGAATATATACTGGAGAATACATCATAATACCAGATCTACTAATAAAAAGATGAAACAAAGAAAGTCGGACAAGATTTCACCTTGTCGGGCAAGGTTAAACGTCTTGCAGTCTCTTCTCTTTGTGATTGTAAAGGGTTGTGTGTTTGGAATGGATGGATGGTAAACAAGTTTATGCGAGAGAATTGATACTATGCCACTAGGGGTGATAGCAACTAGACAAAAAATGGCTTTTGTGGGGAGTGATCCTGAAAAGGATTGAGATTTTGGCTGATTACAGCTTTTAGATGCAAATCTGGCTTGAGAGTAGAGTTTGTATGTTTGTTTGTGTCATTGGTTGAGTGTCTTTGTCTCTGGGCCCTGTTTTCCCTTTTATAGGCAATGACCTTGGTTGTTGTAAGCTTTGCTCGAAAGCACTTCAGTGAGACATCACATTTTTTACACGTTCTGCCATTTACAAAGTGCTTTTGGGCTGACAATAGGTTGATTTCCATCGGTTGTGACTTCTCTTGTAAGCACATAACCTTTTCATTAATGAGGGGTCGTCATATTGTTTTTGAGATAGATGGATGGGCTTGGTGCTAGGCTTCGTGCAAGTTTTATTTCTTTAGTTCGTTTGGGCTTTCTTTCCTCTAAGTCCACAGTCTAAATATTAACCCAAACAGTGCCCCTTTTAATCTTTGATGAGCCTACCCAAGGCGTAAATAATGATTGAACAGTCGCCATCGTCGCACGCCCCTACTTGGAACTTGTACCATTTTTAATGCAACTGTTTATGAACGGGAGCTCTTTGTACTTCCCCATGAACACTACCGTTACTCAACCATTCCTTTATATAATCCTTACTTGATCTCTTTGGCAAAATATCCCAGCTATTTTGAGCCTCTGAATTTTCACAACTCTTTAGGACTCCTATAGTTCAAATTTCTTCAGGAATTCGAATTCCTCTTGTTCTTTAACTCTTCTACCTTGGCTCCAAAATTATTTATTCCCACCTTTGGCTTCAAAATTCCTAATGGTACCCATATTGGCTTGGGTTTAATCTCCATTTGAGATTGGTGAGGGGATTTCTACCATGAACCGTCCTCTTAACAACCTTCATCGTCATCTAGTAGGCCTCCACACTGAATTCTTCTTCAAAGAGGGAGAAGTGCATTCCTCGGGACCTGGATGGACATTTCAGGTCTCAATTTCTGTTAGAAACAACATTCCTATGGAGAAATCATTTTTTTATAATATCTTCAGAAATGTGCACTGCTTCCAGTTTCCGTTTCAAGACTTCTATGGCTTTGAAAAGTAACCGAGCAGCCTTAATCGCACCGGTAGATCTTACTCGTGTTGCTATCCATAAGCCTAAACTTTCCCATAGCTTTTGCTTTCTTAATCACTTCATCATCATAGATGTATGCTTCAGGATCAATTATCATGAATCTGCCAGCCAAAACAACTTGGTCGGGCTTGAAGGTTCAGAAGATTGGAAGAATTTAAGACAACAAACGGAAGTTGGATGTACTAGAACAGTTTTAGGAAATATTAGCAGTGTTTAGGAAAATTCGGGAGAAATGTAGACCCACCATTCTAAGATAGCTGCCTTAGTCAAGGATGTAAAACTCATTGAGCCAAATCTGATGTAATTCTCAACGTTTACTGAAATGAAAAATGACTTCTTCAATTTACTTTGGCTTGCTTTCTTTTCTTGAGATGTGAATTTGATGAGCCCAAACACTGCCTTTAAATTTCATGTAATGTCTATACTTCTTCAATGTAACAGTCTGTCTCTAACATCCCACAAGGTTGGGTGATATTTCTTTAAAAACTTAGCATTAATTGATGCCTTTGTAAACTTCCTTCCAGATCCGCCAAATAAGATCCCCCTTTGTCAAGTACTTGGTTGATAATGAAAGGACCCTCCCAAGTTGGACTCCACTTCCCAAAGCCTTTAACTTAAGCTCCAAGGGTAGAATGGCCTTCCATACTAATTCTTCTTTTCCAAAGTTCTTCAACTTCACATTTTTATTGTATGCTCGGGCAACAACTTTCTTCCTCTCTTGAATTTTATCTAGAGCTTCAATTCGGGCTATATCAAGATCTTCAACTCCTTGACACATAGCCTAAATGTACTCTTCACTATGTAGCCCGAATTGATTCTGAATCCTGATAGAACTTACATTAATTTCCATGGGGATGACAGCATCTTGCCCAAAGGTTAGGGCATATAGAGTAGTTCGAGTTGCTGCCCTCTTAGAAGTTCTATAAGTCCATAAAGTGTGTTCTAACTTCTTATGCCACTTTTCTGGACTATCTGCCATCATCTTTTTAATAATGTTCACCAAGATCTTGTTGCTAGCTTTTGCTTGACCATTTGACTGTGGATAGTAAGGTTTAGATTGGATCATCTTAATCTTGAACTTACTTGCAAATTCTTCTACCTCTTTTGAAATAAAAGACGGCCCGCGGTCTGTAACAATTGTCTCGGGCACCCCATATCTGTTTAAGATCTTGGTTTCAATGAATTTCTTGACCGAAGTTGAGGTTATGGTCTTCACTGCTGAAGCTTTTACCTATTTGGTGAAGTAGTCCGTCGCCACAATTATGAACGTGTGTTTTTTGCTAGAAGCTAGATGAATTTGCTCGATGAAGTCTATCGCCTATCCTCTAAAGGGCCAAGGTTTGACCACAGGGTTTAAGGCTGCTGAGGGTATGTGTTGGAGAGGTCCATGTCTTTGGCATTCTTCACACCCTTGGGCATAAACTTTGCAACCTTTCTCCATCTCGGGCCAGAAGTAACCATACCTGCTAAGCAGCCACCTCATCTTGGTTCTCGCTTGATGTGCTTCACAGATCCCTTCTTGTACTTTGGCCATTACCCTCATTGATTCCTCTTGGCCTAAGCACTTCAACATTAGTCCATCTGGAGTCTTTCTTAGTAGATTTTCCTCCCACAAAACGTACTTAGTTGCTTGTTGTCTATTCTTCTTACTTGTGGGGAAATAATGATCTTTTAATACTGAAGAATAGGTGCCCTCCAATCTTCAACCTTCATTTCTTTAGACATCACATCTAGGCTGAATCATCTTTCAAAGATAGAAGGGAGATTTCTGTTTTGGACCTCTATATCTCCTTCATACCTTATTTCTTGGATCTACATTCCAGAAGCTAATTATGCCATCTCATTGGCGATTGCATTCAATCCTCTGGGGATATGGTTGACTGATATCTTAGTGCCCCAATAGCTTCATAGTTGTGTAGATGCCAAATAGTAACCTGCCGCGGTGATGTATCTGCACTTGTACTCTCCATTTAGTTGATTGATCACCAACTCTGAATCACCAAATACTTCAACTTCAGTTGCCCCCAACTTTATCAAGATCTCTAGGCAAATTATCAATGCCTCGTACTCTGCCCGATTGTTGGTAGTCTCTTGATAGTCTATGATGAATGAATAATAATGGTGAGCACCATTGGGATCAATGATAACAATATCGGCTTCCGCAGCCATTAACCATCAAAATACAGTTTCCAATGAGTGATCCAGAGACTAGCTATTCTTTTTATCTCTTACTGGATCCATTCTTCTTTGCCCGAGGCTTTGCTCGATGGGATCCACATACCAGCTACCTCTAGAGTCCCCGAAACATTGATAATCTCATTTTGTGATTCTTGGTGCTCAGCTAAAAAGTCTGCAATTGCTTGCCCCTTGATCGCTCTTTGAGGCACATACTGAAAGCTAAACTCTGAAAGCACTAAAATCCATTTTCCAATCCTCCCAGCTAGCATTGGTTTTGACAACATATATTTGATTACTTCAGTCTTGGCAATAATGTGGATATGTCAAGGTAACATGTAATGCCTTAACTTGCATGTCATGAAGTATAGAGCCATGCACAACCTCTTTACTGGTGTATATCTTGTCTCTACTTCAGTAAGGATTCTACTGAGGTAGTAGATTGCTTTTTTTTTTTTTCCCACCTTCATTGTTCTGAGCCAACAAGCTTCTCATTGATTTCTTAGAGGCAGAATATAAAGCTTTAATGGTTTTCCTCTTTGAGGTGGCATGAGCACTGGTGGGGAGGCTAAGTGAGCCTTTATGCTGTCAAAAGCTTTTTGATGTGGTGGGCCCTACTCAAATTCTTCTTTATCTTTCAACTTTAGCAAAGAAGTTCACAGTTGAATCTTGACCGCCAAGTTGGCAATGAATCTCCTTAAGAAGTTGATCTTTCCTAGTAGCCTCTGTAGTTTTACTTTATTGGTGGCAGGAGGTGATTCTATGATTACTGATGCGAAAATTAACTTAACACACAAATTAAACCCTCTTTTGACAATTGTAGTCTATAAGTAGGGATCGTTCTTAAACCGGGGATTATGAGGGATTGCTAAACACTTTAAATTGACTCAAATAACTAAAACTAAACTTTAAAACACTTAACTCAACTTAAAAGACTCAAAACAAGTTCACAAGACTCAAAATAACCTAAAAACACTCAAAACTGCCTAAAAAACACAAACAGGGCAGATTTGACTCTAAACACAAAATTGGACGAATTTTGGTTTTAACTTGACTCAAAACACTTGAAAACACAATCTAAAACAGATGTTAACTAGTTAGACACTCTAAACTAAAGGGGGATTTGGTTTTGGACGAAAATAAAGTAAACAAAAACAGAAATTAGAACTAGGCAGATTTGCACGAAATTGGTGGAAATAAATGGAAGATGGGCTAGCTAGGAGGTCTTTCTCCACACATGACATACTTGCATACAAAACAATCTCCAGTTGCTTTTTCAATGAATCATTAACCTCAACACCCCAAGTTAATTAGGTACACTTAAATTAACCTTCAGATTTTCCTTAAGTTATTGAATTAAATGGAATTAGCGCATTGCAATCAAATTATTCATCAAAAGTTCACTACATGAAAGTGCATAATAGAGAATCAATCAAAGATCATTAAACTCTATGAAAATCGTAAGTATTGACGAGGCATTCATAACTATGAAAGCGCATGATACTTATGCCAAGAACTTACTTAACATGATTGTGACTAACAACCTTTATTACTCATCACAACGATTAGGTGAAGCTTCCTTATATCCTAGCATCAGATTTATGCATGCAAATTAAGTGTGCACTCTCAACCCACATACACAAACAAGTTTTAATTCAAATAGATAAGTAAATTGAATTCACAACTGGAAGTAATCAAATCATATTGCAAATATAGCCATGGTTTTGAAATTCCCCCTAGCCAAGAGGGGACTAGTTCCTCATACTCACAAAGCAAAGATTCTTGAAATTAAACATTGAAAAACACAAGAAAGATTACACCTACCACATCTAGCAACCCAATTTTAATGGCATGCACAACTAGGGCTTTCCTCCTTCTTCCTTGCTGTGGCACAAGATGTGGGTGGTGGTTTTGGGGGTTTTGAATGGTGTATTCTTCCTTAGGATGATGAATGATGGCTGATTATGGTGAAGGGTTGTGGCAGGTTGTAGATGGATGTGAATGGAGTGTATGAATGATGGAGAATGGGGTCTAAGGCTTGCGGCAAGGATTTTCTGAATGGCATAAGGGGTTCATACGAATTTGTGGCTGAAAATATGTTTATATAGTCCTAGGGTTAATTAGATCAGGGTTACACTTAGCAGATTTATTGGATTAGGGCCCTAGGGTTCGGCAATAAGTGATTAAATCCACTTAGGAGAGGGTTTGGCTCAATTAGTTTCATAAAAGGATTTGTGTAACCCAAATCCACAAGGAATGAGTCCTAACAAATCAGAATCCAAAAGGAAAAAGGTTTAGGAAATTCGTCCAAAATTGGGCCTTCTAGAAACTAGGTGTTTTGTGGCTGATTTTGGGTTTTCTAGAAGAGATAAAAGGGGGAAGGGTGTGGCATCCTTTTAGGGTCAGATAAGGCTTTTAGAAATCATATTTTTAGGTCTAGTTGCAGCTAGGATTAAGGTGGAACAAGATTAGGTTAGGATAAGATAGGATAAGGTTTGGATAAGATAAGGTTGGATAAAGTTTTGGATAATGTTTCCTCTTTTGGTTGATTCCTTATCCTCTTTGTCTTTAATTTAATTTCTTCATCTTCTTATCAGATTCCTAGCCTTTTGAACTCCAAATTCGTCCATCCATGTTGGCCCATACATGTGCTATCCATTTAGTGCCCAAAACTGCTCCAAAATGCACCAAAATGCACTTTCTTGGTACTTTAACCCTTTGGACCTACAAACACACGAAAATGACTTGAAATACTACATTAACTAAGAAATAACAACACAAATGCACAAGAACAAGCTAACTAAGTCGTACAAATATGCTCCTATCAAATTCCCCCACACTTAGCTTTTGCTAGTCTTTGAGCAAAAAAAACAAACAAAAGAAACAAAACATACAATCTAAACCTTCCAACGTTTGCCTCAGGGATTTCCAATGAAACATAACATGTCAAAGTTCACCACTCACATAGATTTAAGCAATCCTTACCCTCGAGCATACTTAATCATAGTCACCATTCACTAGCTCACATTTAATCAATTAAAACAACATTTTGAATGTAGTAACATGCTTTAGAGAATTCCCTCAATTCCTTACTAGATGTACTCTCAATTTTCACACAGATTTTTTTACTACACTCCCTACACTAGGTATATGTGAGAAGATTAATGTAAAAATGTAGACGAGCCACTCACATATGTTTTAAACAAAGGAAGCACTTTCTGGAATTAATAATGCATGTATATATATGATCTCATGAATGGACTGCCACTACTTAGACGCGAGAACCAGGGATACCATATGCTCAAACCAATTCTAAACTCCACATATTGAAACACATAACAATCACAATAGAAGTCTAAGGGTTGTAACGGGGCTAAGGTATTGGCTAACAAGGAAAGGTAGAGGAAACAAACGTTCTTACAGCAATAGTGAGTAAAGTAATGAATTAGGCACTTAGAATTCCCTTTAGAGCAAAAAAACTACCTTTTAAGCACAAGGGGAGATTCATGCAATACTTAGGGTCAAATTCAAACTTTTGGACCCTTTCTTCAACAATCAATACTTGTGAGTTCATTCTCACTTATTTTCAATTTTTTTTTCCTTTTCTCTCTTTTTTTTTCTTTTTCTTTTTCCTTTTTCTATCCGTGCCTCCTTTAAGACTTTGGCACACACACACACACACAAAATCTCTTCCCCCACACTTGTTTTTTGCACTAATGTCACTCAAAAGGAATTCCTTCCAAGTCATGCTCCACTATACTTCAAGAACAAGGGTATGGAAAGTCCTATTCTAGGCTAGGTAAGGATAATGTGGTTAACAAAGAAAATAAGCTAAATAAGGCTCAAATGGGCTAATCCTACAATACATATGCAAAAGGGGTAAGGCTTTTTGGCTCTAGGCTTAAACTCAACAACTTCAACTTGTTATTTGTTATGCTAATCAATTTCATGCTTTGAATGAAACAAGTATGAGTTCTAGTATTTGGAACTATAGTGATGAAATGCATTCTAAGTAGCAACCAAGCAAAGAATAATGAGATCATGCAACGACTTTAGAAAACAAGAATGCACAGATTAATAACTCTCCAAATAAATGTTTAGGCCCAAGTCTCCCAGGGATGTAGCGTTTGTTTGAGCTCCTTCCTTCAAGCATGTTACAAAAACTGATTTTATCCTTTGTGATTACATGTGAATTCGTAAACTATAACTACAACCAAGCATAAACCAAAGAGTAAATCAAACTTCCATCCATGTTTGTAACTCTCTTTAACAGTCATGCATTAAAAACCAAATCCTCATCATGGTGTTGGAAGGTACCCTAAGACATAAACAAACACCCAAAAACAACTCTTTTTGGCTTTTTCAAAACACTTTTTTCAATTTTTTTCTAAATTCTCGGATTTTTACTTCAAAACACATCAAAACAGCTCAAAATGCACTAAAAACACTTAAAAATAGTGAAAAACAACATTAGAAGTGATAGGTGATAGAATCCCACGAATTTGCATAAAAACACTTGTTTACCCCCCCCCACACTTAAATCAAACATTGTCCTCAATGTTTCACACAAAGACTCACACAAAAGTAAACAAATAACAAACAACTAAGCATGATAAAATAAAGCAGCAAAGAGAAGGGTTTAGAAACGCAAATCTGGGTTTGGAGTGGAAGTTCCATCTTCTCCTTGTTCAATGTATGGGTTGCCTCCTAAGAAGCGGTTGCTTTAACGTCTTCCAGCCGGATGATACCTCCTTTTAGGCTTCATTGGAGCCCACGGCATGGAGGGGTATATCCTCCACAACATGCTCCTCAAGGTGCTCATAGTATGGCTCTATGAATGGAAGGGGATAGTGATCCTCCCTGATTGTGGTTTTTTGGTTCCTAAAGTCCATGTAAATGCTCCCACCACCTTGAAATCGATTAGATACCTGCACCAAAGAAGGTAACAACCTATTAGTTGAAATGGGAATTGGAATTGGGGTTGGAGACTTACAAACATATTGTGATGGAGACTCAAAAGTGGCAGCCCTATCAACAATGTCACTATGGCTACTCTCAGCCAGATTGGGTGGTTTTAGGGCAACCACTCCAATTCCCTCTTCAATGGTGGTTCTTGATGCATCTTTCTTGATAGGTGTGGATTGTTCTTGCCCTATATCCTTGTGCACATCAATGGCAAAACAAGAACGAACATCATTAGGATTCTTAATAGAGTCATAAACATTGAATTTAATTATATCACCACCAAACTCCATTGTTAATGTTCCCTTGGCCACATCAATCTTTGTTTGGGCTGTTTTCATGAATGGTCTTCCAAGTAGGAGTGGCAAGGGTGGAGAATGAATCGAGTCTTCCATTTCAAGCACGTAAAAAATCACCGGAAAGATTAAATGATTGACCAGCACTAAAATATCTTCCAAAACACCCTTTGGATAGGCATTAGATCTATCGGCCAATTGAATAATCACACCATCATTTTTTAACTTACCTAGGTTCATAGATGCATAAATTGAGTAAGGCATGACATTAATAGATGCACTTAATTCTAGCATGGCATGTTCAAAATGATTATTGCCAATAACACAAGGAATTGTAAAACTACCTGGATCTTTGCATTTAGGGGGCATTTTACGTTGTAAGATAACTAAGACATTTTCACTTACCTTAACAACCTCTTTGTTCGCAATTCTCTTCCTAGTGGTGCAAAGTTCTTTTAAAAACTTGGCATACCTTGGAACTTGCTTAATTGCATCCAAAAGTGATATATTGACTTGTACTTTTCTAAATGTCTCCAGAATGTCCTTTTCCACCCCCTCCTTCTTCGATTGCATGAATCTACGAGGGAAGGGTACATTTGGGGGAATAACATTAGAAATAATCGAGTTTGGAACCTCCTTACCTTTGGAAGACGAATGGGAGTGTTTGGGTGGCTGCGGTATGGGAGGTGTTACCCTTACCGTGGCTTGCTCTTGTTCCTCCTCCTTGAATTGCAACTTTTCATCCTCAGTTGGGGCTGATTTAGATGGTTGTGAGGTCGTTCCAACTTGTTTTCCACTTCGCAACATGATTGCGTTGGCAAATTCGAATCCTTCTTTTGGGTTGATAATGGTTGAACTAGGCAACTTGCCTTGTTCTCTGAATTGGCCCATGAACTTCGCAATCTGCCCAACTTGCTTTTCTAATTCATCAACCTTTTTGTCCCTATTTTGCATTCCCTGTGCCATAGAAGTTAGTAATTGAAAAATTTGGTCATTATCTATAGACGAACCTGATTTGGGTTGGGTAGGTTGTGCTTGGGGTTGTGTAGGTACATACGGCCTTTGGTAGAATCTCGGGGGTTGCTGTCTAAATGCGCTTTATTGTTGGGGTTGTTGTGGCTCCCTCCATTTAAAATTTGGATGATCTCTCCAACCGGGATTGTATGTATTAAAGAAAAGATCACTCCTTGTTTGGTTTTGGCTCCCATAACCCACGACATTAGCAGATTCCCACCCTCCGTTCTTGATCAATTGAGGGCACTTATCCGTGAGATGTCCATTCATTGAGCACACGCCACAAACAGCCACACTTTGTGCCTTTGGTATTTCAACCACCTGCGAAAGAAGAGAAGTAAGATTAGCCATTTGATTTTAAAGTTCGGAAATGACACTTACCTCATTAACTTGCTGCTGCCATGGTATGTCTCTTTGACCAACGCCTTCATATTGTTGAGCATTTAAAGCTCGATTGGCAATGAGAGTCTTAGCGGTCATGGGCGTTTTGTCCACTAAAGCTCTTCCCGCTGAGGCATCTAGCACTTGCCGTTCAATTGGTAGAAGCCCTTCGTAGAAATATTGAAGAAGAAGCTCCTCCTTCATTTGGCGCTGTGGACATGAAGCAACAAGAGTTTTAAAACGTTCATAATAAGTTGGAAATGATTCACCTTGATTTTGCTGAATGCCACTAATTCTTTTGCGTAAAAGAATGACTCGAGAAGTGGGGAAAAACTTCTCCAAAAACGCCCGTTTCATACTCTCCCATGATGTGACAGTTCCGGGGGCTAGTTCATACAACCAATCTTTAGCCTTTTCCAAGAGAGAAAAGGGAAAAGCCTTCATCTTTAAAATGCTCCCGTCAACATTCACTGGGGTCATACTTGAGCCAACAACCTCAAACTCCTTCAAGTGCTTATTAGGATCTTCCATGGACAACCCATGAAACTTAGGAATATGGTGCAATAAGCTTGACTTGAGTTCAAACTCGTCGGTCTTGTCTGGGGTTGCCCTTGGATATTGAATGCATAGCGGCATGGCATTGTCCAATCCCGAAGCGGAAAGCTCCTTAATTGTTCGATTGTCGGCTGCCATAACTTGTTCTTCCTAAAAAATTTGAGCCGTGGCCTGCTCTCCTACTTGTATTTCGTCTTCTTCAAGATCTGGTGCAGGTTGAGGTGGTTGAGGCTCTTGTTGATTCTTCTTCCTTCTCAAAGTTCGCTCAAAATCGTCGTCAAAGTCTAAGATATGCGCATGAACCGGTTGAGAACTCCGAGTCATAAACTAGTGCCTAAAAACAAGAAAACAAAACAAGGTCAGAAACTAGAACCAAATACACACAAAAATAAACAAAAAGAAATAACAAGGGATTAGCAAATTTGCTAATCCCTGGAAACGGCGCCAAAGTTTGATGCGAAAATTAACTTCACACACAAATTAAACCCTCGTTTGACAATTGTAGTATATAAGTAAGTAGGGATTGTTCTTAAACCGAGGATTAGGAGGGATTGCTAAACACTTTAAACTGACTCAAATAACTAAAACTAAACTTTAAAACACTTAACTCAACTTAAAAGACTCAAAACAAGTTCACAAGACTCAAAATAACCTAAAAACACTCAAAACTGCCTAAAAAACACAAACTGGGCAGATTTGACTCTAAACACAAAATTGGACGAATTTTGGTTTTAACTTGACTCAAAACACTTGAAAACACAATCTAAAACAGATTTTAACTAGTTAGACACTTTAAACTAAAGGGGGATTTGGTTTTGGACAAAAATAAAGTAAACAAAAAACAGAAATTAGAACTAGGCAGATTTGCACGAAATTGGTGGAAATAAATGGATGATGGGCTAGCTCAGAGGTCTTTCTCCACACATGACATACTTGCATACAAAACAATCTCCAGTTGCTTTTTCAATGAATCATTAACCTCAACACCCCAAGTTAATTAGGTACGCTTAAATTAACCCTCAGATTTTCCGTAAGTTATTGAATTGAATGGAATTAGCGCATTGCAATCAAATTATTCATCAAAAGTTCTCTACATGAAAGCGCATAATAGAGAATCAATCAAAGATCATTAAACTCTATGAAAATCATAAGTGTTGACGAGGCATTCGTAACTATGAAAGTGCATGATACTTATGCCAAGATCTTACTTAACATGATTGTGACTAACAACCTTTACTACTCATCACAACGATTAGGTGAAGCTTCCTTATATCTAGCATCAGATTTATACATGCAAATTAAGTGTGCACTCTCAACCCACATACACAAACAAGTTTTAATTCAAATAGATAAGTAAATTGAATTCACAATTCATGAAATCACAACTGGAAGTAATCAAATCATATTGCAAATATAGCCATGGTTTCGAAATTCTCCCTAGCTAAGAGGGGATTAGTTCCTCATACTCACAAAGCAAAGATTCTTGAAATTAAACATTGAAAAACACAAGAAAGATTACACCTAACATGTCTAGCAACCCAATTCGAATGGCATGCACGGCTAGGGCTTTCCTCCTTCTTCCTTGCTGCGGCACAAGAAGTGGGTGGTGGTTTTGGGGATTTTAAATGGTGAAGAGTTATGGCAGGTTGTAGATGGATGTGAATGGAGTGTATGAATGATGGAGAATGGGGTCTAAGGCTTGCGACAAGGATTTTCTGAATGGCATAAGGGGTTCATACGAATTTGTGGCTGAAAATATGTTTATATAGTCCTAGGGTTAATTAGATTAGGGTTGCACTTAGCAGATTTATTGGATTAGGGCCCTAGGGTTCGACAATAAGTGATTAAATCCACTTAGGAGAGGGTTTGGCCCAATGCGTTTCATAAAAGGATTTGTGTAACCCAAATCCACAAGGCATGAGGCCTAACAAATCAGAATCCAAAAGGAAAAAGGTTTAGGAAATTCGTCTAAAATTAGGCTTTTAGAAACTAGGTGTTTTGTGGCTGATTTTGGGTTTTCTAGAAGAGATAAAAGGGGGAAGGGTGTGGCATCCTTTTAGGGTCAGATAAAGCTTCTAGAAATCATGTTTTTAGGTCCACTTGTAGCTAGGATTAAGGTGGAACAAGATTAGGTTAGGATAAGATAGGATAAGATCTGGATATGATAAGGTTGGAAAAGGTTTTGGATAATGTTTCCTCTTTTGAGTGATTTCTTATCCTCTTTGTCTTTAATTTAATTTCTTCATCTTCTTATCAGATTTCTAGCCTTTTGAACTCCAAATTTCGTCCATATATGTGTTATCCATTTAGTGCCCAAAATTGCTCCAAAATGCAACAAAATGCACCAAAATGCACTTTCTTTGTACTTTAACCCTTTGGACTTACAAACACACGAAAATGACTTGAAATACTACATTAACTAAGAAATAACAACACAAATGCGCAAGAACAAGCTAACTAAGTCGCACAAATATGCTCCTATCAATTACCCGAACTTTGTTCTTGTCAACCTCCACACCTCTTTGATGAACAAGGAATCCCAAGAAATTGCCTGACTTTACTCTAAAAGCACATTTCTTTGGATTCAGTTTTAGCTTATGGATCCTCATTCTTGTTAAGGCTCGTTTGAGGTCTACCAAGTGCTGTTCTTCAGTTTTAGACTTCACCACAATGTCATCATTGTATACTTCCATATCGTGGCCAATTAAGTCATGAAAAATGGCGTTCATTGCTCTTTGATATATTGCACCGGCATTTTTGAGCCCGAATAACATTACCAAGTATTCATATGCTCCAACATGACCTAGGCACCTAAAAGTTGTTTTGTGTATATCTTCTTTAGCCATTTTTATTTGATTATAATCGACATAGTTATCCATGAAATTTACGACTTTGTGCAACTGCATCTATGGATAAGTCAGTCATGGTTATTGGATATTCATCTTTAGGCGTGGCTTTATTAATGTTCCTATAGTCAACACAACATCTGACTGCCTTAGTTATAGCTTTTAATATGGGTACAATGTTGGCTAACCACTCGACACACTTGGCAGGCCTAATAAATCCAGCTTTCACCAGCCTCTCGATCTCTTCTTTGACCTTTTCCTCGATCTCCTTAGACATCATTCGTGGTGCTTGTTTAATAGGTTTATACCCCTCCTTAATAAGCATTCTGTGTTCTACAAAGGTTGAATCCAAACCTGGCATTTCAATGTAATGTCAAGTAAAACAGTCTTTGAACTCATGCAAAAGGCTGACTATCTTTGTCCAATCCTCCGTTTCTAATAAGCCACTGATCTAGATAGGTCTTGGATCTTCCTTAGCTCCTAAATCAATGGTCTATAAAGGGTCTTGTACTTCTGGTGGTGGCTTGTCAAGTTTTGCGCGCAAGAATTCAACTAACTCTAGATTCCCGGGCAAGTCTTCTGGCCTGTCCAAGTCATATACACATTCAGCCATTTGTATGGCCGCTTCCAACTCCTTTCCAAAAAACTCTTCTTCACTCTAGCTACTTGAGGCTTCCTCTTAGTGCTCTTCAACCCAACTCTTCATTTCTTGATTTCTTTCTCTCTGATACACTAATAGTCTTTTGATTAAGGACATGACTGTAACTACCTGGTCATTCCTTCTTTGTTATGACATTACTGGTGTTGGGGAGTTAAGATAATATGAGGTTGGTCTTATTCTTCCCTTGTAAGGAATAGCCCTTATTCCAAAAGTTTTTGGGCCATCACCTTAGTCGAGTGGTCGTTCTTATCATCTCCTAAACAGTAAAGAATCCCAATGCTAGAATTATAAAAATTGTCTTCTGCCACATTGGTAGTGGGAATGAATGGTCGTGACTCGGACTTTACCATCTCCTAAAATCCAGGTCCTATAGCTTCTTCCTTATGGTAAACTGCCACTTGTTGATACAGGGTGAATGGCACCGAAAGACTCTGATGAATCCAATCCTGGCCCAGCAAAGCTCCATATGTGGAAGTACTATCCACAACGAAGAAAGCTAACATGATATGTTTGGAACCCAAATCAACTTCCAATAGCAGTATCCCATGAGTCCTAGTGATGGTTCCCGAGAAACTGGAAACTATAAGATCTGTGGGGATAAGATCCTCTTCACTTATGCATACTCTCTTCATTTGCTTGTATGACAGCACATTGACCACTACTTCACCATCAATCAAGACCCTGTTGTGGGGGCACTCCTTCCAGATAAGCAGTTACATAAGTGGGCTTGAGATGGTTGGCCATGGCCAAATTCGGGTGACTGAAGACCATCCTGTGTGTGTATACCCTCTCAGGCTCTCTCTTTGTGGGCTCGAGCAAATCTATTCTGCTCGACTTTTATTTTCCAGCCCCTTCGATACTAACATGTGCCATCACAGGTTCTATTGCTAAGTAGTCACCCTTCATTGTGGCAGGTTGATCATGCTCAGCATAATACATAGCAAATAAAACATATGTCATGTTTACATGGAAGTTGCTAGGTCCAGATAAGTTCTCCATTTTGCCCCCAATATGGTTCATGAATTCATCTAACTAGGCTTGTGCTTCTTCTGGTAGCATCAGCTCGGGCACCCTTTCCTCTTGGGTTATGCCAAAGTTTGGCATTTGCTCTGGTACCTCGCAGAGAGTATCGACCAACAATGGTGTGGGCAATCCCCTCTCAGGTGAGATAGTTCCAAAGCATATTGGTTCTGGGCTCCATCTTGGGGTTGGCATTATCACTATATCCTCTTGAGCTCTCATCAAGATTTTGTATTTACCAGGATGGGGGTTCTGCAACACATGTTCCCCTTCCCCTTTGGTCTTCCTATTAGCCTTCTCCACCTCCTTCTTGGTTCTCCATTAGAGTTGATTTCTTCCTCCATCAGGTACTTTCTCAAAGTTTACATTCTCAAAGTTTTATGAGGTAGTAAGGACTTTCAATGAGTTCATGTGGGCTTTTTGTTGCCTCTGGACCCTCTTAATCATGGAGGCTCCCATTTCTTTAGCGGGCCTTCCATCATTTTCGACCACATACCATTTCCGCCTGATTCGGGCATGATTATTCTTTGTGATTGGAGTCACGGTCCTCCACTTTACTTTAACAACTCTATTGGTATAGCTTGGTTGAGGTGGCCTCACATCCACCCATCTTGGCACCTTGGCCTCTCTGTCATCCACCTCTTCAGAAGCTTCGTAATTCCTAAACACTTCTAACAAGCTCTTTGGTTGAGAGTTTCCTCTCAGCCGTTGGAAAGCATTCCTAGAAGTTTCCCTCTCAGCTGCTTGCATGACATTTTTATGGGCTTCTTGCTTTTCTTTGTTTCTTCTTTTGATCAGCTTCTGATCAATAATGGCTTCTATCGCCGGGACCTCGAGCTCGCATTCACATTGGCATCAACTACACAAAACTACTTCTTTGATTATGGCTGTTTTGGGATTCTCGGGCAACTTCATAGCCCCTTCAATTGGCCTATCGACTTACCTTCTTTCCACCTTTACCTCCCAAAATACTCTGTCTTTTCCCTTTTCAACCCACGTCAGGTTGATCATATTTATTGAGACTTCTGGAAAAGGGTCAGTGTCAATCATCATGTTGGCCTTTGGTTTCTCCAGCAACAATTTTCCTTTGACAATGAGGTCTTTTATCCAGTCTCTAAACTAAACACAATTGGTAATGGAGTGGTTGAAGGTGTAGTGTAACTTGCAATATTTCTTTCCCCTTAATTCCTCGGACTTAGGTAAGGTTTTGGTGTTGTCGTGCATAATCACTCCTGCCTGCACCAATTTTTCATAAATTTCTGCTGCCTTGGTTAAGTCAAAGGAATAACTCTGGTACTTGGGGGGTTTCATGGGGACAAATCCACCATCATTTGTAACCACTTTCTGGTCGTACTAACCCTTTTACGGTCAAGGGTTTGAAAGGGGTAGTCATCTCAACCATACACACGTTCATTCTCTCTCTTTCATGGCCATTATTCTCTTTTGGCTCTCCTTCAAACTCCACTTGGTGAATGGAAGTGTTGCTGTTGTAGAAAAGAGACACCTTAGATGAGTGCTTTACTTGCTGCTCCTCCAACAATAGTTTCTCATACTTGGTGGCAGCAATTACTAGTTTTTGTAACTCGTTAAACTGCATATCATAAAACTTTTTCCTTAAAGGCAGTCTTAGGGCCTTCTGAGTAATAGCTATAAGATGGACATGGTTGACAGGGAACTGGCATCTCATCCTCGTTCTTCTGAACCTTATCATGAAGTTTTATGTAGACTTATGCTCGTATTGCTTCACCTCCACAAGGTCATTGATAGACATCACGGGTTTGATCCTGTAAAATTGCTCATGAAAGGCCATTCCATTTGCCCCCAGTTGGCAATAAAATTAGGGGGTAATAGAGAGTATCATTGAAATTCTAAGCCTACCAAGGAGTTCCCAAACAATCTTAACTTATAGTTGGGATTGTTTTCAAATGCTACACAGTGATTAGAGAACTTGAAAATGTGAAATCTGGAAGACACATTGCTATCCTCTCCACTAAATTTTAGGAATGTGGGCATCTTGAAGTTGACTGGAAAAGGGTTTTGCTTGTCAACGTGCTCAAGATAAGGCTTCTGATAAATGATCCTAAACAGTGGGCGAGCTTGTAGCTGAGCGTTCCTGGCCACCATCCTCCTCTATTCGGCTAACTCATCCTTGAACTGTTGTTGAGCTGTATTATTAGGAAGAGTATGAGGAAGTTCCTATTTTCGGCTACGACCATTGCCCGAGAAAGTCTCGCTTCTTGGTTGGGACTTCCTCCACTTGGCATCTCTTCCTTTACTGGCCAATGATGGGGGCCTATAAGGAAGATGCTTGTTTACTTTGGTAGGCCTGCCTTTTCCATTGCATTCCCTGGTCAACTGGGGCATCCCATACTTCGTCCTCTCTTGCCCGCACTGCCCCTACTATTAAGTGGAAATAGTAAAGGGTCGGGCAACTTCGCTTCTAGGATTTCCTCCAACAGTGGCCTATTGGTTCCAGATTTTTCCTTGCTTTTTCCTTTATTCCCATTTTCCTTAAGTATAGGAAAAAGAAGAATAACTAGTTCCATCACAGGACTGGCATCTCTCATCATCTCTCTAGTATGATTTTCTAGGGTAGAGTACTCCAGATCTAGCCTTCTTTGCAGACTTCCTGTTATGGAACATTGTCTGCTTACTTCCTCTCTAGTTTCTTGAGAGATTTTCTCCATGCTTCTCAGTACTTGTATCATGGTGGCCTGCAAATCTTCGTTGGTCACCATTCCTTCTAATTTCTCAGATGAAGTTGAGCTTCTCAGAATAACTGGTCTCTGTGAAGGGGAAATATTCTCTAGATGGTCTGCCGTGTTTGATTTTGGTAGAGCTTGGGGTAGCCTATACTCCGTGTTCCACCTGAAGTTTTTTTCTTTCTTCTTCTTCTTGGCATACAAGACTAATGTGGTCCCACTGGGCATGCCAAAACTATGTTCGGGTAGGAATTTCACTGGGAAAGGTCCCCGGCTCAAGCACACAGCTCCCCGAGGAGTTGGCACTTTGGTTGTTTGTCGGGCTTCTGCTTGTTGAGAGGCTTCAAGAGGAGAACATAGTTAGTTTTGAAAGGTGCCTTTGTGGGGCCTTAGGTGTAGGCCTTGAGGCTCACAATCAAAACTAACTAAGTGCTTAGGCGTGCCACTGCCATCTCAGTATAGCAAATGTGGAACAAGTCTTTAAGTAGATTACTTGCGCCCCAAGTTATTCTGACTTCTTATTATCAAAGGATTGTTGTAGATGGGTTAAGTCTACATTAAGTTCTTTTCTGTGCCTTGACACCAAGGACTTTTAATTCATTATCTTGTATTCTTTAAAGGATGAAAGTCCAGATGTGGCTTAAGCCATCGGTTTAATTCCCATTCATCTTTTATGATAGTAAACCACTAAGTGAACCAAATCTGAGGACCAATAGAGCTTCTGATCACCAAAAGACTGGAAATAACTTGAATATATACTGGAGAATACATCATAATACCAGATCTACTAATAAAAAAATGAAACAAAGAGAGTCGGACAAAATTTCACCTTGTCGGGCAAGGTTGAACGTCTTGCCGTCTCTTCTCTTTGTGATTACAAAGGGTTGTGTGTTTGGAATGGATGGATGGTAAACAAGTTACGCGAGAGAATCGATACTACGCCACTAAGGGTGATAGCAGAGCTTCTAAACTAGACAAAAGATGGCTTTTATGGGGAGTGACCCTAAAAAGGATTGAGATTTGGGCTAATTACAACTTTTAGATGCAAATCTGGCTTGAGAGCAGAGTTTGTATGTTTGTTTGATCGGTTGAGTGTCTTTGTCTCTGGGCCCTGTTTTCCCTTTTATAGGCAATGACCTTGGCTGTTGCAAGCTTTGCCCGAAAGCACTTCAGTGAGTCATCACCTGTTTTACATGCTCTACCATTCAGAAAGTGCTTTTGGGCTGAGAGTAAGTTGATTTCCATCGGTTGTCACTTCTCTTGTAAGCACATAACCTTTTTATTAATAAGGGGCCGTCATATTGTTTTTGAGATAGATGGATAGGCTTGGTGCTGGGCCTCGGGCAAGTCTCATTTCTTTAGTTCTTTTGGGTTTTCTTTCCTCTAAGTCCAAATTCTAAATATTAACCCAAATAGCAGTGGTTATCTATCAGTAAAAGGATTTTGAATGCAAATGACCTTTGCCTTATCTATCAAAGATTTCAATGATATTTTAGAAGAAACGATGAAGGACGGAGGTAATAAAAAACAACTGCTAGTAATCGAGATTTTCGGGAATTTTCTACAAAAAATGGCCTAATTGATTTGGGCTATGAGGGCTTCCCGTTTACATGGAAAATAAAAGAGATGATGAATTCATCCAACAAAGACTTGATTGTGGACTAGCAACGATGGAGTGGATCCATTTATATCTAGAAGAAAAAATTCTACATGAAGCATTAGAAGGCTCGGATGATGCCATGTTAATCCTGCAAACTTAACTTCTGCCACCAAAAGGAAAGAGAAGGTTCTTGTACGATGGACATTGGGGGAAAAGTAAGGAGGGTAAGATCATCGTCGGTGACAGATGGAAGAAAAGCGTTGAAGGATTGTATGATTTTAATTTCTATGAAAAACTAAAGGAACTCCGACGGAGTTTATCAGATTGGCAAAGACAAAAGGGAAAAAATAGAAAGAATGAAATCATTGGTCTTAAATGAGAGCTCCGATATGTATATCAATCAAAGAAGACTGATGGGTGGAAAAGAGTTAAAGGAGGTTATTGAGTGGGAAGATACTTACTAGAAGTCAAAATCAATGGCATAGTGGCTGAAAGAATGCGATAAGAAACTAAAGTTTTTTCATATGCAAACTTTGAACCGGAGAAGGATGAACTGCACCCGTGGCTTGGAAGGCACCTAAGAAAATTGCCAGGAGGAGGAAGAGGGTAGGATCAGCCAGATCGTGGTTCAACACTTTTGGAGCTTTGTATGCTTCTACCCAACCATGTAAAGTCCAGGAGGTTCTGGAGTGTATTCCTACGAGATTAACAAGTAAAGACAACTTGGAATTAATGGAGCCGATTTATGGGAAGATGAGATTAAACAGGTTGTGTTTCAAATCCCAACCTTACAATCCCCTGGTCTAGATGGATTTACTGAGGGCTTTTTCCAAGGGGATGTCATCCAAGACGATTTAATTAAAGTAAGGGGATGTCATCAAGTTTTGACTATAAACACCGTTCTTTGTATAGTGCCAAGTCAACCGATCTTCACATCCTTTATAGCTAATTGGGATGGAACGGATGTTAATGATCAACACTAGCCCATTAAGATTAGTTGGTATAAGGGAACTAGATTGTTCTAGTTCAAACATGCATGGAATTGTTCTAGAAGATTCTAGCATGCAAAGTAGGGTGGGTAGTCTAGAATTATCTAAGCTAGAGATTTGTAGAATATACTAGAAACTAGTTCTAGTTTGCAGAAAGAACTAGAAACTAGTAGAACGCCAAGCCCTCACCTATAAATATGGGTGTGATGTGTAATCAACCAATCAACCAAAGAAGAAAGTAGCCAAGAAGAGAGCTAAGTAAGTAAGTGAGAAGTCTTGTAAGTGAGTAGTCTTGTGAAGAGTGTGAGTGGTCTAGAGTGTGTCTCTAGAAAGAGTGAGTGTCATAGCTTCTAAAAAGTGTCATTGAGAGTTTGTGTGTTGTAATATTTTGTGTGTAATACAAGTAATTTGTTTACTTGTGTTGTCTCTCCAACACTTGTGTTAGAGTTGTGTGCTCTAGTTTTTCTTCAACAATTGGTGTCAGAGCGGTACGATTGGGGGCTGTTTTTAGTGAAGCTTCAGAGAATCGTGAGAAGTTTAGTACTTCACAAGATTGTTGACTAATCTTGTTCGGCTTATCAAAGTTCTACAAACACGATGGGAGATCTTCAAGTTGTTGGAGGAATCAAAAAGTTGACAACAAAAATTACAACACATGGGCGACGTGTATCGAGTCTTACTCACAAGGCTAAGATCTTTGGGACGTCATTGGCGGTAATGAAGTTACATAGCCGGAAGAAGACACTAGCGGCACTTTGTGGAAATGGAAGATCAAGGTAGGTAAGGCAATGTTCGCCTTAAAAACCACAGCTAAAGATGACATGTTGGAGCACATATGGAAGGCCAAGACACCAAAAGAAGTGTGGGACACCTTGGCCACACTCTTTTCAAAGAAGAATGATACAAGGCTGTAGCTTCTCAAGAATAAGTTGTTATCAGTGGCATAAAGGGACATGACGATTGCCCAGTATTTCCACAAGGTAAAGTCTATTTGCCATGAAGTTTCTAAATTAGATCCTAGTGCTGCCATTGTAGAATCCAGGATAAAAATAATAATTATCCATGGATTGAGACCCGAATATCAAGGCTTCGTTGCTGCTGTACAATGATGGCCGACCCAGCCATCACTTGTTGAGTTTGAGAATTTGCTTACCGATTAAGAAGCTTCGGCAAAGCAAATGGGAGGGGTCTTGTTAAGAAGTGAGGAGGAAGCGGTTTACATCAAAAGTAAAGGCAACATCAAGCAGTGTGCTGGTGGTGGATCTAAAAGAAATGGAGAAATGGTGACAAGGATAAAGGTCATCAAGGAGGAGAGAGTTCTCGGCCAGAGGGAGCTCTAAAGTATCACGGCAACCGTGGTCAGTCTGGGAATAATAAAAGGTTTGAGGGAAAATGTTACAATTGTGGAAAGAAGGGCCACATGGCGAAGGATTTCTAGTTCAAAAATCCCGCAGAGAGTAACGTCGCTAACTTAGAGAAGAAAAGTGAAGGTGACTGGGACACTGTAGCATATCTAGCTATGGAGGAAGAATGAGATGCTAAAGTATCTTCTTGGTGGTGCTAAAAAAATGAAGTGTTGCTTGACTCAAGAGAGATTAAAGATACGTTGCAGGAGAAAATGGGAGACCAAGCTGCCCAAGTCCAATCGAGTCTAAATGAGCCTGAAGATTTGCTTGCTAGAGACGATGTGAAGCAAGAAGTGCTTAAGAGTCCTTGGCAAACTAGTGTGTATTAACCACCAAGAGAAGTTAGACCTAGTGAAGTGGAAGTATCAACTCCACGATCATAACAAAGGAGGTCATAGAGAATACAGAAGCGAAATCCCAAATACGCCAACGCAACTATAGTAGAAGAAGCAGTTGAAGCGATGCGTAAAGAAGCATCGCAAAATTCTGAGTGGCGTAAAGCTAAGAAAAGAGGTTGATGCGTTAAAGAAATATCAAATTTGGGATTTAGTGCCAAGGCCAAGAGATGTGAAACCCATCTCATACAAATGAGTGTTCAAGGTAAAGTGTCGACTTAGCGAGAAGAAAAAAATGAGCTGGTGTTGAGGGGGAATATTAAAGATCAACACCAGCCCATTAAGATTAGTCAGTATAAAGGAACTAGATTGTTCTAGTTCAAACATGCATGGAATTGTTCTAGAAGATTCTAGCATGCAAAGTAGGGTGGCTAGTCTAGAATTATCTAAGCTAAAGATTTGTAGAATATACTAGAAACTAGAAACTAGTTCTAGTTTGTAGAAAGAACTAGAAACTAGTAGAATGCCAAGCCTTCACCTATAAATATGGGTGTGATGTATAATCAACCAATCAACCAAAGAAGAAAGTAGCCAATAAAAGAGCTAAGTAAGTAAGTGAGAAGTCTTGTAAATGAGTAGTCTTGTGAAGAGTGAGTGGTCTAGAGTGTGTCTCTAGAAAGAGTGAGTGTCATAGCTTCTAAAGAGTGTCCTTGAGAGTTCATGTGTGTAATACAAGTAATTTGATTACTTGTGTTGTCTCTCCAACACTTGTGTTAGAGTTGTGTGCTCTAGTTTTTCTTCAACAATGGATTAACTCAGTTTCATCCACATCAAACCATTGTTCCAGGAGCTCCATCCTCTAATGTTGGAAAAAGAAAAAAAAAAAAAAACAACCATCTTCTCATTAAATCCTTTTTGAGGGTATTTTCTCATTAATCCTCAAATAGAATTTTGAAATTACTTTTTTTGTAAGCCAAACGACTTACAAATGTTGATTGTGGTGCAATTTACTAAATGGATTGGAAAATTGTGTCTACAGGCATCCTTCTTCTTCTAAAATTAAAAGTGTTTAAAGTGTTTTGTTTCTTTTAATATAATGTGTACTCAAGGAAAATTTGAACTGAGGAAAAAATGTGGAAATTAATTTGCTTTCTTTGTCTTCGGAGTCTTCCTCTTATAAACTTGGAAAAGGAGACTAGAATGATTGAGTTCTTTACTGTTGAAGAACGGGATGGAAGATGACTTATTGTTACTATTGATGAATAGTGAACTTGTTGGAATAATTGTCGCTTTTACTGTAGAACATGCTAAGTGATTCCTGCTGACTGATTGATTCTTTGCTTTTACTGTGCAAATAATGTCTAAATACTTCACATGGTGTCTTGATTGGTGTGAAATAATGACTGAACTCTTCACATGGTAACTAACATAGTGACTGACGATTGTGTTCACATAGCTTGACTTATTGTTTCACATGGCTTTATGCAAATAGGTCTTGTGTATCTTCGTAATCAGCCTACCTGGTGCTTTAACTATTTGACTTTACTATAGTTGTTGTGATGATGCATCTGATGATTCAGAGGAAATTTTATCTTCTTCGTCTTCAGATTTTAACAGTAATCGTAATTGGGTCACCTATGCATGTAATTGTGCCAGTTGAGCGAGAAGTTTATGTCCAAGGTCTTCAATTTCTATAGCTTTGTGCTTTGATTTTGATGACTTGGAAGACTTTGACATTCCTTTGAGTGAGGAAGATGGAGAGATGTTTGATAATGACTGTGTTTCGATACCTAGCTGTGGTTTAATTGGAAATTCACTAAGAACCTGTTCAATGGTTCTTTGCTAGTTGAATTTATCCCACCATTTAACTGATATGACTCCATGAACTTCTTCATGTTTGCTTCGTACCCCCATTTTGAAATCCATGGCACTTTATATTTGGCCATGAAAATTAAAAGAAGAGGTAGTTTCTTATTGAATTGATTTCTATCGAATCTTAACTGAAAATGGTTGACTTTGTGCATGAGTGATTCTACGATGAGATTGACTGTTAGGCCATGAACTGACCACCACTTAGAGAGTCAAGTTGGAAATATTGGTTGAAATTTCTTGTTGAAGTCGATAAACCAGGAATGACTAAAATCTTCTTTCTGATAGAGGAAAATGTTGGTCCATGCATTGATGTAATAATAATAATTATATTGAATATTGGGTGGTTAAGTGTGAAGGGACTTGTATTTGTAAATGGGGATTCTCCATTCCTTTTTTGTCATGATCTTTCCAATGTGTAAATTATGGTAAAGTTGTTTTCATCTATGTGACTGGTGATGGGTTTAATGGGTATTGACTCGGTTTCAAAGATAATACTTTTGTAAAATCCAAGGGTTTTGTATGACTCTTCCGGTTGGTAGTGGAAATTTGGGGGAAGCCAGAATTTCGCTAACTTTGCTAGTGTTGGGTTTGGAATAAGATCTGGAGGGTAACTGAACAAATATTCACTAGATAATTTTGGAATATAAGGAGAATTTTGACTGTAATTGATCATTACTGAGGCTTTGTAAGGATCATAAGGTTTGACTATGGCTGACTGATAATTTCATCGAAAATTCCCTACTATAGAACCTAAGGGAGTAAAACGGTTTACTGAACTACTGACCGAGTAAGGTACAAGGGAATTTCTGATTGTTTTACACTTTTGTTGAGTACGAGTTTTTATTTTCTTTTCATTTCTAAATGAAATATCCATGACACCCTCATGCGTATATACGTGGAGCATGTTGCGAACCTTTTGGTGCGTGACACATTTACTGGATGAAGAACAAGAAGAACAAGAAGCAAATATTGACTTGGAATTTACGAAAAGTCACTTGTAACAAATGGCTCCTAAACCCTAAACCATATATATCTATATAGAGTTTCCGGGGACATACGCTTTTGATATACATTTTGACAGCTATTTTTTGAGGCCCAGTTTGTCATGCATTTCAACGATCCGAAACCATTAACACATTTATTTGTAGTGAAGAAATGGGCTAATGTAGTTCTACAAAGAAACACAAAATTTAATCCAAATGTCATATTGTTTTGGATTTGGACGATTTTTGGTAGACATAATCCTTGATGTAAGATATATAAGAGAGGTAAGATCTTAAAAATGATGAAATAGTTTGGGGCCCTTCACTTGTGAGGAGTTTTTTTCGCATTTTATACTAAGTTTTAAAAGACGCAAGGCGCTAATCGAGCGGCAGATTATGATACATAATTGTATTAGAATACATAAATTGCAAAATAGAATGTCGTATAGATTATAAAATATTAGAACATAATAAAAATGTGTGGAAGAAGCATATAATGAGTCTTCACCAAAGTATATTACAATTTATTGAAAAAATAAAATGTAAACTAAAAGTTATCAAATCTTTGCTTAAGTAAGAGTTGCAACCTTGGAGTTTAGGTGGATTGGGTGTGCGCCTAGGCAGGTCAAGATGCATTTTCTTAATTTTCAAACGTCTAGAGATTAATCGGGATGGTTGCCAACCGTCTAGACGAGACTTAGGCGACGCTAAACGGGGTATTTTAGAATAGTGATTTTATATCATTAGCTGAATCTAAATTTAAAAGGTCAGGTGATTAAATTGTTGAACCTTCAATTCCTATCATGTCAAATATTAGGATTTTGAAGTGGTTCTAAATACATGGATGATTAGAAAATGAAAGATGGATTTTATCCATGTAATAATAACATTGTTTGGGAGTGTGCCTTTAGTGGAAACGAAATTGAAACATAGGATCATCTTTTCGCCAATTCTCCTTTTGTCGCATGTAATAGTACGTAACACAAAGATATGTAGTTTTATTTTGAGAAAACTCTTAATTATATTTATTTCATTAATCAATCATCAATTCTTTTCTCTTTTGAGTATAAGGATATATTTTACACTAAGGAGAATGAGAGTTTGGCAACAATGGGTAGGGGTGGGCTTGGTTTTATTCGGTTCGTTTTTCGACCAAAACCGAAAACCAAACTGAAATTACTGTTCAGTTGTCAGCACACACGCAACCAGGGTTAGGCTCTGATACCAAATGTCACATCCCGGCCTGGGAGGGACCACTTCCCGGGCCCGCTCCACTACCGTAGCACGATATTGTCCGCTTTGGGCTTACCATTTCCTCATGGTTTTGTTTTTGGGAACTCACGAGCAACTTCCCAGTGGGTCACCCATCATGGGATTGCTCAAGCCTCCTTCTCCCTTAACTTCGGAGTTCCCATGGAACCCGAAACCAGTGAGCTCCCAAAAGGCCTCGCGCTAGGTAGAGATCAGAATATATATTTAAGGATCACTCCCCTGGACGATGTGGGATGTCACAAGTTCGGTTTAATTTTTTTCGATTTATATTTGGTTCAGTTTTTTTCGATTTTGGTTTTTCTCGGTTCGGCCACAATGGGCAACTTAATACCTGTCACTTAGAAATGAAGAAGATTACTACCAGACCGTTATTGCATTAATCGTCAATTCTTAAAACGATTACAATTAGGAACATACATAAATATATATATATATATATATATTGTACTATTCAAATGGAAAGACTACATTGGTCTCGCGGCTTATCCTTTCTAGATATGGTTTCTATACCACCAAAGATTTGGATATTACCAACAGTACTAAAGATCTTTGTGATTTGTATGGTTTATCAGTTTACGTTAATCAAATGGCAGGCAAAATCACCACCAAAGGCGACTTTATTATTAAAATAAAGTTTTTCAGCTAAAATAGTCATTGAGATTTGCCTAATTTCTAATTTTGATCCCTGAGATTGTCTACCATTAATCATTTTGGTCATTCAGTAAAAAATTATGTTAATGATCCAAATGACAACATTACCGTCAATATAATAAACAATAGGTCAAAATGATTTGAAAAAAATTGAGGGTATTTTTATTATTTTATCCTTATTTTACTGAGATTTTTCAAGAAATGATCAAAATGATTGATTGTAGAGAAACTCAGGGACCAATTCTATTGATTTCAAATCTTAGGAACCAAACTGAGAAGTTATGTAATCTTAGAAACTATTTTGGCTAGAAAAAAAAAAAAAAAAAAAACTTTATTAATTTGGGCCATTTTCGGGTCCGGTAATTGGACCACGTCATCCATGAAAAAGAAAAAAAAAAGTAATGGAAGAATTACCTATGAAATCCGCCAGCAATTTTAGATAGATTTGGTTAAAGTTAGAAGAAAGTTGAAGTGGGATTAATTATTTATAAGAATGCAAATGTCTATTATTTTTTTCAATGTGGGATTAATAAGTTCAACAAGCTTCTGTCCATGTGATGATTTTTCAAGTCTAACACGTGGACATTGCAAATTAGATAACGTGAAGCACATGTAACCGTTGGACTTGACATATAGGATAACCTACTTTTATACTGTAAAAAAGTTGAAGTTCTGTCGTAAGATCAGTTGACAATTACTTATAAACACATGTAGAATCCTTTATTTCTCTGATATAAAATTAATACTCTCAACAAAACTCCATTCAAAAGTTACAGGTGGGGTTTTTATTTATTTATTTATTTTTTTGGGTAACCGAGAAGCGAATTTTTTAACAATGCTTATCTGCCCACCATGTGCAAACATCACCACTTGGATGACCTCTGCAATTTTTTCATTGATTGGAATTGGAATTTATAAGGCCATGTGACAGTAATGTAAACAGATTGGTTTTGGGGAAACAAAAAACAAGAAGGCCTACCTCTTCAAATCTTGAACGTTCTTTAGTCCTCCATGCTGCAAAATTTCCACTGTTAATTAAAAGAGTCCAACAACCAACACACACACACACATATATAAGATGGTATTCGAACCTATGCGTGTGGTGGTGGGGGGGGGGGGGGGGGGGGGGGGGGGGGAGGGGGAGTGGTGAAGGGAGGGGGAGAGAGAGAGAGAAATAGTTGTGTACGCTATTACCTTTCCAAACCGAGAATCACTTGAGATATCGAAATTTCAGTGAAATAAATGTTCATCAACATATTAAAGTTTTGACATGTCAGGGCATACGTGGCATGCGTCATGTGTCTCATAAATCGTACACATAAATGTGATTCATCAAATCGGATGAGCCATCAAGAAGGGCACGTGTCAACATTTGGTGGAAATGAATTATCTGATTTTAATTTAATTAGTATCGTGAACCGGCCCACAAATTGAGTCTTGATTCTTTCGTCAATTAATCAAGCCCACAATCAATGCCAAATCCATCCGTAGGCAAGGCTTGGATAGTTTATAAATACAAGGATCCAAGACAAAAAAAGGGTCAAGAAAATCATTCACACCCAGACGCTGAAGCTTTGAAACTCTAAAACTCTCAATCATCCAAATTCTCCAAATTCTCAAATACTTAGAACCATTCCTCTACATTCTTTGTCAAACCTTTGAAGAATCATCAAGCACCACCACACGTGCTGGGTTTTCAATTGCCACAAGCCAAAACTTTGAGACGTGCATTCATTTGAGATCAAGTCATCATGACCCTCGGATCAATAACAATACATTTTTTCATCTTCAGAGATCGAATTAGAGGATCAAGTTTGTAAAGAGATTGTAACCCTAAACTCATTAATACAATACAATTATTTTGTACACGTGTTCTTGTCTCATTTGCTACAGGAGATTCGTGTTTACAAACAATTATTTTATATATATGTACGTATCTCTATGTGTATGTACATGTGTATGTATGTATGTATGCATCTGTGTGTGTATCTTTATGTACATTTATATGTATGTATGTTTCCGTGTGTGTGTATGTACATGTGATGTATGTATGTATGTATGTATGTATGTATGTATGTATGCATTTGTGTGTGTGTGTGTATGTCTATGTTACATTTATACGTATGTATGTATATGTCGGTTTTTGGGTGTTTGTGTCTAGGTATCTCTGTGTGTGTGTGTGTGTATGTATGTATGTATGTATGTATGTATGTATGTATGTATGTATGCATCTGTGTGTGTGTGTGTATGTCTATGTATATGTGTATGTATGTCTGTATATCTATTTATGTATCTATGCGTATGCATTTATATGTATATGTATGTATACGTGTTGACCCTAAATATTACAAGGCCTGCGCGTTGAGCGCGTTGCTGACTTCTTTATCTTGCGACTGCGACCGAGGAAGGAACACTCTCGGTCTTTGGGTTTTAGAGCCTAAAGATAAGGCTGCTAGTTCTGCGAAGTTCACAAATCGTCGGCGCCCGATTCGGTCACTGTGATTATATTCGTAAGAGTATAGGCACGTCGAATCGACACCAAACTATATGGACACAAGTACTCAAATGTGATGTATGTCTTGATGGTGAATGTAGTTCGGCCGTAAGAATGCCGAACTCTGAAACTCACTTGTGAGTATCCAATCATAGAATCACTCGACGTCCAGTACATCGAATAACGTAATTCGTAACACCTTACTACGCCGAAAGGGCTAACAAGGTGACTTCTGCCAACAAGGATTCGAAAACCCTTCTCGGCCGAGACTTGGATAGGTAACTAGTCAACCTCAACGCAGTGCTGTTTATCCAAACTGAAGGTGCTTATCGGTCGGCTGATTCTACGGCAATAGTGCTGTTTATCTAAACTGAAGATGTTCGCCGATTGCCTTCACAGTGCTGTTTATCCAAACTGAAGATATGTCGGCGGAAAAAAGAAAATAAAAAAAAATCTCAAGATGTTTGAGAGGTTTTGCGCAGGGCAGTTGTGTGTTGAATTCGAGGTCCCTTGAATGATGCACATTGCCTTTTATTTATAATACTGCTATACTGGCTTTGGCGGCTGACACTTGTTGGATACCTGTTACAGAATCCAATCGTTTTCAAACTCATAAAGCAATTTACGTTACGCAGGCCAAAGCCCATGCTTTAGTCATACCATCTCACGCAAACTGAAGCCACATGTTCATTTGCAGCAACCTGATATACTGTGATTTTATCTCCAAGTCTTGCAAGTGTTGTCATCTGACTAAAACTCTTAGCATCTTGCCAAGGATATTCGGTCCCACCATCATAATCTTTTATCTCTACATGCATGGTAAACCTCCTGCTGCATCACGTCACTATTTCCATGTTCCTCTAAAGTCTGAAACCTTTCATCCAAATGGTTGGCTTTCCAAACAAGATAAAAGCCCATCTTGACTTATCCCATCGTAATTAAAAACCTAGCCTAGCTAGGCTTTCTTTTCTTGTCATAATTCTATCACTCATCCATACATCATGATCCCATTTAATGAATTTCAAACCATTTAAAATACATTTCTGACTACTTGTTAATCAACCTAACCTACTTAGGCTTTCTATTCACCATTATCCAAAATTTGTAGATCCATGCTATGCCATGTGATAAGATCCCAAGCCGAGTTGCTCTAATCCACATGGTACACTGCTAACAAATCGAAATTAAATCGGACTGTTCTACTTGCTTCTACATTGGGACTATGATTTTTATCCCATTTATTTTGTATAAGAAAATTTGAGATAACTTATTACAAGATAATTATTATGATTAAAAACCATAACATTATCTCAAAACAAAATTATCTTAACTTTCTTATCCGACGGTCTAGAATCATGCTTACTCAATGGCCTCGATTGCACGGGCCGATGGTGTAATTTTGGGTCCAAACAGTATGTCGCTTTATGTATGTATATATATGTATGTATGTATAAGTAGTGTGTATATGTGTGTGTGTGTGTGTGTGTGTGTGTGTGTGTGTATCTGTATGCATGTGTGTATATGTATATTTAAATATAGGAAAAATTAGTATGTGGTCCGTAACTACTAATATTCTTTGATTGTATTGAGTTTAATATTTTGGTTGTATTATTCATCATCTGCTCCAATGGCAGTTGGTTTAATATATACATCTTACACACACGCATGCAATAAACAAATGCATGCAATAAATAAATGTTGTAAAGGTGGCGTGCAAGCTGCCCATGTTGCAACACATCTGAGCTTGGTGAGCTGGAACCATGTGGTAGCTGACAAGGAATATTGTACTGCATGTGCAGTATTCCTTCTGTCCAGGTTAGTGGGCATGTTCTCTCAACACTCCCCCTCAAGTTTGGAATGAATGTTGATTATTCCTAACTTGCAAAGCAAAGTCGTAAACTGGTATAAGCTCAGTGGCTTTGTGAAGATGTCGGCTGGTTGTTTCATGGTTGAGATGTGAGATGTCTCGATCATTCCACTTTGAACCCTTTCTCGTACAAGATGGCAGTCAATTTCTATGTGTTTGGTTCTTTCGTGAAAGACCGGATTCGAAGCGATGTGAAGTGCCTCTTGATTATCACAATATAACTTGACTGGATGTTTATGTTTGATACCCAAGTCTTGTAGAACAGATTTCAACCAAGTGACTTCACAACAAGTTGCTGCCATTGAACGATACTCCGCCTCTGCACTAGAACGTGACACAGTATTTTGTTTCTTGATTTTCCAGGAGATCAAGGATTCTCCAAGAAATACACAGTATCCGGTGGTAGAACGTCGTGTGTCTCGACATCTGGCCCAATCCGCATCACAAAAAGCATTCAATTAAATTGGACTTCTTGCAGAAAGAAAAATACCTTGCCCTGGTGTGTGCTTAACGTATCGTAAGACTCGCTGGGCTGCCTCCAAGTGTGGAGTTCGAGGCTTCTCCATAAATTGACTAAGAATATGGACAACATACACCAAATCAAGGCGCGTGATTGTCAAGTAGATTAGTCTCCCAACAAGTCGTCGATAAGAGGAAAGATCACTAACCCATTGTCCTTCGTCCTTTCTGAGTGATAGGTTTTGCTCCATATGAGAGGTGGCTGGTTTTGCGCCAAGCTGACCTGCATCCTCAAGTATTTCAAGGGCATATTTTCGTTGTGAGAGGGTGATCCCCTTGCTAGAGCGAGCAATTTCAATGCCCAAGAAATATCTTAATTGGCCAAGGTCTTTCAACTTGAATTGCTTCATAAGAAAAGACTTGGTATCTTCAATTGCTTGTATGTTATTTCCTGCCAAGATAATATCATCAACATAGACAAGGAGGGCAGTGAATTTACCATCATGGTTTCGGACGAACAATGAATAATCTGCCTTGGATTGTTGATAACCGGCCTTTCTAAGAGCACAAGAGAGTTTGATAAACCATTGGCGAGAGGCTTGCTTAAGCCCATACAAAGATTTATGAAGTTTACAAACTCGTGTCTCCTTCTTTCGTTCGAAACCAGGAGGCAAGGACATGTAGACATCTTCTTCAAGATCACCATGGAGGAAAGCGTTATTAACATCAAGCTGGTGGAGGTGCCATTATTGGACCGAGGCAACAACAAGGAGTAGACGAACTGTAGTCAATTTTGCAACCGGAGCAAAAGTTTCTCGATAGTCTAAGCCTTCAATTTGGCTATATCCATTGGCAACTAAGCGTGCTTTATATCTCTCAATGGATCCATCGGATCGAAATTTGATTTTGTAAACCCATTTACATCCAACCGGCTTCTTGCCAGGGGGCAATGGTTGCAGAGACCATGTCCTATTCGCAGCAAGGGCTGCCAGTTCTTCTTCCATAGCGAAACGCCAGTGAGGGTCGCATATAGCCTGGGAGAATGAGCTGGGTTCTATGGCAGCTGAAATGGAAGTGGTGAAAGCACGATGTCGAGCAGATAAACGATCGTATGTGAGGACATCAGACAAAGGGTAAGGAGTACCTGGTACTTTGGTCAACGCCGAGTGAGATGAAGGGACGGACCGAGAAGGGAGGTTGATGTCGATGTGATATTGTTGAAGATAACCAGGTGCATGAGTGGGTCGTTTAAGACGAGGTGGTGAGGTGGAAAGAAAAAGAGATGAAACCGAAAGAGGACTCACCGGCGAAGAAGAGGATGGATCGACGGAATCCTGCTCCAGTAGAATGGACGGATGAATGATGGGATCATCATAGGCAGTATCTTGAGTATGTGGAAACACAAGTGGTGAAACTGCAGCAGAAGATGAAAAAGGGAACACATGTTCATGGAAAATAACATCACGGGAGATAAAGATTTTACCCGTGTGAAGGTCGTAAACTCGATATCCCTTTGTGCCATATGGATACCCAAGAAAAAGACACCGTGTGGCTCTTGCATCAAATTTTGTGGGACGATGGTGGTGGGTGGAAGAAAAACATAAGCAACCAAACACTCGTAAATGTGCATACGCTGGCTGTTTGTGGTGAAGTATTTCATAGGGTGATTTGCTTTGAAGAAGAGGAGTGGGAGTCCGATTTATGAGATAAGTGGCAGTGAGGATTGCATCACCCCAAAATTTCTTAGGAAGATGAGATTGAAAAAGTAAGGCTCTAGCAACATTGAGTAAGTGACGGTGTTTGCGCTCTGCTACCCTGTTTTGTTGGGGAGTAGAGACACAACTTGTTTGATGGAGAATCCCCTTATCTGAAAAAAAATGGGTCATAGAAAATTCTGGACCATTATCACTACGTAGAACCTTGACTCGTCTGGAAAATTGTGTTTCAACAAGGTGGATGAAGGTGCTGAGATAAGATCGTGCATCTGATTTTTGATTCATTAAATAAACCCATGTGCATCTTGAGAAATCATCCACAATAGTTAAGAAATATTGTGCCCCTGTGATAGTGGGAACATGGTAACCTCCCCAAATGTCAACATGAATTAACTCAAAATGAGCCTTTGTGGTGATAGAACTCAAAGGAAAAGGAGCACGTGTTTGTTTGGCTAATGGACAGATCAAACAATCATCAATGCTACAAAAATTCAAATTTTTAATGCAAGTAGAGAGATGCCGTAAGGTCTTGTTGGAAAGATGGCCAAGGCGTTGATGCCAAAGCTGAGAAGAAGAAGAAGAGGCAACAATTGACGCTGAATTGCACCTGGTTTTCATCACATTATCAAGGTAGTAGAGTCCTTCTCGTTCAGTTCCCGTCCCAATCATCTTCCCCAATCGTTGGCCCTGAAGTAGACACATTTTATCAGTGAAGATGACAAAGCAAGATGAGGTATTAGTGAGTTTGCTGACAGAAATTAAATTCAGTTTAAATGATGGAACACAAAGCACGTTGTGAAGGGTGAGATCATTCGAGAGATGAACTGTGCCAATATGTGTGACATCGGCAAGTGCATGATTGGGTAAGTGCACTTGTCGATTGTATACTGGAACACTTGTGGTCATTAAGCTTGGTGAGCAGACCATGTGGTATGTGGCGCCTGTATCGAAAATCCAGTCCCTTCCCTTATTGAGAGCAGAAGCACAAAAGACTCTACCTGACAAGTTATTCATAGTAGAGGTGGTACCGACATGATTAGATGTGGAGTTGGATTGACTCTTATCAAGGAGTGCAAGCAGATTGTGATATTGCTCGGAAGTGAGGCTGTAGGACGACGGAGATGTTGCTGGAGGCGTTGGCTGGGTATCAACGTGATTAGCCTTGTAATTGGAACCCCTGCGATCCTGATAATCTCCCCTATTACTGTTGTCTTTCCCTTTTTTCAGTTTGCGGCATTGATCAATGGTGTGACCTCTCCAATTACAGTAGTCGCACTTGAGGTGTGCACGACAGGTATCTGAAGTGTGTCCAGTTGCATCACAACGACCACATTTTAGATGGGAATTTCTTGGAGAAAAATTCCTACTAGAGTTTCGCATGTTATCCCGCACGGCGAAAGCTGCGGTCATAGAAAATTCTGGACCGTTATCACTACGAAGCACCTTCATCCACCTTGTTGAAACACAATTTTCCAGACGAGTCAAGGTTCTTCGTAGTGATAACGGTCCAGAATTTTCTATGACCCATTTTTTTTCAGATAAGGGGATTCTCCATCAAACAAGTTGTGTCTCTATTCCCCAACAAAACGGGGTAGCAAAGCGCAAACACCGCCACTTACTCAATGTTGCTAGAGCCTTACTTTTTCAATCTCATCTTCCTAAGAAATTTTGGGGTGATGCAATCCTCTCTGCCACTTATCTCATAAATCGGACTCCCACTCCTCTTCTTCAAAGCAAATCACCCTATGAAATACTTCACCACAAATAGCCAGCGTATGCACATTTGCGAGTGTTTGGTTGCTTATGTTTTTCTTCCACTCACCACCATCGTCCTACAAAATTTGATGCAAGAGCCACACAGTGTCTTTTTCTTGGGTATCCATATGGCACAAAGGGATATCGAGTTTACGACCTTCACACGAGTAAAATCTTTATCTCCCGTGATGTTATTTTCCATGAACATGTGTTCCCTTTTTCATCTTCTGCTGCAGTTTCACCACTTGTGTTTCCACATACTCAAGATACTGCCTATGATGATCCCATCATTCATCCGTCCATTCTACTGGAGCAGGATTCCGTCGATCCATCCTCTTCTTCGCCGGTGAGTCCTGTTTCGGTTTCATCTCCTTTTCTTTCCACCTTACCACCTCGTCTTAAACGACCCACTTATGCACCTGGTTATCTTCAACAATATCACATCGACATCAACCTCCCTTCTCGGTCCATCCCTTCATCTCACTCGGCGTTGACCAAAGTACCAGGTACTCCTTACCCTTTGTCTGATGTCCTCACACACGATCGTTTATCTGCTCGACATCGTGTTTTCACCACTTCCATTGCAGCTGCCATAGAACCCAGCTCATTCTCCCAGGCTATACGCGACCCTCACTGGCGTTTCGCTATGGAAGAAGAACTGGCAGTCCTTGCTGCGAATAGGACATGGTCTCTGCAACCATTGCCCCCTGGCAAGAAGCCGGTTGGATGTAAATGGGTTTACAAAATCAAATTTTGATCTGATGGATCCATTGAGAGATATAAAGCACGTTTGGTTGCCAAAGGTTATAGCCAAATTGAAGGCTTAGACTATCAAGAAACTTTTGCTCCGGTTGCAAAATTGACTACAGTTCGTCTACTCCTTGCTGTTGCCTCGGTCCAATAATGGCACCTCCACCAGCTTGATGTTAATAACGCTTTCCTCCATGGTGATCTTGAAGAAGATGTCTACATGTCCTTGCCTCCTGGTTTCGGACGAAAGGGGGAGACACGAGTTTGTAAACTTCATAAATCTTTGTATGGGCTTAAGCAAGCCTCTCATCAATGGTTTATCAAACTCTCTTGTGCTCTTAGAAAGGCCGGTTATCAACAATCCAAGGAAGATTATTCATTGTTCGTCCGAAACCATGATGGTAAATTCACTGCCCTCCTTGTCTATGTTGATGATATTATCTTGGCAGGAAATAACATACAAGCAATTGAAGATACCAAGTCTTTTCTTATGAAGCAATTCAAGTTGAAAGACCTTGGCCAATTAAGATATTTCTTGGGCATTGAAATTGCTCGCTCTAGCAAGGGGATCACCCTCTCACAACGAAAATATGCCCTTGAAATACTTGAGGATGCAGGTCATCTTGGCGCAAAACCAGCCACCTCTCCTAGGGAGCAAAACCTATCACTCAGAAAGGACGAAGGACAATGGGTTACTGATCCTTCCTCTTATCGACGACTTGTTGGGAGACTAATCTACTTGACAATCACGCGCCCTGATTTGGTGTATGCTGTCCATATTCTTAGTCAATTTATGGAGAAGCCTCGAACTCCACACTTGGAGGCAGCCCAGCGAGTCTTACGATACGTTAAGCACACACCAGGACAAGGTATTTTTCTTTCTGCAAGAAGTCCAATTCAATTGAATGCTTTTTGTGATGCGGATTGGGCCAGATGTCGAGACACACGACGTTCTACCACGGGATACTGTGTAATTCTTGGCGAATCCTTAATCTCCTGGAAAAGCAAGAAACAAAATACTGTGTCACGTTCTAGTGCAGAGGCGGAGTATCGTTCAATGGCAGCAACTTGTTATGAAGTCACTTGGTTGAAATCTGTTCTACAAGACTTGGGTATCAAACATAAACATCCAGTCAAGTTATATTGTGATAATCAAGCGGCACTTCACATCGTTTCGAATCCGGTCTTTCACGAAAGAACCAAACACATAGAAATTGACTGCCATCTTGTACGAGAAAGGGTTCAAAGTGGAATGATCGAGACATCTCACATCTCAACCATGAAATAACCAGCCGACATCGTCACAAAGCCACTGAGCTTATACCAGTTTACGACTTTGCTTTGCAAGTTAGGAATAATCAACATTCATTCCAAACTTGAGGGGGAGTGTTGAGAGAACATGCCCACTAACCTGGACAGAAGGAATACTGCACATGCAGTACAATATTCCTTGTCAGCTACCACATGGTTCCAGCTCACCAAACTCAGATGTGTTGCAGCATGGGCAGCTTGCACACCACCTTTACAACATTTATTTATTGCATGCATTTGTTTATTGCATGCGTGTGTGTAAGATGTATATATTAAACCAACTGCCATTGGAGCAGATGATGAATAATACAACCAAAATGTTAAACTCAATATGGTATCAGAGCACAGGCAATCCTTTGCTCTGCTCTGCCTTCACTCTTCCGCTGCTATACTGTGAACAGCGACATTTGTTACTGCAGCAACCAGTGCACTGCAAGCTGCACACTCGCTGCCTTGCCGTCGCAAAGCTGCTACACAGCCATCGTCGCTGCTCTTCCTGTCACAGCCATTAAGCACAGCCACTGCACACTGCCTGCCGACATGGCAACTGAATCTTCCAGCAAACACACCAAATACGAAGATCCCAGCGATCCTCTTTATCTTCATCACTCTGATCAGCCTGGAGCGATCCTCGTCACACACCTTTTGAATGACGAAAATTACTCCACTTGGAGCCGAGCCATGGCCATGGCCCTCAATGCCAAGAACAAGGAAGGATTCATCAATGGATCCATTAAAAGGCCCGAGTCTGCATCCACAAGTGAATTCCAACAGTGGACTCGTTGTAACAACTTCGTGAAATCCTGGCTGCTCAACTCTGTCTCAAAAGATATCGGAGCAAGTGTCATCTACAACAATGTTGCAGCTGATATTTGGAATGAGTTGAAGGAACGTTTCTCTCACACAAACAGTGTACATCTCTTCCATATTGAACAAGAGATACATGGAAGTGTTCAAGGAAATTTGAACATTGGTGCATATTATACCAAACTGAAAAGTTTTTGGGATGAACGTGACGCCATGTGCACTCTCCCAACCTGTACATGTGGAGCTGCAAAAGAATTAATGCAGTTTCACCAAAGTCAGAAAACCATGAAGTTTCTCATGGGCCTCAATGAATCCTACGCTGCGGTTCGTGGGCAACTTTTACTTATGGATCCCCTCCCTGTTGTCAACAAAGCTTTCTCACTTATTATTCAAGATGAGAAGCAAAGAACAGTTTCAATGCATGCTCCTGAAAGGTCCTCAGTCACCGATACCGCAGCTTTCGTCGTGCGGGATAACATGCGAAACTCTGGTAGGAATTTTTCTCCAAGAAATTCCCATCTAAAATGTGGTCGTTGTGATGCAACTGGACACACTTCAGATACCTGTCGTGCACACCTCAAGTGCGACTACTGTAATTGGAGAGGTCACACCATTAATCAATGCCGCAAACTGAAAAAAGGGAAAGACAACAGCAATAGGGGAGATTATCAGGATCGCAGGGGTTCCAATTACAAGGCTAATCACGTTGATACCCAGCCAACGCCTCCAGCAACATCTCTTTCGTCCTACAGCCTCACTTCCGAGCAATATCACAATCTGCTTGCACTCCTTGATAAGAGTCAATCCAACTCCACATCTAATCATGTCGGTACCACCTCTACTATGAATAACTTGTCAGGTAGAGTCTTTTGTGCTTCTGCTCTCAATAAGGGAAGGGACTGGATTTTCGATACAGGCGCCACAGACCACATGGTCTGCTCACCAAGCTTAATGACCACAAGTGTTCCGGTATACAATCGACAAGTGCACTTACCCAATCATGCACTTGCCGATGTCACACATATTGGCACAGTTCATCTCTCGAATGATCTCACCCTTCACAACGTGCTTTGTGTTCCATCATTTAAACTGAATTTAATTTCTGTCAGCAAACTCACTAATACCTCATCTTGCTTTGTCATCTTCACTGATAAAATGTGTCTACTTCAGGGCCAACGATCGGGGAAGATGATTGGGACGGGAACTGAACGAGAAGGACTCTACTACCTTGATAATGTGATGAAAACCAGGTGCAATTCAGCGTCAATTGTTGCCTCTTCTTCTTCTCAGCTTTGGCATCAACGCCTTGGCCATCTTTCCAACAAGACCTTACGGCATCTCTCTACTTGCATTAAAAATTTGAATTTTTGTAGCATTGATGATTGTTTGATCTGTCCATTAGCCAAACAAACACGTGCTCCTTTTCCTTTGAGTTCTATCACCACAAAGGCTCCTTTTGAGTTAATTCATGTTGACATTTGGGGAGGTTACCATGTTCCCACTATCACAGGGGCATAATATTTCTTAACTATTGTGGATGATTTCTCAAGATGCACATGGGTTTATTTAATGAATCACAAATCAGATGCACGATCTTATTGGGCAATCCTTTGCTCTGATACCATATTGAGTTTAATATTTTGGTTGTATTATTCATCATCTGCTCCAATGGCAGTTGGTTTAATATATACATCTTACACACACGCATGCAATAAACAAATGCATGCAATAAATAAATGTTGTAAAGGTGGCGTGCAAGCTGCCCATGCTGCAACACATCTGAGCTTGGTGAGCTGGAACCATGTGGTAGCTGACAAGGAATATTGTACTGCATGTGCAGTATTCCTTCTGTCCAGGTTAGTGGGCATGTTCTCTCAACAGATTGGGACCTTATTAATTTTTAAATTTTGATCGAAGTCCTTAAAGTTAATGTATTAATGAATTTTGTATGTCAGTTGCATAATTTTTTTGAATAGAAATAATAATTAATTTAGGTTTTTAATACTCTAATAATTAATTAATCAAGGGTAGAAGGAGTGGGGAGGGTGCTAGGGGCTTTGCTAGAATTCCAAAGATGGCCGGTGGGAAGCATGGGAATAGGTATTTATCACCTACTATGGTTGAGGCGGCATCGATTCATTAGGGGCTTGAGATGTGCTTTCAAAGAAGTCTTTCGGATTAAGGTGTGGCGCTAGAGGTGGAAACCGATTCGAAAGAGCTGATTCAAAGCTCAATAAGAAAATTCAAGCGGTTGTGTCAATGGAGATTTATTTGGTTGATATTTGGGCTATGATGCCTTCCTTCCAATTGGTGAACTTTATCTTCACTCCTTGTCAATGTAATCATGCAGCTCATATGGTGGCGGTGTACTTTCATAAGCATGGTGCGAGTTTTGGCTAGTATAAGTTAGGACCATAATTTCTTTTTAATATCTTAGTAGATGATGCAAATGTTTCCATTCATATTTAATTGATCAATATAATTCAATCTTGCGACCAAAACTTTGGATGTGGTCCCTAACTATTAATGTTCTTTGACTGAAACTTTGTTTGTTTTCAATTTTTAATCGAAGTTCCTGAAGATTAATGTACTAATGTATTTATATATATTATTATATTTTTTATATGAAAAATTGAATATATTTATGAGATTTTAAAACACATAATTTGTGAGATTAAAAATATTAAAAGATAAATCATGGGAGGCTTCTTTTGTTTTTCAGTTTTTAATCAAAATCCCATATCCCTTAAGATGGAATCTGGCAGGTTATGGGAGGCTCACTATTACCAAGCCCACCTCACAATGATATGATGTTGGCTAGCAAAAATAATAATGAAAGAGCAGAGTTACCCATTCACAACAACCTCTTGTGATTACCCATCTAGTTGGCCTCTAGAGAACAATACATCACAATGATATGATGTTGGCACCATTTCTCTTAGTTAAGTTTTGACCCACCATGCCGGTTCAGATAGGGGTCCAAGTATGACCTCACAATGATATGATGTTGGTCATACTCATTGCCTACCTTCACCACATCAAATGTTGAAATAGACTCCTCCTGAGTATAAGCACATACTTTGAACTCCCGCATGATAGGGTGTATGAGTCATAAACGATTAGAGCCTACCATGGTGGAAGGCCACAAAGAGGTATTCAAAGCACCTCTCCGCTTTCAACTTAATATTGGATGTTGATTGAGGGATTTTAAGGTCTCATCATCTTATTTATTTAAACATATTGAAATAAATTGTGTCCTATTACAACTACTAGTCCAAAGCAAATGAGATTAGTAGTATATGATATCCTCACTATTCGTTTTCGCAAAACAAATCAATATCAAAACAATTTTTCAAAATATTGGAAGTATATACTACTACTAAGAGAAGTTTGTATTCCTTTTGAATTTGGATTGTAGTTATCTTAGGCTCTTTGGATGACTATGGACTTATAAGGTTGATTCAACAACGAGCCAACATTGTTGAATAAGATCTAGGGAAGGTAGTATTGTTTTAATTACGCGCTTTCAATCCAATTAAAACATTTTTTCATTGAGCCATTAGAAACGAGACAATCATTCATTGCTAATTAGGGCATTGGACCCAACAAATCTTTAATTTCATGAAAACCCCTTTTAATATGTCTCCTTACCAATAGTTAAAGAAACTCTAGTCTAGTACTAGAGGGAATCAACTTTGAAAGAGATAAAGAAGTAATAAGAATTACAAACCGATTTGTACAAATTCCTACAAATTACATATACTAAGAGGGAGAGAAAGATTAACGTCTAATGTGTTGTGGTCCAATTGAATTAGTAATTAAAACACATTCTCAAGGTTCAAACCATTTGAATTTAGCGGCCTTTCTCATAGCTCAATTATCGTTTAAGGCATAAATCCACAATCAACCATTTTTCTAACTACTTAATCACATTAAATAATTAAATTGGAATGCAATATAATCAATTAGACTTAGTACACATGGGTATAATTTTATGATGAGTTTAAACTACAAACAAAAATAAAATATCAATATATTTTTGTCCTCTAGTGACGTGGGGCCAAAATGCAAATATTAAAAGTTATGGGTCAAACCGTAAATACTAGAAAGTATAAACAACTTTTTAAAATTGCAAAAGAGCCCACAAAGGGCTCATCATTAGGTATGCCTGATTATGTTGATGGGGAAAGGGAGAAGGTCAAACTTTTTCCCTTTATTTCAAAAGAAAATAATAGCCCATATTTTTCCTTGTCACCTTTTGTATTCATTGACCTTAAATGTATGGTTTGGGTATGGTCTCCTAGTCTAGTCTAGGATGGAGAAAAACAAGGAAAGTTCTTAATAGAAAGTTTAATACCCAAATACAAAATCAAAGTATGAACTTCAAGAACAAAGATATGAACACCAAGAACAAAACCATGAAAACAATTTCAAGATTTGCACTTTCTTAGTGTTTTTTCAAACCAAAAACAAAAGTGACAAGGCCTTGGCTTTCTAGTTTAAAAGTGTGTGTGTATATGGCTCAAAATAAAACACAAACACAAGCCAAAAAATCTCCCCAAAACCGTGCCCTCCCCTATGGTACAAAAGCCCCAAATTTTTGTTCAAAACTCACTCTTCATTCATGCATCCAAAACACTTTTGCATACAATTCTTTTCAACTTTTGAAAATACATTTCTCAACACTTGAAAATCAAAAGATAACCATATCTAGAATGAAGAAATAATATGTCAAACATAAAATCAAAAACCCATATGCATAAAATCTAAGAGGACACATCAAATATAAACCTTTGGCTCTGATACCACTTGAAGGGGAATATTGAGATTTAAGTGGGATTTCAAGTGACTAGCATGCATATTCAATTCAAAATTAACATACATAAGCAACGGAAGTAAATTATCAAAGCCATAGTCATGCAAATCCCCTTCAAGAAGCATAGATTCATATTTGTTGTATCTAAGAAAATTATTGAAAAACAAGTTTAAGGAGAAATGTGTTTTACCTTTGGACCTTGACTTGAGTCCAATAAGTGACCACCTCCACACCTCTCCTCTTGGAAGTTCTTGAGCCTAGCCTCCCTCCTTGCTTCCTCCACCTTGATAGGTTTGGAACTCCTTTGATTCTCCTCTAGTCTTGAAGATAGAAGACCTCTAAAGATCCACACCCACTAGTGTAGTGAGATGGATGTTGGAATAACCAAAAGGAGAAGAGATGATTAGCTATTTTCTCATCTTGGTGGCCGGCTATATGTGTGTAGAGAGAGAGAGAGAGAGAGAGAGAGACTTGTTTTCCTCTTGTTGAAATGACCACCTCCAAGACCTCTCCTCTTGGAAGTTCTTGAGCCTAGCCTCCCTCCTTGCTTCCTCCACCTTGATAGGTTTTGGAACTCCTTTGATTCTCCTCTTGTCTCCAAGGTAGAAGACCTCTAAAGATCCACACCCACTAGTGTAGTGAGATGGATGTTGGAATAACCAAAAGGAGAAGAGATGATTAGCTATTTTCCCCTCTTGGTGGTCGGCTTTGTGTGTGTAGAGAGAGAGACTTGTTTTTCTCTTTTTGAAAAGAACACGCAAATGCCCTAATGAAACTTTTTCATTAAACTCCCTTTATAAAGGTAAAAGAAGTAAGTCAACTAATTTACTCTTTCTCTCTCTTCTTTCCTTATCTTTGGCTGGCCACTTAGTGTTGGTTTGGACTTCGGGTTTTTTTATCATTTCACGTCATCCTATGCTTGAATAAAAAGACCCAATGGGTTTGGGCCCAATGAGCCCGAATGAACCCAAACTTTTTCTTTAAGCCCGAAACGATCCTTCATCGCTTCTATAATTTCTTTAGACTTTCTAATTAATCATAGTACTTATTAATCCAATTAATTAATTCCATCATCCTTTAGTTGTCTCACCACAAGAGTGTATCGGTGTGCAATCGTTTTAGGTTCTAATTAGCAAGGCAGTGAGGTGATTGGTACCAATTCAATCACTTAGTGAATTAAAACTTAGTTTTAATTCTCCTTCTTCTTTGATGACCGCTTATTCAATCATCAAGAAGGACCCACAAGCCATGAGTGACATCTAACTATATATCATGGCTACCCAAGCTAATGTAGAATTTGGTCGGAGAACCTATTCAATTGGAATGACAATGTAATTTGATCCTTCTCTAAATCAATACTCTCAATCACATTACTAGGGTATGGATACTTTATGTCAAACCCCTAATGTGATTAAACTATGTCATATGATTCAATTAAGTCGTATAGGAAGGCCTTCCATCATTACTCTCGATACTTCGGCCGAAGCTTCCCGAATCATATCTTAGAGTATTATTCCTCTCGTATTGAGGATTAGAGATTCATTGTTGAACATTCACATGTCTACATGATTTGGCAACTTAACCTTGACAATGTCGTGGACACTCTCAAATAGAATGCCTTTTGACACCATCAAAGATCAAGGACCTAACCACTGGACAACTATGATGTCTCAGGTCAAAAGACTACTTACATTATTCCAACCAGTAGAGTAACTTGCTTGACATGTGAGTAGACCTCCATGCAAGTACTCTCGTTTGATTGTGTTTAGTGGACTCATTCCCTTAACAATCACCTACATACTTGTCTTAGTGTCCCTACACGAATGGCTTGAGACTTGCCATCCTTCCAATTGAAGCAGACATAGTACGTACTAATCTATCCGGATTGTCAGCATGCCTCTAACAATCTTATGACTAGGAACCTTTTGGACATTATGGTTATGTGAAGAAGGTCTCTGTAGTCTAACATCTTTAGATTACTTCTTCCATTGGTCCATTGTCCATGGACTCACTAATTTTGGAAGTATATCGTTCATTGAGATAGTCCTAATGAATGACTTTGCCTTTTGCTGTATTAGAGTTATCTATACATACAGACATTGTCCTGAAAGGTTTTTTTTCCAAAGGTTGACTTTCAGGGCATATCTCCAACACGGTGTACGTTCATAAGCATGGTGTGAGTTTTGGCTGGTATGAGTTAGGACTAGAATTTCTTTTTAATATCTTAGTAGAAGATGCAAATGTTTCCATTCGTATTTGATTGATCAATATAATTCTATCTTTCAACCAAAAAAAAAAAAAAATACTCACACCTTTATTAAACTCCTAATTAATTTTCAATTACAACATGTCCAAAAAAAATTAAATAAAAAAAAAGGTTTGTACGCATTATTTTTTATAAAAAGATTTTCAATTCTTTGGACTTAAAAGTACACAATGATATAAAATTTACTGTACCAATTCTTAAATTTTTTATATAATATTAAAACGTACCCATTTTTAAATATAAAATATACCCTTTTTTTGTATAAAATTCATTCAATATTTTTCTAATGCATTTTTGAAACTTATATGGATACATTCTTTTTCGTTGATTTGAAAATGTATCTCAAGTTTATTCGAAAATATTTACTAATGTTTTAGATCTAAAATATTTTTTTTATTTTTCTTTTTTATTTTATTTTGAAGAATGTACCCATGTATTGGTACAATAATTTTTTCGTTAATTTGATGAATATACCCATGTTTTACACACACACACACACAAACACAATATATTGAAGAGTATATTTATGTTTTAATATTTTTAATCTCACAAATTATGTGTATTAAAATCTCATTAATATAAGTAATTACAGATTTCAATTTTTCATATAAAAAAATATAATTATATATATATATATATAAATAGTACCAGTTTTCTAAAAAACGGCCTAGGCGGTGCCTAGGCGCTGGGCAGTGGTGACTCAGTTGGGCTCTAGGCGGGCTAGGTGGTCATAGGCAGGTTAGGCGGTGCTAGGAGGCTAGGTGGGTTTTTTTTATTTTTATTTTTTTTAAATGAAAAAAAAATCTCATCTACATTACTATATTTCCTTATTTTCCTCCAATTTTGCATTTTATGTGGTTTTAAATTGTGAACTTATTGTACATGTGTCATCCTACAATACTCCTCACTATGGTTAAATGGCAAATATGCTTAATGTGTGTTTAAATTTTGGACTTGTTGAATACTCTTTTTGCATTTTATCATTCTTTTATTATCTTATCCATGAATTTCATACAAGTATAATTTGTTGTGAGTGTCAATATGCACTTATTTACAAGATATACAAGAAATTTATTTAAATCTGCCTAGACTGCCTATACCCCGCCTAGCCGCCTAGGCGCTAGGCGCCAACACGCCTTCTTATATATATCTGTTGCATGTATGTGTATGTATATATGAGGTTGTTCATCGGCTTCTCTGCTGCCTAATTTGAATCCATTTTTTTGTTTCAATTGTTGGAGGATGAGAAAACTAATTATTCTCCTCTTTTTATGGACTTCGGGATTTTGCATTGCAGGCTTCATTCACTAACCCTAAATTTTTAATGTTGTACAACCATAACTGGTTGTATATTAATTATTTGTGTTGTTATACAGAACATTTTTGTATTGTTGTACAAAACATTTTTCATTTGGTGTTTATTATTGGACAACAATACGTTTAATTGGCCTGTGTGTTTTCTTTAAATTGGTTGAACTAAGATGTGCTTTTTTTAGATTAATCTAATTGAAAATACATTACGGAATAAAAAACCGTCGTATCGCGTGGGCCAATTTTCTAGTTTGTCCATATAAGCAAAAACAGTTACAAATAAAGTCTAAATTGTATGGTTTTTTGTCGAGACTACTTGGGCGAGAGGAAAAAAAAAAAAAAAAAACTAGTAAAAGTCTAAATGAGAAAGTTGGCAAGAACATAGCTCCACCTCAAAATTATAACTCTGTAAAAAATTATTTTTAAATAAACAGTGTCAGGTCATATTCATGTACGATCTCCAATACAAGGTTCTAAAAAATACTAGGCCCTAATTGGGCAGCGGGAGAGGGCCTAGTGATGCGTGATTTATACGCACACAAATTAAACCCTTTTTTTGTCGATTTGTAGTATAAGTATAAGTAGAGATCGTTCTGGACCGGGGATTAGGAGGGATTGTTAATCACTTGGATTTGACTCAAAAACTTAAAAACACAGTTTAAAACACTAAACTAGACTCAAAGAATACAAAACTAAACTTTAAAACACTAAGACAAATCAAAAACTCAAAATGCTTTAAAAACATAAACTAAACAGATTTCTAACTAAATTGAACAATAAAGTAAAGGGGATTGAGTTTTGGACTAAATTAAACAAAAATGCACAGATTATAAATTAAAGCAGAATGTAAATATGAATGTGATGGAATTGAATGGATGAATGCTAGCTAAGGGGTTCTTCTCCACACATGTTACACTTGCATACAAGATTGATTCTCAGTTGGTCTTTCGATAAATTATGAAACTCAACGCCCCGGGTTAATTAGGTCCGCTTAAATTAACCGTCAAGTTTTCCTTAAGTTAATGAATTGGATGGGTTTGCGCAACGCAATTCACAACATTCTCCAAAAGTCCTTTACGTGAACAGCACAATAAAGATACAATCAAAGATCATTAAGCATTATGAAAACTATAAGTGTTGACGAGGCATTCGTTACTATGATGAGCATGAAACTCGTGCCAAAATGCATCTTTTTGCTTCCTTAGCCATATGAACCTAAAAACACACGAAAGAAGCATAAAGAACTAAAATAACTAAAGAAACATAACGTAAATGCACGAGAACAAGCCATTTAAGTCGCATGAATATGCTCCTATCAAATACCCCCACACTTAGCTTTTGCTAGTCCTCGAGCAAAACAGAAAAACAAAACAAAACGAAACGAAACAAACCAAAGACAATCTTAAACCTTCCAACGTTGCCTTAGGGATTTCCAATGCACATGACATGTTAAAAATCATTATTCCCACAGATTTTGGTTATCTTTACACTTAAGTACATACTTAATCATAGTCACCACATATTAATTCACAATTAAGCATTTAAAACTATATTTTGAATGTAGTAACATGCCTTAGAGAATTTGCTCAATTCCTTACAAGATATGCACTCAATTTTCACTCAGATTTTCTGACTACACACCCTAAACTAGTTATATGTGAGAAGATTGATGCAAGCATAAAAACGAACACTCACATATATGTATTTCAAAGGAAGCAATTTCTGGAGTTAATAAGCATGTTTAGATATGATCTCATGAATGGAATGCTACTACTTAGATGCGAGAACCAGTGACACCATATGCTCATACCAAATTCAAACTCCACAATTGAAATACATAACACTCAAGATAGAAGTCAAGGGTTGTAACGGGACTTGGGGTAATTAGCTAAAAATGAAAGGTAAGGATAACAAACGTTCTTTAAGCAATAGTGAGCAAAGTATTGAATTAGGCACTTAGAATTCCCTTTAGAATGCAGAAGTCAACTTTGATCACCCAAGGGGGAATTACACAAAACTTAGGGCCATATTCATCTTTTTTTTTTTTTGGACCCTTTCTTCAACCATCAACGCTCGTGAGTTCATTCTCACTTATTTTCACTCCTTTTCTTTCTTTTCTTCTTCCTTTTCTTTTGAATCTCAAAACATACATATAAACTAAAAAAAAAGAAAAAAAAAAAAAAACTTTTACTCCCCCACACTCATTTTCTTGCAAAATGTAACTCAAAAGGAATTCATTTAAGTCATGCTCACTATGCTTTAAGAACAAGGGTGTGGACTGTCCTACACTAGGCTAGGTGAGGATAATGTGGGTAAACAAAGAATGAAGGCTAAACAAGGCTCAACGGGGTTAAAACTTACAACATATACGAAATATGGGAAGTAAGGCTATTTGGCTATGATGGCAACTACACAACTTCATCTTGATATATGTTATGCAATTCAATGTCATGCTTTGAATGAAACGGATATAAGTTCTAGCATTTAGTTCTATCATGATACAATTGCATTCTAAGTAGCAACCAAGCAAGGAATAATGAGATCATGCAACAACTTTAGAAAACAAAGAATCACATATTATAACTCTCCAAAGAACATTTAGGCTCAAGTCTCACAAGGTTGTAGCATTTGTTTGAGTTCCTTCCTTCAAGCATGTTACAAAAACGAATTTTTCTTTTATGATTGCATGTGAAGTCATACATTATAACCATAACCAAGCATATACCAAGAGTAAATCAAACTTTTCTCTATGTTAATAACTCTTTTTAACCGTCATGCAATTACAAACCAAATCCTTATTATTGTGTTGGAAGGTACCCTAAGACACAAACACACAAAAACGACTCAAAACACTCTTTTTAGGCTTTTCAAAACATGTTTTTCAAATTTTTATGTGATTTTCGGAGTTATAAAAACAAAACATACTAAAACACTCTAAAACAACTTAAAAACACCTTAAAACAGCAAGGAACAACATTTGAAGTTATGGGTGATAAAATCCCACGAATTTGCATTAAATAAACTTAGTTACCCCCCACACTTAAATCAAACATTGTCCTCAATGTTTTAAGCATAGATTCACACAAAACATAAGTAAACACACAAAAAGCAACTAACCATACTAAACATGGCAGAATGTAACTAACAAAGAGAAGAGTTTAGGGACGCAAATCTGGTTATGGAGTGTAAATTCCCTCTTCTCCTTGGTGATTGCATTGAGGCTTTGATCTTTGTGATTCCACAGGCTTACTCTTGAACTGGTTTCCTCCCATCATTGATTTTCCACAGGCTACTCTTGAACTGGGCTGGAGGATTCTTTTGGTTTCCTCCGCTCGTTGATTTTCCTTTGTGCTACTCATGAACTGGGCAGCAGGATTCATTTGGTCTCCCCCGAAGGTCTGAGCTTACCCCTTTTATCTGTTTCTTTGTTCAATCTTTGCAGAAGTGGTCCCTTCTCTGGAAGTGTATCAACCGTTGAAGATGACTACTCGAGAGCAACGCTAGGTAAGCAACCAGGAATAGATTCCAGGCAGTTGGCTCCAGATCGGAAGACTGACTCCAAGTGCCGGCTGATTGCTTCTTTTACTTTGCCATGCAAGTAAGAACAAGGACAAAGAAAAAGACAGGGAAAGAGCATGATATGAGATACTTTTGCTTTTGACCTTGCTGATATGAGATACCTTTGCCTTTGAAGAAGCGGTGAATGAATCAGCACATGTATTTGTTGTGCTGCTTCCTCCTGGGTCATCTGTACTCCAGGCATCTGGTATCATCTTTGGGGAAGAAGAAAAAAATTAAGTATTTCGAAAGGCTTTGCTGGGAGTGTGCCCTCAGAGGTGAGGAAGAGTTGGGCATTTTCTTCAGGTTTGCCTTGCCATAAAAGACGAAGGTCGACATATATAGAGATAATAGCAAGTGGTGGTACTGTTCTTTTACCCTTGTCGACAAACGTTTTGATCCCGCAAATCCGGCTTTTTGAAATAGTGGCGCCTCTTCGATCTTTGAGCGACGCCCCTTCAATTTCTGAGCAGGCGCCCCTTTTGCTTTCTGAACGACACGTAGTAGTGCGGATGCGGCTCCTTTTGACAAAGCTGCACGCGTTTTCTGAAAAGCAGAGAAAGCGTCGCCGGACTTTGCGCTTGTCGGCTAAAGATGTGTAGTTGCGATGATGGCCTCCACGTGTTTTCTGAAAAGAAGAAATCTTTTGACAAAGTTGAACACGTCTTCTGAAAAGCCGAGAAAGCGTCGCCAAAATTACGCCAGAAATTCCGGCTTTTTGAATCGGTGGATGCGTCGCCTTGGCTTTTTATAGAGGTATCGATCACCCCAACAAACACACTCTGAAGAATTCCCATTCTTGAACATCGTCTCCGGCCCTTTGAAATTTAACTCCATCCACCCCTTCTCTTTGAACACTTTTGAAAAATGGCAAACCCATCGAACCTTAGCTTAGAATTGAGTCTCAGCAGTGAAACGGGCGCGCCGCGTCAAGGTAACGTATGGCGCCCTTCTTTCTTATCTTCTAACGGTCCTCTTACAGGTGAAGACTCCGTGATGCAGGATGCCACAACAGCTACAATAGTAGCTAGGAACCTCCACACTCCAAAAGATAATAGGCTGCTGTCAGGACGGTCCGATGAGTTGGTCGTTCAAGAGTCCCTCGCTCTTAGTGTTCAGTGTGCGAGCTCTGTGTCCAACATGGGCCAACGCCTGCTTGCCCGCTCCCGTTAGGTGGAATCATTGATGGCAGAGGTGGAAAGTCTCAAGCAGGAGATCAAATAGCTTAAGTACGAGAATAGAAGTTTGCATGTGCTTGCAAATAACTATTCGTCGGGCATGAAGAGGAAGCTTGATGAGCTGCAAGAATCTAAGGGTCGAATTCAAAGTGACCGTCAAAGGCTTGCGGCTTATCTCCAGAGGCACCTTTTTCTTGGGTCATCCAACGCTTGGCCAAGTATTGAGGCCTGGAATGCTCTAGCTTCGATGCCTCCCGCTCCGATGCATTCCGCTCCTATGTCTTCTGCTCCGATGCCTTCCGCTCCTATGTCTTCTGCTCCAATGCCTTCCGCTTCAAGAGTATTGCCACGTAGTGGGGCTTCAAGCAAACAACCTTTGTGAAAGTTACATTCTTTTATTTTTCTTTCTTTTTTTTTTTTTTTTTTTTTTTTTTTTTTTTTTCATTCTGAATCAATCGGCATGGACTTTATCTTTGAATGGGCGGTGATACTTGAAATGATCCGGTAATAGTTTAAATTCAAGATTGGGTGCCTGAATCATCAACAACAAATTAGTATAAAAGAAAATTGAAATTCGGGGAGGCGGCTTACCTGTGTGCTCCGAAATGAACTCCAGAATAAACACCCCTTCGAAAGTTATGACTTGTCCCGTGTCATAAAATCCAACTTCTTTGGGAATTGTGGTTTCAAATATGTCCTCTTTGATGCCTTCTACATCTTCTCCAGCCACTACCTTCTCTTGAATCATTCTTATTGGTGTACAAAGTCCTTTGAAGAATTCAACACCATCTAAAACTTGCTGTGTTGCACCAAGAATTGGAATAGCATTTTGCACCTCTGGGAAGGCTTCCACGATGTCCTTTTTACTCTCTTCTTGGTTGGGAATCAAAAACCTGCTAGGAAAAGGGACATTGGGTGGAATAACATCAGAATAACATGGAATTGGGACGTCCTTACTTGTGGTGGGTGGTTTAGAGGGCTTAGGGGGCTGCGGCAAGGGTTGTTCTACCCTTGCCGTGTGCATGTCTTCTTCCTCCTCCTCAATTAGCAGCTCCTCATCCACTTCTAGGCTATGTTTGGACATTTTTAGGTCAGCTCCAACCTCCATAGCACTTCCCAAAGTGATAGCATTATGGATTTCAAAATCTTCCTTCGAGTTTTCAATAGTTGAGTTGGAGAGTTCACTTTGCTCTTGAATTTGTTTCATGAACTCCATAATCTGCCCAAATTGCTCGTCCAATTTACCCAACTTCTTGTCTTGATTTTGTTCGTCCTGCGTCAAAGGGGTTAGTAATTGAAATTTTTTATCATTATCCATGGACATACTTGAACTTGATTGGAATTGTTGTGGGGGAGGTTGTGGTGGCTGCATAGGTGTTGTATTGAACTCCTCATATGGTTGCCAATATGCTTCTTGTTGAGCCTCCTTGGCTTGATTTTGTGACCCCTGCGCCAAAGAATTTATTTCATTAAGAATTTGATTATAATCTATTGGCGAACTTGAATTTAATTGAGCATATTGCATATGAAGTTGTGGTGGCTGCATAGGTCTTGAATAGAACTCCTCATATGGTTGCCAATATGCTTCACGTTGAACTTGTTGATCTTCCCACCACATAGAGTTTGAATGATCCCTCCAATCTCTTTGTGGACATTGATTGGCTTGAAATCCCTGCCTATATGAAGCACCAAATGTAGGGACACTCTGCATTGTGGTCCTTTCGGCATACGGCGACAATTGAGAAGTAAGATTTGCCAATTGAGCTTGAATGCTAGCAAAATCCATATCTTACTTCTCTAGTACCTAAAATCAAAGAAAGAGAACTAAATCAAATATCAAAAGTAACAACAAACAAAGAAAACAACACTAAGTTAGAAACTAAAACGAAAACAACTAAACCAAAAAGAAAAGAACCAAGGGATTAGCAAAATTGCTAATCCCCGGCAACGGCGCCAAAATTTGATGCGTGATTTATACGCACACAAATTAAACCCTCTTTTTGTCGATTTGTAGTATAAGTATAAGTAGGGATCGTTCTGGACCGGGGATTAGGAGGGATTGTTAATCACTTGGATTTGACTCAAAAACTTAAAAACACAGTTTAAAACACTAAACTAGACTCAAAGAATACAAAACTAAACTTTAAAACACTAAGACAAATCAAAAACTCAAAATGCTTTAAAACATAAACTAAACAGATTTCTAACTAAATTGAACAATAAAGTAAAGGGGATTGAGTTTTGGACTAAATTAAACTAAAATGCACAGATTATAAATTAAAGCAGAATGTAAATATGAATGTGATGGAATTGAATGGATGAATGCTAGCTAAGGGGTTCTTCTCCACACATGTTACACTTGCATACAAGATTGATTCTCAGTTGGTCTTTCGATAAATTATGAGACTCAACGCCCCGGGTTAATTAGGTCCGCTTAAATTAACCGTCAAGTTTTCCTTAAGTTAATGAATTGGATGGGTTTGCGCAACGCAATTCACAACATTCTCCAAAAGTCCTTTACATGAACAGCACAATAAAGATACAATCAAAGATCATTAAGCATTATGAAAACTATAAGTGTTGACGAGGCATTCGTTACTATGATGAGCATGAAACTCGTGCTAAGAATTCATTTAACGCGATTGTTTATAAGCAACCTCCACTACTTGTGAATATAAGTTCATAACGATTAGGTGAAACTCACTTATATTCTAGCGTCATATTCATGCATGAAAATTAAGCGCGCATTCTCAATAAACATACATAAATAAGTTATCAATCAAACGGTTAAACAAATTGAATCCACAACTTATGAAATTCCAACGAAAGTTAATCAATTCATATTGCAAATATAAACATAGTTTCGAATCACCCCCTAGCTAAATGGGGTTTAGTTCGTCATAACTTTGAAATCAAAGAAACACCTAAACATTCCAACAACTCAAACTTGAATTGTATGAATGTTTAGGCACTCTTCTCTTCCATTCCTCATACGTACAAAACAAAGAGAATTGAATTTAAACATTGAAATCAAAGAAACACCTAAACATTCCAACAACTCAAACTTGAATTGTATGAACGTTTAGGCACTCTTTTCTTCCTCGTTTTTGTAGCACAAGGTCTAAGGTGAGCTTTGGGGATTATGTGAAGTGTTTTGGAGGGATGGGAAGTGGTTGGATAGTGGCTGCAATGGAGGAGAAGAACTGCACAGAAATGGAAGGATATGCACGGCAAAGGGGAAATGTTTGTGTTGTGAATTGTGTTGTGAATGGAATGAATTGTATGAATGCATTGCATGGTTTTATAGGGAGAGAATGGATGGGAGAACATGTGAATGGCAGCTAGGAATGATTAAAGAAGGGAATGCATGTGTAATGACAACTAGATTGGTTGGTGGAAATCTGAAAATGCAAATGGGAATGCTGGAAATGCAAGGGATGCCACGGCAAGGTGGGGTTTGGTGTGCATGTGGCTGATTTGTTTGTTGGGAAAGCATGTGGATACAAGCTAGGGTGAATGATTAGGAATGCATGTGGATTAAAGAGGGAATATGGAAGTGAATGTGCAGAAAATGATAGGATGAATGCATGTGGCTGCAAGGTTGTGTAATGATGGAGAAAAATGGGATGGATTTTGCACGGCAAGGGTGTGTGTGTGATGTGTGAATGTGGTTGATTTGTGGTGCAATGATGAAAGGCAAAGTGCATGTGCAATGTTGGAGGATGAATGTGTGATGGTGTGATTGAATGATTTAAAGGGGCATGTGGGTGAATTAAAGGATGGAATGCATGTGAATTAGGTGGAAAGAGGTGGGTGTGCATGTGAGATGAAATGCATGTGTTTAAATGGTTGAAATGTGTTGATATTTATGGGTATGATAATTGATAAGTGTATGGTTATGATAAGTGATAAGTGAATGATTATGATAAGTGATAAGTGAATGATATGATAAGTGATAAGTGAATGATATGTTAAGTGATAAGTGAATGATATGTTAAGTGATAAGTGAATGATATGATAAGTGATAAATGAATGATATGTTAAGTGATAAATGAATGATATGTGGTGATGATAAGTGTATAATTGTATGATAGGTGGTGATGATAATTTGGTCTTCAATTTCGTCCATCCCTTTTTCTCCAAACATAAGCTATCCATTCCAAGTCCGATTTTGCTCCAAAATGCTCCAAAATGCATCTTTTTGCTTCCTTAGCCATATGAACCTAAAAACACACGAAAGAAGCATAAAGAACTAAAATAACTAAAGAAACATAACGTAAATGCACGAGAACAAGCCATTTAAGTCGCATGAATATGCTCCTATCACCTAGCGCTTAGGCGGACTAGGCGGATTTGAGTAAGTTTATTATATATTATATAAATAAGTATTTGTTTACACTTAAAATGTCACATCCCGGCCCGGGGCGGATCACTTCCCGGGCACGCTCCACCACCGTAGCACGATATTATCCGCTTTGGGCTTACCATTCCCTCACGGTTTTGTTTTTGGGAACTCACGAGCAACTTCCCAGTAGGTCACCCATCATGGGATTGCTCTAGGCCCCTTTTTGCTTAACTTCGGAGTTCCTACGGAACCCGAAGCCAGTGAGCTCCCAAAAGGCCTCGTGCTAGGTAGGGATAGGAATATACATTTAAGGATCACTCCCCTGGGCAATGTGGGATATCACAATCCACCCCTCTTAGGGGCCCGACGTCCTCGTCGGCACATTTCCGGCCAGGGATTGGCTCTGATACCAATTGTCACATTCCAGCCCGGGGCGGATCACTTCCCGGGCCCGTTCCACCACCGTAGCACGATATTGTCCGCTTTGGGCTTACCATTCCCTCACGATTTTGTTTTTGGGAACTCACGAGCAACTTCCCAGTAGGTCACCCATCATGGGATTGCCCTAGCCCCCTTCTCGCTTAACTTCGGAGTTCCTACGGAACCCGAAGCCAGTGAGCTCCCAAAAGGCCTCGTGCTAGGTAGGGATGGGAATATACATTTAAGGATCACTCCTCTAGGCGATGTGGGATATCACATAAAAAATTATACTTGTACTGAAAATTTGGAAGAGATAAAATTCAAAATAGAAATAATCCATAAACTAGAAAGAATACAATTAATATTTTATTTTTAACTATTCGGAGTGAGTTCCTTGGCTTGGATAGGACATTTAGTTCATGTCACTATTCCTGGATCCAGGGGAGAAAACGTTCGATGAAATAATTTCTTAGATGTATTGCCACGTCCCCAAGGATTAGGTCCACTTTTTACAAGTCAATAAAATCTTTATGCTCAAAATCCCGATTCAAATAGTCATTTATTTGGTACCTCCCAAGGAGCAGGAAACAAATTTTATAGGGAACATAAACTAAAGAATACAATTAATATATATATATATTTTTTTTTTTAATGAAAAAAGGTTGTATGGGTTAAATGAATTGTAAGAGAAACAATTTGATATGAAAACATGCTGACATTGGTAATTGACTCATTAACTCTGGTGAGTGGTGACTCCTCGAAGCGAACATCTTTCTTTGATAAAAAAAACAGCAATGTGAACCCGCTACCCTTTTGTTTTTCCTCTAAAACTACAAACCAAGTGCGGTGAGATCATGAGAGATGCGATGCGAGACGACGTAGAGATGTAGTGCAGATACGACGAGAAACAAGTCTGGGAGATGCAGTGATGACGAGAGATGTGGATATGAAGGGATGAAGAAAGCCTACAACTCACGGTGAAAGTGCAAAATCAACGGCGAGATTTCAAAATCATAGATTGCCTACCACCGCCTAAACCGCCTAGGTGGCCGCGTAAACTGTCCTCGATATCCATCAACGATTTGGCCTAAATTGGATCGGCCTTTCACCATTCAACACCTAGGCGGCCACCTAGGTTGACTTTTAGAACATTGCACTAACCGAAGGAGCTAAATATAGCACTCTCAGTAATTTATTAGTTTTAATTTTATATTTTAAATTTATTGGTTAATTTAATTAAACTACCGTTGGATGCTTCCAAATCTAGCCGTTGAGTTTGAATCAATTATTGCAACTGAAAAGCTGGGCCCTAGAAAAAAGGGCTAAGGTCATCTCCAATCGAAAGGGCTAAATATAGCCTCGTCCAGAATTAGCCCTATAAAAAAATATTTTTAATGATCAGTGTCAAGCCATACTTATATATCATTTCCAGCCGAATGGGCTAAACATAGCCCCCTCAATAATTTATTAGATTTAATTTATACTTTAAATTTATTAGTTAATTTAATTAAACTACCTTTGGATGTCTTCAAATCTGGCCGTTGGATTTGAATGAATCATTGCAACTGAGGAGCTGAGACTCATTTAAAGGGCTAACAAGGGGGCTACATTTAGCCAGCTTGATGTTCATTTGGCTAAATAATGGCCTGGTGGGCTCTATAGAACTATAGTCCATTTATCGATTAAAGATGAGTTTTTGGACAAATCAGGTCATCTTTTGGCTTTTGGACCTTTAGACCTCTCCATTGGAGATGGCCTAAGAGGAGGGTTACATTTGGCTAGCCTGATGCCCTTTTGGCCAAATAATAGCCTGGTGTAGGGTTGGGTTTGGTTTGAAACGGTTCAATTTTTTTCCAAAATCGAAAGTGAATCGAAATTTTGGTTCGGTTCGGTTCGGTCCAATTTTTTTTCAGTTTGATTATTTTTAGTTTTGATTTTTTTCAGTTGAGTTTCAGTTTTTTTTTTTTTTTTTTTGGTTTTTTCATGAATGTTTTTTTAATATCTGGAGCTTGAAGCACTTTTTTTCCCCCATTCGGTTGCAAATTTGCCCTTTCTCTCCGCACTCCGCAGATCCAGAGCCCTCTCAAGCATAGATGAAGGTGGTCGCTGCATACTTGTTGGCAGTGTTGGGCGACAAGACCACCACAGCTGGTGGAGGTGGTGCTGTTGCAGTTGCCGCAATTGGTTGTGGTAGTGGTTTTGCCGCAGCGCTGCTGCCTTTGCTGCAACTGAGGCAAAGAAAGAGGAGAAGCAAATAATGATATTAGGGGAGAAAAAAAAAGAAGGGGAAAGAAATGGGTGAGACTCTCACAACACAAAAATCAAACAAATTTGCAATACGAAACAAAACAACAACCCATAAATTTACACCAAAATTTCAAATTCCCTCCATGGAGTTTACTCTAAAAAAACCCATAAATCGAAAAAATAAATAAAAGAGACTGGAGATCTTACCCTGGAGTGAGAAGATCGAGAAACGGAGAGAGAAGAATGGAGAAGAATGGAGAAATTGGAGGCATGGACAAGGAGGGAGTCTGGAGGCGCAGGGGACGAGAGAGATAAGAGGGGAATAAAAAATAAAAAGGAATGGTTGCTACCAGTAGTGGCTAGGGTTTTGGGATTTCTAATTCCACAAAAAACTATAGATTTAAATCTTTATAAATAGTTTAGTCATACAATCATAACAAAACAGAACTTGTTGCCAAGTTGGTTTGAATGAAACATATCAACCTAGAGCGTATGGGTTCGAACCCTCATTCCTCCAGGATTTTAGAGATTTTTGTTTTAATTTTTATGATTTTTATAAAAAAATAATTAAACATATATATCGATTCAGTTTGGTTTGGTTTCTGAACCTCAAAAACTGAGATAGAACCAGCCATATTCGGTTCGATTCGGTTTGATAGTTTTCAGTTTGGTTTTTTTCAGCCTCTGTCCAGTTCAGTTCTCGGTTTTTTCGGTTTTTTGAACCCACCCTAGCATGGTGGGCTCCATAGAACTATAACTTAGCCATCGGTTGAAGATGAGGTTTTTGACAAATCAGGCCATTTTTTGGCTTTTGGACCTCTAGCCTTCTCTATTGGAGATGGCCTAAACTTCTAATACTTAGGGCTGGTTTGAGATTCTAGTGGTTTAAAAAAAAAAAAAAAAAAAAAAAAAAAATACGTTCTTAAAAAACTAATGCCAATGACAGTAGAAAAGCAGAAGCAAACTCTATCATGCTTCTAAAAAAAAATAATTTTTCTTTAAAACATAGTGATCAGTGCCTATTTAATGAATTTTTCAAATCGCAAGTATAACCCCACATATTTTGCAAAATTACAATCAATGCCTGTATATTATTCTCTTTGATAATATTATTATATCACATTAAATACCATATCCTTTTTAGTCATTTAACATATTCACAACAATTTATATAAAAGTTTATCAAACCGTCAGACACTTTTTTTTTCCTTTTTTTTGTTAAAAGCACTTTTACTAAAAAAGAAAAAAATTTACCAAACAGTCAACAACTTAATTTTACAATCCCTTAAAAATAAAAATAAAAATAAAAATAAAAATAAAATAAAAAAAAGAAAAAAAACATTGCAATACCAAACTAGCCATTAATTGGAGCTAGCTTTGACATCTGTTGCCACCATTTCACCATTGAACACCTTTCTTTTCTTCTGGGACTCAGTTGGAGTTTTCACATCTGTTGCCCATCCAATTGCTTCGAGAATTTTGATGACGTACCAAGTTAAGTCAATCTGCCACCATTCCAAACCTTGTCGAGCTGAGTAGTCAAAGGCATGGTGGTTGTTGTGCCACCCTTCTCCAAGTGCAACCATTGCCAACCACCTGAAACAGTTAAAATTACATATAAACATGTAATTAATTTCGATATTTATCAAAGAATACATATATAGTACCAAGCGAGGGAATTTAGGTACAATATATACCAATTGTTCCTGGACAAATCACCGGTGTTGTATGCTTGTTTCCCCCACATGTGGCCAGCCGAATTTACCAGCAAAGTTCCGTGCAAAACACTTACTATCCTAACTCCCTGCAATCACAAAAGCAATTTAAGCTTCATCTAGAACAACTGTGAAGACAATGAGGTTCCACCTTCTAAATTAATTAGCAATTTGGTGAGTAACCCAAATTACTTATAAGTACATGCAAAGTCGCTTTTTTTTTTTTTTTTTCCAATGTGGGATTTCTCAAAAAAATGATCTCGCCGGACCACATTATTCATGCGGCACAACTAACAAATAAGGGGAGTGAACATGGTTAAACTGGTCCCATCCAATCAGTCTAATCTTATACGGAATAGTTTCACACTAAAATCGCTCCTCCAAGTACTCTGTGGTACAAAATAGGTGGTGCAAAATAGATCATCTACTAGTACATCTCTTGTGGGTCGAGATTCCGAGTTTGAATCTCCATCCCTCGTTAGTCAAGGAAGAAGAAAAAAAATAAGAAGTGAACTATATGTGGTAAAGCCTTGCGACAAAACCATTCTCTAATGAGAAAAAAAACAAGAAGTTAAACATGGGAAGAAGCAATTAATCTCACCAGTCCCCAAACCAAGAAGGGAAGGCCGCCAAAGGCATATAATAAACTTCCAGGTAGAACAACTGCATGTATAACATACGTATGATGAAGAAACCTATAGAAGGCCTGCTTTTTCAGATCTTGGACGTTCTTTAGTCCTCCATACTGCAAATTTTCCATTATTAATTTAAGAGTTCAACAACATTTATTTAGTCATAGGATGGTATTCGAATGTCTGTGTGTAGAAAGGAGAGAGGGGGAGCGGGAAGAGAGAGAGAGAGAGAGATCCAGTTACAGTTGTGTATGCGGTTACCTTTCCAAACCGAGAACTGCTATCGATGATCCACCCAATGTGACTATACCAAAAACCTTGAATGGGGCTATGAACATCTTTCTGAGTATCAGTATACTGGTGGTGGTAACGGTGTGAGCTCACCCATTCTATCGGACTACCCTGCATATATATGTGCAACACCCCAAACTCAAACATTGCTCACAAAACTACTACTTAAACACAGAACGATGCTAAAAAAGTAACAAAACCTAGCTCACAATGAGACTTTCACACACATATATATGTAAGCTTATAATATACCTGAAGTGACAGAACTGCAATGTAGGCAAACAAGTACTCGAGCCATTTCGGAAGCCTGAAACTTTTGTGTGCAAGATTTCTATGGAAAGACAGAGTCACTCCTAAACCCGTTAGCATATGGAGTCCAAAGGCCAACCAAAATGCACCCCAAGTGAAATAAAAGGGTGCAAATAAACAAAGAAAGTGCATAGATGAAAGGACAGTCGCTATGACTACGTCCTGTAAATTCCATTTTCTCCCCAAGAATTCTCCACAGGGCATCATCACAATCTTCACCCAACGCCCCATGATATATGGTAGCAGACTCTTTACTTCTCGTACTCTATTTCTTTAGCTGGTTTAGCAAGAAGCTGAGCTACTACTCGATCTAAAGAACGTTATATGAAAATGCTGATGAGTTTGGAAAATGTTGGTCGGGCAAACCATTAGATATATAGAGAAGCAATTTAATATCGCACTGCATCGTCGGGATTGGGTACCTAACTTCTGTACCAATTTAAAACCACGGTTTTTTATTTTTTTTGAACAAATGATATTTATCTACACCAGAGGTGGATTTAGCCTCACAATGAGCTAATAATAATGTGGTTTAAATTCATCTTTAGCGAGAATCGAATCTAAGATCTCTCACTTACAAGTGAAGAGGAATATGATTAGACTGTAGTACTAAGTGACACAGTTTTTGCTTATTATAGATGTATTTTTTTTTTTCTATTTTTTTTTATACAATTATAGATGTATCTTTGGCAGCTTGCAATGGTAGTACAAATGGATTTTTCAAGTCTCGGTTTTATCCGTTCTGATATTAAAGGAGTTGGCGTCCGGGTTTCATGGTGTATAATTTCAAATATCCCGCGAACTTGTAGTGGTGTGGCCCATCGTTTCACCTATTCTAGCTTATATAGTCGTGATCAGTAGTTCTGTTTGAAGAACTTCCGGATGCATTAGGGATATACTCAATCAAGATGTGTCGATGAGTTTTTTTGTCAATAAAGCTATCGTTTTCCCTTAAAGAAAAATATAAAAGCTACTTAGTGTTATGATCTAGTGGTATTCCTCTTCATTTATAAGTGGGAAGTTTTCGATTCGATTCTCGCCAAAGGAGAATTTGAATCACATTATTGCTAGTCCATTGTGAAGTTAGGCTCACTCCTTTCCCTTAGTGTAGATAATGTCCTTTGTTCAAAAAAATAAAATAAAAAAAATAAAAAACAACTTTTATATAACTCCATTGTTGTCTTATTGTTGAAATAACATCACTCATTATGAGAGATATTAGACCCACCACATTACCTTATTTTTCCATCCACGTTATAATCTCACCCATCTTAAAATGTTAAAAGATTAAAATGCTATTTCCCCACCCACTATTATTCTCAAAATAACCTTTGATATATACATACATATGAAATTATAAAATTGTCTCTTGAAAAATATTGAAAAATATAAACAAATAATATGTAAATGAAAACCACTAAGGTCTGCAAATTCAAATGAAAACGACAGACGTATCCAAATTCAAATGAAAACGACAGAGGTATCCAAATTCAAAAGAATTCGATAATGACAAATTCAAATGACCCACACACAAATTATTCTTCTACATCTTCCGTAGAAGCGTCATCTTCCACATTTTCAATGAAAAAGTAATCTTCTAAGTCCATTGATATTTTTTTACTTTCTTTGAATGAAAGGAGATGAAAATATAAGTTAGGGTTTAAGGTAGACAAATATTCTTCCACGCCCAACCCTTTTTTTAAAAAAATAAATTAAGCAAAACAAGATAATTAATGTCCTTATCAGTCCTTTTGCAAATGGACAAATTTGTGGTTAAAAAATTTATTAAAAAGTGGGTGGAAAGATAAGATATTGGGGTGAGAATAACATCACTCATTATTAATTACTTTATCTTTTTATTTTAATACCAATTTTACCCCTTATGTAATTAGTAAAGTAACTAATATTATCTATAATTTTAGCATTATCTTTCATCAATGATAATATTCCTCTTCTTTTTCCTTAATTAAAGTTTGTTGCAAGCTTGCTATATTTTTGGTTTGCTACCTAACTTTTTTGGTTTTTTACCTCTCATCATTTTTTTGCTGTGTTTTCTTCGGTTGTTTCCTCGGGGATCATATACATGTGATGTACATCATCTAATTTCTTTTTTCTTTTATGGAATGCTGCTCCAAATTAAGCATGTTATTTATCTACATATTACACATGATTTTTTTAATCAACCTCTACCATGCCTTTCAGCTTTGGTTGGGTTTCGTACCTCTTGTCTACCTATATCACATTTTTTTTAATCAACCCTCATTAATCAAAGTCCTTTGGCTTTGTCTAGAAATAAAACATGAGATATTATGGTATTTAAACTGTCACATCTAATAAGCTATAATAAATATACATTAATAAATATCAAGGTACCCATATATATGTTTCAATCAATTGGAAACAATATAAATTTAAATTTGAAGACTTATGTGCCACATTGATCTTTTTGTAAATTTTATTCTCTACTCAATACGTCAAATTTAAGCTATTATTAATTACATTATTTACTTTTTATAATTGTAATTAGTATTTTTAAAACAAAAGATAAACAAAAATGGTTAATTTTAATTTACTAATCTGAAGTTTCTTGATTTTCAAAAAAAAAAAAAAAAAAAAAAAAAAAAAAAAGGTTAAAGCCAAAGTTTTAGAATTTATAAGTTGGGAATGACCTGTTGTTGAGTAGGTAAGAGCTACAAATGCACTGTCATCGTGATGGAGCAGCATGGAATATTAAATAGATACATTACCATGCCTTGTCAAGATGTGGTTGATGGTTATAGTAATATCTTTCAGTTTGGGTGGGTGAGAGCGAGTCCGAATCCTCGCCGGATTATTTTGCTGAGAATTCGAGGATTCGCAAATCGTGTTCATTCAGCGTGCGATCAGAAATAATTTTAAATAATTTTATTTAAAAATAAACATAATTAGTACTTAACAAAAACTGACGGTACAGTATACAATGAACGGATACGATTTACGAATCTTCAGAATCCACACCAAAAAGATCTGGAGAGAGGATCCTGTTGGGGTGAGAGCAACCTACTAATATTGCTTTTCTATGGCTTTGTTTCCACTTTCCGTTGATCCTTGTGTTGGGTGGACCCGGGGAGGGGAGCAAAAGGATGACGATTATGCAAAATATTTGAGTGGGTTAGAGCTACGTATTAATATTGCATTATTTTTCCCACGTACATGAGAATTTTTAACTTTGACTCATATAGATAATGATGACGTATTATATTTGTATTGTGTTCAATACCTAGTAAGTGAACTCATTATGCTGTCTAACTCAACCTTTTCGAGTACATTATCTTTCTTCCTTAAAACTAGAATAGCGTTGTAAAAGGGAAAAAACATAAAAACAGCCCTTTCCTCATTAAATCCTTTGTGAGTGTATTTTCTCATTAATCCTCAGATAGGGTAGGCCGATATGGTAGGCTGATATGAATGGATGCTATATTTCTGAAACGGAATGAAACATACACACATTGCATGTAACCAATCAAGGTCCAGAGACATCAGAGTTTGTAATCTTGTTTAATTATAAATTTAAAGCAAATATATTATATACAAACATAACAAAATAATAAACATTAATTGAAAACTAGTTCATTTGAGCAACATCTATGCATGCAATTAACAATTAAAAGGCGGAATTATGCTTGTATGCACTCAAAAACAAAACTTTACCCATGAAATTCAAGACCTAGTAATTATGGTGAACCAAGGCTCAACTCACCATTATATATGATTCTCAATCATGCGGTTCAGTCTCTCATTTGAGTTCAGATCTTGATGAGACCTTGATTCCCAAGCTTGAGCTATTGCCCCATTAGTATCGTAATGTGGGTACACTAAAGACACTTTCTGGTTGGAACCGAATGGAAATCTCTCTAATTCCTTCTAATTCCTCAACTTTCTCAAATTCTTTAAAATCAATTTCTAATTGAATACACCTAGAATGTTACAAACTTCTTTAAAATCCTAATTGAATACATCCGGATTTCTAAGGATTTTAATAAACTATCATAAAATTCTAATTGAATGCACCTTGAATTTTAGAGAATCACTTAAAATCCTTATTGAATACCCCTAGATTCATTAAAGGAATTAAAATCCCTCAAATTCCCAATTGAATACACCCCCCTAAGAATCCGTTTTATCTTGATCATTTTGGGCATAAGTGGTATGCCATTGAGTTTACTGATGAGGAGAAGTTGGAGTGTGCCTTGGATAAGAGGGCAAATCTTTCATATAGAGAGATGGAATGTCCATTTTTGTGGCATAGATTTTATCTCCAATCTTAAAGTGTGGTTAAGGATTCCAAGAGTGCCGATTCAATATAGGGATGACGAGATTCTTGAAGTGATCACCCAACTTGTGGGCAGCTTTATTAGAGCGGGTGTGACCACTCTTTTTGGTCTTAATGGTTTATTTATTAGAGTTCTTCTTGAGGTGGATCTAAGGTTGTTGCTTAAGAGGATTCCGGTGGTGAATGATGATGAAAAGTGTCCTCTACTGTTGAGTTATGAAAAACTCTTCGAAGTTTGTTTCTATTGTGGAAAAAAGTGCAGTGAGAGGCACCCTTGCCCTGTGGATTATGATAGTGATGGTTGTCTGCTAGTTGATAGGATCTTTGAGGATGAGTAATTGGTATGTCCAGTTGACTTGTTAGTGAGGAGACTAAGAAAGAGCTTTATGATAGTGTTATGTTGTTGTTCCCTCAACCCACTTTAGTTGATGAGTTTAGCGAAATAAGAGGCTCATGCCCATGGTGATAACACCCATAAGCAATTTGAAGAAGATGAGGGATGAGTTGCGGTGCTTGTGAAGAGAGGTATAAGTGCAAACAGAGGAAGGGGCTCAACTTGCAGAGATGAATGGAGCTATGATAATGTTATTAGGGGTAATAGGACCTGCGTGTCTCATGCTGATCTTGTATCTAAATGGTGTTTTATAGCTGATGGGGGTTCTGATACTGGGGTCATTGGTGGGAAGAGTGGTGTGGTTGAGTGAGCTAATGAGACTGGTAGTAAGGGAAAAAGTGTTAAGGAGGTTATGGATCTTGAGGCTGGAGAGGAAGTGTTTATGGAAACTGAAGGTGGAGAGATTAAACAAGTGCATATTGGAGGTAATATGAAAAAGATAAGAAGTGAGACTAAAGGAGGATCGGGATCGAGCTACAATTTAGAAAATGTTGACTAATGAAGTTGATGCTATGGCATTGTAAGGGCTAGGGCAGGCCTGATTTTTCCAATCAGTTTAATTTTCTCTGTTGTTTAAATATTTTAGATGTTTTTGTATTGTTGAACCGAAGTTTGACTTGGATAGTGGTCTAGGTATGTTACTAAAGATGCAAGTAGGGATCGTTCTAGACCGGGGATTAGGAGGGATTACTAAATCACTTGGAAACTGACTCAAAAATGTAAAACAAACGTTAAAAACACTAAACTAGACTCAAAGAATGCAAAACACTTATAAACACAAACTAAGACACTTTCTAACTAAATTGGACACTAAAGTAAAGGGGGATTGAGGTTTTGACAAAATTAAACTAAATGCACAGATTGCAATTAAAAAGCAGAATGTAAATATGAATGTGATGAAAATATGGATGAATGCTAACTAGAAGGTTCTTCTCCACACATGTCACACTTGCATACAATTTGATTTTCAATTGGTCTTTCGATGAATTATGAAACTCGACACTCCAAGTTAATTAGGTCCACTTAAATTAACCTTCAGATTTCCCTAGAATCATTGAATTGGATGAATATGCATCGCAACCAAATTATTCCTAACAAGTTCTCTATATGAACAGCATGATAAAGATACAAGTTAGAATCATTATGTTCTTTGGAAATCATAAGCATCGACAAGGCATTTGTAACTATGAAAAGCATGATACTCTTGCCAGGAATTCATTTAACGCGATTGTTTATAAGCAACCTCCACTACTTGTAAATATAAGTTCATAACTATTAGGTGAAATTCACTTATATTCTAGCGTCATATTCATGCATGAAAATTAAGCGTGCACTCTCAACAAACATACACAAATAAGTTATCGATCAAGCAGTTAAACAAATTGAATCCACAATACATGAAATTCCAACCGAAAGTAATCAAATCATATTGCAAGCATAAACATGGTTTCGAATCACCCCCTAGCTAAATAGGGGTTTAGCCTCTCATGTTCACAAAAAGAGAAATACAATTGAATTTAAACATAAAGAACGAAGGATTGGTTACACCTAGAATGCACAACAAATCCACTTGAATTTCTGCGCGTCCAAGCTCCTCTTTCTTCTTCTCCTTGCTGCGGCAGAGATGGTTTTGGATGATTTGGGATGAGTTTCTGGGTTATAGATGGGTTTAGGGTGGTTTGGTGGTACGACAAGGGTTGTGGAAGGTGTGTGGAGGTGTGGAAGGTGGCTGGAATGGTGGAGATGGCTGCGACAAGGTGGTAGGAAGGGCTGGAATTGATGTGGTGGCTGCGGATTGCAGGGAAAAATATGGAAGGGTGGCTGCGGCTGCTATGGTTTTTTGAATGATAGGATGCACGGGTTTTTGGAAAAGAATGGAGGGAATGGCCACGGCTTAGGGTGGAATAATGAATGAATGAATGGGAATGACGGCTGAAAGGGAATTAGGGTCAATGATGCACGGTTTTGGGAGAGAATATAGGGTAGAATGGTTGCGGCTTAGGGGGGAGAGTGTGTATGTTAGTGGCTGAATGAATATTGAATGATAAAATAGGCTTTAGGATTAGGAAAAGGTGCGGCTAGGATATATTGGTGGCTGAATAGAATGAATGGATGGCTACGGATTAAAGGGGGAGTATGGAAGTGTGCGGCTTAGGAGGAATTAGGGTGTGAAGGTGGCTGAATGAATATGAAATGAGAGGTGAATCAATATGAATTAGGGTGCGGCTGCAAGGTTGTAGAACTAGGGTTATTGGGGTGAACGGCTGATATGTAATTAGGGTGATTAGGGTTTAGGGTTTAAGTGCATAAAATGAGACAAAACTACCCCCCTTGCACGGCAAGGGAAGGGAATTGGGCTAAAAGCACGGCATGGGTTGGAAATTGGGCTAGGGCCTTGGTCTTGTGTACTAAAGTGCATACAAGGCCTACAAAGTGGCTAGAAAATACGGACGTTTAGATTAGGAAAGGTTACCAAAACGGGAAACTTAGGGTTAACTTTCCTACTTCAAGTAGGAAACCTTGTTTGAGTAGGATTCCTCGTTTTGGTAAGAATTCATCGTTGGAGTAGGAATTCATCGTTTCTTCAAATCTTCAACTCATTCATTCCTCTTTCGCTCCAAAAGACTCCAATTTGCATCTTCTTGCACACTTTGGCCTTATAATCTGAAAATACACAAAAATAGCCTTAAACACTAAAATAGCTAAGTAAACACAACATAAATGCACAAGAACAAGCTAATTAAGTCGCATGAATATGCTCCTATCAGTTATGGATCTTGAGGCTGGAGAGGAAGTGTTTATGGAAACTGAAGGTGGAGAGATTAAACAAGTGCATATTGGAGGTAATATGAAAAAGATAAGAATTGAGACTAAAGGAGGATCGGGATCGAGCTACAATTTAGAAAATGTTGACTAATGAAGTTGATGCTATGGCATTGTAAGGGCTAGGGCAGGCCTGATTTTGCCAATCAGTTTAATTTTCTCTGTTGTTTAAATATTTTAGATGTTTTTGTATTGTTGAACCGAAGTCTGACTTGGATAGTGGTCTAGGTACGTTACTGTCTACGCAGTTCTTTAAAATGTTTTTTTGCTATCGGCGATGGTGGGGTTAGAGGCCTTTGTTTGTGCTAGAATGATCTTACTATTAGTTTAAATTTGATTGCCCATTTTTCCAAATTTATTCATTATGAAGTCACGGAAAAAAGTTTTGAGAATCATTTCTTATTTACTTGTTGTATGCCTATCCCTAAAAAAACCTTTAACCTTAACTGTGGAATGAATTATTATCTTAATTCCAAGTAATAATTTTAACCAGCCTTGGATGCTTCTTGGTGACTTTAATAATATTATGAATCTTGGAGAAAAGGTTGGGGGTGACAGAAATGTCAATAATCACATGATAAATTTCAATAGCTTCCTAAATGATGGAAATTTAATTTTTATTCCTGCCTCTGGTGTGCCTTTTACGTGGTGCAATGGTCATAAGGATAGTACTATTATTTTTGAGAGACTTGATAGGGTTATTACAAAAATCAGTTGGCTTAACTCGTTCCCTAATGCCAAGCTATATAACTATCTTATATTTGGGTCTGATCATAGCCCGATCTTACTTGAGACTAGTAGTTACAGTATTGTTAACAATCTGGGTGCGAATACCTTTAAGTTTGAAGCTATATGGTTCTCCCACTGAAATTGGTACCACTAAGTATAGATTGTTAAAATCCCACAAACATATAAATCAAACAAACTTAATAGTGTGAACTTTAGTTAAGATTTAGCCTTAGTACTTGAGTTAAGTTCACTTGATTAATAAAGTGTCAATACTAACAAACCCTGCAATATTTAATTCCAACAAGGTTATAAATAAGGCTTTGTAAAGTAATGAACACAAGGAAGTTTTTGGCCCAAAAAATCCACCTCTGGGTTAAAAAACCGGGGACTCTTCACTGAGTCCCATCCACTAGTGTAAACAAATGTTCATACAAAGACCACACAAGCTCAATTCCTAGATACCTATCTAAGGAGCAGCTTTACCTTTGTGCAGTCTTGCCTTACATGAGATGGACTCCTTCGGTCTTCACGAAGTGGCAACTCCTCCTAAGCTCATCACCTTGTGGCATCGAGACCAACATGATCAATTATGTGATATGATTTTATGATATACACAACATATTTGGATTCAACTGACCAGTAAGATTCTTCAATCAAACAGTTGAAGAAGAACCTAACATGAATTTGAAAGATTGGTCTATGAAGGATATGAAAAACTTAGGTTTAGACCAAAAACTCAATGCAAAACCATTAAAACAATGCAACCCTAATATGGAATGAGTGGGTGTTTGTGCATGAGATGGTTTTGTGGCTAGGATCTTGATTTGGAAGCTTAAGAGGTAGCTCTAGGCTAAATGCACTCTTTTCTTGAAAATGTGAAAAACCTAACCAAGAACAAAAGAAATCTTGAAAACCCTTGTAATGAAAAAGATGGATGTTTCAGACAAGGGGAACATGAGGACACGTGTCACGAGCCAAAGAGTGTTGGAAGTATGCCCACAAAGCCACTCATTTGATGTAATAGCTTTTGGAATACTTATTGTGTTAAACTATTATATGTTTAATGAAGGGCGAAGCTTATTGTTAATCACTATTTATTGTATTATGTGTTTAAGCAATAAGGGAATCCAAGGAATGTATTTAATCTAAAAGAGAAGTGATCTAAGTAAGTTAGATTAACGAGACCTTTCTCCTATGTTCATTGCTAAAACGTTCTTAGCCATAGGATTGCTAATTGGGCATTGACAATCCACTAAGGTTAGTATGTGTTATGTTAACTCAAGCGTGAGTATGACTAGTCTCAAGTCATTTAGTGTTGGACACTGGGACAAACATATGGGTGCTCAAAATGGTAATCCAGTACATTGAACTACGATCAACCGAGAGTTCGAACATACATGTGATTAAGAATATTGTAATAGAAAAGGGCTGTATTGCATTGTAATTGTAACTGGATAGGTTCTCCAACCACTTCTACGTAGCTTGGGTAGCCATGACATACTGCCAGGTGTCACTTATGGTTTATGGAAACCCTGAAGATTAGCAAACACTAATCTTCATCAAGGGGAGAATTGAAATGTTGTTTCAATTCACAATCGATCGTTAAGAGTAACAATCGCCCACTTCACTAATTGGAACCTAATGGATCGTACACCTAGTAAGGATGAAAGTGAAGAAATATAAAAGAGATGGATAAGCAATTAAATGGTTTAATTAAGAATGGCCAAGATCAATTAATTAGTTAATTAATGATATGAAAGGTTCGAATTGGGCTTTCAAGTTAGTTTTGAGTCTCGGGGCCCAAAAAAGTTTTTGGTCCCTAAGGCCCATTATGTTTAAGTTGTATGACAACTAAAACAAAATGGGCAATTAGCCCAATAACTAAAGGATGGCTGGCCATAGGGTGAGTGGTAGTGAACTTGGCAAAATTGCAAGTTTGCCACTCAAATGTGAGGTGCTATAAAAGGAACTTTATAGCTTTACCACACTAAGGTTTTTCTTTTGGGGTAAAATAGCAAAACTCTTTCTCTCTTTATCTTCCAAAGAGGCCGGCCACACTTACAGAAAAATAGCTAGCAATCTTCCTTCCTTTAAGTCATTCATTTCATCTTAGCACCTCATCCTTGGTGTGGAGACTTAGAGACACCAAACTTTGGTGTTCTTGGAGTTCCTCTCTTCAAATCCTCAAGGAGCAAAGGAGAAGCAAAGAAGCAACCATCCAAGTAGCAAAGAAGGTAACTTGAAGGCCCTCCACTTGGGTGAATCCCTTGTGTAAATAGGGATGAGCTTCAAAGGTAATGAAACTCAAACTCTCTCTTCTCTTTAATTTGTTAATTTGTTAAAAAGTCATTTGGTTCACCATTCACTAGGCTTTGAAAGTCATGGGTTTTAGAATTGTTTTTGAATGCATGTCTACCTTAAAGTGTTATTAGTTTGCTTATGTGTTCAAATGTTCTCACATGTTCTTAGCTAGGACAAATTTTTCCTTCAAAGAGACCTTCTCAGATCAAGGGTGAAAGATCAAGGCACGGGAAAATGTGTCATATGGCCCATATGGGCTTTCTTATTTTGCTTGCCTAAACAGCTGGATTCCAAATGAACTTCTGACTAGACAATTACACTAGACAAAATGAATTTTGGAAAAATAAGCCTAACATGCATATGCAAATGTATGATTCAAACCTTTTGTAGTGAAGATGGTTGGTGCTTTGACAAGTTCAATCCCCAGTAGCAATTCCAGATTATCATTGCACCTTAATTCTAAATTATGAGCATGTGTGGTACCAAATACAAGATTTAACAAGAGAAGCCGAACAATAAAACTAGTATTTAACAATCTCTTCCTTTAGCTTTCCTCGACAAAATAACCCCAAACCTATAACTAATTCACACATCATTCGTACTCAAGAAACCAAACTGAGACAAGAGAGGAGCAAGTAACAACTCTTGCAACAACACACATTTCTCGACAAGAGACCAGTGAGGTTCATCATGGGTTATGAGATTAAAACAACATAGTAAGTTCAAGTGATACCAACAAGTGTATATTCCAAAACACACTTTAAAAGATGCATTTTTACACTTTTTAAATTGGTTGATATTTTTCTCCCCCATTTTGTCATGGTAAGACAAAGGAAGAAAGTGATAAATAGATAATCGCATAAACTGGTAAGGAATAACAATGAAGAGACAATGCAAATTTGGAACACCAAAAGAACTTAAACAGGTAAAATTCTTGGTACCAAATAAGTCACATATTTTGCAAATTAAGCTTAGAAGTTCTAAGTAGGCATGAAGGAACAACAACAAAAACAGATGTAGCAAGGTTAATTACATAAAAAACCTAGACAAAAAGAAGTTTCAACTTCAGCAACATTGTTCAAGATTTCAATAAATAAGAAACTCCCACACAACACTTGCATATTAAACCCCTAAAGGTGCTCCCCTATAAACCTAGAACTCATCCAATTGTGATGAGTCATCTGAGTTGATAGGAGATCCACCAGTAATGACATCTTCAACAGGAACATCTCCAGGGCATGGACTATGACCAAGACCTTCTTCATCTTTATCTTCATCAAAGGAATATGTGAACCTGATGTGCTTGCCCTTCGAGGTAGGAGTGGAAGAGAAATGTTGGTGGACATTGATGGACACTCAATTTCCTTTAGTAGCGTAGATAACAGCTATCTTGGCAGCAACGACACCATAATGGTTGGAGGAAGCAGCGGTGTGATAGGATACAGATGAAGGATCCACAGAGAGATAAGGGACAAGCTTTGGAGGTCACAGAGAAGGCCCAGGGACAAATGAAGGATGGTTTAGAGAGGTTTGACTCATAGATGGTGAGGATAATGAGTTATTGACAAGTGGTGAAGACGCTGATTGATCAACCAGAGACTTAAAAACAACAAATTGCTTTCTAAGAGAGTTGATTTCAAACTCAAGATATGTTATTTTCCATTTTCCTATCATGGGAGACAGTTGATGGTGGGGCTGGTTTAGGATCACCTTAAGCTATGGCGCACATGGCATTGCTAAGATTCGTCATATTTTTGTCAAGGTCCGTAGTGGTTTTAGGGCATAGATCAGCAAGCTTACATAATTAAGTGATCAGACAAGGATGAATGGTAGATCCTCTCTGATGGGTTCCAACACGCTTGGACTTGGACAAAATGGACTTGAAAATTAGAAAGCTAAAAGGCACATCACAGTGAGTTAACATGGCAAATAATACTCTAGCTGACTCAAGGGTAGGGTTACCATTGTTTGATGTACCTAGAACATTTCTACAAGTAAAGTTAGACCAAATCCTATACAAAGGTTTGAGGCGAGATTTTGAGACTTAACCTTTAACAAGAGGAATCAACGGATCAGCATAAACCTTACGATGGTAGACACTTAGGTCATACTGACTGGTTGCAATATTAAACTTTGATGACACAGAGGTAGAGCACGGGTCAAGTTCAAGGAATGTACAAATGACAGATAGGTCAAAGGTAACCATGACACCACGAACATATACAAGACCACCAAACTCAGGAAAAGTTGACGGAATGTTAGAGTAAAACTCTTGAACCATAAATAAATTGAAATTAGGAGGAGAAGAGTTTACCCTATGAAGCTTGTCCTTTTCAATAAGGTCATCAGATCGGATAACATCAATCATTAGGAGATTATCTCATATGATTCATCGTTCATGCATGACCTTCCGAGCAGCCACTATAGAAAATAAATTCTCTGTTTGAGTGGACAAAAAGATGGGAACTTGATCATCAGTTACACCTCCTGAGGAATTTCTTGTAGTCTGAGATCGAGTAGAACGGTGAGGGGGTTAAGCACGGGTAGAAACAAAGTTGCCGGCCATTGGTAAGGAAATCATTTGGCGAGAAGGATTGAGAGTTTGAGAAAGAAGGGAAATAGATCTTAAAGAAAACGGCACGAAATAAAGGTAAAAACCTAGAGGGGTAAGAGAAGGTTAAAACCTAAGACACTGTGAAGAAATCTAAGTCATGCGATGAAAAACCAATGGATGTGATGCACTAGTTAAAAACAAACATTGAAAAGACAAGGACACCCTTAATGAACCTCACTTTTTTTATTAGACCACGTGTCTAGTCAAAATGTTGAAAAGAAATTGCATCAAAACTAGTTGAGTGCGACAAAATGTAACCAACTAGGAAATTCATAGAGAAAATCCAAGTACAAACAAATTCAACAACCAAGCTTCCAAGACAAATTTAACTATTATTTTCTGACAAAGTAAGTACATTTGAAAAGAAACATGCAATGCAATACTTCAAGAACAAATCTTTAGAGTCACAAAAGTATAGCACAACATAGATTAACACTCGTTCATACCTTAACCATAATGTGTCAAGGTATGGGAAAGGGATTGGTGATAGCCATCTTAAAATTAAAGCTTGATGTAACTAAGCAAAGAATTAATTCAAAGGCTAATCAAACTTTTTAATAACCCATTGAGATTACGACACAACCCTTGCAACATAAAATGAACCAATATCTAAACACAAAACTACTCACAATGAAGAACCTAGCCCAATACAACTTTTAAGTTGGCGAAGGTGATATGGAGCACATGACCACTGATAGGATTGGTGAGAATTGCATTTGGACAATCCAAGACACATTTTGAGACTTGAGACAAAGAGAAAAGAATTGAATGTTCATGACATTGCATAAGATAACACTTTTGAGAAATTTGGATTTTTCTCTTCTCCCTTTTTTGAATTTTTGAGAACTTTGCTCATGAATAGAGATTGAAGCTCAGATGTGGGATTTTACTTTTGACAGGGTCTAAGCACAATGAAAGAAAATTAGGTGGTGTTTTGCATTGGAAAAGACACTTAGCTCAATTTATAGAGAATAATTGTCACTACACCTCAATCAAGACCAAAGTAAGGCAAACCCTTAAATCAACAAGTGCTTTTGACAAATGAGACAAAGATTTTTCAGAGGCTATTAGCCATAACAGGGAGAACCTTTGACATCACAGAGAAAGAATTAATCAAGGTTAATCTACAAAATGCCAACATGTGAGACAGTTAAGAAATGCACAAAGTGACAAACATACTTAACTGATGAGTTAATTGACAGGACAGACACTAGAGCAGGAAAAGAAACGTGCAGAAGAAGAACAAAATGGAAGCAAGGCTACTTAACCTGTTCAGTCAAAGGCACATAAGTCAATAGACCATTGAAGATTTTTGCTTCTTCAATTTTCCAAAAGACTTATAAAATACACAGCTAGCTGTTCCTCACATGGCACCAAGTTTATATAAAAAATATTTCTTTGCAAAAATTTCCTAAGAGCAAGATATTTGTTCCCAAGACACTTGGAAGATAAATATTTGACAATGATCATCCAAACAACTAATGCATAATCTTGATCAGGATGCACATCATAAATCAAATTAAGGTTATCAATTAGAAGAACAAACAATATTGCAGAGATGCAATCTAACAAGGTATATGGATAGTTTGCATTCAAAGAAGTGAAAGAAGCATACCTTGGTGTTGTAATACCTCCAGTAGTCAATATGACAAACATCTCACCATGATTCAACAAAGAAGATTGAATGATCAGAATTTCATTCTCTGGATAATAGTCTTTTGGCAAGATCAAAGTGATACCCCTTTGTGTGAGATATAATATGATGCCTTCCTAAAATGCAAGGTTCACATAAAAGGCAACAATTGAATAGCAATTTTTCTTGATTCTTGGAACCACCAATATGTTCTTCCCATGTTTATCAACAATTTTGCAACTTATCTTGGAAAAACAGACTTCATTAGCCATTGTGTCACAAAGTTAACCAATACTAAGAAGACTAGTTGACAACCCAGTCACATAATAAACATCTTCAAGCTTAGAAAGTCCAAGAATTTCCACCACTCATTTTCCAACAATCTCGGTCTTGTCTCCTCCACCAAACTCAATCATACCACTTTTGAATGATATAAGATACCTAAAAGCATCTTTGTCACCAATCATATGATGAGAGCACCCACTGTCAGGCTTACAGAATGATGTTGAACTTTGAGCAATCAAGCACTTCCCAAAACCACGTTGAAATCCACTTAACCTCGACTTTACATTTCTTGAGCTTGAAGAATTAACAATATTGGACATTCTACTAACCTTTATGGTTAAACGATCCACTTGTTCCTTTAGATCAGTTTTCCATTCCAGATGTAGTTTTTAACACCTAGGTTTAATATAGCCTAGATCCCTACAGTGATGACATTTGGAAATGCATTTAGATCTTGAAGTGGAACCAGCTAAATGAGATATAAAAGAAGCTCCTTAGAAGCATGCAAGTTGACACCTATGGAACTTGAACTACTTTCATCACAAGCAACCACATCTTCACCATTAAACTGATTTCCAATAGCGAATACTCTTTTTGATAAGTCAGCATCCGTAGACAGACATTTTAACTTGTATGTAGCCTTATTCAATTCAGAAGACATCTTCAAATTAGCTTCTTGATACTATTCATTGTTTTTCTGCAAAAAGTGGATTTATTGAAGCATACTTTCATGTGATATCATTAAACTCTGAACATGATCTTCAAAAGAGACAATTAACTCATCTTTTTCATCATCATCACCATATTAGGAGCCTCTTTCATTTAGCTTGTGAAGTTCATCCTCTAACCGTATGATTTTATCACTCAGTTTTGATCTGACTAGTTGGAGAGACACAACCTCTTCTTACAACATAGATACCTTTTTGGTAAGGTCAACATTATCCAATGCTGAAACACACATGTCATCAAACAAGATTCATATAAGCTTGATAACTCCTAAGATAATGACACATTAGTATTATCCACCAACACATCATTTTCACTAGAAGATGTTTCATTAACAGATGAAATGAATGTAACAATCTCTTCTTCATTATTTGATGACACAGAATCTTGATCACCACTGTCACTCTAAGTGGCCATCATAGCCTTTTCATGTTTCTGACCAAGAATTCTATTGTTGGCACACTCAGCAGCACGGTGCCCACTTCCACAACATGCATAGCAAGGACCAGAAACTTTTGATGGATTTTTGTCTTTCTTCCCTGAGGAATCACTAGATGTTTCACCAGAGAAAAGTTTCCCACGATTGTTTGATGACCCCTCAGACCACTTGACATCGCTTCCTTTGTACTTGAGACCTTTTCTGAATTGCTTAACAAATAGTGCAAGATAATCCTTAGAGAACTATTCAGATGTGTCACTTATAACTTTGTTGTTCTCGACACTTTGAAGAGCAACATCTTTTCCTTTCTTGGAGATACCATCATCCATGTCTAGTTCCATTTCATAAGTAATGAGTTTCCCAACTAAATTCTGAGCTTAATCTCATTTAAGTCTTGAAACTTTTGGATGACAGCCTTCTTTGCTTGGAATCTCTTTGGCAAAGATCTTAAGATCTTTTGAACAATTGTTTCGCAGATAGGTTTCCTCAATCCCAAGGCTTCATTTGTTAACATTTCAACTTTTTCATAGAAGGTAGAGAAGGTTTTAGATTCAAGCATTCTCAAATCTTCAAACTTTGAGAGGGTCATTTGAAGTTTCAAATCCCTTACTTGTTTGTCACCTTCAAGAAGGATTTAGAGTTTATCCCAAGCTTGCTTGGCAGTTGTACAGCAACGAATATAAGCAAACTCAATTGGTGATATGGCTGATATAATTACATTTCGTGTCTTTCTATTTGCCATGGCAGATGTCACTTCACTCGTGGTCCATTCACTTTTAGGTTTAATCACCAACTCCCCATCAACAGTTTTAGAAGAAGCCCTCCACTCAAGAGTAAGATAATCAACTGTAAGAAAGTCCTGTGCCTCAAGGAATATTTGAAACTTCTCACTCCGCGCTGCATAATTCACACCATCAAAGAACGAAGGAGAGTTACATGATCCAGCAACACAATCACGATCCATGAAGTGAGTCCACCCAATGCCAGTATAATCCCAGAGATTACTCTATGTGTGTCTAAAGCAAGGCTCTGATACGAATTGAAATTGGTACCAGGTGGAATACCCTACAATAAAAACTTAAAAGCAACTGTACTGACTAGCCAAATGTACTAGTCAACTAAGTACAGATTGTTAAAATCCCACAAGCATATAAATCAAACAAACTTAAAAGGTTAAAGCTTAACAGTGTGAACTTCATTTAAGTTTTAGTCTTAGTACTTGAGTTAAGTTCACTTGATAAATAAAGTGTCAATACTAGCAAACCCTACAATATTTAATTCCAATAATGATATAAATAAGGCTTTGTAAAGTAATGAACACAAGGAAGTTTTTGGCCGGAAAATTCCACCTTTGGGTTAAAAAACTGGGGACTCTCCACTGAGTCCCATCCACTTGTGTAAACAAAGGTTCATACAAAGACCACACAAGCTCAATTCCTAGATCCCTATCAAAGGAGCAACTTTACCTTTGTGTAACCTTGCCTTACACGAGATGGAATCCTTTGGTCTTCACAAAGTGGCAGCTCCTCCTAAGCTCATCACCTTGTGGCACCATGATCAACACAATCAATGATGTGATATGATTTTATGATATGCAAAACATATTTGGATTCAACTGACCAATCAGGTTTTTCAGTCAAACAGTCGAATAAGAACCTAACATAAATCCGAGAGATTAGTCTATGAAGGATATGAAAAACTTAGGTTTACACCAAAAACTCAATGCAAAACTATTAAAACAATGCAACCCTAATATGCAATGATTGGGTGTTTGTGCATGCAATGGTTTTGTGGCTAGGGTTTCGGTTTGGAAGCTTAAGAGGTAAGTCTAGGCTAAATGCACTATTTCCTTGAAAATGTGAAAAAACTAACCAAGAACAAAAGAAACCTTGAAAACCCTTATACTGGAAGAGATGGATGTTTCATACAAGGGACGTGTCACAAGCCAAAGAAACATTCCCATATCAAGGGTGAGGGATCCATGCACAAGAAAAGGGGTTGGATGGCCCATGTGGGTTGTCTTATTTTGTGTGCCTAGACAGCTGGAAAATAGACAAAACTTCTAACTAGACAACTACACTAGACAAAAGGAATTATGGAAAAATAAGCCTAACATGCATATGTAAATGTATGATTCAAGCATTTTGTAACGAAGATGGTTGGTGCTTTGACAAGTTCAATCCCCAGTAGTAATTCCATATTAACATTGCACCCTAATTCTAAACTATGAGAATGTGTGGTACCATATACAAGATTTGACAAAGGAAGCCAAACAATAAAACTAGTATTTAACACCCACTAGGATTTTAAAAATATTGTAAGTAAAGCTTGGAGTCAAAACATCTCTGGTAGTTCTTGTGATAAGATTAGAGGTTATTTGGGGACTTTTAACTTTCTGGTTAGAAAGTGGAATAAAGATGTGTTTGGGAATTTATTTGAAAAGAAGAAATGTCTCATACAGGACCTGAATGAAGTTCAGTAAGAGTTTATGAATGTTTCTAATCCGAATAATCTCTTTGATAAAGAATTAGCAATAAAAAACTAGCTGAGTGAAGTGTTAAAGAATGAGGAAATATTTTGGGCCCAAAAAGCTAGAACTAACTAATTACAGCTTGAAACATGAGTTCTTGTATAAGTGCTGAGCAAAATGGCAAGTTAAATAGCCCTATCCTTGAAAGTAAGGTGTTTGATGCTGTTAAAAGCAATGGTGCTTTGAAAGCACCTGGACTGGATGGAAATCATGCTTTTTTTTTTTTTTTTTTTTATTATTATTTATTTATTTATTTATTTTTTTTTTTTTTTTATCAAAACCGTTGGGATCTTGTTGGTCCCTCGGTGGTTAATTTAGTTAGGGACTTTTCAATAATGGATCAAGTCTTAGATTGATTAATCACACTAATACTGCTCTTATCCCTAAAGTGTGCTTTCTAGTTTTAGACCATTTAGCCTATATAATGTTACTTACAAGATTATTACTAAAATATTGGTGAGTAGAATTAAGCCTTTATTAAATAGTTCCATTTCCAGGAATCAGGGAGCTTTTGCTCTAGGAAGATCCACTCAAGATAATATCCTCATTACACATGAAGTGTTTTCCTCTTTTAACCGTAAAAAAGGTAAAGGTGGTGGAATGTTTATTAAACTAGACCTTGGAAAGGCCTATGATTTCCTTGGTTGGGATTATATTAAAGTTGTGCTTGTTAAATTTGGTTTTAATGATCACTGGGTCAATCTTATCATGGAGTGTATTACTTCGACGTCCTTCTCTATCCTTCTAAAGCTATTAGGCAAGGAGACCCTCTATCTCCTTATATTTTTATCTTTTGTATGGAACCCTTGATTAAACACTTAGATAAGATGGGAGAATCTTCTAGAAGTATTGGCTTGTTGACTGCCCCTAGAGGTTTTAGAATTAAAATCTGATGTTTGCAGATGATTGTCTAATTTTTGCCAAAGTCAATAGTATTGCTGCCAGGAATATTGCTAAGGTGCTGGATAATTTCTCTCATGCTTCACGTCAAAAGATAAATTTTCATAAGTCTTCTCTATATTTTTCAGAAAACACGCTTAATCATACCATAAATGATGTTGTTAATATTCTTGAGATCCAACAAAAAAGTAATATTGGTAGGTACCTAGGCATTCACAATATCATTTTCTGGAAATACCAAGTTAATGCAAAGGAGCTTATAATCAAGATTAAAAATAAACTTTCTGGTTGGAAGGCAAATACCCTTTCTAAAGCTGTAAGGCTAGCTCTTATAAAAGCTAATTTATTAGGTTTTCTGACAAAATTACTAATGCCACAGATAGGGAAAGTAGGAAATTTTTAGGGGATAAAGATTGCAAGCTTTTCCATGTGGCTTGGAATAGAGTTTGTTGTTCTAAGGAAAATAGGGGATTAGGTATTAGGAAAAGTGTTCATTTTTAACAATGCTTGTTTAGCAAAGTTAGGTTGGAAAGTTCTTACTAATAACCAGAATTGGTGGGTCCAGATTGTCAAGAACAAATACTTAAAGCATGAGGATTTACTTCACACCAAAATCAGACATAACCATTCATGTGCCTGGAAATGTATCATTAAAGCTAGAGATATTATTAGATTGGGACTGAGGTGGGTTGTGGGAAATGGAGATAGTATATACTTCTAGAACAATAATTGGGTTTTTCCTTTCTCACTCTCCAATCTTGTTGCTGCCAATCAGGTTAATGATCTCGATTTGAATTTAAAGCTCTGTCAATTTATTAACAATGGACAATGGGACAGAGACCAACTTCAGTCTCTAGTAGATGAGGACATTGTGAATAAAATTTGTAGTATTCCTCTCACCTTGATCCCCCAATGTGATTCTTGTTGTTGGGGGCCAAATGCTAATGGTAAGTTTTTAGTTAAGTCGGCAACTTGGGTCCAAAATTGTGATAATAATAATGTGAATGCAAGAAAGCTTCTAAAGAAAATGTGGAATCTCAAACTCCCTCATAAAGTTAAAATTTTTAATTGGCTTCTTATTCTTGGAAGGCTCCATACAAGAGGCAGATTATCATGACATGTTAATAATAATCTGTCTATTTGCCCTATGTGTAACTTAGAGGATGAAAACAAGTCCCATTTATTTATAAATTGTAGATCTGCTAGACTAGTTTGGAATTGTCAAGTTGTATCAAATAACTTAAGGTTAAATTAGTCTCTCCCTTTTAACGACTGGCTAAATGCTCTAGCTGTCAGGAGTGATGAAGGTTTATGTGATCTTAGTAAAACTTTACTAATTTGCTGGCAAGTTTGGAAAGAGGGGAATCTGGCTGTGTTCCAAAGCAAAAATTCAAACCCTTTAAGGATTGTTAAGGCTACTTTCAACTTTGGAAGAGACTTCATCAATGCCAACAGCATGGTTCCTAAAGGTTGTGATGTAAGGAGGCCTCTTCCATCCTCTTCTATTTAGTGGTCCCTTCCGAATGCTGGTTTTGTTAAGCTTAATTTTAATGGCTCTATGTTGAATTAAGGTACGGCTACTAGATTATTGATTAGAAATGAGAAAGGGAATCCCATTGTTATGAGAACTAGATTTATATTTGTTAGAATACTATCTATGTTGTGGAATGTCTAGCTTTACGTGATGGTTTATGGATGGCAAAGTCTAAGGGTTTTTCTCGTATTGTGGTGAAGAGTGGTTCGAAGCTGGTGATTAAGTCCATATGTGGGGCTTATAACACCTCTTGGAGATTGAAGGTCATCCTAGAGGATATTCACAGGCTTGTTGGGTTTTTTGAGGACATTTGTTGGAAGCATGTCTTCAGGGAAGCCAATTTTCTGACGGATGCTATAACTAGTGTTGGTTTCTTTGTTGCTGATTTTCATGTTTAGGATAGAACTCTTCCTTTGGCTGCTCGACAGGCCTTGCTATTTGATTGTACCCAAATTGGATGCCCTAAGGGTTTTTCTTTTTAATGAAGTTCTTTTCTATATAAAAAAAAATTAACTTACATTTTTTATAGTAGCTCAATAGAGGAAAACACATAGACTATTAATCCAAAACGGCACTCTCACACTTGAAACTAAAATTTTTACAATCTAAGAAAGAAAAGTGATAGGAGCATATTTAGCGACTTAGTTAGCTTGTTTTCGTACATTTATACTGTTAGTTCGTAGTTATTTTAGTAGTTTAAGCTATTTTCATGTGCTTTTTAGGTTCATATGGCTAAGGAAGAAAAAAGGTGCATTTTGGAGCAAAATTGGACTTGGAATGGATAACATATGCTTGGAGCAAAATGAATGGACGAAATTGAAGACCTAAAGGTGTGAGGATTCCTAATCACAATAGGATTCCTAATCATAAGAGGAATCCTAGTCAAAGAAGGTTTCCTACTTGAAGTAGGAAAGTTAAGCCAAGGTTTCCTATTTTGGTTTAACCTTTCCTAATCCTAAAAGACCTTATGTTTCAGCAACATTGAAGACTCCTATGCATTTTAGGACACAAACCAAGCCTTCCTTGCAACCTAATTGCCCTTGCCGTGCATTCCATAGAGTTTCCCTTCCTTGCCGTGCAAGGGAAGTCCTTATTTCCTATTCTATGTCATAAAACTACATTCCTTTTCACCCTAATCTCAGCCACACCTTACATACCTTTTCTATCGCAAATCCTTGCATAAATTCAGCATTAAATCACATTCCTTCTTCATATAATTTATGCCGCAAGTTTCTTTCCCCTTTCCCTTGGATTTTCTGATTTTATATCTCATTTTCCTTATGGATTTGGGGTTGAATCCTTTCCTAAACTATGTAAAAAACCTTAGGATTTTTGCTCTCAAATAAATACGAAAGCCGCACCCTTATTCTACCCTAATCACTCTCTCACACAATTAGCCATCCTTCATCCTTTTTCCCAACCTTTACCGCAGCTTTCAACCTTTCTTCCACCATTCATACACCTTCATACCTTCACCCAAATACCCATACACCTTCCCTAACCTTTGCCGCACCACCCTACCAACCTAAATCCATTCACAACCCAGAAATCCATCCAAAATCACCCAAGAACTCTTGTGCCGCAGCCTTGCAAGGAAGAAGAGAAGAAGAAGAAGCCTTGGACATTTGTGCATTCAAGTTGGAGTGTTGGAACGTTTTTAGGTGTAATTTATCTTTTGTTTTCAATGTTTAATTCAATTTTCCTTTGTTTTGTTGTAAACATGAGAGGCTAAACTCGTTTTAGCTAGGGGAGGCTTTGAAACCATGATTATATTTATGATATGAATTGATTAATTTCAGTTATGATTTCATAAGTTATGAATGCAATTTACTTAACCGTTTGATGGATAACTTATTCTTGTATGTTGATTAGGGAGGCCTACTTAATTTGCATGCTTGAATTTCGTGCTAGAATCTAAGGGAGTTTCACATAATCGTCACAAACTTATATTCACAAGTAGTTGAGGTTGTTTTCACAATCATGTTAAGTAAATTCCTAGCATGAGTATCATGATGTCATAGTTACAAGTGCTTTGTCAATGCTTATGATTTTCATTGAACATAATGATCTTTGATCGTATCTCTATTATGATGTCATGTAAGGAACTTTTGAAGAATGCTTTGGGTTGTCGTATGATGTCATCCAATCCACTAACTTAAGGAAAATCTGAGGGTTAATTAGTGATGTCACGGTTAATCTGGGGTGTTGAGGTTCATGGTTTATCGGAAAAGCAACTGGAAATCAATTTGTGTTTGAATGTATCATGTGTGGAAAAGTATCCTCTAGCTATTTACACATCCATTGGTTTTCCCAAATTCGTCCAATTCTCTTTTAAGTCTTTTAGTTACTTGTTTTTCTCTTAAATTCGTCAAAAACCCAATCCCCTTTACTTACTTGTTTCAAATCTGTCCTAAAGATTGTTTTTGAGTCTTTTGAGTCAAAACCAATTCTATTTTCGTCCAAATTAAGTCCTAGAGTCTAAATTGAGTCTTTTTTATTGTTTTGTGTTGTTTTGAGTCTTTTAAGTTTGTTTTGAGTCATATAAGTTTAGTTAAGAGTCTTTGAGTTTGTTTAAGTTTTTTAAGCATATTTTTGTATCTTTGAGTCAGTTTTCATTAGATTAGCAATCCCTCCTAATCCCCGCCCTAGAACGATCCCTACTTATATCTATACTACAATTGTCAAAAAGAGGGTTTAATTTGAGTGCTATTATTTATCACATCAAAAAGTTGTTCTACAACCGGGCAACAATGATCCTTCTATAACAAAGCTATTAAAAACAACATACTACTAAACTTCAAAGTGTTGCTGAAGTAGAGGGTCACCATAAAGCAGCCTTGCACAGTGGGTGCATCTGCACTTTATGCAATGAGTCTTATAGGTAAACAAAAAATGTAAAAGATTATTATTTATCTTCATTTCATACAGTTGGAAAGTCAACAGCTGGAGACCATTTCATGCTTTTTTGTTTTGTGGAATGGACGAAAGAGTCCCATAACAGTCATCCACATTATTATTTGCATAGTCTTCTTCTATATATTGCTGAGATGGAGTAGATGTTGATACCATTTCTTCATCAAGGTCATCGAGGTAAAGAGTTGTAAGATTTTCCTTTTCAAGTCTACTTTTGAAGAGGATGAGCTAGATTACTTAATTAAAGACTTTCCTTTTCAAGTCTACTTTCAGGTGCTCTAGATTAAACTTGTCCCACCAACGAAAATAAATTCTCCTCTTTAGCTGAGGAATATAGCTCTAAGCGTCATCATCATTATTGGAAGAAGATTGGGAAGAAGATCTACTTTCAGTTAGTTACCCTAACCGGCATGGGTGTGTGCATGGGGTGTTCTCTAACAACTTGAAGTATGGCTGTCATTCTCACTAATTCAAGGGATTTGCTGATCTTTCTTTAGTTGTTATGTGATTAGGCGTAAATCAAGGAAGGAAGATTGTTTCTTCTTCCTTGTTTTTCTCTTCTTCCCACGCTCATATCTATAAACTATCTTTGTACTTTGTTTAGTTCAATATAATAGAAAATACACCTTCAAAACTCAATATGGTATCAGAGCAGTGATCCTAATCGACCTGTTTCTAAGTAGTTTCTTAAGAAATTTGTGAGTTTTTTCCTGATTCTCTATCATGGCTGAAGAGAGTTTAGTGCATGGCGAAGAAGTTATCTCGCATGCTGCGCCATCTTTATTTCATTTAGATGTTAATGTTAACGCAAATCAACGTCTCAGTTCTATCTTACTAAATGAGTTCAATTATCTTCCCTGGGAGAGAGCAGTCACTCTTGCCTTGGGAGGACGATCGAAACTTGGTTTTGTTAATGGTGTTATTCTAGCGCCTAATGTATCCTTACCAGATTACAATGACTAGTTGTGCAAGGACCATTTGGTCATGTCATGGCTACTAAATTCTATGGATCGAAAGATTGCAGAAATTTTCAGCTATGTTGAATCCTCCTACATCCTTTGGAAAAATCTCAAAGAAATGTATGGGAATCAGAATAATGCAGCTCGAGTGTTCCAGTTAAAAAAGGAGATTGCGGGTCTTGAACAGAAAGGAAACTCATTTGTGCAGCATCTTGGGAAGTTAACCATCATGTGGAACAAGTTGAATGTCTATCGGCCACACACCATTGACGCTGTCGTGTTGACCAAGAGAGCTAAGGAAGACAAAATATTTCAAGTTCTTGCGAGTTTAAATCCTGAATACGAAGATCTCGGGAGTTATTCCTCATGAATCCTGATCTTCCCTCCTTCTCAAGTGTGTGTGCCATGATTCAAAGGGAAGAAACTCGCAGAAAAATCATGACTGTGGAATTAAAGGCGAATATACCAGAAGCTAGGGTATATCTCTCTAACCACAGAACTGGTGACGAGAGGGGCTACAAAGGAAAGAAACCTATTGTAAAATGTAGCTACTGTGATATTGGTGGACATACACGAGATCATTGCTAGATTCTCCACCTTGAGCTAAGGCTCAAGTCTTCGAGGGACAACAACAAGGGTTTCCCTAAGAGTTCACACAACTCACCCTATAAGGCAAATCATACCGTCACCACTCATTCCGAGGGAGCACAGAAGTTCACCTCCAATCCAGCCAACCTGATAAATGAATTTACTGCCTTCCTCCACAAGAAACAAGGTCATGGAGATAATGAAGGATCAACTAGTCAAGGTGACAACAAAAAAACTGCTCTACTCGGACAGTTTGCTGGTTTTTGGGCTGAAAATGAAGGTGTGACACAACGAGATATTCCAGGTATCTTACAATCCTTCTCAACTGCTCTCAAAGTCGGTAATGTGCATGATTATTGGATTATAGATTCAGGAGCTACTGATCATATGACTAAGAAGTCTACAAATCTGCATAATTTTGAAAAACTCTCATGTCTATCTCAAGTGTTAGTTGCCAATGGCAAGGGTGCTATGGTTGTAGGGAGAGGGAAAACACATTTGATTTCTAGTAATGTCGAGTCTGAGGCTCTTTATGTTCCCTCATTCCCTTTTCAACTCTTATCTGTTGGAAAAATCACAAACTCACTAAACTGTCTTGCTATTTTCTCCCCAAAAATTGTGGTTTTTCAGGATATCACCACCAAGAAGATGATTGGTAAAGGTTTTTTCCTAAATGGTCTCTACTACCTTTCCAAGCATGTCCAAACTCCCAAGGTTTTTCGAGTCACTTCAAGCCTGGTTTAAGAACAACAACTTTGGCACCAACGACTTGCACATCCTTCTGATAAAGTTCTGTCCTTTTTGTTTCCAAACCTGTGCAAAGTTACAAGTTCCTGTGATGTTTGTCACTTCTCTAAGTTCACTAGATTACCTTTCACTTCCTCCTTGCCTAGGGCTAGTAATCTGTTTGAAATCATGCATTCCAATGTTTGAGAACTAGTCCTAGAGTCCTTTGACGAATACAAATATTTTGTAACTTTTATGGATGATTTCACAAGGATCACTTGGTTGTATCTTTTAAAATTTAAAAGTGAATTGCTGGAAGTTTTTCAAGATTTTCATAGACTTGTAAACACACAATTTTCTTCAAACATTCATGTCTTACGATCAGATAATGGCTCCGAATATATGTCCCATAACATGTCTCACTACCTAAGTACACATGGTATATTACATTAAACTAGTTGTGTTGGAACACCTCAACAAAATAGGGTAACAGAAAGGAAGAATAGAGATCTACTTGAAAAAGCTAGAGCTCTTATGTTTCACTCGAATGTGCCTAAAAAATTCTGGTCACAAGGTGTTCTTACTGCTACATATCTCATCAATAGATTACCTAGCAAGATATTGAACTTCAAATCACCTTATGAGGTATTGAAAGATAGACATATCAATTTATCCCATTTGAGAGTGTTTAGATGTACATGCTTTGTCCATATTCAAGCACCAAATCATGAAAAACTAGATCCAAGGGCTACCAAATGTGTTTTCCTAGGCTATTCATCCACTCAAAAGAGTTACAAATGTTACATTCCAAAAACTAGGAAAATAGTTGTTTCAAGAAATGAGAAATTTGAAGAAACCAGGCCTTACTTCACTCAACCTCTGGACTATTCTAGAGAGGGGGAGAATTTGCTTGATTTGTTCCCAATACCATATCCCAGTGAAGAGGATACAACAGATATTTCGAGGGACCAGGTATTGAATGAGGATGATATTAGCAATCTGCAGAATTCTCCACATATGGTCTCTCAAGAACCTATCTTACTAGAACCCTCAAGTTGTCCCTCCAACCAAGAAACTGCTCATGTACCAGCAACTCAATCTCCTACAGTTAGTCGAAATACTCCCCGTGAGAGGAAACTTCCATCCAAGTTACATGATTATTATGTAACTTACAATGCCAGGTACCCCTCTTGACTTCTACTATTGATTACAACAAAGTTTCATCCTCTTTTACTGCGTTCCTCAGTGCAATTACTGAAACTAGTGAACCATAAAGCTTTCAAGAAGCTAATCTACATAGTGAGTGGAGAGCTATTATGGCAGAAAAGCTTCAAGCTTTTTATGAAAACAACACCTGGACTATAGTGAAACTTCCCAAAGGGAAGAAGGCTGTGGGAAGTCGTTGGGTGTACAAGACCAAGTTCCATTCAGATGGCACGATTGAAAGGAACAAGGCTCGTTTGGTTGCTCAAGGATTTACACAAACCTATGGAGTGGATTACAAGGAGACATTTGCTCCCGTGGCAAAGATGAACATTGTGAGGGTGCTGTTATTTGTTGCTATTAACAATGCATGGTTTTTCTTTCAAATGGATGTTAAAAATGCTTTTCTGCATGGTGAACTTAAAGAAAAAGTTTTCATGAAACAACCCCTAGGTCATCCTCAATCAAACAATCCAGAAATAGTGCGCACACTTCATAAATTCATTTATGGTCTCAAGCAAAGTCCACGTGCATGGTATACCAAGCTTAGTCATGTTCTAGAAAGAGTTGGTTTCTGTCGGAGCAATGCGGATTCTTACGTTGATGATCTCATTGTGACAGGTGATAATATGTCAGAGATTAGTGCTCTGAAACAATATCTCAATCACAAGTTTGCCATCAAAGATCTCGGCATTCTTAAATATTTTCTAGGGATCGAGATGGCACACTCTCACAAGGGTTGTCTTCTAAATCATCGCAAGTATATTATTAATCTTCTTCGTGAGGCCAACATGACAGATTGTAAACCTGCTCGCACAGCTTTGAATAGTAACTTGAAGCTGCAAGCTCATGATGATCTCATTCCCAATATAGAGTAATATCAGAGATTGGTCGGCAAACTCATTTATCTAACTATCACTCGCCCTGATATAGCATATGTCATGAGCCTTGTTAGCCAATTTATGCATACTCCAAGCATGGATCACATGAAGATTGTTCGTCGTGTGCTTCGATATCTGAAGGGCTTCATTGGTCGAGGGATTCTCATGCACAACAATAATCACACACATATCTCAGGATATATAGATGCAGATTGGGCGGGGAACGCTCTCGATTGTAAGTCTATCACTGGTTTCTGCACCTTCGTAAGAGGTAACCTAGTCACCTGGAAGAGCAAGAAACAAAGCGTGGTTGCACGCTCTAGTGCAGAAACAGAATACCGTGCTATGGCTTCGACTGCTTGTGAACTTATTTGGCTCAAAAATATGTTATTGGCCTTAGGGTTTCCCCATCAGCAACCTATGTCTCTTTACTGTGATAATCAAGCTGCGATGCACATAGCATCAAATCCAATCTTCCATGAGTGAACCAAACACATTGAAGTTGACTACCACTATGTTCGAAATCAAGTGCAGTCCAAGGTGATTGATACACACTTCATTCGTGGTCATGATCAACTTGCAGATATCTTCACAAAAGGATTATCGTTTGCTACTTTCCATCACACCCTGTCCAAGCTTGGATCAATCAACCCGTTTGATCCAACTTGAGGGGGAGTATTAGAAGAAGATCGGGAAGAAGATCTACTTTCTGTCAGTTACCCTAACCGGCATGGGTGTGTGCATGGGGTGTTGTCATTTACCCTAGCCAGTAGGTAGCATGGGTGTGTGCATGGGGTGTTGTCTAACAACTTGAAGTATGGCTGTCATTCTCACTAATTCAAGGGATTTGCTAATCTTGCTTTAGTTGTTATGTGATTAGGCGTAAATCAAGGAAGGAAGATTGTTTCTTCTTCCTTGTTTTTCTTTTCTTCCCACGCTCATATATATGAGCTATCTTTGTACTTTGTTTCAATATAATAGAAAATACACCTTCAAAACTCAATAATCATCTTCATTGAAGTCATAGTACCATTTCAAGATCCAAGGGAGTTCAAAAATCATCATGAACCATAAAAATAGTTATCTTTCTTCAGGAAAATCAGAATTAGCTTGCCTGAACTCTTCTTATATGATTCACGGAATGATTGAGGAAGATATTCTGTATTGGTTCCCCAGCTAAAAAACCAAGTTCTGAACCAGTTTGGTAACTCTTTCAGAGTATGTAAACGTAATTGAATGAACCATGTGGGAGTGTCGGAAATTTTGAAAACATGAAAAAAAAATTTCCCAAGCCTTTTTGTAATCCCAAAAGTTATACCCTCGAGGCCGAATTTCAGGATTGGAGAGAAGACGCATAGAGTCGGGGCGTTATTCTTCGTTCTAAAAAAGTGATCATTTTCAGGATTAGAATTTTTTAGAATGCTATCATATTATTACTTTCACTTTAATAGCGATGCAACATATCTATTGATTTAGTTTCAAACAGTATCGTTCATACCAGTATCTTGGCTTAAAATGGGGTCTTGCGTGATCTTTAATATATTTATCTGCCACTTGCTTAGGATTTGTCACGTAACCAGAGTCCTCTATGGTCATCATAGGAATAGAGTTTGTCCATTGAAAATGGTGCTCTGCAACAGCCTTCTCCATACCTTTATTGTAAAGAGCAGTAAATAAGGTATTTGGATTTGCCTGGGAGGAAGAACCATCCTTTGCGAGAAAAGCAAAGCTTCCTCATAAGGAATGAGTTCCCGATCCTTTTTCTTGGAGTTGAACTTGAAAAAATTTATGAGTCAAGAAATCAAGCAAAAAATTAGGTTCACCTTTAGTATATTTGATATCAAAATTAAAAGCAAATAAAATCTCTTGCCATATGGCAAAGATTTGCTTAGAGGTCTGGTTCTTAATATGTTCAGGTAAAATGTCCTTAGTGGCCTTACAATCCACCCTAACCAGGAATTTTTTATTAAGGTCATTTCAAATTTAGTGACTAAAACTATGGATAGAAGTTATTTTTTAACGGTAAGAATAATTCTTTTGTGCTGGTTTCTAGACACTTGATGTAAAACGAACCAAAAGTTCTTTTCCATCTTGAGTTCTTTGTTTCATATCTCCACCATACCCACTATGAGAAGCATCTGTTTCAACAATTTGGGTTCTTTGACTTGTCTTTTCAAAAGTCTTACTGCTGGAGTATGTTCATTTGTCTAAGGAACATGGGTTTATTTCAACCTATGATATATGGGTTTGCTGTCTTCTAAAGAGATCCTTATAAAAGTCTCTGACAAAATTGAAACTCCCTAAGAATCTCTATGAAGGCTTCTTGTCCAAGATTTCATATGAAAATTTATTAGCAAAGGTGTGGAACGATCAATGGGCAAAATTAGTCCTTTATGGATATTTTGACCAAAAAATCGTCCTCTAGTTTCAAAAGGTTCATCTTTCTGGCCAGAAATAACTAGACTTGCATTATTAACCACTTTCAAGAAGATACTTGGATGTTTAAAGTGTTGTTCTAACGAGTTAGAATAAACCAAAACGACATCAATATAAACAATGGTTTATGTAGTGGAAGGATTGAAATATCATTCATAATTTTCTAGAATTCAAAAGGAGCATTTTTTTAATCCAAGGGGCATTACAAAGAGTACATTAGCAGTTTATAATTTATGACATGGAAGCTCCTCGTACTAATTGAGCAGCATTTCTGATGTAAAAGCTTGAGCAACTCCATGGCAAATAGCTCTTGCGAATCAGCTTCTTTTCAAGAAGCTCAACTATTTCCTTTTTGCAAATTTCCATTAACTTATTCATCTGAATTGATCGAGCCTTTATTGGAATCTTCTTTTCATCAAAATTAGGCTCTTAGGATAATTAACAATGTGCCTTTGACGATTCCAAAAAGCACTAGTAATTTTTTAACAAACTTGCTCTTCAAAATCTTTTTGTATGGACTCAACTTTCTTTTTAACCATATTATTGGTAAATTGCTCTTCAAAATCCTTTTAAAATGTCTCTCTTCTTTCAGAGAAAAAAAAAATTCTCATTCAGAATTTTTTTTTGTATGCATTAACACACTGTTTGCAGTTCCCTATAGAATCCAAACATTTCAGTAGTACCTTCAACTTCAGTTTCTATGCTTTTCAGAAACTTTAATGGGGTATGCATGTTAATAACAGTAGTTCCTAAGATTACTGCATGACTTGGACCTTGTACCATAACAAGTGGTAAACATACTTCATTTTCAAGAACGACTGCAATTGGCGCCTCATATTAAATTCTCATTGGCTGGCCAGTTGCATTCTGGAAGATCTTGAGAAGCTTTTGAGAAGTAGTTTGTGGGAAATACTCATTCGTTTATATAGTTAAGGTCTGCTCCAGAATCAATCGATGTTTCAACTGCAAACCTGAAAGTTTTTTTAATAATAAAAGTAATAACAGAATACCATTTATGGGATATCACTTTATTTTTCGATTAACAAACTTCAAAGTAGAGACATGGCTTATTTCTTCATCCTTAATTTTCAAGACTGGGGACTTCTCTTTGAAAAATCTCCCATCATTCCTTGAAACTCCTTTATAGTTTCGTCTCTACTTCGAACATCTTCGAGGAGGTTGACAGAGTTCGAGAATTTGAACTCCATGATTAAGTTGTCTTAACTCTTCTGTAAACACGAATGCGTGTAGCAAATGAAACAAGAACACGTGTACAAAGTAATAAATTTATATTAATGAATTTAGGGTTACAATCTCTTTACAAATTTTGTATCCTCTTATTCGATCTCCGATGATGTAGAGTGTATGTATTGTTGATCTAAGGCTTGCGATGACTTGATCTTGGATGAACGACTGCCTCAAGGTTTTGGCTTGTGCCAATGGAAGAACTGCCATGTGTAGTGGTGCTTGATGATTCATCACGAATAAGAATGTAGAGAGTTTTCTGAGTCTTCTTGAGTGTTTGGGAATTTAGAGGTTTGAGAGCTTCATAGCTTCAAAGCTTTAGCGTCTGGGTGTGAGAATAATTTTCTGGCCCTTTTCTTAGTCTTGGAGCCTTATATTTATAGATTCTCCAAGCCTTGCTTACGAATGTATTTCGCCTTGATTGTGGGCTTGATTAATTGACGAAAGAATCAGACTTGATTGTGGCTTGGTTCTTGATTTAATTAAATTAAAATCAAATAATTCCTTTCCACCAAGTGTTGAAAAGTGTCTTTCTTGATGACTCGTCTAATTTAAATGAGTCATATGCCATGTGTATGATTTGTGAGGCACCCATGGTATGTGCCACGTAAGCCCTAGCATGTCGAAATTTAATGGGTTGGTGAACATTTATTTTCACCAAAATTTACATGTCTACAAGTGCCCCCACTTCAAGGCACGGCGTATTCATGTGCTTGTTGATGCGAAATAATTAAGCACACAAATTAAAACCCTCTTGTGACAATTGTAGTAAAGATGCAAGTAGGGATCGTTCTAGACCGGGGATTAGAAGGGATTACTAAATCACTTGGAAACTGACTCAAAAACGTAAAACAAACGTTAAACACACTAAACTAGACTCAAAGAATGCAAAACTAAACAATAAAACACTAAAACAAATCAAAAGACTCAAAGAATACAAAACACTTATAAACACAAACTAAGACACTTTCTAACTAAATTAGACACTAAAGTAAAGGGGGATTGAGGTTTTGACGAAATTAAACTAAATGCACAGATTGTAATTTAAAGGCAAAATGTAAATATGAATGTGATGAAAATATGGATGAATGCTAGCTAGAAGGTTCTTCTCCACACATGTTACACTTGCATACAAGATGATTTTCAGTTGGTCTTTCGATGAATTATGAAACTCAACACCCCGGGTTAATTAGGTTCGCTTAAATTAACCGTCAAGTTTTCCTTAAGTTAATGAATTGGATGGGTTAGCGCAACGCAATTCAAAACATTCTCCAAAAGTCCTTTATGTGAAAAGCACAATAAAGATACAATCAAAGATCATTAAGCATAATGAAAACTATAAGTGTTGACGAGGCATTCGTTACTATGATGAGCATGAAACTAGTGCCAAGAATTCATTTAACGCGATTGTTTATAAGCAACCTCCACTACTTGTGAATATAAGTTCATAACTATTAGGTGAAACTCACTTATATTCTAGCGTCATATTCATGAATGAAAATTAAGCGTGCACTCTCAATCAACATACATAAATAAGTTATCGATCAAACAGTTAAACAAATTGAATCCACAACTCATGAAATTCCAACCAAATGTAATCAATTCATATTGCAAGCATAAACATGGTTTTGAATCACCCCCTAGCTAACTAGGGGGTTTAGCCTCTCATGTTCACAGAAAGAGAAATAAAATTGAATTTAAACATAACGAACAAAGGATTGATTACACCTAGAACGCCCAACGAATCCACTTGAATTTCTGCGCGTCTAAGCTCCTCTTTCACCTTTCCTTGCTGCGGCAGAGAGTGTTTAAGGAATTTCTGGATGGTTTTCTGGGTTAAGGATGGATTTAGGGAGGTTGAGTGGTGCGGCAAGGTTGGTGGATGGTGTATGAAATGGTGGGGATGGCTGCGGCTGTAGGGAGAGAATTAGGTTACGGTTTTCAGAATTATGGAATGGGAGGTCAATGGCTTAGAGAGAAATTAGGGTCCATCATTATGGAATGCACGGCAAAGGTCAAAATAAAATGGGATGGTGGTTGCGGATTGAAACTTAGGGTGAATGGCTGAAAACTCTAGGGTGAAAAATTAGGTGCGGCTTAGATTCCTTTTTGGTTTATTAGGTTAAATGATAAATGGGGGGGGGGGGGGGTGCCACGGCTTATGGGATTTTTTTGGGTGAATATTAGGTTGAATGGCTGATTAAAAATATGAATGAATGGGATATGGTGCTGCGGCAATGAATGATTTTTTTATTTATTAGGGTGAATGGTAAATGGGGGGGGGGGGGGGGGGGCAGGGGGCACGGCTTATGGTGGAAAAATGGGAGAGAACGGCTTATGGGATTTTTGGGTGAATATTAGGTTGAATGGCTGATTAAAAATGGAATGAAAGGTGAATCAATATGAATTAAGGTGCGGCTGCAAGGTTGTAGAACTAGGGTTATTAGGGTTTAGGGTTTAAGTGCATAAAATGAGACAAAACTACCCCCCTTGCACGGCAAGGGAAGGGAATTGGGCTAAAGGCACGACATGGGTTGGAAATTGGGCTAGGGCCTTGGTCTTGTGTACTAAAGTGTATACAAGGCCTACAAAGTGGCTAGAAAATACAGACGTTTAAGTTTAGGAAAAGTTACCAAAACAAGAAACCTAGGGTTAACTTTCATACTTCAAGTAGGAATCCTTGTTTGAGTAAAAATCCTCGTTTTGGTAGGAATTCATCGTTTCTTCAAGTCTTCAACTCATTCATTCCTCTTTTGCTCCAAAAGGCTCCAATTTGTATCTTCTTGCACACTTTGGCCTTATAATCTGAAAATACACAAAAGTGGTCTTAAACACTAAAATAACTAAGTAAACACAACATAAATGCACGAGAACGAGCTAATTAAGTCGCATGAATATGCTCCTATCAAATTCCCCCACACTTAACTTTTGCTAGTTCTCGAGCAAAACAAAACAACTAAAGAAAATAAGACGAAACAAAACAAACAAAACAAAACCTAAACCTTCCAACGTTTGCCTCAGGGATTTCCAATGAAACATGACATGTCAAAGATCATTACTCACATAGCTTTTAGTCCTCCTTCCCCTCGAGCACATACTTAATCATAGTCACCATTCACTAGTTCGCATTTAATCAATTAAAACACATTTTGAATGTAGTAACATGCCTTAGAGAATTCCCTCAATTCCTCACTAGTTATGCACTCAATTTTCACTCAGATTTTCTGACTACACGCCCTACACTAGTTATATGTGAGTAGATTGATGTAAACATGAAAGACTAGTTCTCACATACGTTATAACAAAGAACGCAATTTCTAGAGTAATTAAACGTGTTTAGATATGATCTCATGAATGGAATGCTACTACTTAGATGCGAGAACCAGTGACACCATATGCTAATACCAAATTCAAACTCCACAATTGAAATGCACAACACTCAAGATAGAAGTCAAGGGTTGAAACGGGGCTTGGGGTATTGACTAACACGGAAAGGTAGGGATAAACAAAAGTTCTTTAAGCAATAGTAAGTAAGGTAATGAAATTAAGACCTAGAATTCCCTTAGAATGCAGAAATCAACTTTTGGACAAACAGGGGAGATTCAAACAACTCTTAGGGCCTAATTCATTGTTTTGGGCCCTTACTTCAACAAACAATACTTTTCAACTCTTTTTCACTTCTTTTTCTTTCTTTTTCTCTTTTTTTTTTTTTTTTTTTTTTTTTAAAACCGTGCCTATGGCACATCAACTCACATAAATACTCTTTCCCCCACACTTATTTTCTGCAACACCATAATCAAAAGGAATTCATTCATGCTTACTATGCTTCAAGAACAAGGGTACGGATGGTCCTAATCTAGGCTAGGTGAGGATGATATGGGTTAACAAAGAACATGGGCTAACATAGCTCAATGGGGTTAAACTTAAACACAAAATGAGTGAAGGGCACATGGCTGTTTGGCTTTGATGGTGGTCACTACACAACTTCATCTTGAATACGTGTTATGCAAATCAATGACATGCTTTGAATGAAATGGGCATGAGTTCTAGCATTTGGAACTAAGTGATGAAACGCCTTCTAAGTAGTAACCAAGCAAAGAATAATGAGATCATGCAACGACTTCAGAAAAAAATAATGCACAGATTTTAACTCTCCAAATAACGTTTAGGCTCAAGTCTCACAGGGATGTAGCTTTTGTTTAAGTTCCTTCCTTCAAGCATGCTACAAAAACTAATTTTTTCTTTGTGATTACATGTGAATCCGTAAACTATAACTACAACCAAGCATAAACCAAAGAGTATATCAAACGTCCATCCATATTTGTAACTTTCTTTAACCATCATGCAATTAAAAACCAAATCCTCATCATTGTGTTGGAAGGTAACCTACGACACAAACAAACACACAAAAACAACTCTTTTTTGGGTTTTTCAAAACAATTTTTTCAAATTTTTATGGGTTTTTCGGATTTTTAAGTCAACACACTCTAAAACACTCTAAAATAGCTTAAAAACACTTAAAAACAGTGGGAAACAAGTTTAGATATGTTAGGTGGTAATACCCTACGAATTTCATGCAAAAATATCTCAAAATAGAATGTTACCCCCCCCACACTTAAACTAAACATTGTCCTCAATGTTTTAGACACAATTGAACACATTACACATAACATAAAGTAAGCAACAAAGGAAAGGGTTTAGGGACGCAAATCTGAGTGTGGAGCGATTCCCAAGTTCTTCCTTTGTTGATTGCATGGGTTGCCTCCCAAGTAGCGCTTGCTTTAACGTCTTCCAGCCGGACGAAACCTTCTTTTAATCTCCACTAGGGCTCACGGCATGGAATGGGATCTTCTCCACAACATGCCCTTCAACACTTCCATAATACGGCTCAATGAATGGCCGGGGATAATAATCCTCCCTGATGGTGGTGTTTCGGTTCCGACAATCCATATAAATGCTCCCACCATCTTTATATCGGTTGGTCACCTGCACCAACGAAGGTAACAACCTATTAGTTGAAATAGGAATTGAGGTTGGAATTGAAGACTTACAATCATAGTGTGGTGAGGGCTCAAAAATGGCAGCCCTTTCAACAATGTTACTATGGCTACTTTCGGCCATATTGGGTGGTTGTAGACCAATCACTCCAAGTTCTTCTCCAGCGGTGGTTCCCGATACATCCTTCTTGATAGGTATGGATCCTTTCGGCCCCATGTCCTTACGCACATCTATGACAAAGCAAGAATGACTATCGTTAGGATTCTTAATAGAGTCATAAACATTAAATTTAATTATATCACCACCAAACTCCATTGTTGGTGCTCCTTTGGCCACATCAATCTTGGTTTGGGCCGTTTTCATGAACGGACGGCCTAGCAAGTGTGGCAATGATGGAGCATCGCTCGAATCCTCCATTTCTAAGACATAAAAATCTGCAGGAAAGATGAGATGATTGACCTGCACTAAAACATCCTCAAGGACTCCCTTGGGATAAACATTAGAACGATCGGCCAATTGAATTACAACGCCATCTTGTTTCAACTCACCAAGGTTCATAGATGCATAAATGGAATATGGCATGACATTAATAGAAGCACCTAAATCTAACATGCATTGTTTAAATCTAGTGTTTCCAATTGTGCATGGGATAGTAAAGCTGCTTGGATCCTTACATTTTGGAGGTAACTTTCGTTGCAAAACCGCGGATACATTTTCACTTACTTTCACAACTTCTTTGTTTGCAATTCTTTTCCTAGTTGTGCATAACTCTTTTAAAAACTTTGCATACCTCGGGACTTGCTTAATGGCATCAAGTAAAGGAATGTTTACTTGGACCTTCCTAAACGTCTCCAAAATGTCCTTCTCCTGCTCCTCCTTCTTTGTTTGCATGAACCTACTAGGAAAAGGCACATTGAAAGGAAAAACATTAGTAGAAACCGAATTTGACCCATTCTTACCCTTTTTGGCCGAATTAGACAATTTTGGATCAATACAAACTTGCGGCAAAGGTGTTTCCACCTTTGCCGTGGGTTGGCCTATCTCCTCCTCTTCGATTCTTAGTTTTTCCTCCTCTTCAGGGCTTGATGGTGATGGTTTGGATGTAATGCCAACTTCTTTTCCACTTCTCAAGGTGATTGCGTTGGCTGTTTCAAACCCTCCATTTGGGTTTGGAATGGTTGAACTAGGAAGTTGGCCTTGCTCACGAAACTTCCCTACAAAATCTGCAATCTGCCCAATTTGTCTCTCCAATTGCTCCACCCTCTTATCTTGGTTTTGCATGGCTTTGGCTTGATTTTCTTGCCCCTGAGACAAATTCGTTAGTAACTTAAGAAGTGTATCATTATCTAAAGTGTTACCTGAACTTGTTTGGGCAGATTGTGGAGGTGCTTGTGTGGGGACGTATGGCTTGTTGTAGAAGCCCGGGGGTTGTTGCCTAAAGCCTCCTTGTTGTGGTGGTTGTTGGGACTCCCTCTACTTGAAGTTCGGGTGGTCTCTCCAACCTGGATTATAAGTGTTCGAGTACGGATCGTTCCTTGGTTGGTTTTGGCCCTGAATTCCAATTGCGTTGGCGCTTTCCCAAGAAGCATGTCCTTGGATAGAACACACTCCGCACACAATTGGTCCATGCACCCTCATTCCTTCGGCCATCTGAGACACAATGGAAGTAAGATTAGCTAATTGTGAATGAATGTCGGGTGTGGAACTTACCTCATGTACTTGCTGTCGTGGAGGTCCTCTTTGGCCTACTCCTTCGTACTGTTGAGCATTCAACGCTCGGTTAGCAATCAAAACCTTGGCATCCCTGGGTGTCTTGTCCACCAATGCTCCACCCGCCGAGGCATCGAGCATTTGACGTTCGATAGGTAGGAGCCCCTCGTAAAAGTATTGTAGAAGCAACTCCTCCTTCATCTGGTGCTGTGGACACGAAGCAACAAGAGATTTAAAACGTTCATAATACGTAGGAAATGACTCACCTTCTTCTTGTTGAATCCCACTTATCCTTTTTCGTAAAAGGATGATTCGAGAAGTTGGGAAAAACTTCTCCAGAAAAGCCCTCTTCATGCTCTCCCATGATGTGACGGTTCCGGGAGCTAAGTCGTACAACCAATCCTTGGCTTTGTCCATCAAAGAAAATGGGAAAGCCTTCATCTTCAATATGCTTCCGTCGACGTTGACGGGAGTCATGCTTGAACACATCACCTCAAATTACTTCAGGTGCTTGTTCGGATCCTTCATGGACAACCCATGGTACTTCGAAATATGGTGAAGCAAGCTTGACTTCAACTCAAACTCATCGGTCTTCCCTTCGGTAGGTGGGGGATATTGGATACACAAGGGTACGGCATTATCCAATCCCGAGGCCGAAAGCTCCTTGAGTGTCCGGGTATCCACGGCCATGACTTGTGGTTCTTCAAATACCCTTGCCGTGGGTTCCTCAAATACACCTGCCGTGGCCTCTTCTTCTTCAAGGTCAGATTCCGGACGTTGTGGACTTGGTTCGTGTGGCTTCCTCTTCCGTCTCAAAGTCCTCTCAAAATCGCTATCAAAATCAGAGATATGCTCACGAATCGGTTGAGAACTCCGAGTCATGCACTAGTACCTAAAACAAGGAAAACAAAACAAGGTCAGAATTCTTAACAAAAACTAAATTAAACAGAAAGTAACAATCCAAGGGATTAGCAAAGTTGCTAATCCCCGGCAACGGCGCCAAAAATTTGATGCGAACTAATTAAGCACACAAATTAAAACCCTCTTGTGACAATTGTAGTAAAGATGCAAGTAGTGATCGTTCTAGACCGGGGATTAGGAGGGATTACTAAATCACTTGGAAACTGACTCAAAAACGTAAAACAAACGTTAAACACACTAAACTAGACTCAAAGAATGCAAAACTAAACAATAAAACACTAAAACAAATCAAAAGACTCAAAGAATACAAAACACTTATAAACACAAACTAAGACACTTTCTAACTAAATTAGACACTAAAGTAAAGGGGATTGAGGTTTTGACGAAATTAAACTAAATGCACAGATTGTAATTTAAAGGCAAAATGTAAATATGAATGTGACGAAAATATGGATGAATGCTAGCTAGAAGGTTCTTCTCCACACATGTTACACTTGCATACAAGATGATTTTCAGTTGGTCTTTCGATGAATTATGAAACTCAACACCCCGGGTTAATTAGGTCCGCTTAAATTAACCGTCAAGTTTTCCTTAAGTTAATGAATTGGATGGGTTAGCGCAACGCAATTCAAAACATTCTCCAAAAGTCCTTTATGTGAAAAGCACAATAAAGATACAATCAAAGATCATTAAGCATAATGAAAACTATAAGTGTTGACGAGGCATTCGTTACTATGATGAGCATGAAACTAGTGCCAAGAATTCATTTAACGCGATTGTTTATAAGCAACCTCCACTACTTGTGAATATAAGTTCATAACTATTAGGTGAAACTCACTTATATTCTAGCGTCATATTCATGAATGAAAATTAAGCGTGCACTCTCAATCAACATACATAAATAAGTTATCGATCAAACAGTTAAACAAATTGAATCCACAACTCATGAAATTCCAACCAAATGTAATCAATTCATATTGCAAGCATAAACATGGTTTTGAATCACCCCCTAGCTAACTAGGGGGTTTAGCCTCTCATGTTCACAGAAAGAGAAATAAAATTGAATTTAAACATAACGAACAAAGGATTGATTACACCTAGAACGCCCAACGAATCCACTTGAATTTCTGCGCGTCTAAGCTCCTCTTTCTCCTTTCCTTGCTGCGGCAGAGAGTGTTTAAGGAATTTCTGGATGGTTTTCTGGGTTAAGGATGGATTAAGGGAGGTTGAGTGGTGCGGCAAGGTTGGTGGATGGTGTATGAAATGGTGGGGATGGCTGCGGCTGTAGGGAGAGAATTAGGTTACGGTTTTAAGAATTATGGAATGGGAGGTCAATGGCTTAGAGAGAAATTAGGGTCCATCATTATGGAATGCACGGCAAAGGTCAAAATAAAATGGGATGGTGGTTGCAGATTGAAACTTAGGGTGAATGGTTGAAAACTCTAGGGTGAAAAATTAGGTGCGGCTTAGATTCCTTTTTGGTTTATTAGGTTAAATGATAAATGTGGTGGGGGGGGGGGGGGGTGCCACGGCTTATGGGATTTTTTTGGGTGAATATTAGGTTGAATGGCTGATTAAAAATATGAATGAATGGGATATGGTGCTGCGGCAATGAATGATTTTTTTATTTATTAGGGTGAATGGAAAATGGGGGGGGCCACGGCTTATGGTGGAAAAATGGGAGAGAACGGCTTATGGGATTTTTGGGTGAATATTAGGTTGAATGGCTGATTAAAAATGGAATTGGAGGTGAATCAATATGAATTAAGGTGCGGCTGCAAGGTTGTAGAACTAGGGTTATTAGGGTTTAGGGTTTAAATGCATAAAATGAGACAAAACTACCCCCCTTGCATGGCAAGGGAAGGGAATCGGGCTAAAGGCACGGCATGGGTTGGAAATTGGGCTAGGGCCTTGGTCTTGTGTACTAAAGTGTATACAAGGCCTACAAAGTGGCTAGAAAATACAGACGTTTAAGTTTAGGAAAGGTTACCAAAACAAGAAACCTAGGATTAACTTTCATACTTCAAGTAGGAATCCTTGTTTGAGTAAAAATCCTCGTTTTGGTAGGAATTCATCGTTTCTTCAAGTCTTCAACTCATTCATTCCTCTTTTGCTCCAAAAGGCTCCAATTTGTATCTTCTTGCACACTTTGGCCTTATAATCTGGAAATACACAAAAGTGGCCTTAAACACTAAAATAACTAAGTAAACACAACATAAATGCACGAGAACGAGCTAATTAAGTCGCATGAATATGCTCCTATCACTTGTCATGTGGAGAAGGTGTGTTTTGAAGTCCTTCAACGTAGATGTCAATTCAAAGGTCTTCGAGGCTTGATCTTAAATTGGATTGGAAGTTTCTTCAAGGGTCGTCGAGACTTGATCTTGAATTGGACTAGAAGGGCCGTCGAGGCTTGATCTTGAATTGGGCTGGAAATTTCTTCAAGGGTCGTTGAGGCTTGGTCTTGAATGAATCGAGACCACCAGGAGTATCATGTTGTAGTTAACCTTCGGCTTTGGTAGTGGATGAATTGGCACGTGTTTGTTGTTCTTGTTGATTCTGCACGAGCTTGATGAAAAACATAAATGTTTTCTTTGACTATAGAGCTTTATGGTTTCCTCCAAGCGTTTGGATTTGCTTAATTTCTTTGGAGTTGAATTTGATTCAAGGATGGTGGACACTTGACCTTAAATCAGACGTGATTTCTTCAAGGGTCGTTGAGGCTTGATCTTGAATGGAGTAGGATTATAAGGAATTTCACGTGGCAGGTGATCTTCAACTTTTTTGGGGTTGAATCGGCACGTGTAATTGTGCTTGTTGATTCTCCACAAGTTTAATGAAAAGCAAGAGTGTTTGGATGCTTGGTTAGTGTCTCTGGACTTTGTAAGTCTGCAAACATGCTTCACGACCTTGTGACTTGAAACCATCCTCGAAGTAGCTTGGGGAGTGGTGTCATGCTTACTTTTAGTACCACAGTTAATGGGAAGGCATATGAGGGACCCTAGAGATGGAATTCAAGGCCTACCCTCTTCTCTTGGACTTGTAATTTAGGGCCTCCTATCCCCTTTGGGCCAAAATGCACACTTTAATCATTTTAGCACTACAAAGCTATAATAGACAAAGCTCTTCCATCGGGAATGCGATGTATTACCAAGTGCGTAGGAGAACCTTAACAAGTGTATGGAAGTGAATCGGATGAAAAAACGGAAAGTTCGAAAATTTTCCAAAACTGTAAAACACATTTCTGGAGGTCTAAACGACCCCGGATGGCCAAAATCCATCCTGTAACAAAGCAAAGCAGTGATTTGGAACTGGGACATTGTTCTCTTTTTGAAGAGGTATGGTGGGCCCAAATTGGACCTCAAACGATTTAGTTAGGGTTTGACCTCCATTTTCTTCCTTCATTATATTTAGCATAAGCTTTGTTTGAGTTAATATTTGAACTTTGGGCTTCAAAGGGAAGGAAGCCCAATTAAGCTCAATAAAGAATGTTTGCCCGAAGCTTAGAGTCAAGCCCAGGTTATCCATCTCAAGACAAAATGACGGCCACCATAAAATGCCAAGGCTAGGTGTTTACAAGAGAAGCGACAACCGATAAAAGGAGGAAGAATGCCCAGAGACAAGGACACTCAACCATGGTAGGTGTTTACATGGCAGAACATGTAAAAATGCTGATGATTCATTACCTTCAGTTACTTTTGGGCAAAAACAAAAACAGCATAGTTGGGTTTAATTCGTCTATAAAAGGAGGAAGAATGTCCAGAGACAAGGACACTCAACTAATCAAACAAACAAACATACAACTTTCTCTTAGTCAAGCAAATACTCAGAAAGATGCGCTTTGTCCAGATTCTGCACCCTTTTTCAGCTCTAGATTTCCCATAGAAAGACATCTTTTGTCTATGTAAAAGCTCTACTACCTTCTTCAAATGTTGTAGTATTGATTCTCTTGTGTAAACTCGTTTACCCCTCATCCCTCTTTATTACTCAACTCTTTGTAACTGCAAAGAAAAGAGATTGCAAGACATTTTAACCTTGCCCGACAAGGTGAAATCTTGCCCGACACTCTTTGTTTTTGCCTTTACATTAATAGATCTGGTGTTATAATGTATTCTTCGGTATATAAGCAAGTCATTTTCGATCTCCTGATGATCCAAAGTTTTATTAACTCTCAGATCTGGTTCACTTAGTACTTTTACTATCATAAAAGTAAATGAAACTAATGTCTTAATCAGATCTAAACCCTTACTCTGTAAAAAGCATACAAGATAAACAAAAGTCCTTGATCTCAAGGCATAGAAAAGAACTTAATGTGGATTTAACCCATCCACGACAATCCTTTGATGATGAGAAGTCATAATAACTTAGGATGCAAGTAATCGACTTAAATACACTCATTCTACATCTGCCATACAGAGATGGCAGTGGCACACCTCAGCATTTAGTTAGTTTTGATTATGAGCCTCCCGACCTACATCTAAGGCCCGACAAAGGCACTTTTCAGAACTAACTATATCCTCTTCTTGCAACCCGACAAGCGAGCGAGAGCCTGACAGTCAACCAAAGTATCAACTCCTCAGGGAGCTTTGTGCTCGTTCCAGGGACCCTTCCCAGCAAAATTCTTGCCCAAACATAAATTTGGCACGCCCGGTGGGACTCAAATCTTGTATGCCAAGACGACGAAGGAAAAAACAAACCTTCAAGTGGAAAAAAGAACAAAAACCACACCAATACGCGCCAAGATCTAGCATGGCAAATCTACCGGTAGACTTGCAAGGACCTGTCCTAATGGAAAACCTGACTCTTTCTGAGAAATCAGGAAGGAAGGTTACAAATGAAGGCTTACAGGCTACCATGATGATTGTCATAAAAAGCATGGAGAGAAACTCTCTAGAAATGAGAAAAGAGGTCAATAGACTATTTTCCCCAATAAAGAGTCTGCAAAGAAGGCTAGATCTGAAGTGTTCTACCCCAAGAAATGATCGTTCTGGAAATATAATAAGGGAAACCAACCCGAGGGAGAAGCCAGTTATTCCTTTATTTCCTTTACTTGAGGAAAAAATGAGTGAAGAGAAAAACAGGGAAGAATCTGGAAATAATCAACCAGTGTTGAAGACAATCAAGCAACCAGAGTTTCCTGACCCTGTGTTATTGGATGGCAGGGGGCAATGTTGGTCAGAAGTAAAGCTATCACTAGTAGAACCACAGGCTGGTACCATGATTGATATTATTCCTTTTCTACCAGTCCCAGTAAACATGATCAACCTAACATTGGCAGAAAAGGGGAAAGGGAAAGTTACCTAGGAGGTAAAAGCTGAAAGGCGACAAGTTGATAAGCCGATTGAAGGAGCCATCAAGTTATCTGAAAAGCCTAAAGTAGCAATAATCAAAAAGGTGGTTTTGTGCAGTAAATGTCAATGCGAATGCAAGCTAGAGGTACCAGCTGCATGAGCCATCCTTAATCAGGAGTTAATAAAGAAAAAGGAGAAATAATAGCAAGAATCCTACAGAAATAGCATGCAGGAAGCTGACAAGGAAACCTCTAGGAACGTCTTCTAGAGGTTGGGGGAGACTTCCAGCCTAAAAACTTGTCAGAAGTATTCAGAAACTATGAAGCTTCAGAGGAAGAAGAAAACAAGAAGGCCAAGGTACCAAGATGGGTAGATGTAAGGCCACCCCAACCAAGTTGTGACGGTGAAGATGTTAGAATGAAGGGAAAGACCGTAAACCCGATCACAAAGAAGAATCTTGCCCGACTTGGGCGAAAATGGTACATAATCGGAAAAGATAGGAAGCCCGTTAAAAAGATGGGAGCCTCCATGATTAGAAGGGTCTAAAGGCTGCATAAAGCCAATATGAACTCATTAAAGGTTCCCACTACTTCGGAGACCTCGAAGAATGTAAAATCCGAAATTGTTCCTCATGAAGAAAGAAATCAGCCTCATTGGAGGAGTAAGAATGAGCTGAAGAAGCCAAACAGCAAAAATGAAGGAGAAGGGAACCATGTGCCATCAAATTCCCATCCTAGGAAATACAGAATCTTTAAGAGATCTCAAGAAGATATGACAAAGATGCTTACCTCAAGGTGGAGCCCAGAACCGATCTGCTTTGGAACCATTTCGCCCAAAAGAGGGCTGCCCACACCAATGTTAATAGATATCATCTGCGAAGTTCCAAAACAACTGCCGAACTTTGGGATAACTCAAGAAGAGGCGTTGCCTGAACTAATGCTACCAGAAGAAACACAGGCTTGGTTAAATGAGTTTATAAACCACATCGGGGGCAAGGAGAAATATTTACCTGGACCCAGTAACTTCCACGTAAACATGACATATGTTTTCTCAGCCATGTTTCGCACCATGCATGATCAACCTCTTGTGATGGAAGGTGATTACGTGACGACAGAACCTATAATGGCGCATGTTAGTGTGGAAGAGGCAGGACAAGGAGAACCCATTTAGAATTGCCCAAACAATCAATAAAAAGGTCTGAGAGAATATACTTGGACAAAATGGTCTTTGTTCGCCCAAGTTTGACACTAGCCAATCATCTCAAACCCATGTACATAACTGCTCACTTGGAAGGGGTACCTTTCAAAAAGGTCTTGATCGATGGAGGTGCGGCGGTCAATGTGTTGCCCTACAAGTCGGTGAAGAGAATGTGCAGAAATGAGGAAGATCTTATCCCTACGGATCTTACAGTTTCTACTTTCTCAGGAGCTATCACCTGGACTCATGGAATACTATCATTAGAGGTCGATTTGGGTTTAGAACAAATCATGCTGGCCTTTTTTGTGGTAGACAGTTGTAGCATCCCACATTCCCGAGAGAAGTGGATCCTGTAAGCCTTATATGTATATTCCCATCTCTACCTTGCACGAGACCTTTTAGGAGCTCACTGGTTTCGGGTTCCAATCAAAACTCCGAAGTTAAAGTGAGTTTGCGCGAGAGCAATCCCAGGATGGTTGACTCGGTAGGAAATTCTTGCGTGAGTTCTCAGAAACAAAACTGTGAGGGCATGGTAGGGGCCTAAAGCGGACAATATCGTGCTATGGTGGAGTCGAGCCCGGGATGTGGTGGGGGCCTGGGTTAGGATGTGACAATTTGGTATCAGAGCCAATCACTGGCTGGAAGTGTGCCGACAAGGACGTCGAGCCCCTAAGGGGGGTGGATTGTAACATTCCACATCGCCCAGGGGACTGGATCCTGTAAACCTTATATGTATATTCTCATCTCTACCTTTGCGCGAGAGTAATCCCAGGTTGGCTACCAAATTGTCACATCCCGACCTGAGCCCCCACCACTTCCTGGGCTCGACTCCACCATAGCACGATATTGTCCGCTTTGGGCCCTGACCACGACTTCACAGTTTTGTTTCTGGGAACTCACGCGAGAACTTTCCAGTAGGTCACCCATCCTGGGATTGCTCTCGCACAAACTCGCTTAACTTCAGAGTTCCAATGGAACTCGAAGCCAATGAGCTCCTAAAAGGCCTCATGCAAACTAGAGATAGGAATATACATATAAGGCTTACAAGATCCATTCCCCTAGGTGATGTGGGATGTTACACAGTACTTCCACTTATAGGGCTTTACTGGGCAGAGATTGAATTCACCAAAGTCTCTCTGTGCTATCTACCTTACAGCAACAAGTGGATGTCTACCATGAAGAAAGGGAAATAGGACCTAGATTCTAGGAGATGGTAGAGGCTAAATCATGGTTATTCTTCCTTACATCCAATATCGCAAAAGCCAACTTTTACAATCCCAGTGTTGGGATTCTTCAATGTTCAGAAGCTGATAAGAACGGCCACCCGACTAAGGTGATGTCCCAAAAACTTCTAGAACAAGGGTTATCCATTACAAGGGAGGAATAGGTAGACCCTATATCATCCCAACCCCTCCAACACCATTAATGTCAGAACAGAAAATGAGGGACCAGGTGATTGCAGTCAAGTCCTTGATAAAAAGACTGTTGGTATATGTAAGAGAGAAAAGACAAGAAAAAGAAAACTTAGCCAAGGAAGATGAACAGTCAAGTAGAGGGGTTTCGATTAGCCAGAACCAAGAGGTAGAACTTTTTGGGGAAGAGTTAGAAGCAGCCATCCAAATGGCTGAGTGTATATAGACTTGGATGGGCCAGAGGATTTGCCCGAAAATCCAGAACTAGTTGAGTTTTTGTGTGCAGAGCCTGACAAACCAGCTCGAGAAGTACAAGACCCCTTGGAGACCATTGATTTGAGGACTAAGGGGGATCCAAGGTTTATACAGGTCAACGGTTTGTTGGACACCAAAGATCAGGCAAGGATTGTCGACTTTCTGCATGAATTTAAAGACTGTTTGGATCAGGCAAGGATTGTCGACCTTCTGCATGAGTTTAAAGACTGTTTTGCTTAGCACTACACTGAAATGCCAGGTTTAGATCCAACCTTAGTAGAACACAAGATGCCTATCAAGAAGGGATTTAAACCTATCAAGCAAGCACCACAGAGGATGTCAAAAGAGATTGAGAAGAAGGTCAAGGAAGAGATCGAGAGGCTCGTAAAGGCTGGATTTATTAGGCCTGCCAAATATGTTGAGTGGTTGGCCAACATTGTACCTGTATTAAAAGCTATAACTAAAGCGGTTAGATGTTGTGTTGACTATAAAAACATTAATGAAGCCAAGCCTAAAGATGAATACCCCATGCCCATGGCAAACCTATCTATAAATGCAGTTGCTAAGCACCAAGTTCTATCTTTCATGGACGGAAATGCAAGATGCAATCAAATAAAAATGGCCAAAGAAGATATACATAAAACAGCTTTTAGATGCCCATGTCATGTTGGGACATATGAGTATTTGGTAATGCCATTCAGGATCAAAAATGCTGATGTAACTTATCAAAGGGCAATGAACGCCATTTTTCATGACTTAATCGACCATAGTATGGAAGTGTATATCGATGACATCGTGGTGAAATCCAAGACTGAAGAGCAGCATTTAATAGATCTCAGATAAGCCTTAACAAGAATAAGGATCCACAAGCTAAAAATGAATCCAAAGAAATGCGCTTTTGGAGTGAGATTGGGCAACTTTTTCGGATTCCTTGTTCATCAAAGGGGTATAGAGGTTAATAAAAACAAAGCTCGGGCAATCATGGAATCACCTCATCCTACCAATAAAGTGCAACTATAAAGGTTACTGGGGAAAATCAACTTCTTGAGTAGATTCATTGATAATTTAGTGAGCAAGATTCAACCGTTACCCCATTTACTTAGGTTAAAAGACAAAGAAGAGTTTGAATGGGGCCCACCACACCAAGAGGCTTTTGATAGCATAAAAGCTTATTTAGCTTCTCCATCAATGCTCATGCCACCTCAGAGAGGAAAGCCATTAAAACTTTATATCTCTGCCTCAGAGAAGTCGATTGGAAGCTTGCTAGCCCAAAACAATGAAGGAGGGAAGGAACAAGCCATGTATTACCTCAGTAGAATCCTTACTGAGGTAGAAACAAGATATACTCCAGTGGAAAAATTATGTTTGGCTTTGTACATTACTACTTGCAAGCTAAAGCATTAATGGTACCTTATCACATCCACATCATTGCCAAAACGGACGTGGTCAAGTATATGTTATCAAAGCCAATGCTGAACGGGAGGATTGGAAAGTGGATCCTAGCACTTTCAGAGTACAGCTTCCAGTATGTGCCTCAAAGGGCAATCAAGGGGCAAGCAAATGCAGACTTCTTAGCTGAGCATCAAGAGTCTCAAAATGAGATTGTCAATATCCCAGGAACTCTAGAGGTAGCCAGTGTATGGATCCTGCTAGGAAAAGCTTCATCGGGCAAAGAAGAATAGGTCCAGAGATAAAGAGAATAACTAGCCTTTGGATCACTTCTTGGAAACTATATTTTGATGGATCTTGCACTCAAAATACTGTGGGAGCAGGGATTGTCATCATCAATCCCAAAGGCACTAAAATATCAGTCGGCCACTTAGTTGTTAAGTTATTGAGGCACTGAAATATCAATCGGCCACATTCCCAGAGAATCAAATGCAATGGCCAATGAGATGGCCCAATTGGCTTCAGGAGCCCAAGATTTGAGAAAGAAGATTTAAGGTAGAGGTAGAGGTGCAAAGAAGAAATCTTTCTTCCATCTTCAATAGAGGATTCAACTTGGATGTAATGACTAAAGATCCCAAGATAGAAGATTGGAGATCACTCATTATTCAATAGGCAATAGGCAACTAAATATGTGTGGTGGGAAAAGAATTTGTTAAGAAAGACCCAGATGGATTGTTGCTGAAATGCTTTGGCCAAGGACAATCTATGAGAGTTATGGCTGAAGTGCATAAGGGGATCTATGGAGCATACCAATCTGGAACTAAGATGAGATGGCTACTAAGAAGATATGGCTATTTCTGGCCCGAGATGGAGAAAGATTGCAAAGCTTATGCCCGAGGATGTGAAGAATGCCAAAGACATGGGCCACTCCAACATGTGCCTTCAGTGCCCTTAAACCCCATAGTCAAACCTTGGCCCTTCAAAGGGTGGGCAATAGACTTTATCGGGCAAGTTTACCCAGCTTGTAGCAAGGGACACACTTTCATAATTGTGCCTTACTTCACCAAATGGGTAGAAGCTTTAGCAATAAAAACCATAACCTCAGCTACTGTTAAAAAGTTCATTGAAACCAAGATCTTACACAGATTTGGAGTGCTCGAGGCAATTGTCATAGACCACGGGCCACCCTTTATTTCAAGAGAGGGAGAAGAGTTCGCAAGAAAGTTCAAGATAAAAATGATTTAGTCTAGTCCTTATTACCCCCAGTCAAATGGTCAAGCAGAGGCGAGCAATAAAATCTTGGTAAACATTATCAAAAGAATGGTGGCAGATAGTCCAAAAAAGTGTCACAAGAAGTTGTGAGATACTTTGTGGGCCTATAGAACTTCCAAAAGGGCAAGAATTAGGACTACACCTTACAATCCACGCTTAGAGAACCCAGGGAGTTATTTGGGCCCACTAAATTCTCTATGTGGAATGGAAAAATTGGGGACAGAGACTGAGGCTAAGACCCATTACCAATCTCATGGTTGAACCCATCATTTGAATCATTAAGAAGCTGATGGATACTTTGACACACTTAAGGAGAAGAAGGCTCGGGCTGATGATAATCCTCTCGAAACTTTGGTATTTATCCCAAAGCATACACCTATGATGATGAAGCGACCAAGAATACAAAAGCCAGGATTTGCCTTAAGTATGTTGCTTTCTGTAGCTATTGAAGCTTAAGATATCCATGCAGGTCCCAAGGATAGCACTTTACCCTCATCGAAGAAAAGCTCATCACGCAGGCCACCCCGAAGATGATGAGGACTATAAAACAAGCGACACATAGTTGAAATCTCCTCATTAATCTCACAAGAAAGATGAGTTCAAATTTTAGGTGATATCAAGAGCTGAGAAAGCCTAGGAGGATTGTGAAGATTCTGAGAATTCTAAGAAATTCAGAATATATTGAAAGCTCGAAGTTACTAGAGTGCTTAACCAAGTAGTCAAGGAGGTCATTTATAGTGAACAGTCAACTTAGAGATTGAATTCATGGGTTAGCGCAAGAGTCTAAAGTACAACGGCTATTTTAATTAATGCAAGTCCCGAGGGAAGGGCACGCGTGAGATGGATGTTCAATCATTATTAGCGCCTCAGGTTGCAGGCTTAACAACGATTGAAGGGGGCACTGTTTGGGTTAATGTTTAAAGTTTGGGCTTCAAAGAAAAGGAAGCCCAATTAAGCTCAATAAAGATGGTATGCCCGAAGCCTAGAGTTAAGCCCAGGTCATCCATCTCAAAACAAAATGAAGGCCCTATTAAATGCAAATGTTAGGGGTTTACAAAAGAAGTGACAATCGATGGAAATCCACCTATTTCTGGCCCAAAAATACTTTTGGATGGCAAAACATGTAAAAATACTGATGATTCATTACCCTTCAGTTACTTTCAGGCAACAATAGAAAAACACAGTTGGGTTTAATTCGTCTATAAAAGAAGGAAGAAGGCCTAGAGACAAGGACACTCAACCAATCAAACAAACAAACATACCACTTGTCTCTCAGTCAAGCAAATACTCAGAAAGCTGCATTTTGTCCAGATTCTGCACCCTTTTTTAGCCCTAGATTTCCCATAGAAAGACATTTTTTGTTTGTGTAAAAGCTCTGCTACCTTCCCCTAATGTTGTAATATCGATTCTTTTGTGTAAACTTGTTTACCCTTCATCCTTCTTTAATACTCAACCCTTTGTAACTGCAAAGAAAAAAGATTGCAAAACGCTTTAACCTTGCCCGACAAGGTGAAATCTTACCCGAATCTCTTTGTTTTTGCTTTTCCATTAATAGATCTGGTATTATAATGTATCCCTCAGTATATATGCAAGTCATTTTTGGTCTCCTGATGTTCCAAAGTTCTATTAACTCTCAGATTTGGTTCACTTAGTACTTTTACTATCGTAATTGAAACTAATGTCTTAATCAAATCTGAACCCTTACTTTGTAAGGGTTTGACCTCCATTTTCTTCCTTCATTATATTTAGCATAAGCTTTGTTTGAGTTAATATTTGAACTTTGGGCTTCAAAGGGAAGGAAGCCCAATTAAGCTCAATAAAGAATGTTTGCCCGAAGCTTAGAGTCAAGCCCAGGTTATCCATCTCAAGACAAAATGACGGCCCCCATAAAATGCAAAGGCTAGGTGTTTACAAGAGAAGCGACAACCGATAAAAGGAGGAAGAATGCCCAGAGACAAGGACACTCAACCATGGTAGGTGTTTACATGGCAGAACATGTAAAAATGCTGATGATTCATTACCTTCAGTTACTTTTGGGCAAAAACAAAAACAACATAGTTGGGTTTAATTCGTCTATAAAAGGAGAAAGAATGCCCAGAGACAAGGACACTCAACTAATCAAACAAACAAACATACAACTTTCTGTTAGTCAAGCAAATACTCAGAAAGATGCGCTTTGTCCAGATTCTACACCCTTTTTCAGCCCAAGATTTCCCATAGAAAGACATCTTTTGTCTATGTAAAAGCTCTACTACCTTCCTCAAATGTTGTAGTATCGATTCTCTTGTGTAAACTCGTTTACCCCTCATCCCTCTTTATTACTCAACTCTTTGTAACTGCAAAGAAAAGAGATTGCAAGACATTTTAACCTTGCCCGACAAGGTGAAATCTTGCCCGACACTCTTTGTTTTTGCCTTTACATTAATAGATCTGGTGTTATAATGTATTCTTCGGTATATAAGCAAGTCATTTTCGATCTCCTGATGATCCAAAGTTTTATTAACTCTCAGATTTGGTTCACTTAGTACTTTTACTATCATAAAAGTAAATGAAACTAATGTCTTAATCAGATCTAAACCCCTACTCTGTAAAAAGCATACAAGATAAACAAAAGTCCTTGATCTCAAGGCATAAAAAAGAACTTAATGTGGATTTAACCCATCCATGCCAATCCTTTGATGATGAGAAGTCAAAGTCATTGACTTAAATACACTCATTCTACATCTGCCATACAGAGATGGCAGTGGCATGCCTCAGCATTTAGTTAGTTTTGATTGCGAGCCTCCCGGCCTACATCTATGGCCTGACAAAGGCACCTTTCAGAACTAACTTTGTCCTCTTCTTGTAGCCCGACAAGCGAGCGAGAGCCTGACAGTCAACCAAAATGTTAACTCCTCGGGGAGGTATGCGCTCGAGTTAGGGACCCTTCCCAACGAAATTCCTGCCCGAACAAGCTTGAAAAGATCTTCACAACATAATCCATAGCTTCAAATGCCGCCATCAACCTCAAGAAAATTGTCCAATCCTCATTAGAGTTCCTCAACGAATGCTCTTGCCGTCATCTTTCTCGACGAGCTCTGAAAGAGTTCTGTAATCGACCGTTCAAGCAAAGCACCAATCTGGTTGGGCTCGTGTTTTGCTAGTAAATTTTGTATGTTTTCGAGCAAATAGTGAAGTAACTGCGCACGATTCGAAAAACTGTTGGTTTCAAAATCAATGTCTAAATCTCTGGATCGCCCAGAAGACGTGCTAGATGATGCTTCCAACCTTCTCGTTGCTGCTTGTTATCAATTTGCTGTTGTTCCTGCCTATCATCGTTTTGTCGCAGTTGTTGCCCATTACTACTTCAACGCCTTTTGTTGTTAGGGCAGCACTAAATCAACGAATTTCAACTTTCGATGTAAAGATAGTGGCTTCTTCCAATTTTAACTTCTGATTAAAAAGGCTCCCCTTCTCCCCTAAACTTTGGATTTAAGGTTTAGGGTGGCGTTTAAGTAGAGCATGATGCCATTTTAGCTTTTCTCAATTTTTTTTTTTTTTTTTTGTCTTTGCTTTTTTTTTTTTTTTTTTTTTAAGAATTTTTTTATTTATTTTGGTACTTCTTATGGTAATTTTTTTTTTGCACGTGAATTTACTTTTTGGATTTTTGCTTCATCCTTGGTTTATCTTCAATGATTTGAGTCTGTGTGTCGTCTACACTAGCAGTTAGTGGTGGCTGCCTATTTTTAGATTTTGTCACTGCTTTTTGCTCATTATGCCTTCTTCTATCGTTGAGGACACGTCACTCACTGTGAGAACGAGGACACGCCATTGCATGCGAGGACAAGGACACACCACTACCAACGAATACAAGGACACGCCACTGCTTGCGACCGCACCGCGTCTGCAATTGTACTGCCTCTGTTACACGTTGTGCATGCTACTTGCTCATTCATGGAAGACACCAATGCATTGAAGACGTTTAAAGGCTTGCTCAAGAGTCAGCGAAACAACTTCAAATACTAGTGATGTCTTGATCTTGTCTCTATGTCTCTAAATTTGGAACCCTTATGGTTCATTCTGATGTGGTTGAACTTGAAGTTAAAAGTTCGAGCTACCTACGTACCCTCGATTTGAAGGGATCAAGTCATCACATAGTTCAAGTTTTTTTTTTCTTTTTTTATTTTTTTTATGTCGTATACAGTTTATGCTCAAGCAGGCCAAGATTGTTTGATGTCACCTGCTAGGCTTGTGTGAGCGACCAATATTTTGGTGTCGCCTTTTAAGCTCATGAGAGTAATGACCATTTTGGTATCGCCTTTTAGGCTCGTGCGGACAAGGAGTATTTGTGTGTCGTCTTTTAGGCACATGCGAACGAGGAGCGTTTCTGTGGGGTTGGTGTTGTTTTCAATTTTTGCTCGTGCAAGCAAAGAGCGTTTGTGTCTATTGCAGTTTCAACTCATGCAGGCGAAAAACATCTTTGTGGCTTTGTCAAGCAGCCTTGGAGAGATGTCCTTAGCAAACTTTACAGCAAGAAGTCATGTCTAATTGATCCTTGAAGAAGTCTTCGAGGAAGAAATTGCGCATCATGATAGGGATAGACGGTCTTCGTGTCGAAATTTCATCATCTTCAACACTTTCATGTCATTTTGAAGGTTGACAAGAGCTTATTTGCCTCCAAAAGTGATAGTGGTATGGTTTGATTCCACCATATTATTAAGATTTAGTTCGATGATTCCTTCTTGGCTCAGCTTCAGGATGAAATCTTTTAGCATGAAGCACTTTTTAATTAGATGACTAATGACTTGGTGGTACTTACAGTATCTTGGGTTGTCGGTGCAATTCATCTTTTTAGGCCACTAGCCCTCTGGCAACTCGATCACCTTCTTTTGGAGCAAGTCTTCCAACATAGGAGTGACATCTAAGTTGGGAAAATGATACTTCTTCTCTTCCATTTCTTTCGGTGTGCATTGTGGCCTTTCTTGGACTTGATTTAACTCACCTTTCTTTACAACTTTTTGACTCCATGATGGGTTTCTTTAAAAGTGACATCTTGTATTGCAAACCTTGAAGGATGTATTGCAAACCCCAATGCATTCCTTGTATTTACATCTCATAGAAGACAACTCTGAGAGCTGACCTTTGCAATCAAGGCTTAATCCACGTCAACACCCGATGTAGTCGACCACTTGCTCATCCATTCTTTTCTTTGTGTTGGTGAGCTCCATCATGCTTACCATGCGATGTGCACTGAAGAAGTAGTTTAGGAACTTTCTCTTCATCCATTTCTAATTATTGATTGACTCTGGTTACAAGTCTGTGTACCAGTAAAATGCAGTGACTCAAAGTGAGTGGACAAACTGCTTCATAAGGTAGTCGTCATCGGTGCTTTCACTATTACATGTCAAGATGAAATGAGTAATGTATTGTTTAGGGTTCCATTTTCCATCGAATTGCAAGAATTTGGGAGCTATTACCCAATCAACATTCAGAGATTATCAACCTTCTTCGTGTAGGACTTGGAGTGCATGAGTGAATCTCGAGAAGAACCTTCATATCATGCTTTGATAGTGTTGGTGATCATGACTTGGAGTTATTGGATTGACAAAGACGTGATGCGGGAATTATACGCACACAAATTAAACCCTATTTTTGTCAAGTTGTAGTATAGATATAAGTAGGGATCGTTCTTAACCGGGGATTAGGAGGGATTGCAAAATCACTTGGAAACTGACTCAAAAACGTAAAATAAAGTTTAAAACACTAAACTAGACTCAAAGAATGCAAAACTAAACACTTAAAACACTAAAACAAACCAAAAGACTCAAACAGCACCCAAAACACTCAAAACTGCCTTAAAAACACTTTCTGGGCAGTTTTGAGCACTTTGACTACTTTGGACGAATTTGGGAAATAAATTGATTCAAAACACTTAGAAACACAAACTAAGACACTTTCTAACTAAATTGGACAATAAAGTAAAGGGGGATTGAGTTTTGGACGAAATTAAACTAAATGCACAGATTGCAATTTAAAACAGAATGTAAATATGAATTTGATGGAATTGAATGGATGGGAAGCTAGCTAAGGGGTTCATCTCCACTCATGTTATACTTGCATATAAAACGATTTCCAATTGCTTTTCAATAAGCCATGAATTCTCAACGCCCCAGATTAACCGTGAATTGCACTAATTAACCCTCAGATTTTCCTAACGTTATTGAATTGGATGATTGCTTACGACAACCCAAAGCATTCCCCACAAGTTCCCTACATGAATTGCATAATAGAGATACAAGCAAGAATCATTAAGTTCTTTGAAAACCATAAGCATTGACGAAGCACTCGTTACTATGAACTGCATGAAACTTATGCCAAGAATTTACTTAACGCAATTGAGATCATCAACTTTTACTACTTGTGAATATAAGTTTGTAACGATTAGGTGAAACTTCCTTATATCCTAGCATTAGATTTACGCATGATAATTAAGCGTGCACTCTCAACCAACACACACAAATCAATGTAATCCACATAGATAAGTAAATTGAATTCACAACTTATGAAACACAATTAGAAGTAATCAAATCATATCGTAAGCATAAACATGTATTTCAAATCCCCCCCTAGCCAAGGAGGGGGTTTAGTTCCTCATACGTACAAGACAAAGAGAATTGAAATTAAACATTGAAATCAAAGGAAAAGAAACACCTAAACATTCCAACAACTCAAACTTGAATTGTATGAACGTTTAGGCCCTCTTCTCTTCCTCTTTGTTGCGGCACAAGGTTTAAGGATAGGTTTTGGGGTGGTATTTGTATGGAGGAATGGTTGTGTGATGGTGTGAAGTGTGTATGAATTTCTGGAATGGTGGAGGAAGGCACGGCACAAAGGGATGAATGGTGCTGGAATGTGTATGAAATGGTAGTGTTTTGCACGGCTAGGTGTTGTGTTGGTGTGAATGGCTGAATGGAAAGGTATGTGGATGTGTGGAATGGAGTGAATGGATCAATTTCTGTGGTGAATGGGAATGGTGTGTATGAATGCATTGCATGGTTTTATAGGGAGAGAATGGATGGGAGAGCATGTGAATGACAACTAGGATGAATGATTAAAGGGTGCTGCTAGGTTGGAAATGCATGTGGAATGGCTGGAATGAAGGAGTAATGCACGGCACAAAAGAGAATGAATGTGTGGCTGAATGGTTGAATGATTAAGAGTGCATGTGGGTGAATTATAGAATGGGAAAGAGTGGAAAAACAGCTAGGTTGGTTGTGGAAAGCTGGAATTGCAAAGGGGAATGCATGTGCACGGCAAGGTGTGGAGAAAAGGGGTGAATGGCTGAATGTGGTGCAATGATGAAGGAATAATGTCTTGGTGGCTGAAATGATGAAGTGGGATGGTTGGAATTGCAAGGGGATGCACGGTTTTGGGAGAGAATGGGAGAGAATGTGCTGCAATGATGAAGGAATAATGTGATGGTGGCTGAAATGAATGAATGAAAAGTGAATGAATAATGAAATGGGAAAGCATGTGAATGACAACTAGGTTGAATGATGATGAGTGCATGTGGCTGAATGAAAATATGTGAATGAATGAGAATATGGTGCGGCTGCAAGGTTGTAGTTTAGGGTGTTTGAGTGAATGGTTGAGATGGTTTGGTGAATGAATGTGTTTAAATGGTTTAAAACAGGAAACAAGGCCCTTCCTTGCACGGCAAGGAAGGGAAACACCAAGGGACACACGGCAAGGGTTTTAATGTTGCAAGGGACATTGTTTTGTGACCTAGAATAGGTAGGAGTCCTTGATATTGCTCAAACATAAGATCTTTAGGTCTTCAATTTCGTCCATTCCTTTTGCTCTAAACATAAGCTATCCATTCCAAGTCCAATTTTGCTCCAAAATGCTCCAAAATGCATCTTTTTGCTTCCTTAGCCATATGAACCTAAAAACACACGAAAATGGCTTAAACTACTAAAACAACTAGGAATTAACAATATAAATGCACGAAAACAAGCTAAGTAAGTCGCCTAAATATGCTCCTATCAAGACGCCACTGAAGTGGAATCAAGCATTGACTGCTCATTCTTGCCGAAGTGAATTCTTGACTCGCCTCTTTCTCCAAATAAGGTGCACATTTGCTTGACTCTCTGACATGCCTTTCTTTTAGCTTGCTCATGAGTGATGTTATCTGCATGTCTTTCTCCTTAATGGTCTTTGTTAGCTTCTCGATTGCTTGAGCGATTTGATCCAATTGTTCGTCAGCAGAAGTGACTCCCACCATCATTACCTGCACGGAAAAAGATGAGTCAGACAACTTTGTGTGCGGCGCTGCAACCTTTTTCTTTTGACAACTTACCTTTGAACCTAAGCGTGGGCACGCTTTTAAGTCGATACTAGAGGCACGAAAGGGTGCCTGCTCCATTGAATTATTCGATTTTGGCGAGCTCCTTTCACTTTTTCAAGAGACGAGCTTCTTTGTCCTATGTCAAGTAATAGAGATGAATGGCTTGTGCTTTGCGTGACTTAGACGAATGCGCCATGTTAATAATAACCTTTGACTCGCTTCAGGTGACGATAGTTGATGGCTGGTTCATTCTCACGATGACCTTCATGTGATTTTGGTGGAAAAACCGCCATAGTGGTGCATTGAGTTGCACTAATCTTGCCTCGCGAGGTGATGCCAGCCAAGTCGCGCTTTATGGTGAAAGCAGTCATGTTCTTGCCTGCGTGCACGAGTGCAACTTGAGTCTTCTTTGATGCCATTGCATGGATTGGAGATGAATTGTAGCATGATGAAAAAGTCTTCCAACGATGGTTGCTAATCGGCGATCCGTGGTATGATCCCCTACTTGAGTCCGCATCAGAAATCAGTGACAAAGAATGCTTCCTTGAATTCTTTGAAGCTGAAGAACTCTACTTGTCGTTTCTGGGAGCCCTCTCACTTGTCCTAGTAGCATGCTTTGGTGCCCCCAGAGATGCTAGGCTAATGAAGAGCTCGCCGCTGACGTTTCCCCCTGCTCCCTTAATGGTACCAGCTTGGAAGTGGTGTGTTGGATCGTGGTCACCACCTTTGCCTTGCTTCGAGTCCTGAGGTCGACGAAGTCTCCGCTTGCAGCTGATGTGCTCACACTTTTTGCCTTGCTAGCGAGAACAACTTAACCCTTATTTGAAGTCATTGATTTCGACAGAGTGTTTTGATTTTGAACAGAGAAAGAGATGAGAGGCAAAAATTGTCCCACAGGGTGTGCCAAATTTGTAAATGCGAATTCCTGTAGCAAATGAAACAAGAACACGTGTACAAATTAATAAATTTGTATTAATGAATTTAGGGTTACAATCTCTTTACGAAGTTTGAATCCTCTAATCCGATCTTCGATGATGTAGAATGCATGTGTTGTTGATCCAAGGGTCACAATGATGGATGAACGAACGCCTCAAGGTTTTGGCTTATGGAGATGGAAGAATCGGCACATTCAGTGACGCTTGATGATTCTTCACAGATTTAATGAAGAATGCACAGAGTTTTCAGAGTCTTCTTGAGTGTTTGAGTGATTGGGAATTTGGAGGCTTGAGAGCTTCAAAGCTTCAGCGTCTGGGTGTGAGACTAATTTTCTGGCACCTTTCTTTGTCTTCGAGCCTCAAATTTATAAACTCTCCAAGCCTTGCCTATGCATGGATTTGGCCTTGATTGTGGACTTGATTAATTGACGAAAGAATCAACACTCGATTTGTGGCTTGGTTCATGATTTGACTCAATCAATTAATTAATGTAAAATCAAATAATTCCTTTTCGCCAAGTGTTGACACATGTCTGTCTTGGTGACTCATCCAATTTTGATGACTCACATGCCATGTGTACGATTTCTAAGCCACATGGTGTGCGTCACGCAAGTCCTAACATGTCAAAATTTAATGTGTTAGTGAACATTTATTTTCAGCGAAATTTACATGTCTACATCTTCCTTGGTAGCATTGATTTCATGATGTAATTTGTTAAGAGTTGGTCCCTTCGTACTGGTAGTTTTAACCATCATGTCGCCTCTAGTTTTGAAACTATAAGCATTAGCTGGTTGTTTTTCGAGAGTTCTTTCTTTTGGTTTTTCTTTAGCCGTGGTCAAGTATCTTCCCAGGTTTTCTCTTTTTTCTAATGGGTTTCAATTATACCAGTTAAGTATAAAATCAGACAGTTCTTCATCTTCGAGAACAACTACTTTCAGGTGTCGACTCAAACAGTTCTTCATCTTCAAGAATTGAAACAACTACTTTCAGGTGTCGACTCAACCAGTTCTTCACCTTTGAGAATTGCTATTTCATAATTACTTTCTTCCGAATCAGAAGAATTTAGCATTAGTTAATACAACTGACGTTTCATGCATTCATCAAGATTAAGATTATTCATCTTATCTTTCATCATTTATTCAGTTTTATAGTGTCCTACTTTTCCACATTTGTAGGAAACTAGTTATTTCTCCGCAGGCATACCTATCATAAGGTATAACTCCACCAAATGTGTTCCTAAGTCTATTGTGCACCTTTTCAGCAAAAAGGGTAGGCAACTAGAAAGATAATTTTTCTTTCGAGAAATTAGCGTACCAATGTGGTCTAGTGAATACATTAGGATAAAACCCATCATTGTACCCATATAAAATGAGACAAAGTTGGACACTTTAGATTCATCATGAGTTCTCTAGATCGGTCTAGTTGGATCTCAATAGTTCCAACGAAGTGGAGAGTAATCGTATAATTTAAGAGTATTAACCGTATCTTCCTGGTACATTGGTTCACGATTATTATCTCCTACTATACTTGTAGTTGGAAATATTTGTTCTTTTGCTTGATCGCTTATGTGGAAATCCACCATCCACGAAGGTGGCCTGCAAATCCTGCAACTATAGCCTCTTTAGTGATATAAGTTTTCAAGGAATTTTCAACAACACTTATACACTCAGCATATTCAGTGAACTTCCATCTGTCCGCACACCACTCATACCAAGTAAAGAACCTTGCATTAAACTTATTTTCCTTCATAAATTGAGAATGAGCTTTATGAAGGAATGTCTGTTTCTCAAAACTGTTTTCTCAAACCATTCTCATTTTAGGATATTTTCCTCACACTTATAATCTAATTCATGACATTTTTATCAATTTCAAACTTAGATATGACACATAATAGTTTCAACATCTGACCATGACGGTTCTGTTGAGGAGGGTTTCTTAATGGAGTAGAAGTTTCTGAGGATTCTACCTCACTAGCCTCTTGCCACACGCATACGCGTGTGGCAATTGACCTTTTTATATTAGGTTATGTCTTTTAATTTTTTTTTAAATAACTATTTTATATTTTTATTAAAAAATTATTCATAAAACAAATGAAGCAAAACCATGAAACCGCCCACTAACATGGGAGTTTTTTTTTAATTAAAGTTTTAAATTTAAAATTCATTCAAAATTAAAATGTGGTGAAGTACTTTAAATTCTTATGGTTCAATTGTAATTTTAAGAATTCTTGAAGGACAATTTTTGGTATTTTGAATGCTTCACCAAACTGGTCTTCTCCCTTTATATATATAGATATAACGGAATTTGAACTTGCTCACGAGTTTGCCCAAGACCTTCTATAACAACTCTCTCATGATCTTACCCAAAAGATTTTGACCTTGTTATTGGCCTTCTAAACTAATTTATTCGAAAACAAGGGGCCTTTGCACATTTGAGGAATCAACGCATAATCTATAACCAATGCTTAATCTAGCCATCCTATTAGTAGAAAATTGCATTTCGACGTCTCCATTTCAGGTAGAATAACTTCATTCCTTTTTATCATTTTAGTTCCCGCTATATAGGCCTTTCCTATGTTGGCTTGGAACAAAGTAGTTTATCCCTTACTATCCATAATCTTAGCCTTAGGTACAATGGTATTCATTACATTATAAGAAATCCTATGGATCACATTTTATGATTCTAGTTCCATATCATTTACCTTGTGTATCAGCATTTAGGATGAAAGTCCTTAAGACTCCGGATAACGCCGCAAAAAATTTTGGAAAACATTTGAAATAAATTTGTCCTTCGTTATGAGATGAACCTACTAGACCAAGCATAGAATTGACAAAGTTTTCGTGCCGTCGTCTTTCAAACAGAATAGGATAGAAGTATCTAATCCTATTCTTGTTAACGAGCTTCACCGCCACTTGAACCAAACCAATATGCAAATAATTATGACCCTTTTGCATAGCCTGATCTATTTAATGTTGAGAAAGTAGCTGAAAATCTACACTTGCATCAGGGGAAAAATCTATTTTCTATAATATAGGGTTAGGATCTACGGATATACGTACACTTTGAGCACACGTATTTGTGAGGGCTCACTCCGTTCTGTATTTTAACAATCCAGCCATCTTAAGTTTTATCATACCTCAAAGATCATGTATAGCAAAAATCACCCAAACCCGAAACCAGATGATCATTTGATTAAATTTAGTATTTCTTTGTCGAACCATATTTGTTCATTTTCTTCACTTCAAATTAATTTCTTAAGGGTTTTGAATTTGTCTAATTTTTTGCAAAGATCATCTATGAATAATGTACTTAAATATACACGGTTTGGTTCGTGAAGTTACATTGTGAATTGGGCCATATAAAATGAGTTTAAAAAATGTGTATTCTCGAATCCTAATTGATACATAAATATATTTTGCGTTTTTGTAGAGTACAATTTAGGGGTTTTTTTTTTTTTTTTTTCTTTTCATTTCTAAATGAAATATCCATGGCACTCTCATGCATATATAGACGTGGAGTATGTTGCGAACCTAGTTTTGGGGCGTGACACATTTACTTGACAAAGAACAAGAAGCAAATATTGACTGGGAATTTAAGAAAAGTCACTTTGTAACCAATGGCTCCTAAACCCTAAACCATATATATCTATATAGAGTTTTTGGGGACATACGCTTTTGATATAGATTTTGACACCTATTTTTTAAGGCTCACTGCTTAATGCGTTTCAATGATCCGAAATCACTAAAACATTCATAACCAAAACCATTAACACATGCATTTGTATTGAAGAAAATGGATGAATGCAATTCTACAAATTAAGAAACACAAAATTTAATCCAAAGATCATATTGTTTTGGATTTGGATGATTTTGGCAGAAATAACCTTTGAGGAAAGATATATAAGAGAGGTACGGTCTCAAAAAAGATGAAATAGTTTGGGGCCCTTCACTTGTGCACAGTTTTTTTGCATTTTATATAAGGCTTTAAAAGATGCTAGGTGCTAGTCGAGCAGCAGACTGTGATAAATAATTGTATTATGATACATAAATTGCAAAATAGAAAGACATAGATTACAAAGTATTAAAATATATTGAAAACATGGGGAACAAGCATATAATGAGTCTTCATCAAAGTATTTAACAAGTTTTTTACAATTTATTGAAAAAATAAATGTAAAATGAAAGTTATCAAGTTTTATATCATGGCTGAATCTAAATTTAAAAGGTCAGGTAATTAAATTGTTGAACCTTCAAGTGCTATCATGTCAAATATTAGGATTTTGATGTGGTTCTAAATACGTTTAATCTCATTAGTTTTATAACTTTTTCTCTCTCCTGAGAGTTTTTCTTTCACCTATGTGAAAGTCTTTCTCACCGGCGTGTAAGGGGTTTTGTTCTCATCAATCTGCGTCAGCACCGACGCAAGCCCATGATTTTCCCTGTGCAATTTGTTTTTGTGGTTAGTTTGTCTTCAGCTTTGCCTACCGCTTCAAGTTGCCTGGAATTTTCCCTTTCCTCCTCAGCAATCTTCATGATTTCTCCCTTCATTTCCTACTTTTGCCATTGTTCTCACCATTTTGAGCCCTTTTCCCCATTCACCTGTTTCCTCCCTTGACTCATCCCCCTCCATCATTTTCTTCTTTCGATTCCATCTCCGCTATCTTTGATCGGGTACAATCTCTGCTTACCGCAATTATTTGCGGATCTCTAGGAGGGTGTGTAGAGTTTTGGCTAGAGTGTATGCACCACCACCCTTGTTGGCCCTTGTTGGTCCTTCCTGCTATTCACCCAATTCGGTGATGTTGCTCGTGGGTTTACCCCTGCGTGCTTCCTTGATCTCATGGTAGCGGTATTTGTGTTGGTCCATGGTGGTTGATGTGGCCTCTTTCTTCATCAATTTTGGGTTTCTTCATGGTGAGATCCCTGGTGCTTATGGAGGGAAGTGAATCATGCAGTTTTCTGGTGGCGGCAATGACATTGTCTGCAGCTTCTGGAAGCTTAGGTCATCTCCAACTAAAGGGTCTAGAGGGTTTGATGGCCTAAAATAGCCCGAAAACCGTCTCTAACCGAGGGTCAGGCGAAAGGGCTCGTGGGCCCCACAGGACAAAAAAGGGCCAAAGGGGCAACCAGTTGGCCCCAACCCAGCCAGCCTCAAGCCGAGCCACATTTTCGAACATAACAGCTAACTGACGTCAATTACCGTTGGATTTGAATTTTTTTTTTTTTTTTGTTTAATTCTTATTTTTTCGTATAAATACCTAAGTCATTCCTACACTATTGTCACATAATTTTTACCATTCCATACTATCTCACTTCATTCTATTTCAATTATTCACACTTTATTTTCTTACCTCTTCCAATAATCTTTCTTTCAATTTTTTCAATAATTTTCAAATGTCCTCATCTCTAATGAAAGGTATGGCTTGTACATGAAAAGAAGATGAAGCTCTTTACAGGGCTTATAGATGGGTCTCAGAAGATAGTGTGAGGGGGACTTCTCAAACAAGTGAAGGTATTAGGACTTGTATGTCCAAAAAATACTATGAGTTCTATGAAGGCATCACTCCACCGAAAACCCAAAACCACGAGAGTTGTTCTTCAAGATGGAAGAAACATCTTCATTCAAGTTTGAATAAATGGCATCAAGCACTGATAGCTGCCCTAAGTAGGCATGAAAGCGGCACCAATTACTACGACAAAATAAGTGTTTTCACAATTTATTTTAAATGTTTACTTATATTACGTTTAATTTGATAAATTAATTTCCTTTAATTTTTGTAATTATATTTAATTATATTACAATTAATTTCATAAATTAATTTCCTTTAATTTTTGTAATTATATTTTCTAGGTATACCAAGCGGAGGAATTGTATATGGAGGGCAGCTCGAAACCCTTTTAGTTTCACGGTTGTTGGGAAATTTGTAAAGAGTGGGTGTTATTTGAAGATCCACCTCAACATAGAGTAGGTCCTACGCCGATGTTAAGAACTTAATCCTCAGCTGTAGATGGGGATGAAGATGGATGTCCTACCATTCAAGAAATAAGGGTAAAAAATCTGTCTTCGAGTGAAGGTTCCATACCTAGGGCTATGGGACGAAACAAGGCCCGAAGGTTGAAGGAAAATAGCAAGGCAAAGGATGATTATGCCAGTCAACAGGAAGTGGCGGCCTCATTGTGATTAATGGGGAAGCAAAATGCCTTTCTTGCAGTAGAAAGGAACCGTAGCCATGAAGAATGAGCCTAACAAATACAAAGAAGAGATGGATGATAGGAATATGCAAAGGAACACTTTGGATTACACTCCAATGAGTAAGGCCTATTTTGATAAGAAAAAGAGGGAAATTATGACCTGGTTGCAGTTGTTTACCTCCAACTATACTCCTACAATGGCGGATGATGAAGATGATGCTAATTATGGACTGGCTGCAGTTGTTTACCTCCAACTATACTCCTACAATGGAGGATGATGAAGATGATGCTAATTATGGACTTTAAATTTAAGTTGTTGTAGTTTTTAAATTTAAGTTGTTGTAATTTTTAAATTTAAGTTGTAGTTTTTAAATTTAAGGTGTTGTAGTTTTTAAATTTAAATAATAAATTATGTTTGGCCCTCGGTTGGATATGGTTTTTTGTCACAGGGCTATGTTTGGCCCTATGGCCCTTTGGCCCTCCTTCGGTTGGAGATGGCATTAGTTTTCTAGGGTTCTTCTGTGTAGTTTGTTTGTGTGTCGTGGGCTCCAAGTTTAGTCTTGCACTGTTTTCTTTTAGTGTTTGTGGCCCATTTTCTTTAGTTGTACTTAACTTGTTTTAGACCTTTGTTGTACTTGTTTTGGTTGGTAATTAAATTTATCTTTTATCGAAGAAAAAATAAAAAAATAAAAAAATAAAAAGTTGGTTATAAATACGTGGATGATTAGAAAACCAACGACGGATTTTATCCATCTAATAGTAACATCGTTTGGGACTGTGCCTTTTGTGGAGACGAAATTGAAACTTTGGAACATCTTTTCATCAATTCTCCTTTTGTCGCATCTAACAGTACGTAACATAAAGATATGAAGTTTTATTTTGAGAACACTCTTAATTATATTTATTTCATTAATCAATCATTGATTCTTTATTTTATTTTAATACAACAATATATTTTACATTAAGAAAATAGGGGAGTTCGACTAAGCCACATAATGAGATTCAAATTCATCATCTACGAAATTCAAACATTAGACATCTTACTTACAAATGAAAAGGAATATCATTAAACAGTAATATTGAGTAGCATCAATCATCAATTCTTAAAAACAATTATTGTAATCATGAACAGATACAAATATTATACTATTGCAAATGGAAAGACTACTTGGACGAAAAAAACCTTGCAGAAGTCTGAATTGAGAAAGTCGGCATGGCCATCCGACCGGCGGTGCAAGGGACGCAGGCAGCCAGCAGGCCGATTGAGCTACATCACAAACTTCTGGGACTCAATTGGAGGTTGGGTTTTCATATCTGTTGGCACCATTTCACTATTGAATATCTTTCTTTGTTTCTGAGACTCAGTTGGAGTCTTCACATCTGTTGCCCTTCCAATTGCTTGGAAAATTTTGATTACGTACCAAGTTAAGTCAATTTGCCACCATTCCAAACCTTGTCGAGCTGAGTAGTCAAATGCATGGTGATTGTTGTGCCACCCTTCTCAAAATGTAACCATTGCCAACCACCTAAAACAGTTGAAATTATATATAGACATGTAATTAATTTCCATATTTATCAAAGACTACATATATAGAAGCAAGAGAGGGAAGTTAGGTACAATATATACCAATTGTTCCTGGACAAATCACCGGTGTTGATACTTGTTTTCCCCATATGTGGCCAGCCGAATTTACTAGCAAAGTTACGTGCAAAACACTTACTATCCTTACACCCTACGAACACAAATAGCATGTTTCCCCAAAAAAAAAAAAAATCACAAATCACAAATGCCAGGTAAAAACACCACCGAATGGCAGGTAAAAATACCACCAAAAGGCAACTTTGTTATTCAAAAAATTAAAGGATAACTTTATTAATGTGGGCCATATTGTTGGGATGTTCAATGCTTATAAAAATAAAAAATAAAGTTCCGGTACTTGGACCACGTCATTCATGACAAAGAAAAGGGAAAAGAAGAATTAGAAGAACTTCCTGAAATCCGAATCCGATTGCAATTTTAGATAGATTTGTGTAACTCAAAGTTTTACTATAAAATTAACTGATAATATAAGTAATAGTTCAATTTCTTAGACGTACATGAAAGGTCCATTATTTTTTTGATGTGGGATTAATAAGCTCACTTTGTTTTTTTCCATGCGACAAATTTGTAAGTTTAACACATGAACAACTCAAATCGAATACCTTGAAGCATGTGAGATAGTTGGGTTTGACACATGGGACAACATACTCTTAAACTATAAAGAAAATTGAGGTTTGGCCATGAAACCAATTGACAATATAGAAAGTCGTTCATTACTTATAAACACATACAAAGTTCAAAGAAATAAAATTATTACTCTCAACATAACTCCTTCCAAAAGCTGCAAGTGAGGCTTATTCAGGTGAAAAATGTTTATGAAATGAACTTTTTAACAATGCATATCAGCCCACGGCATGTGAAAACATCACCACATGGATGACCTGTGCAATTTTTTCATTGATTCGAATTGGAATTTATAAGGCCGCGTGACAATAATGTAAACAGATTTGTTTTGGGGAAACAAACCAAGAAGGGAAGGCCGCCAAAGGTGTGTCATAAACTTAGTTAGGAGGAAGCAATTAATCTCACCAGTCCCCAAACCGAGAAGGGAAGGCCGCCAAAGGCGTATAATAAACTTCCAGGTAGAACAACTGCATGTATAATATAAGTATGGTGAAGAAACCTGTAGAAGGCCTGGCTTTTTAAATCTTGAACGTTCTTTAGTCCTCGATACTGCAAATTTTCCATTGTTAATTAAAGAGTTCAACAACATATATATGTAAGATGGTATTCTGTTTATTTTTGGTTTCTAATCTTTGTTGTATTTCTCATTATTAATATTACAAGAAATGAAGGCCACTCTTATAGAGAGTCAAAAAGAAAGCTACCAGAATTGTAGGCAAACAGCTAAAACACATTCCCTAAAATCTGCCCTAACAAGTGGAAAAGTGAAAACTTTATTACAAGTAAAGAAGCTCCTACAAGCAACAAAGGTTGACAAAAGAGGTAAGGTGAATGACAAGGTATGGGAAGACATGAGAGTAGGGTTAAGACCATCACTTTAGCCAATGACTTACCTAAAGTGAGGATGACAACCCATCCTTGAGATCTATACAAATCGCCTTCAATATATTTCAACGTATGCGTGAGAGGGGAGATATATTCCAACTTATGCGTGAGAGAGAGAAGGGGGGGGGGGGGGGGGAGAGAGAGAGAGAGAGAGAGAGAGATAGTTGTATGCTATTACCTTTCCAAACCAAGAGCCGCTATCGATGATCCACCCAATGTGACTAAACCAAAAACCTCGAATGTGGCTATATCTTTCTGAGTGTCTGTATACTGGTGGTGGTAACGGTGTGAGCTCACCCATTCTATTGGACTACTCAAACATTTTCTCTAATATTATTGACCAAGAGAAAAAGCATTTTCTGTAATAATTTTGCAAGGAAAAACAACTATTTAAACACGAAATGATGCTAAAAAAATGAAACAAACCGTTGCTCAGGACGCACACATATATATAATGTACCTGAAGTGATAGAACTCCCATGTAGGCAAATAAGTATTCGAGCCATCTCGGAAGCCTGAAACTCTCGTGTGAAAGATTTCTATGGAAAGACACAGTGATTCCTAAAATGTTTAACTGATGGAGTACAAAGGCCACCCAAAATGCACCCCAAGTGAAATAAAAGGGTGCAAATAAAGAAAAAAAGTGCATAGACGAAAGGATAGTCGCTATTGTTAGAACCCATATGTGAGAAGTGAATCAAAACACCCAATAAAGATATGAAATAACATGACTAAAAGGAGATATAAAGTAATGAATCTTATACATGCTGATCAATGTATAATATAAGGTGAGAAAACTCTAAGTATTGTACAAAATGATGCAGAGGACAGTTATAAGGAGATGGAAAACTGAAAGTAACTGCAATCATGATAGGTGGAGCAGTTACATCCTTATAACAAGGGTTTCGACCCCCTTTCTTGGGTAAGTTACAACGTACTCATAGTGTGAATGCTCATCCCATTAAGAGCAAGAGTTCCAATACATTTCCAAGAGAAGGGAAGGTCTTAATCACTTCTCAGACATCATGGCTTCATCCTCGAGTGAGTACCTTCCATAATCGTTGATTGTAACCTGATGCATTTGCAGGAATTAGGGTTAGTAATACTGCATGCATTTATTACATTACATAGTTCATATGCAGTGCTATTAAAGATCTCTATATGCTTAAGTAAACATATATATACATCGAAAAGGGCCTCCATGTGGTATCAGAGCCATCAGCATTTGCAATGAACTCGAACAAGGAAACTGTATAAGTTTTACTTAAATTTTTAAACTGCTTTATTATGCAGCAACTCTTCTTTCACAATTCTTTCAGAAATTTTGTTGCTGAAATTTTGTTGTATCACATCTTCTTCGAATTGTCTTAATTTGTATGAATGAGTCACCAAAGTGATTTACATTCATTAATCATGGTTCTGTTATATCAGACATTTAATTTCAAGAGTGTGCTGCATATTGAAAATTCCGATCAGGTTCTATGGAACCGTGTTAATGTCTTTTGCAGACATTAGAAGTATAGTCAGTTATGAAAGATGATAGTTCATGTATTCAATTTTTCCCAAAGGCATGCAGATTACATTGATTATTGTATTTTGTAAATGTTTATACAGATCTGTCATTCATATATTTCGATTATAAACAGTTTCTTGCCCAAAGGTGATACTGATTCTATGAGTGTAAGCATGATTTCATGTCATTCCATATGAATTTACAAATCATTATGTACACCTTACGCAGATTTCAATATGTTGAGCATGATCAACATTGAGAAACTGAATGGAACAAACTTTAAAGCTTGGAAACAAAAAGTTGAAATGCATTTGGGAATGCATGAGTTCGATATTGCCATTAAGTTGCCTCAGCCATTAACACTTGCAGATAACAGTACTGCACTACAAAGGGATAGCTTTGCCAAATGGGAAGGGGCTAATCAAATGTCTGCAAAATGCTATGGAAGATCACATAAGGGGAGGGATTTTAGTCTATGATCTTGCAAAGGACTATATGGCAAGGATTGAAGAAAACTACAAGAGATCAGACAAAGTTGAAGCTGGTGTATATCTTTCTGAGTTAATTAATACCAAACTGTGCTTCACCAGATATCTTAGAACTTGTTGCAATAGCTACAATACCTCAACATCAACATACAATGGCTTTGAATCATCCTATGCACTCATCTGCATCAATTACAGAAGTACCAGAATCATCTACACAGTCTCTTGCACCTTTGTTGAAGAAATCAGTGAGAAACAAGAAGCTTGCTATTCCAAATGATTACTTATGCTATCTGCAAGAGGTTGAGTATGACCTTGGTGATGAAGATGATCCAATAACTTACAAACAGGCAATGGAGAGTACTAAAAGTGATTTGTGGTAGGCTACAATGACTAAAGAACTTACTTCCATAGAAAGTAATAATGTTTGGACTTTGGTTGATATTTCAGACACTAAGAAGGCCATTGGATGCAAAAGGGTATTTAAAACAAAGAGACATGCTCATGCGAAGATTGAAAGGCTTAAAGCCCAGCTTGTAGCTAAAGGTTTTACACAGAAGGAAGGGTTGGATTACACATAAACATTCTCTCCAGTTTCTAAAAAAGACTAATTCAAAGTCATCATGGCACTCACAACTCACTTTGATTTGGAGCTTCACCAAATGATGTCACAAGACTGCCTTTCTTAATGGTAGTCTCAATGAGGACATTTACATGGTACAACCCCCAGGATTTGTTAAAAGGGGGAAAGAAAATCTGGTATGCAAGCTAAATAAGTCTATCTATGGTTTAAAACAGGCTTCTAGGCAGTGGTATAAACGTCTTGATCAAATTGTGCAATCTTACTAATAATTGTATCTACATGAAGCAACACAAGTCTCAATTCATTTTCATGGTTTTATATGTGGATGACATACTGTTAGCAAGTTCACATATGTAGTTGCTCAATGAAACCAAGCAAATGCTATGTAATAGCTTTGACATGAAAAATTTTGGAGAGGCTTATTATGTTTTGGGTATTGAGATTGTGAGAAATAGGCAGCATAGAACCTTGGGGCTATTTTAGAAGAGTTACATTGATAGAGTCTTGAAGAGATTCAATATGGAAACTTGCAATAAAGGTGATGTTCCCATTGGTAAAGGAGATAAGTTCTCTCTTTCACAATGCCCTATAACTAAACATGACATTTAAGCTATGAAGGACAAATCATATGCATCTCTAGTTGCCAGTGTTATGTATGCACAAGTATGCACCAAACTTGATTTAGCTTTTGCATTAAGTGTACTAGGAAGGTTTCAATCAAATCCTGGAACTGCACACTGAAATGCAAGCAAAAAGGTATTGAGGTATTTAAAGAAGACACAAAACTATGTATTAACCTATCATCGAGTCCAAAACTTGGAAGTTGTTTGTTATAGTGATGCTGATTTGGGAAGCTACATTGATGATAAAATGTCCATGAGTGGATATATTTTCATAATGGTTGGGGGTGCAGTGTCATAGAGAAGTAGAAAACAAACCACAAGCGTTATTTCTACAATGGAGTCAGAATATATAGGATGTTTTGAAGCAATGAGGCATGGTGTATGGCTGAAAAATTTGATCTGTGATATGAAGATAGTTAAAAGCATTGAAGAGCCAATCATTATTTATTATGATAACACTTTAGCTATGTTCTTGGCTAAGAACAACAGAAGGTCTGAGGCTTTGAGGCTTGTGGACATCAAATACTTAAAGCTCCAAGATGAAATAAGAAATTGAACTATTGATTTGGAGCATATTAGTACATTTAATATGGTTGCAGATCCATTAACCAAGGCATTACATGTGACAGCATTTCAAAGGCATCTGCTAAACATGGGACTACAAACAACTACTGATAATGTTTGAATGTGGGAGTAACGTAACTTTTCACAACTTTAAGTATGTGTTTTGATAATAATTTGTGCTTATAATGAATACGAATTATATTACATGACGATGTAATACATTTGTGAAAGCTCAATACTAATCAAACATATGATGATGTTCGCTATTTTGCAGCAATAAAGAAAGAATGGCAGCTGCAATGCCATTCCTTACTTAACAAGCAATGTGGGAGTAATGCTTGTAATGAAGAGTTCTCTTGTCCAAATGTTTTATTCTCACATATGATCTCATTTCTATTCGATTAGTTTATGATTTTAGTACAAATGGTACTCTAAATTGTATTATACTATCTAAAGTTCAACCAATGCTTCTTTGAGTATGTTTGAAAGATTTATTTCAACATATTTATCTCAGTGGTAACTTGTTAGTTATTTCATTTAGATGTTTTGATCATTCTCATGTGGGAGAATGTTAGAACTCATATGTGAGAAGTGAATCAAAACACCTAATAAAGATATGAAATAACATGATTAAAAGGAGATATAAAGTAATGAATCTTATACATGTTGATCAATGTATAATATAAGGTGAGAAAACTATAAGTATTGTACAAAATCATGTAGATGACAGTTATAAGGAGTTGGAAAATTGAAAGTAATTGCAACCATGATAGATGGAGTAGTTACATCCTTATAACAAGGGTTTTGACCCCCTTTCTCGGGTAAGTTACAAGGCACTCATCGTGTGAATGCTCGTCCTATGAAGAGCAAGAGTTCCAATATGTTTCCAAGAGAAGGGAAGGTCTTAATCACATCTCAAACATCATGGCTTCATCTTCGAGTGAGTACCTTCCGTTTCATTGATTGTAACTTGATGCATTTGCAGGAATTAGGGTTAGTAATATGATGCGAACTAATTCAGCACACAAATTAAAACCCTCTTGTGACAATTGTAGTAAAGATGCAAGTAGGGATCGTTTTAGACCGGGGATTAGGAGGGATTACTAAATCACTTGGAAACTGACTCAAAAACGTAAAACAAACGTTAAAAACACTAAACTAGACTCAAAGAATGCAAAAATAAACAATAAAACACTAAAACAAATCAAAAGACTCAAAGAATACAAAGCACTTATAAACACAAACTAAGACACTATCTAACTAAATTAGACACGAAGGTAAAGGGGGATTGAGGTTTTGACGAAATTAAACTAAATACACAGATTGTAATTTAAAGGCAGAATGTAAATATGAATGTGATGAAAATATGGATGAATGCTAGCTAGAAGGTTCTTCTCCACACATGTCACACTTGCATACAAGATGATTTTCGGTTGGTCTTTCGATAAATTATGAAACTCAACACCCCGGGTTAATTAGGTCCGCTTAAATTAACCGTCAAGTTTTCCTCAAGTTAATGAATTGGATGATTGCATGCGACAACCCAAAGCATTCCCCACAAGTTCCCTACATGAATTGCATAATAGAGATACAAGCAAGAATCATTAAGCATCATGAAAACTATAAGTGTTGACGAGGCATTCGTTACTATGATTGCATGAAACTTATGCCAAGAATTTATTTAACGCGATTGTTTATAAGCAACCTCCACTACTTGTGAATATAAGTTCATAACTATTAGGTGAAACTCACTTATATTCTAGCGTCATATTCATGCATGAAAATTAAGCGTGCACTCTCAATAAACATACACAAATAAGTTATCGATCAAGCAGTTAAACAAATTGAATTCACCATTCATGAAATTCCAACCAAACGTAATCAAATCATATTGCAAGCATAAACATGGTTTCGAATCACCCCCTAGCTAAATAGGGGTTTAGCCTCTCATGTTCACAACAAGAAAAATAAAATTGAATTTAAACATAAAGAACAAAGGATGGATTACACCTAGAACGCCCAACGAATCCACTTGAATTTCTGCGCGTCTAAGTCCTCTTTCCTCTTCTCCTTGCTGCGGCAGTGAGGTTAAATGGATGATTTGGATGTTAATTTGGGTTGGGGATGGATTTAGGGTGGTAAAGGTGTGCGGCAAGATTGGTGGAAGGTGTGTGGAGGTGTGGAAAGTGGCTGGGAAGGTGGAGGAAGGCACGGCAATAATGGGAGGCTGCTGGAATTTTATGGGGTATGGTGGCTGCGGCACAAGTGGGAAAATTAGGAGTGAATGGGATAAAATCTGTGATGGTGGTTGCACAGTTTTTGGGAGGAAAAATGGGAGAGAATGGGTGATGCGGCTTGGTTGTAATTTAGGGTGAATGGCATCCAAAAAGGGGTGACGGCTTGAATGATATTTTATGTTGAATTATCATGGAATGCACGGCAAAGGTGATTAATCATGTATGGTGGCTGCACGAATGGGAAAGAATGGGATAGGGTGCTACGGCTGGGAATGGAGAAAAAGGGTTATATAGGCTACGGCTTAGGGTAGAATTAGGGTGATAATTAAAATGGGGGGGGGGGGGGGTGGCACGGCTAGAAAGGCAAAAAAAATAGGTTTTGTGGCTGTTTTGTTTCATTAAATATTGTTGCTGAAAAATATGAAAAGAAAAATAATAAGAGGTCCCTAAGGTGCGGCTAAATGGTGGAAACCCTAGGGTTTTAGAAATTTAAACCCTAGTTTATTTTTATTAACTAAAATTCACCTAAAGGCTGCTAGAATTTAGGAAATAAAATCAGAAATTAAAAAGGGAATAATTAAAGGGTGCGGCTAGGGTTAGGTTAGGAGAGGGAAATAGGGTTTAATTTCACAACATTGGACAAAAGTGCCCCCCTTGCACGGCAAGGGAAGGGAATTAGGGTTAAGGCACGGCAAGGTTGTGTAATTGGGCTAGGGCCTTGGTTTTGTGTCCTAAAGCGCCTACAAAGACTTCAAAGTGGCTAGAAAATACGGACGTTTAAGATTAGGAAAGGTTACCAAAACGGGAAACTTAGGATTAACTTTCCTAAAATAGGAAACCTTGTTTGAGTAGGATTCCTCGTTTTGGTAAGAATTCATCATTGGAGTAGGAATTCGTCGTTTCTTCAAGTCTTCAACTCATTCATTCCTCTTTCGCTCCAAAAGACTCCAATTTGCATCTTCTTGCACACTTTGGCCTTATAATCTGAAAATACACAAAAATGGCCTTAAACACTAAAATAGCTAAATAAACACAACATAAATGCACGAGAACAAGCTAATTAAGTCGCATGAATATGCTCCTATCATAATACTGCATGCATCTATTACAGTACGTAGTTCATATGCAGTGTTATTAACAATCTCTATACGCTTAAGTAAACATCTATATATACATTGAAAAGGGCCTCCAGCTATGACTAAGTCCTGCAACTTCCATTTTCTCCCCAAGAATTCTCCATAGGGCATCATCCCAATCTTCACCCAATGTTCCATAATATATGGTAGCAAAGCATACTCTCACTTATCCTCATCTTTTTCTTTAACTCGTTGAGTAGGAAGTAGAGCTACTACTTGATCTAAAGAATGTTGTATGAAAATGCTTTTGAGTTTGGAAAATGTTGGTCGGCGAAACATTAGATATATAGGGAAGCAATTTAATAAGGTGGTGCTATCCACACAGCTCATTTTACTTCTCACACATGCTTTATTAATTTTTGTCCTTTGATCTTCTTCTCTTTATTCGATCCAATGGCAAGAAATCGAGAGAGTTGTGTGAGAGGTAAAAAATGATGTATGGATAGCACTACCCATTTAATATCTCACTGCTTTGTGATGGTTGGGTACATTCTGTACAAATTTTATAAAAAAAAACAAGGGGCATAATTGATATAACTCTATTTTTGTGTTATTGTTGAAATAGATCCAATCACTATAAAAAAAAAATTAGGGGTTGCTCTACAAACTTTTGCCCGACGAACAGGTCTTCATCGGATAAAGAAATATTAAGTTTGTAGGGCAAAATTGGTCAACATTTAGGGTTTACTCAAAACCTTTACGGGATAGACGTTATTATTATTATTTTTTGTTTTTTTTTATGCAAAGAAATTCATTAAAGTACGAAACCTCTAGTACATCCGTTTCCAATACAATCAAAATTAAAGGCAGGAAGAGTAACATCAGGTAAATAGAAATCTTAAAAATGAGGATTTGAGAGGGAGAGACCAAGGTGATCTAAAGCATCCGCAACAAAGTTTGCCTCCCTCAAAATGTGCTTCCAATCAAAATGACTAAAAGACTGAGCCAGGACACGAATATCATTGATGATAGAACTAATTCTCCAAGGAACTCCCCAATGAACCTGCACAGCTTCAGTGATGAGTTTAGAGTCCCCCTCCACCATCACTTTAGTGAAACCCTTGCGCCTAGCACACTGAGACCCTCTCGTAAACTCATCGCTTCTTTTACCGAAATAGTAACACCATCAAGATTAAGAGCCCCTGCCCTAATCACCTGATAATTACTGTTACGGAGCACAAAGGTAGCAACAACACGGTTGCTCAAAACTGAACAATAAAAATTGAGTTTAACTTGTCCTTCGACTCTTGTAAAGGGCGGGGAATACAAGAATTTTTTCTAGGGAAATTCAACAAATTTTTCTAGTGATGTCACCATCAACTACAATAGCTAATTTAATACTAGCCCAATTATTATGAACTATGTTACTTTAAGATCCCAATCAATATTATTTCTACCATTCACGGGAATTATATGAAAAAAGAGGTAAGGAAAAACCCACTGATGGGTCCAGAAGAATATGTCTTCACCATTACCCATAATCCATCTCATTCCCTCATGGATGATGTTTCTATTAGAAAGAATGTATTTCCAAGCAAAGGAGTATTTTTGTTTAATCTTCTAATTTAAAAAATCAGACTTACGTAAGTATTTACTTTTGACTATTTCTACCCACCAATGATCTTTATTGGTTAGAACTTTCCAACCTAATTTGGCTAAACAAGCATTGTTAAAAGGGAAAATTTCAAAAAACCCCTTGTTAAAATGATCAATTTGTTTGATTCTTAAACCACCTTGATTCTTCAGGGAACAAACCTTTTTCCAGGCCATTGGTCTAAGTTTAGTATTTCTTCCCCAAAACAAATCTCTGCATTCTTTATCAATTTTAGTTGTTACCCTATTGGGGCACTTAAAGCAAGACATTACATAAGTCGACATCCCGGTGAGATTAGAATTAATAAGAGTTAGCATCCGAGCCTTGGAAAGGGTTTGCCCTTTCCAACTAGCAAGTTTTTGCTTCACCTATAATTATATCTCATTAACTAAATCCTTCCAGAAAACTATATTATGGATCCCTAAGTACCTCCCAATAGTGATTTTATGTTGAATGCTCAAGATATTCACAATATTGTTCCTATCCTGGTTGATAGTATTATTTGAAAAATAAATAGAAGATTTATGAAAATTTACCTGTTGACCTGCAGTCAATGCAAACATCTCAAGGGGATGATAGGATTCCTACATGAGATTTAGGGGTAGAAGCCAAACGATTAAAATGTCTAATAAGCGGTTCCATACATAAAATAAAAATGTAAGGTGACTAGGGGTCACCTTGTCATATACCATGTTTAGGATAGAAATATCCATGCGGAGAGCCACTAATTAAAATGGAGACAAAAGTTGATGAATGCATTCCATTATTAAGGTGATCCATTTCTCGTTAAAACCAAAATGAATTAGAACATACCTTATGTAATCCCAATTTAAAAGGTCATAGGCTTTTTCCAAGTCCAGTTTGATATACATGGTCCCCGTTTTGCCTTTCTTTACCTTGAAGCTAGAAAATGACTCATGGTCAATTAAGATATTACTGTGAATGGAATGCCCAGAGTAAAGGCACCTTGATTAGCAGAAATGCACAGGTCAAACAAAGGCTTAAGCCTTTTAACAATAATTTTCGTTATAATTTTATAACATTACAAAGACCAATAGATTTACAATTGGACACAGTTTCAAGATTATCCACTTTTGGGATTAAGGCAATATTTGTATGATTAATAAACCTTATTTGTAGGGCAAGGTTGGCACAAAGAGGGAAAAATGGTGCATAATATCTAAAGGTTCGTCGGCTAGGTTACCGTTGCTCAACAGCCCATTTCGTCATCTAAGTGTTATTGTCATTGGGCAAAGGTCTACAATTACTTTATTATTTATTTATTTTTTATATCAGTTTTTCCCCTTAAGTAATTAGTAAAGTAATTAAGAGCATCTCCAAAAGAAGTGTCAAATTCAAACCACCAAATTTCAATTTGATGGCTGACTTGGCAATTTAACATATTGTCAATACTTTCCTTCCACCTGATATGCCAAAATTTTGTTTCATTTATATTTTTATTAAACAAAAATAATACAAGTTGGGTTGTTGTTGGTTCAAAAATAAATAAACATTACTTAAGTATGTTAGCATTTAAGGTAAGGTAAGTGGAATGCCTTTGGAAATAGCGAAACCTTATTTATCTCCATAAAGTAATGGGGTCAATTTTGACATCTTGGTTGGAGTAAATGGTACGTCATTTGTTACTGTTATATGTCTATGTAGTATTTTTGACATCTCATTTGGGATGGTCTAATATTGTCTTTTAATTTTAGCATTATCTTTCATTAATGATAAGTTATCAAAATTAAAAATCAATCTCTATAATTTCTCCTCATTCTTTTTCTTCTTCCACTCGTCCATCCTTTTTCAAATTTCTTTTCAGATTGGGATTGATGATGTGCTTGTAAAAAAAAACAGCTAATTTTTGTTGTGCTTTAAGAATAATTAGCTATAAAATAAAGCAATTAAGCATATTATAAACTATATTTTTAAAAGTGTTGTGACTATGAAAAGCAGTGCAAAAGCGTTTGGCAAATTTTAACGTTGAAGTGATATAATTGTATATAATGATCAAAATGGATATGGGAATGAGTGGTGGTAATTGTGGAGCCAAAAATAATCCAAAAAATAATGGAGGCGACACTTGGACTTTATCCCGAAGAAGACAAGATTGCTCTCAGTAAATGGGCAGGGCACACAAATATTCCCACCCGCTGCCTCAGCATCCCTGGAAGTTCAAGCAGTGGACTACACTACTTAAGCTCCTATGCTCGTGGCATGGAAAAGTCAAAGGCATTAAAGATAAGATTAATTACCCGATCATATCTTTAATACATTCCTAATTGAAGATCAACTCAAACAAGTAATGAATCCTCATCACAAACAATCAGGCATACCTCCATCATCATCTTAAGATATTATCTCCTAACTAATATCTTGGGATATTATTTCTTCATTCATCATAAGGATAACATAACTTTGGCCAATAGGAAGTCGCCACGAATAGGGCAGAATCCTACATGTAGGCCCGCCACCTCCCTATAAATGCCTCATCTCCACCAAACTTTGGTAAGTTTTTGTTATGCATACAAACCCTAAACACTCATTCTTTTCAGAGTTACTGAACATAGGCAGTAGAGATCCATTGGCCAAACCCCTAGTGCGTGAGGTTTTGGTCTTTGATCAAAGGTGTTATTTGTTTTATAGGTACAATGTCGTCTAGACTAAAAACGACATTTTGCTAACACATTAATGGTGGTGGTGCTAGTGATGATGATAGCGACAGAGGTAAGGGTATCTTGGCGATGTCAATTGGGGTGAGGTGGTTAGGGTACAAATGTAAGAATGGTGGTAGAGGTGGTGTTGGTTGTGGTGGTAGTGGTAATGGTGGTGGCGATGGTGGTAGTTGTGGTTGTGGTTGTGTTGGCAGTTGTGTTTGTGTTAGCAATGACAGTGGATGTTGTAGTTGTGGTGGCGGTGGTGGCGGTTATGGTGGTAGTAGTGGTGGTGGCAAGGTGAAGATTGTGGTTGTAATGGAAGTGGCGGTGTAAGGTTAATGTCTGTAGTGGTAGGTGACGGCAGTCACTTTTCTCCAATGAATAAATGTGTATAGAATGAAAAATAATGTTATTTTAAAAAACTAATGCGGGTATTATAAGAATTAAACTATTCATTAAATGCTCAACTCTACTTTTTATTAAAGAAAATTTCAAAAGCAATCTGTAGGCTGCTTTAAAAGCTGTTGTTTGGAGTCCATAACTTTTAAAATAAGCAAGATATTTTATTTTTACCAAACACTTTTGTATTGCTTAACTTTAATGTGAGGTAGCTTTATTAAGGCTGTACCACATCTTGTTTTTAATCTACCCCTGCCACATATTCTTTTTGCTTCTCTACATTATCTACCTCAACAAGCCATTAAATAAACATATAACCAATTTATTATAGCACTGCTTGCTTATCATGTAAAATCTAAATAGCCAAGAACCCTTCTAGGTGGTGGAAGGTGTTATGTTCTTGCATGATAGCGTAGGTTCGAACTCCGTCAATAGCTATCTGACTTCTAACTTACTAACACTATTGCTTGACTCAAAACAAAAAAAAAATAAAAAATAAAAAATAAAGAACAAAAAAAACCCTTCTAGGTTTAAACAAAAACAAAAAATCACATCTAATACTTGGTAATATGTTTTTCCCCTCTTTTTTTCCTCAAAAAAAAAAAAAAAAAAATCTAATCTTATTACAGATTTTAGCCAAGAACCCTTTTTGTTTTATTTTTTATTTTTTACTATGTTCATAAGATATAAAATATGTAAGAAACGTTTTAAATTTTAAACAAAAAAATTATATCTTTTTTTTTTTTTTTTTTAACAAACGATTGCGTTATTGAATTAAATTATTATTTGTTAGAGGATGGTGGGATCTACCCGCACTAGGATTAATAATTTTCATTCATTATAACTTCCCAACCAAGTACTTGCAGAAAGTAAATTTTATTAAATGCTAACTATATATAGTACATAAGAGTAGGTAGACTGTTGATTTGAAGAACTGCTGAAGATTCTCCGCCACAACTCCTTTTACGACCCAATGGCTTGTTCTGCCAGAAAGAGGAAACGAGACACTTGCAGAAAGTAAATTTTATTAAATGCTAACTATATATAGTACGTAAGAGTAGGTAGACTGTTGATTTGAAGAACTGCTGAAGATTCTCCGCCACAACTCCTTTTACGACCCAATGACTTGTTCTATCCTTTTACAACCCAATGACTTGTTCTGCAGGAAAGAGGAAACGAGACACTTGTAGAAAGTAAATTTTATTAAATGCTAACTATATATAGTACGTAAGAGTAGGTAGACTGTTGATTTGAAGAACTGCTGAAGATTCTCCGCCATAACTCCTTTTACGACCCAATGACTTGTTCTGCCGGAAAGAGGAAACGAGTGTTGGAAATATGCCCTGAAAGTCAATCTTTGGAAGAAACCTTTCAGGACAATGAATTGATGTATATATGACTCTTATACATCGGAAGGCAAAGATACTAATTAGGACTATCTCAATGAACAAAATATGTCCTAAATAATGAATCCATGGACAATGGATTGATGAAAGAAGTAATCTAATGATGTTAGACTACAGAGACCTTCTTCCCATAACCATCATGTCCAAAAAAGGTTCCTGGTCATAGGATTGTCGGAGGGATACTGACAATGCATAGACTGGTACATACTATGTCCGCTTCAAATGGAAGGATGGAAAGTCTCATCCCATTCGTGTAGTGACACTAAGACAAGTATGTAGGTGCTCATTAAGGGAATGAGTTCACTGAACACAATCGAACGAGAGTACTTGCATGGAGGTCTACTCACATGTCAAGCAAGTAACTCTGAAGTTTGGAATAATGTAAGTAATCCTTTGACCTGAGACATCATAGATGTCTAATGGTTAGGTCCTTGATCTTTGATCATGTCAAACGACATTCCATTGGAGTGTCCACGGCATTGTTGGGGTCAAGTTATCTAAACATGTAGGCATGTGAATGATCAACAAGGGATCTCTGATCCTCGTTATGAGAGGAAGAATACTTTGAGATATGATTCGGGAATCTTCGGCCGAAGTCTCGAGCGTAATAAAGGAAAGCTTTCCTATGCGACTCAATTGAATCATATAAGAATGCATAATCACATTAGGGGTTTGACATAGTATATCCATACCCTAGTGATGTGATTGAGAGTATTGTTTTAGAGAATGATCGAATTACATTATAATTCCAACTGAATAGGTTCTCCGAATAAACTTTTACATTAGCTTGGGTAGCCATGATATATGTTTAGATGTCACTCATGGCTTGTGAGTTCTTCTAGATGATTAAATGTAGTCATCAAAGAAGAAGGTGAATTAAAAGTAAGTTTTAATTCACTAAGTGGTTGGATTAAATATAATCAATTGGATTGGTGCCAATCACCTCACTGCCTTGCTAATTAGAACCTAAAAGATTGTTCACCAATACACTCTTGTAGTGAGTAACTAATGGATGATGGAAATAATTAATTGGATTAATTAAGTGTTGTGATTAATTTAGAAAGTCTAAAGAAATCATAAAAGCAATAAAAGATCGTTTTGGGCTTAAAGAAATGTTCGGGTTTAATTGGGCCCATTGGGCCTAAACCCATTGGGCTTTTATTCAAGCATTGGATGACTTGAAATAATAAAAGCCCAAAGCCCAAACAACACAAAGAAGGCCGGCCAAAGAGAGGGAGAGAGAAGGTCAATTGTTGACTTGTTTCTTTATGTAATAAAAGGAACTTTATAGTCAAAGTTTCATTAGGGTTTTTTGTGTGTTCAAAACAACAAAAGAGAAAAGAAAATAACTCTCTCTAACACTCAAAGGGCCGGCCACCATAGGGGGATTTTAGCTAATCATTTTATCACCCCTTTGGTTATTCCTTCATCCTTCTCACTACACTAGTGGGTGAGGATCTTTACAGGTTTTCAATTTTGGAAACTTGAAGAGGACCTAGGAGCACTCATTCTCAACAAAGTGGAGGAGGCAAGGAGGGAGGCTAGGCTCAAGGAGTTCAAGGAGCAAAGAGCTTGGAGGTTGTCCATCCTTGGTCTAAGATCTAGATCAAGAGGTATAAAACTACTCCTAAACTTTGTTCTTCAATAAATTGTTTTTGATGCATCATAAATAAACCTATGAATCTTGAAGGGGATTTTCATGACTAGAGCTTTGATATTAATTGATGACATGCTTCCGTTGTTTTCGTATATAAATTTTGAATTGTATATGCATGCTAGTCAATAGAAATCCCACATAAATCTCATATTTTCCCTTCAACGAGACACTTGCAGAAAGTAAATTTTATTAAATGCTAACTATATATAGTACATAAGAGTAGGTAGACTGTTGATTTGAAGAACTGCTGAAGATTCTCCGCCACAACTCCTTTTACGACCCAATGACTTGTTCTGTCGAAAAGAAGAAACGAGACTCTCTTAAATATTTTTTATGGACTCTTTGTCATTTTACAGTTTAACATTAAATTTCATGTCAACGTTAAAAAATATTGTACCAAAAATATGAGGTGGCAGAAAGTTGCGAAGCCAGGAATAAATGAGGGAAGGGGAGAAATTTAAAAGCATTAATAATTAAAAAAAAAATACACAACCAAATCCTTTTACATGTTAGACAATATTAATGTCATTTATAATGTATCAATACAAAGAAATATAGTTACAATTCTGCGGCCGAGGTTTCAAGTCATAAAAACGTGGCATAATAAGTTCATTATTAATAAAAGCAAAAACATCTATTTCAATGTAAAAAACCAAGCTATCACTTAACAATGGATTTCCATTTTGCTACGCAGTGGTGTTTTAGAATATTCATAACACTGCTTCTTATAGTTTTGTTCCATTACGTAACTGTATAATGAAAAAAAAATAAAAAAAATCTTAGACTCTTAATATTATAGTACAGTCTACTACATGACTAATAACTAATTAAACTATATGACTAATAACTAATTAAACTAACAATTTAATTAATCAATATCAATAATCACATAAATTATTCGATAATCATTAATTCAATTCATCAGTAATAAACCATTTCATTCATGATTATAATTCATATCAATAATTAATAATTAATACCATGAGCTATAATTCCAAATCAATTAAACACATTTTCATATTACATTATCAATTAGGAATTTAAATTATAAAAACTAGAAATTTAACTTAAAAATTGGCTTTAAAATCCGGCTTTGAAGCAAAAGCTGCTGACTTGGTTTGGAACTGGAAGCCGCTGGCCTTGGCTTGAAGGCTGGAAAGGAAGGGGGTAATCTAGGTAGAATAATTGATTTGGGTGAGGGGATTGGGAATTTAGGACTGGGAGAATGAAGGATTAATGGGGTCGAGTGGTCCCCATATTGTATTATATAGTTTTTTTCATTAAATCAAAGGACACCGTGTCTTCCTTTTGTTTTGGGCTTGAACATTTCAGAAAAAAGAGCCACCGTGCATAGCAGCAGAAGAAAACATATCCCTCACCTACAAATTTTTCGATGGACCAGAGGGGCGGCTACTCGCTCCTGGGCTTCATTTCTAGCGAGAGGAGGGGCGACCACCCCTCTTTGCTCCTCTATAGCTTTGCCATTGGTGGTAGAGTTCATATAGAGTCCCACTTTTGAGAAAGTCTCTTTAGCATTTCTCACAATATTGTGTAATTATGCATTTTTGGTAAAATGGTCTAGAATTCCTATGTAATCTAGTAATTCTTTCTTATTAGGTTTTGTACTATTTTGAGAGCAAGTTTTTCTCTCCTCAAGGTTTACTATAAATAATGGTACTATTGTAGGGGAAATATCATCTATAAGTTCACGGCTTTTGTCTCTCTGATGCTGCACCTCCTTCTCTCCCTTCAAAAAATTGGTCACAACACGTTATCAAGTACGCTTTTGACACTACCTTAAGGAATTTGAAGGATATTTTCTATTATAAACCAGTTCACAATTTTCATCATATAATCTCAATTCTTCTAAAAAGCGATCTAAATTGTCCACATATTTTCAACCTTGATTGCATGAAACATTCACTAAGATGCATGTATCTCAACTTTTCATTTTGAATTATAGATTCCGCTTAAATTGTAGTCACGTTATTCTATTATATTATATTGGGAATTTAATGATTGTTTGAGAAACCAAAGAAAAGAGGCCCAAAGTCAAAATTTAGGGTTTTCTACCTTAACCGCGCGAGCTACGGTTTGAAGCTGTTTGAGCCGCGTCGCCGAGCCAACGAGCCATGGCCTGAAGTCATTTGAACTGTTGGAGCGGAGCCGCTCTTAACCGAGCTGCTGGGCTAACCTCAGCACAAACTCAAGTTTTTTTTAGCTTCGTCTACACTCGGCCTGCACCACAAAAGTTCCATTGGAATTTTCCCGCGCTCGGCCTACCAAGCCCTGGCGGCCTTCTCCTAGCTTGCATGCAGCAGTTCAGCCCAGTTTTGGGCCTGGGACCCCTAATTGTTTTCCTTACGCTCAACGCGTCTGCAACCCGGCTAGTTGTGGGCCTCTAAACTACCCTGCATAATACCTAGCCCAAGCCTTGGACCTGGGCACCAGCTTCTTCTTCTTTAGGCTAAGGCCTACCCTGAACCCAAACCAAAACAGCTCAGTTCTTGTGGATGGGTTTTCTGCCTGTGGCCTATCCTGCTAGGCTGCAACCCAACAGCATTCGTAAGCCTAATATTTTTTCGATTTTGTGATACATTTGCTTTGCTTGTACCGACCCATGAACTTGCGGTTCATATTTTGAACCCGAAGTTACGCATAAACGCCATAGAAATCCGAGATATTCTTAAAACACGACACCGATGGTTTCCCAAAGTTTTTATGTTAATTTAAACCAAACTATATCTAATAGAACCTGAATGCTTTATTCATGAACAATTTTTATCCATTGAGCTAACCATAATTTTGTTCACATTGTTACAACGACATGTCGAACTTGAACAAACTCAACTTTACTGTTTTGTTAGTTTCTAGAAGAAAATATCTAAAGTGGATTCAAGGTGATTTAACTTCATGTCTGTCGATAATGGAAGACTAAGTTGCTTTTAAATTAATATCATTAACGGTTTGTGAAAATGAAGAGGAGAAAGAAAAGTGGCCACGGTTAAAAGACGTGCTATGAGAGCTTGAGAATATTAATTTAATCCAATTACATTTGACTAATTTGCCCTTGATTAAATTTGTTTTTGTTTTAGACAGAAAGATGGAACTTGTTAAATTTGAATAGATATGTTTACATCCTTTGCCAAAATATTGAAAAGAAATCAGGACCGATACAATCCCACATCACATTTTCTTGTGTCTTGAAGACATCTGCTGCAACTACATGCGCAGTGTTGTTGGCACGATGAGGAGAGTATGCGAACTCCAAGACACCAACATCCGCAGCTCCCAATTGTAATTCTCTTGTGATCATGTTTAGGACAATCTTAGCATCAGATACCACAATAATTCCTGTGATCCCTTCCTTCAAACAGGCGTATGAGGTTGCTCTCACCGCAGCAACCTCCCCCGCCACTGCAGAAGGGGAAAACAGGCCTCCCGTGCCACCTGAGAAATGCCACATGCCCGCAAAAATTCGTACGACCCAACCAACTCCTCCTTTCTTAGTTTTTGAATCCCACGCTGCATCACAATTAACCTTGAGTACCCAAAAGCTTGGTTTCTTCCGGCCATTTCCATCCACATACGATTTTTCTTTGTTGGCAGGCATCATAGCAGTATGTAGGCCATTATTGGCCTGTGATTCCACTCCTATTGCTTTCTTAAACTCTTCAATCCTTGTTTTCCATATTTACATAGCCTCAACGGGATCACACTTAATCACTTTAAACACTGTATCGTTTCTGCATTTCCAGGTCCTCCATAGATCGAAGACGATTCCTTCTTTAATCTCGCTTCTTCTCTAATGTTTTCGAAACCGTTGGCATATATGATTCTAGCAAGAATAAAGTTCGTACATTCAAGATTGGTAAAGTTTAGTTGAACGTCGCAAGATAACCAGAAAGCCCTACAAAACTCGCAATAGAATAGGATATGCTCCACTGTCTCATTCTCCGTTTCACGGAACGCACAAAGGTTACACACCTTCATTCGTCATCTTTCCAAATTACTTCTCACCGTTGTGGCATTGTTACAACACTTCCAAATAAAAATTGTCATTTTGTTTGGGACCGACAAATGCCATATTTGCTTCCACATATAGCAGCTAGTTCGGCAGGTACTACTCACACCCATTCCCTTTTTATAGAGCTCATCGTTTTTTAAAAAATCCATTGCCACCTCATATCCAGTTTTGACGCTATACACACATTTATTTGTACAGTGTCAAATCAACTGATCTTCACATCCCTCATAGCTAATTGGGATGGAACAGATTAACTCAATTTCATCCAGATCGAACCATTGTTCCAGATGATAAGATATAAATCTCTCGGCCTTTAATCAGCCTGCAAGTAACACATAGGATAGAGAGGAAGAGGGAAGGAAGATGAAGGAGTAGAGCTCCAAATATTTTTGTATTTAATTTCTTTTGTGTAAATTCTCATCTCATTTGTTTTCTGGGAGCTGGGCTAGCTTTTATTCAAATGCCAGCTGGCATATTTAACAGTCCTTAATACTAAAAACTAAAGCATAAATCCCCCATTAACTCTCTAAATCATCGATTAAGACAATCACAATTGAGACCTATTATGGGTTCATAACAATACTTCCCCCTTGAAAATTAGCCTTGTCCACAAGGCTAAAAAATTTGAATGTGGAAACTTGTTTGAAAGCAGCAGCACATTCCCTTATGATGGATATGTTCTCAATTCCAGTTATGCTCATTGCAATCCCAATATTAGCGAGTTTCAAAACAGGTGCATCATTCAGTGGTTTCAAAGCACTAGTTGACATCTCACAAAAAGCTTGCACGATATAGTTCTTTGAGCTATCATCCAGTGGTACAACAGTGTCATCATGCAACTGAACCTTAGTGCTTTTCTCAAGCAAATTCTCTACAACACCCTTCACTAGCAATGACTTCTTTCTTGAAACAGAGTTGACCATTACATCCGTGGATTTCTTATCACGATCAAACTCAAGGGTTGCAATTCGGCGTTCAAATTCACTCCACTTTTGGCAACAACCAAGCAAATCCCTTCCACTTGATGATTCCCAAAATAGATTCACAAAAACGCCCATTCGCTTGCCGTCCTTGTACTGAAAATAGAGTACCAGCTTGACAGCTTTAGCCGATGTGTCTCCCGAATCCCAATCAGGCCAAAAATCAAATTTTCTAGTGAAAAACAAAGAAAAATCAGCGTGTAAATCAATAGCCAAAACACCAAAATTGCTTTCCAGGTGACCTTCGAGAGAGCATGCAAAATCCAGATAGGTACCCCTAGTGCATTCACTCATTCTCTTCAATGTATTTGTTATTCTGTCACCCTCAAAGTCATTGGTCTTGCTGAATACCTCTCTAATTCGTGCTTCACCAATAGTTCCAATGTCGTGTGGTAACTCAATAGCTCTGCCAAAATTGACTCCTTCATTCATAACTTTAGGACTACCACACTTATCTAATACGACATTCCTTCCCCTAGGACCAAAAGTAAGGCCAATAACACCCACAAGCTTGTCAATTCCACCTTGTAGTGCATATTGCAAATGCTGATCAAAAGCAATTTCTTTTGTAGAAGACTCCATAATAGAACGAAGCCTTGATTACCAGTAATTCACCCTACTATTTTGTTGCTAATTCACCCCCCTTCGCAAATTTCCAACAACCACAACTTTATTTTCAAGTGAATTCATAGAGTAGGTAGAGTACACCATTCGTCCATGGTCTAATGCACCCGAATGCCCGCACGCAGGTCTTACACACACACCCATTGCCGCATCCAAGTCATCTATAACCCAAGGTCGAGGGATAAGGTTTTGACAACTAACAAAAAAGGACATACCCTCCTTTGAGAAAACTTCTGCAAGCTGTGCAAAACCAAGATCAAACATATTTCCAGCAATTATTCCTCTAATCAGATCATCTACCTACTTGACATCGCCTTCAATAGCATCACTAAAGTCCACTACCTTCTCAAATAAGGATATGGCCTTGGCATTCTCTTCATCCACATGTCTAAACTAGTTCAAAGCCGTAATTCGTGACAAAGCTAAGATCACATCCCCAAAAGCTGGAAGAGATTTATTGATGTTTTGAGATTCCTTAAGGTTTTCCCCTTGAACTTCAGTTTTTGCTAGATGCTCACTGCCACCCAAATTCATAATCCAAAGCTTGCTCATTGTGGACCCTTCATCCAACTTAAGCTTAAGCTCATCGGACTGTGTAAGTGTAACCATCGCTGGAATTGTAGAAACCATATTGTTGAATTCGGAAATTACAACAGCAAATTTATGCACTTCAGTAAAGAGTTGACAATAGTCTTCCTCCCTCAACTTGGCTTTACTTTCTATATTATCAACAAGAGATATACAATATTCACGAGATAGAAACTGGTCAAGAGATTGAAATATGCCTTCACATATCGATCGTAAAGAAACTATCGAACTCAACAGGGAGGCTACTTTTATTTTCTCGATAGATACAATATCAATGTCTTGAGAATCAGCCAAGGGCCTAAGAAAAGTTTTTCCCATACGATTTTTTTCAAGTGGAGATGCAAAGGCACAAAATGCAAGTATCATAAGGGTAGTGTCTTGAAGGGCTTCCCACACATAAACAATAAATCCACGGAATGGTTTTTCAGTGAATTTATTAACTCCAGACATTTTGTTTCTTTTATGAAGCAATTTCTCAGAAGTAGAAATTCCATTGATACTTGAACATGATTGAGCTACCTGATTGCAGTCTTTGTTAGCCAAATATGCAGTAACTTATGTAGCAACCATTGTATCACTAGCAGAATTTGCAGATGTTTCAGCAGCTGATGAGTTTACAAACTGCATATGTCTTGTTTCAGACCACATTATGCAATTCGCACCACAGCTGGGACGTGCATCAACAGCCGCAGATACAAAATCTTTACCATACTTTTCCTCAAAAATATTTCTTAGAACGATCAGTTCTAAAATCTCAGAATACCTGGAAGAGGCAAAGATTAAACTAGCAAATCCCTCTTTGAGATTACGTAGACACTCCCCTTGCTTTGTGATGATAGAAAGTCTGGATACTACTAATTCACAGAAGAGCTCAATGAACTCATTGGTGGTCAAAATTTTTTGTGCTCTAAACACATGTTCAACCCAGATATCATGACCAGATTGTAGGAGCAAGGCAATCTCACGCCTCATTTGCTTCACCACCGCCTCCTTCTTGTTCCTCAACAACTTTATTTGAACCACCGCCATCTTCAATTACATTTTGTGGAATTTAGAGCCTCCACCCTTATCCCAAATGCCATTGCAGTAGCACATGTCCCGATCGAGAACAACATAGCAACTTCAGTCTGGAATTTCATCAAACAATTTCCATGCACCAAAATACTTCCTCACAAATTTACCCACAAGATACCAATTAACCCATCCAAATTTATCTTTTAGGGTATGCACGATAGTTATCAGTCAAAAGAGAAGGGAATTTAGCCTTCGAAGTTGTTGAAATGATACTCAAATTAAGAACTACCTCAGGTCTAGTGTCCGTAATATCGGAGAACGAGTGTTCATGAAGTAGGCACGGAGCAAAGGTCATCGTTGAAGCATGAATCCCTCTCTTTGATTCCGGCAAAGAAACTGTGGCTGCAGTGGAATCGTTCGACCGTGGCTTGACGACCAAAGTTGTCAGTGCTTGCAACAACAGTGAAGATGAGAGCAACGGTGGAGCTTGGATTGCTGCCGGAATAAGTTGCGATTGGGCTCCTCCAGCACAGATTGGGCTTCAAGGTAACTGGATACGCTCAATCGCGGGAGAAACTTGATGATCAGTGGCAAGAGGAACAGAGATGCCTTCCCAGGCACTGCGAAAGTGCAGCTCTCTACGAAATTTGTTGAAATAGGCAGGAAGCTTGGTTGAGAAGGCCTTTTCGATAGCAGCCTCAATAAGGGAAGGTAACGAGGCCATCGTAGCCTTCAAGGAAGCAACACGATCTTTCAGGGAAGAGAAATGAGGGGCAGCGGTTTGGCGGGTTTGTACGGGAGGGAAACCAGGATTCGAGAAGGATGATACCATTGATAAGATCCAAATCTCTCGGCCTTTAATCAACCTGCAAGTAACACGGAGGATAGAGAGGAAGAGAGAAGGAAGATGAAGGAGCAGAGCTCCAAATATTTTTGTATTTAATTTCTTTTGTGTAAATTCTCATCTCATTTTTTTTCTGGGAGCTGGGCTCCTTTGATACAGACTCCATCCCTTAAAATGCCAGTTGGCATATTTAACAATCCATAATACTAAAAACTAAAGCATAAAACCTCCCATTAACTCTCTAAATCATCGATTAAGACAATTACAATTGAGACCTATTATGGGTTCATAACACCAGAAGCTCCATCATCCACCTTCATGTATTCTAGTCAATTAGGTTATAGACCATTGGCAATACATTAGTGTTGAAGGATCGTACTTAAATGTGCAGGGCAATAGGATCCACGGGTCCAAGCATGTTCATTTTACCATTTCCTACCCGTTATCGCAAACCTTTCTCGATTATCCATCTCCCTTCCAATATTCCTTTCCACCCCCACGAGGTGACCATTTTTTGCCTCCAAGAAATAGCTCCCTGGATAGTACTTCCCTATTAGGACCTTGGACAATAACATCTCCTAATTGTGAATAAGCCGCCAAATCAGCTTTGCCAACATCGCCAAGTTAAAAAATTGCAAGTCCCGGAACCCTAAACCACCAAATTGCTGAGTTTGAGTTATTTTGCCCCAAGAGACCCAATGCATTCCTTGCTTGCGTCCTTGCCCTTGCCACTAATATTTTGCAATTAATTGTCTCATCTCTTTGCACAAAGAGATAGGCAGTTTAAAGCAAGACATAGTTCGACATTACCATTGCCACTACTTTGATCAGCGTTTCTTTCCCTAATGCTGATAGAAATTGTTCAGCCCAACCAGTTAGTTTTTCTTCGTTATTCCTTCTCACCTCTTCGAACACTGCTTATTTGGAGTGCCGAAAATCTGATTGAATCCCTAGATACTTCCCAAACGTCTCCTGAATCTAAATATTCAAGCATTTAGCGACCTTCCTTATATTTATTTAGTAGCCCGCACCAAAGAAAATGGAGGTTTTTTCCAAATTGACTAGCTGACCAGAGGTGCTAGAATAGCAATCTAGTACATTCAAGACTTATCGATCTTCTCCTTCAGTAGCACGGCAAAACAACACAGAATCATCCGCGAAGAATAAATGTGAAATCGTAGGACCATCATTCGGGATTTTAAAACAGTGAAGAAGACCCAAATCCTCACTTCTTTTTAACGAGGCTGAGAAACCTAGCTTCCACACAAATGAGAAAGAGGAAAGGCGACCGTCGATCACCTTGTCATAACCCTCTAGTCGGTTTGATGAATCCAGTATGATTCTCGTCGATTAGTACAATATAGGAGATGGATAAGATACATTCTTCAGTTCTAGCGGAAAACTCTCTTACGAAACCAATCTTCTCCATCATACTCGTTACAAATTTCCACTCCACCCTATCATACACATTTTCCATGTCAAGTTTGATGACCATGTCTTGGGTATTCTCATCACTTTGGCACTTCAAAGAATGTAGGATTTCATAGACCACGAATATGTTGTCATGGATTTGTCTTCTAACAATAAAGGGGGACAGGTTTTCACCAATCACCTTTGGCATTAATCCTTTGAGACGGTTTGTGATGATCTTAGAAATAACCTTGTAAGACACTCTAGAACCTCCTAGACTCTACATGATTGGGCAGAAGCATACAGAGCTCCAAAGTGTTAGACCACGATTTGGCCGATCCTAATCTCCTCTTCTTGCCAATTTCCCTAGGTGTCTTCCAAGCCTCGATCACAGTTTATCCTTCTAAGGTTCAAAGTTTGCGGTTTGCACATGAAAGAACTTAGTATTCTTATCGCCTTTTTTTAGCCATTGTGCCCATAATTTTGACTGACAGTAAATCTCCTCCGCCTTAATAGCTTTCCTTTAACTCTCTCTTTTTTCCTTACCCACTGCTAATTGGTCTTCTCTAATTGATATGCATTTTAAAGCTCTCCTTTAAAACCCACGATTTTCTTCTTTCTATTTTTCCCATTTTGTCTTCACTAGTTTGAGAAATCCCAGGGGACTTCCTTTAGTTTTTCACAAAAATTAAAAGCACACGATCCTTCAAAGCTTTTCTTCCATGTGTCACCGACGATGCTCTTACCCTTCGTACTTTTCCTCCAATGTCCATAGTACAAGAACCTTTTTATTCCTTTTGGTAGCAGAAGTTCGATTTGCAGGATTAACATGGCATGACCCGAGCCTTCTAATACTTTATGTAGAATTTTTGCTTCTGGATATAATTGGATCCACTTCATCGTTGCTAGTCCACGATCAAGTGTTTGTTGGATGAATCTGTCATCTCTTTTATTTTTGCATGTAAACGGAAAGCCCTCATAGCCCAAATCAATTAGGCCGTTTTTTGTAGTATATTCCCAAAAATCCCGCATACTAGCAGTTATTTTTTTACTCCCTCCATCTTCCGTTCTTCTAAAATATCATTGAAATCTCTAATGATAAGACGAGGGTCTTTTGCACTCAAAATTCTTTTACTGAGGAATTAACCACTGTTCTTTCCTTTTTTTCTCCTTCGTACTAGCATACACTGCCATCATTCTTTAAGATTATTTACATCCCCTAATACCCTGACAGTTCTAATATATAAGTTTCATGGCAACCGTGGAGTCCTCTCTAGGCTGGTCTCCTCCCCTACTTCAAATAAAGCCAAGTTTCTGGGATGAGGAATTCGCTGGCATCCCCTTTTAACATTCTCCTTCCACCCTGTTTCCATGCGTATTCTTTCCTCAATTTTCTCTCCTCTTCAACTGTTGCTATAATCAACTCGAATTCAAATGGATTTGAGTTTTGTGTCTTCACATTATCATTCAGTATCTGCTTACGAAAACATGTATTATCATCAACCATGTGTACTACAATGTTTAAATATATTTCCAAGCCATTCTTTTTTGAGACTTGAATTTCTCTACCAAGCTCCATCACTTCCTCATGCAGTTCAAGCATGACATTTTTCACTTCAGGGGCTATGGTTCCCCCAAGGTCAATGAAGCCCGTGTCAAGGCAACTTCCTTCGCACGCCTTGCTTCTTCCTCATCTTCTTTCTGTTTCTTCAGTTTTTCCATTAAGGCTTCCTTGTCTATGTATTTCTTAAGTGCAGTTTTCTTCACTTTGTAAGGGGATTTCACAGTATCAATGTGTCTGTATCTTCATCGGAGAAAGTTTACTATACTATAAACTTTTTCATCCCACTTCTTTCCTTCATCGCACTTTCTGCAATTAGAACTATTCAATCTCTACATCTTCCACTGATCCATTTTGATTTTTTCTCCAGACCTTTGGCAATACCTATGGCTCCATCCTTTTTCTGAGAGTTTACTACTGCCGAATTTGGGACCCACGTGATAGTGGCTTCCCAAGTAGATCAACTTCAGCATCAAGGCCTTTGAAAGCAAGTAGTTCCTTCAACTAGTTGTCTTCATTCTCATCCATCCATCTTTCCCCCAACATTTTTTTCTTTGCATACTCTCATTACATGCCCTAGTAAACCACAGATGAGGCAATATCTTGGTAGACATTCGTATTTAAAATCCAACCAGATCACCCCGTCATCAGGCACATTAGCAAAAGTTCCACGCGTAAGGGGCTCTCGTACATTGAAACGAATCCTCACTCTGAGGAATTTTCCAAAACAATCTCTACTAAGAGACTTATCAACCTTAATAATTGTACCCATCCGTCCACCTATTGATAACTCCACAGACTTCGTCATACTTCACATTATGAATGTGTACCCACAGCGTCCCCAGACTTAGGGGCTCCCAACAATTGTAGCCTTTCTTGGCTCGGTGTGCCACCATAACTAGGGCCTCCTTAAACGTCCATGGTTGCTACACATCAATAACCCTGAACATATCTTTTTGACTGATAAACCTAGCCATGAATATTCTTTGTTCTCCTACTTCACGAATTGATACACCATCTCTCCCTCTCCACAAGGAAATGAATCTATCAATGAAGGCCTCTTTATTAACTTCCTTGTCTGTAAACACTTTCGCCACCATACAATAATGAAAACCCACAAGGGCTTCCTGGATTTCCTTCCTCCCTATTGTAACGTCGCACTTTTCCTTCTATGAGAGTTGAAGCTTCGCCCCAAAACACCGCTCCAGGTCCTCCATGTTCATAGCCTTCCTCGTTGCCCCCATTTTTCACGAATCAGAGATCGGTATTCCGTCTCCTTCTTGTTGCCCAAGTCATGCGCCGTCACATTTGCATTAGAAGCCAAACCCTAGTACCGTTTTTTCTTTGTGTCTTTTCGTTTTCTCAACATCCTTTCGAGGACTATTCGGGATGAGAGAGGGTCTGAATCGGGATGTAGTGGATTGAAAAAGAGTCTCAACTTTGAAAAGGATGCCCTTGATTAATTTGATTGCTTGTTTCTTGCGTTTTTTTTTTAAAGCATGGGTAATGTAGGGGTTTTGGAAAAATTAAAGGAAACCATTTAATATTATGGTTTAGTGGTATTTCGCTTCAATTGTAAGTAAGAGGTCTTAGGTTCGATTCTCGTTAAAAGCGAATTTGAACCACATCATTGCTAACCCATTGTGAGACCTAGCCCACCTCCTCCCTAGTATAGATAATATCATTTGTTTTAAAAAAAAATTAAAGAAAAGGCATTATTTTCTTCCTTCCTTGTTTTATATATGTAATTAAATTAATGAGACCCATATAATACGTTGAATAATTAAATTCTTTGCATTCGATCAAATTTTATGGTTCATTGTTTGATTTTGATTCTAATATTGGTGTAGTCAAACTCGGATTTGAGAGAATTTTAAAAGACTTTAAAAATCCTAGTGTAGTCAATTAAAAGATTTTAAAGGATTTTAGAATCCTTTAAATTCTAGGTGTAGTCAATTAAAAGATTTTAAAGGATTTTAAAATCCATTCAAATCTAAGTGTATTAAAAAAATTAAAATTTTGGAGGATTTCTATAAGTTGTGTATTTTGTGGGATTTGAGAGCCAAAAGTATATATAACCAAGACTAAAAAGAATCCAACCTCACCACCCCCTAGGATTTCAAATCCTTCCACCACAATCCACCACAATCCATTCAAATTCTTTAAAAATCCATATGAATTTTGTAGAAGTCTCTAATCCTCTTAAATCCTATCAAATCTATCACTTTTAAAATCCTTTTAAATCTTAATTTGACTACACCCCCTAAAGAACCAAACTTGGATTTTAGCTTAATATCGTGGAAGACCTGATTTCTGGTTCACATATTTTTTTCTCTATCAATCAAACGCGATTGCTAAAGATTTATATATATCTTGGTCCTAATGCACTGCAACAACTTTGGGTTAACAATTTTTTTAAAAAAAAAACAATATTACCTACACTAAGGAGTAGGGGAATGGACTAAGTAATAATATAATTTAAATTCGCCTTTAACTTAATATTTGTGATATTTAGTTTTTAAAAATTTTAAATAGAATTTCTCTTTAAAATAATTTAACTTGGGTAGGTTCAACTTTAAATGTACTAGGATTAATGTTTTATAAAAATGAGTTGAATTGGTCCGTTCCATTTATTAAGCACATGAGCCGACTTTAAATGAGCGGGATGGTCTAGACCATCCCATTTGACACCTCTAAGACCAACTCCAACTTATGGGATAAAACTTAAATTATAAGCTTTAAAACCTTCTAAATCATCTCCAACTATGGGCTAAAATAAGCCATGTAGAGAAAATATATATCTGGGCTAGATTACTCCCAAAATAAAACTTAAATTATTTTAGACCCACCAAACTGTCATATTTCAAATATTTTTTTGTTTTTTACTTGTAATCTAACTGCTATGATAAAATGAGATCAAATTTAATAGTAAAAAAAGATTTGACGGCCTAAAACTAAATCTAACGTCTAAAATAATTTAAGAATATTTATTTAAATCAGTTTAACTTAAAAATGCATAAATACCTATGTGTTTGTATGATTTTTGAAAGTTCTAGGATGGTACTAGTTTAACCTAGAGAGGGGTGAATAGGTTCCAACTTAAAAATCCAATTCAATTTTCAATTTAATTTTCAGTTCTCAAATTAAATTCACATTCACATCACATATCAAACTATCATACTCATATGCAATTAAAACGATAAATAAAAAATGCACAAGGATGTAGGATTTAACGAGGCAAAACCCACCACTGGGAAAATCCTCGGGCTCCCAAGCCAGGACAAACACTAAGAGAAATAAGTACAGAAAGACTTACAAAACTCATCAACTAGACACACATACTAGTAGGCAGTTTTGTCTCCGCGCTTTGCTACTCGATCTCTCTTTAGTCTTCGAGTGGAAGTGGCATGACACTAACGCAGCCGTCAATCACTGTCTCCTCGAACTTTGCAAGATACTAACTCGATCATGCAAAATGTATGTAATGAAATGTTTTTTTGGAAATCAACCAATTATGAAAATCACAAGGCACATTTTCATAATTGATTTCAATTGAAGCGCATGAAAAATTAGTGAACAAAAACTAATATTTTCTTTGAAAAACACTTGGCAATAAACTGATTTTTCTGAAATGAAAAATAACTCTCATTGCACTTAGGGCTGCTAACAAACGTTTGCTTTCAAATGATATATCATGTGTTAAAAGCAAACTAAAAAACACTCTGATTCATCAAGATGAAAATATAAACCGACTTAACCCAAGGGCATGCGTCACATGAATTTTCTATCTGTTTAATGCATTGCTGCTAGTGTTTATATCATACGGAAACAACCTAAATGCATATGCAGCAGCAGTAGGAAAAACTCTAAACTGATCTAATGCATGCGGCAAACAAAACATAAAAACATATTCACTTGGTGCTGATGCTCTGTTAACCGGTCTGTGTTATGCGGCAGCCCCCAACCAGGTAACTAGGACTTCTATTTATATGTGCAGCAGCTAGACTCTCTTATCCCTATCATATACGCGTGAGCCACAAGCCTAATAAGACCTAATCACTTACCAGTTAAGATATAATGAGATAACTAGGTGAAGGGATATATATGCAAAACCCGAGACATTAACATCAAGTTAAATTCTTAAAAGTAAAACAAGGTTATGCGGCAAGACTAGGATCCCAAAGGTATATATGCATATATATGCTAGGGTTTTAAGCTGACTTAAAATTATGGGCTTAAACTAAAGCATAGTTAAACTAAATGGCCCATTGAATGCAAATTTAGACTATATGAATATGCATGCCAAATTTACCTGAGTGAATGTCTCTGAAAACGTTTATCATTTTGTGATCGAGAGCATGTGAGACAAACTTAGACTAAAATAATTACAACTGAAAACAAGCACTAGTCTAAGATTATAGACTCAGGCGTTTTGTTTAGGAATAGCCAATTTTATCCTAACAATTTTTAATTACTATAAATACCTATGTGTTTGTATGATTTTTAATTACTTATCAGAATTTCAATATTTTTAAATTAAAATGTTCATAAAAATAAATTAGGATAATCTTCAAAACTTTTATTTTCAAAAAAAGTTACCTAAAACAAAAAGTTAGGCTAAAATCATTATTTAATAATTTGGGCTAAAATTTTAAGCTACAAGGATTGGAGGAGAAAAACAGTTTCTAGCTTATGACTTAAATTTTTAGGCTTTATCTCCAAGGGTTGGAGATGGTCTAACCGTGCTGTAATGTACTATTGTTTCTCCATCTTTATCTGCAAGAAAAGAAAATAAAGCTTTGCATTGCCTTTCCAAATGGCGGCTATACAAAAATAATCAACATGCAATTTCTAAGGCTTTCTCCGTTATAAGTCATTACGCGGGGTCCTGAGTCGTCACACCAAACCCCTGCGACAATGGAAAAAGTTTTTTGCCTCAGCTTGCTTGATGGTGTCCGACGGAATGGCCCAGACCATTTCACATCGAACCCCTGCGATATTCAAACACTCAAGTTTACAGGTGTCAAACGGAACAGCCCAATCCATTTCACACCTTTAACCAGGGGTGGTTGTACATTGAGGCCAAAGTAGTATCAAGATCGCCTGGATTAAAGAAATATACATGTGAAGGTATTTTAAGGACTCTTCGAATGTTTGGTATGCGTTTTTTTTTTTTTTGTGCTTGTCAAATGTTTGATGTAATGTCTGCTAGGCATATCTTAACAGCTTGCGTCGACAGTAATCAACAAATTCTTTCGATATCACTCATCATATTGCTTCGGCATATGTCAATATCTGTTGACATGTGCATAACATTGTTTGGCTAATGACAACAAGCTCACAAGTGTTCGAAGAAACACCTCAGTGAATAAACTGAAATTTTTTGTTTGGGAGTTTCAAACTCTATTTCTATCTAGAAAGCTTGGACCTTTAATACTTGGACCTTCACTGACTGTGTCGTGGCTTTCTTCATTATCACCGAAGACATCCTGTTAGCCCTCTCCCACTTCTCAAACTTGCTCCTTTGGTCAGCAGTGTTTGCATCAGTGAGAGCTGCACGCTGATCCTCTCTTAGTGCCAGTCTAAGTCCATAACCCCTAGTACTATCTCTACATCGTCTTTCGACTTCTTAAAATTTGAACCAATCAATTTCTCAATGTTAATGAAATTAAGTGAAGTCATGTGAGGAGGTGCAGGTATCAAAACAAGCAATTTAATCAGTATTATTCTTATTGATCTTTTAAAAAACGATGAAAATCTTTCCTTAGTGCTTTTCCCTTAACCAAAATCATATAAACACTACAACATCTTTGGATTGAAACTATTTATACTAGGGTTGCATAATCCAAACACAAAACACAAAAGTGCAATTTATATATCTCCAACACATTTGAGCAAATGAAGTACATAATCTTGACAGTTTCATGCTCCATTATACACCAACTTATTTAATTGAACTTAAAATAATTAAACACTTTTGAGCAGATTAGCTAATCATGTTTTCATATAAGTCAGGTCCAATTGCTTGGACAACAAGCAATCTCAATGTTCTAAACATTTTTTAGCAGATTAGAAACTGCCATCCTTGTATTTGATTTACACAGCACTCATCAGTTCATTATTGATGAGTTTTATGGGAAATCCTTAAATTTTTTATCCATCTCGATGTCATTCTGATAACATCCTTCCTTCAAAAATAGCTAAATTGCAGGAAATCAACAAACGAGACTGCATGCATACATGAAATCATAGATTACATGCACACATACATACATATATATCTACACAGAAATGTAATATGTAGTTTATGATTCAAATCATCAATTATAGGATCGAAAATATCAGAAGACTAGTTTGAACCCTAAACACGTAAGTGGCTCTGATACCGCAGGTAAGAAGGCCACGGAATCGATCAACATGAAACTAGGATTACAGGCCTATTATTGGAAGGGATATCAACCCAAACTCTATTAAATCAATTAGAGACCCTTCATGATTCTAAATCTTTGTGTTTACTTAATAAGGATCCTTGTTGATTGCATATGGTTAAGACTCCATGATTCTTACTCCACTAGGGCACCGAGAATCCTTGAAAGTCCAAAGACTTTGTAAGCCAAGTCATTTATCCTTCCAAATATTCTCGGTATAACTCATTGTCCTTCATATTAGGATTTACAATTTGGCATGTTTAATATATATTCACCAACTTGAAGGGGATGTTAAAATAGGTAATTATTATAATTAGGGATTCCTTTCCTTAATAGGTTACCTATATTTTATATATTCGTCGCAATTAGTGTTTGTACTATTTTATATATATATATATATATATATATATATCCCTCCTAGTTAGACGAATACAACTAACGACCTATTTCAACTAGGAGGCCAAATGTTCTTTTTTTAATTAAAATATTTGCTCATATTCTAGCAAAATTTGCTCATTTTTTTAATGTGTTGTAATATTTGGGTTGAGGAAGCTCCTCCATGTTTGAAGCATTTCCTTGTTGATCATCTTCTGTAAACTCTTAGCATTTCGATGAAAATTTCTATCAACTATGAAAAGTGTTTCTTAATTCAATAATCACTCTCTTTAGCCAATAATCCAATCCAATTACATTTTTTTATGTCCCAAATTGAAGTTGCATTTCGGATTAAATGGGAGAGCAAAAGCGGAGGGTGAGAGGTTAATCAGTGTTTACATTGTCGATTTTGGCTCCTATAAATGAAGAAAAACTAATAGGCTTTGACGGAATGACTGATAAGACCTGCTTCAACCTCAACCTATAGCTCAGTAACAATGGAGGAAGGCGTGGGGAAGAAGAAGAACAAATGCTCTCAGATGTATTTTTGTATTATAATTGTCTAATCAAAATGACTGTTGGCCAACTTTGCCAGCTGGCAATTACAACCATATTTCCTAATTATCAGCAACCAACTCATTATTAACTAAGTAAAGCTATTAAGTATGATTAAGCTGAACTTAATTCATAACATTACCCACTCCTCGAGAACAACCTTGTCCTCAAGGTTATAATTTAAAACTAAAAAGTAGGAAATTTCAACACAAAATCTTCATAATCTTCCCAAGTGACATCCTTCTCATTGCTTCCTACCCATCAAACCAACAATTGCACTCCAGCTGCATTCCCTTTCTTGTACATTCCTCTCTGCAATATTGATAGAGGTTTTGTTGGCACCATTCCAACATCAGTACTTGTGGCAGCACTGGTACCAGAGAAGCTTTAGAGCCAAGGTGCTTTTTCAAACAGCTAATATGAAACATTGGATGAATCTTGCAACCCTCTGGCAATTGGATCATGTATGCAATTGAACCAACTCTTTGTTTGACTTCAAAGGGACCATAGAACTTAGGGTATAACTTATGGTAAGAATGTGTAGCCAAAGATTGTAATTTGTATAGTACCAACTTCAAGTAAACCCAATCCCCCACCACAAACTCTCTTTCACTTCAATGCTTATCTAATTGCTCCTTCATCCTATTTTGAGCAACTACCAAATTTGTTCTGAGCATTGACACAACTTATCTCTAGCTAGCAACCCTTGTTCCAGAAGTTCCAATTTAGCAGTTCCCAACTCATAAGCTGATAAGTGTGGAGGGGGATAAACAATCTCAAAAGGGTTAAATTGTGTAGAGGTACGAAAAGAGGTATTATAGCTCCATTCAGCCCATGGAAGCCACTGTAACCATTTTCTAGGTTGATTGCTAGTGTAGACCTCAAATAGGTTTTTAGACACCTGTTGACTACCTCAGTTTGACCATCACTATGAGGATGGTGTCCAGAACTCATGCATAGCTTGGAACCATGAAGTTTGAAGAATTCCCTCTAAAAGGTACTGAGAAATACATAATCCCTATCACTAACTATGGTTTTGGGCATACCATGTAGTTTGAAAATGTTCAACACAAACTCCTGAGCAATTGATGCAGCAGTGTAGGGATGGGATAATGCAATGAAATGTGCATATTTTGATTACCTGTCTACCACCATAATTACTGATTTTCCCTTACTCAGAGGTAAACCAACCACAAAGTCCATACTAATGTCAAACCACACTTGTTGAGGAATAGGAAGAGGTTGCAGTAATCCTAGGGGTGCAACAGTTTCATATTTATTTTGTTGACAAATTATGCATTCAGCAACCTAATTCTTAACATCCTTTTTCATTCCCAACCAATAAAAACCCTTTTTAATTCTGTGGTAGGTCTTTAATACACCTCGTGTCCTCCCATTTGGGTACAGTGGTGCTTTTCAAAGATCTTAGACCTCCAAGGAGATGTAGGACTCACTACAATCCTGGAACTGTATTTGAGAAACCCATTCTCAAACTGGAACTTTGGTAATTGGTTGTTCAAGCTGGTATATGTGTCTGCAGTTTGGGAAATAACCTTCTGAATTATTTGCAATATCCACTCATCTTTCTCATTGGTTCTTCTTAATTCATCCTTCCAACCACAATATGGTAAGTAATTGCCTTGCACTGTAATTCACTCCCCAGTTGATCATTAGAACCCTTAAAATTATCACCAATTCCAGATTGTCTTGATAAGGCATTTGCTTGCACATTGTCATTGCCATGCTTGTATTGTATTTCATAGTTATAACCCAGCAATTTGGTAATCCATTTTTGTTGAAAAGTGGTGTTAGCCCTCTGATTGAGAAAGAACTTAAAGGTTGTTATGGTCTGATTCAATCACAAAATGATTTCCGTACAGATAATTGTGTCATTTTCTCATTGTATGGGCCACTGCAATTAATTCTCCCTCATAGGTTGATAATGCTTGATTCTTTGGGCTTAATGGTTGACTGGTGAAGGCAATAAGCATGCCCTGCTGTTGTAGAACTGCCCCAATACCCTGACCAGATGCTTCATATTCAATCTCAAATTGCAGGTAAAAAATAGGTAATGCAAAGACTTGTGGTGACATCATAACCTTCTTGAGCTGCTAGAAAGCATCCTTAGCTGCTTGAGACCAATAGAACCCATCTTTCCTAGTTAGCTTTTACAAGGGTTTGCAAATCTTGCCACAACCTGGAATGAACTTCCTATAGTAATAGTAAACCCTAGGAATCCCCTTAACTCCTTCACATTGCTAGGTATAAGCCAGTCTACAATAGTTTTTAGTTTAGCAGGATCTGCAACAACTCCCTCACTTGATACAATGTGACCAAGGTACTCCACTTGACTTTGCCCAAAACTGCATTTCTATTTTTTAACAAAGAGTTGGTGATGTATGAGTACTTCAAAGGTAGTCTATAGATGGCTTAGGTGATCACTCTAGGACTTGCTATATACTACGGTGTTATCAAAGAACACCAAGATGATTTCCTCACGTGGGGTTTAAATATGTCATTCATTAAACTTTGAAAGGTTGCAGGAGCATTAGTTAACCCAAAGGGCATAACTAAGAACTCATAGTGGCTTTCATGGGTTCTGAAGGCTGTCTTTTCAATATCCAATGAATCCATCCTTATGTGATGATAACCAGATCTTAAATCCAACTTGGCAAGGTACTTGGCCCCAAATAACTTATCTAGCAAATCATCAATCAAGGGAATTGGATACTTGTCTTGGATGGTGATTGAATATAACTCTCTATAGTTCATAAATAGCCTTTAAGTAACTTCCTTCTTCCTTACTAAGAGCACAGGGAAAGAAAATGGGTTATGACTAGGCTTAGTAAATCCAGCCCGCAACAACTCATGAATAGCTTTTTCAATTTCAGCTTTATGCAGAGGTCCATAGTGGTAATGCCTAATTGCTAGCAGTAAAGGAATTATGTGATCATGCTCTCTTTGAGAATGAACGGCATTGGGAATCACAAATATGTCTTTGGAAGTTCCCTGGTAACTTCTGCAATTCAATGGGCTGATAACTATCCAAATCAGAAGCCTCAAATTTACCAGATTCCATAGAATACAAAAACATACCCAAATTGGAACTGTAAAATTCCTTGTCAAGTTGTTGGAATGACATCTCCTGCATTGGTGATGGTACATGATCTGTATGACTGAGCTTGTAGTGCACATTACCTTTGGTAAATTCCATAGTTAACAACTAAAGTCCTATAAGACATGACTGATGGTGGATAACCATTACACTTCCAATACCACATCACAACCACCTAATGGTAGAGAGTATAAATCAGATGAACAAATATAACACTAATTTCCAAGGATGCATTCCTGCAGCAACCCTGACTTCTTACTTTTTTCCCCATTCGCAATCATGACATCAAAAGACTTGGTGTGTTGCGGTTGCCAACCTAATTGTTTAACCAGTCTTGAATCAATGAAGTTGTGAGTACTTCCAGAATCTAGCAAATTTTTCACAGGCTGTTTGTTCACTAACCTTTCAACCTTCATGGTTTGTATCTTACTAGTTGTAGTACCATAAAAGGCTACTTCACTTAGAGACATTTGTTAGAACTCACCCTGAACTTCTTCATTGATCTCAACATCCTCATCCTCCCCTTGAACCACATCTAGCATGAGTAATTGGTTTTGGTTGCATTTGTGACCACTCACCAACTTTTCTTCACAATACCAACATTCTCCTTTTTCTTACACTAGACTTCAATGGGAGTGAGTTTCGTAAATGGGAGTACTACTTGTCTATTTTTTGGGTAGACAGCATGAGGTAAGGCCAATGGAGGAGGTTTAACACTCTGTGATGCAACATATGTAGTGGTTTTAAGCTCAGCTAATTTCTCATCTAATTGCACAGAAATGGCAATTGCCTCGTGAACATTAGCAGGCCTAAACAACTTAACATCATACTTCAATTCACATTTCAAATCCCCTGAGAAACAACTCTTAAGTGGACGTGGACCAACTTCTTTAGTATGATTAGCAAGACGTCTAAATTCAAGTATGTAGTCCTTTAGAGTACCTAATTGACGGAGTTTGAACAAAGCTTCAGAATTATCCTCAAATTCAAATGGACCAAATTCTCTACAAAAGGCTTTGGTGAACTCTTCCCAACGTGGGGTGGTTTGAAGGCAATTCATCTAGCGGAACCACTGAAGTGCCTCTCCTTCCAAGTGAAAGGAAACTGTCACTACTTTCTGGTGCTCAGATGTGTAGTAGTAGGCAAAAAATTGTTCTGCCTTGTAGATCCAGGCGAGAAGGTCTTCTCTTTCAATGAAACAGGAAAATCAATGCATTGTTGCCACTATGGTTGCAGTGATTGACCTTCACTGTCATAGATCTCGCGATGAAAGCCCAATTCTTGTGGTTCAACTTCATCAGATGCACCAGTTGGATTAGCATGAACGGTCTCCGAAGAAGAAGCTCTACCTTTCCCATAAGGGAGCTCGCGACGAAATTGATTAAGCAACCATTTTAGCATCAAGAGCGTTAGGAAGGGTAGATATGACCTCAGGAATCACAGCAACAGAAGATTCAATCGCAACAACATGAACGTCCATGGTGGAAAAATGTGAAGTGTTTGTGTGACGGGGCATACAAATCAAGGGAAATCCAAGATCGATTGGGTGATCCCAATGATAACACTTGCTTCAACATCAACCTATAGCTCAATAAGAATGGAGGAAGGCATGATGAAGAAGAAGAAGAGCAAATGCTCTCGTTTTATTTTTGTATTATAGTTGTTTAATCAAAATGACTGTTGGCCAACTACACACACTAGTGGCTGTATATAACAACCCAAGCAACTATTGCTAGCTGGCAATTGCAACCATATTTCCTAATTATTAGCAACCAACTCATTATTTAACTAAGTAAAGCTATTAAGTATGATTAAGCTAAACTTAATTCATAACAAGGGCGGAGGTGACGCGCCATTAAATTTGGAAAAAAAAGTCAAAATTTAGACCATAAATAGAATTTTAGTCAACCGTTGTAACATTTAATAATTCTAACCAAAACATGGCGTGAAAATACTACAGTACCCTTTCTTAACTAAAATAATTATAAAATTATATCTTCTTCATTCATTGTGCAGTATTTCCAGCTTTCTTTCTCGTAACATAGTTTTGCTTCTGTATCAATTACAGGGTTCAATTCACCGTAACTCGTTTTCGCCCCCGAGAAATCAAATTTGAATTCTTTTATCCTCATGATGACGTAGTCATGTATTACGATTTTCAATTCTCCGTTTTGAGGAATGATATTAAGTAGCTCCAATTTGAGGTGCTACAAGGAGAGCGTGAGATGGCTTCTACCAACAAGATGTTGGGAGAGTTTGAACTCGTAGGCATTCCTCCAGCACCAAGGGGCCTGCCTCGATCGAAGTCACGTTTGATATTGAGGCCAATGGTATTGTCACTAATTCAGCCAAGGACAAGGTCACCAACAAAGAGAAGAAGATTACTCTCCGCTCATCTGGAGGTCTTACCGACAGGGAGATTGAAAAGATGGTCAGGGAAGCAGAGCTGCATGCTCAGAGGGACAAGAGAGGAAAGCATAGATTGACTCAGAAATAGTGCAGAACAACCTTCTACAGTATTGGGAAGAGTTTGAACGAGTATTCTGACAAAGGTTCCGAGTGAACAAGATTTAAGTATTTTTACATCAAGTTTTGGTCAAAATTATAATGATTGGTTACATTTTGACCATTTTTTTTTCTTTCCAAATTCTGTAAAATCCAAAAATCAGAACCAAAAACAAGCTAAGCAGTGATGAGAAGCTCAAGAACTCCACAATCATTCTTTTTATCTTTTTGGTTGAAGACCTATCGATGCTATTACCATGTTTTCTGCAATCAGGTACCATACAAACCGACGCTATTCTAAAAATCCCCACCTAGCACAGCCTAAGAGCTAGGCTGCTAATCACCACTCCGATTAACTCTTAGGCATTTGAAAATTAAGAAAATGCGCCTAGACCCGCCCAGGCTCCTGCCTAGCTTGCCCAAACTCCCACTTAGTCAGCTTAGGCATCCGCCTAGATCATGACTCACTTAGACAGAAAATAAATAACGTTCATTTTGCATTTTACTTTTTTCAATAAATTGTAGGCTTGTTCAATACTTGGACGAACGCACATTAAATGCTCATTCTCCATGTTTTCATTATGTTCTAATATTTTATAATTATATATCATTCTATGTTGGAATTTATGTATCTCAATGCAATTATGTAATTTTTAAGTATAAACAAACACTTATTTATACGATATATATAATAAAATTACTCAAATCCACGTAGTCCTATTAGGCCCCCGTCTAGCCGCCTAGGCACTAAGCCCTATCCTGCCGCCCGACAAGCGCCTAGTGTCTTTTAGAACCTTGCAAACCGATTAGATAATAAAATTGTCTGCGTCACCTTAGGACAATTATAAATAATTGTCGAGAGAAAGAAATCGAAAAACAATTCCAATATAATGTTGAAGGCAGAAACATCAGAATTAAAAAGGTACTCTGATCAAACAACTGGTCGCCATGACACACCTGCGTAACATCTAACTTCGTGTCCAAAAGCAGAACATTGTAAACAGAACAAAATTAGTTCATCTACGACTGGAAAGAGCTCAATATGACTTCCCACAATGTATCAAGCTTCCAGCACCTAAGAAAAGACCGAACAGAGCCGCACTCGACACTGTTCTTTGTCCAATGTGCCTGATCTTCAGAAATCCTGGCACCTGCAACACGCAGTACATGTGTGTTCAATTTTTCATTTGGACAAGCATAATTACAACAATAAAATTAAATGCATGGCAGACTATTAACAACAATGTTTGATACTTTTAACATGTGAAATACAATTGCAATGATATTTGGTCTTATTGCATCCTAATCACAAATGATAGGATCGTTAACAATTTGTGTTCTGAACATGGATACCACTAATGTTAATTGAATCATCATAAATGTACCATTCGAAGTTTTCATTGATCTCATGCCACTAGCATAACCATCACATAGATTACGGCCAATACTTTTGTTGGATGAACCTTGCATTACCTAAAGGAGTAGTGGGTATAAAACGTTTTCTTTATTTGAGGTCGTTGGTTGATGCCAGATCCAGTGGGATTGTTACTGGCTGGGTGACATGGGTTATTTCTGAGCAAAAATTGAAGGTATTTCTGGAAGGTCACTCCATTGTCTCTTTTGGCGTTTGTGGCTTCAGAAAGTCCGCAAACTTGAGAATGGTTGTTTTTCAACTGGTTATTTCACTGACTTCGGACTCCAATCACATATTTTCTCTCTTTGATTTCAAAGTTAACCCGCACCCCAAACAATACCTGACTTTTGTCTCTCACCATCTTAGATATATATATTGATCTCAAGCACATAGTTTTTAGATAGACATTCCCATATGCTCAGTTTTTATACATTAGTCGTGGCAGCTTAAAAAAGTATTAATGAAAAACCATGAGACAAAAGATGAAAATAAGTAGAGACAAGATCTGAGGATGTACCTTAAACCTTAAAGCTTCGTACGTCCCATACACTGAACCTGAACATATTCAATACATTATGATTAGGCAAGGCAAAACAAACATCCATTTCTTCTCAAACTAGCTGACTAATTTATCGCAAGTGATTCTGGATCTATCATGTTCCAGATTAATATAATCAACAACTCTTATGCTATTATGGTCCCGCGAGAAATCTGTGGACTAAAGTCATAATGACTCATCAGATTTAACAAGAAATTGTTTTCAGATGAAGCAAAATGTTATTTGTCAACATAATATTACATAACATGCCAATATCACACATTACTTGTACCGTCTAGAAGTGCATGTTATACAACAAACTCGTTACCAAGGTAGTATTGAAAACTGATGACTGACTACGTGATAAGGCTGTCTTTTCACACAATTTCAGGGTTAGCTGTATAAATACTGTCTGGAAAAGAGTTGGTCAAGATGTCTCTCAACTCAACTTGACGATAAGAAAGGCGAATACTATTAGCAATAGATAACAAAACAGGCTTGGAGAATAACATGAGACAACGAGAAAGACATATTCTATCGGTACCAAGTGAAGGATTCATGAGAGATTTGTTAAAAATCAAAAAGGGAAATAGGTGATCAGCTTTTGACAATTTCAGGCCAGCTAAAGTTTGCTAATAATAACATGTTGGCGTTTCCCATTCCCTTTTTTTTTCTCTCTATGCATATCTATGCATATTTTGTCACTTAGCAAAGGATAATGAGGTATAAAGAATCTTGAGCCTAAAATTCTTTCTGATCCCCGTTGAGGGACAATAACTTGTGCCGAAAATTATCTTCTAATTCAAAGCACAAGCTCAGCATAAAACAAAAAAGCTTAGTCCTTCAACTTCTACATATGCACCAGGACGACTTGGAAACTTGGCAACATAAATTGAGCTATAGTTTCTTTCTACACGAAGAATGTGCACATAATTCAAGTCAACCTATTTACTGAAAACCCCAAAAAAGTGATAGAAAGAAACCCCAATTAACCGCTGTTCTAAAAATCCCCACCTAGCACCACTTAGGCCCAATCTAAGTGCTAGGCAGCTGACCAGCGCTTCGATTGATTCTTAGGCGTTTAAAAATTAAGAAAGGGCGCCTAGACTTGCGTAAATGCCCGCTTAGACCGCCTAGGTGCCTGCCTAAGTCAAGACTCTCACTTAGGCAAAAAATGGATAACTTTATTTTTCATTTTATCGTATTCAATAAATTATAAGAGAATTGTTGATTACTTAGATGAACACACATTATATATTTGTTCCCCATATTATCATTCAGTTCTAATACTTTATAATTTATATGTCATTCTATTTTACAATTTATATATCTCAATACAATTATATATTTTTTAAGTTTAAATGAACACTTATTTACACGGATATATAATAAATTAACTTAATCCGTCTAGCCCACTTAGCTGCTAAGCTCTAACCCACCGACTAACTAGCACCTAGCGTCTTTAACAACCTCACAATTTACAAGCTGCATCAAAAATTAGAAAACCCAAAACAAAATTCCTTTTAGTTCCACATATGCTCGTCAAAACAAACCGAACAAGAAGCATTTAAAAGATGGAAGAGTAATCGAAGAGATGAAATAAGAACATCAAAGGATTATTCCACAACAAAGCCAAGATACGGTAGGGAAGAAAGCGAAAAGTAGAACAAAAACAAGGGTCTTGAAGCAAATATGAAAAGTGGGTTTTGGAGAAATACCGACGGCACCGCCGATAGCTCCGCCAATTACAGCGCCGGTGGCAACGCGAGTCAAGCAGCTGTTTTCCTTAGCCATCTGTGAATCCCTGTGTCAATCGTTGTGCGGATTCTGCGCGATGATGGATGAATGAAAATTGATATGCAGAGAAGGAAGTGGGTAGGGTAATGATTTGGTGAGGAAATAATTAGGGGAACAGAAGTGGGGGCACACGTTGCTTGAGGCAGACTCAGAAGCAGAGAGCAGGGTTTTGGGCTTTTGGCGTCCGGCCGTCCGTCATTATGTATAGTGTCGTAAACTTTGCTTTTATATTAGAATAAAATCTTAACTTTCATAGACGAGAAAAGGATTAGATGGGCCTTGTGCCTCTACCAACTAAACATGATGACACTATTACAAAAGCACATCTTCCCATGTATAAAACAGGAACCCACCAACGCTTAGCATTACGATTTAGTGGATTCTTATATATATATATAATGTTTGTTTACCTTAGCTTAAATCTCCCACTCTATAATGTAAATATATACTTGCATACTTTCATTCATAGTAAGTAAACATGTCATTAATATTAGTATCTTTAATTCTTGTCAACGTCTTTTATGTACAGTTATAGTTTATAGAAATTCAATAAAATAAAATGAATTTTCTTTAATAAATTATTTTTAAAATTAAACCCTATTTTTGAACTAATTAACATGGAACTTGCCCGTTAAACTCCCTTCTTCCTATTCAACACCACAAGAAAGCTTCCCCTTCCCCAAACAAGTACAAAAGGTCATATAATTCCTATTGCCATTGAACCAAAAAATAAAAATCATTGCCCTCGTAACCACGTAACACTTTATTTCTATAAAGGTTCTAAAAGACGTTAGAAGCTAGTTGTGCGGTGGTTGGGGTCTAGCGCCCAAGGCGGCTAGCTGGATTTGTAAAGTCTATACTTTAGGTTTGGCTTTCCTTATCAATATTGTAAATGGGTTGTGTTTGCTATGAAGAAATGTACAAGGATGGGACGCACCTCACTTCAAAAGTTTTGTCCATGCATGTGCATTTCACGTCTACATTCCTACTTCATTTTCACTAGCTTAGTTTTTGAGTCAGGCTTGAGTGCTAATTTCTAGCAAGTTGGGCAAACAAATTAAGACCTACCCACATGGGCTTCCTGATAGCTTCTGCTGATAGTCAGATCTCAACCCGTAATCTTTTCTGATCAGTTTGTAAGACAACATGTGTCCTTTGTAGGTGAAAAACAAGCCAAAGCTTTTTGGGTTAAGATCCCCAGCCAAGGTTCTTTGTTTTTGGGGGTTTTCAAATTATATTTCTAGCGAGAAGTTAAAGTGAGAAAGGCCTTAAGACCTTACTTTCCTCTTTGTTCTTCATTTATGAAACCTTAGTTGCAAAACCTTCTTTCGTGCATTAAACACCCAATCATTGAAGAATGGGGTTGCATTGTCTTTGGTTTTGCATTAAATTAGTGGTTAAGTGTTTCTAGTTTCAAATCTTTAAAACCGACCCACTGTAGGAATCTCGTTAGTTTCTTCCTTCAACTATTTGATTGGAGAAACTAACTAGACATCTAAATCCAGATCTGCATATCATTGTCATATCATCATGTGCATAGTTTGTGAGCTGGTCTCGGTGCCACAAGGTCAAGAGCTCAGGATGAGCTGCCACTTCATGAAGACCGAAGGAATCTATCTTGTGTGAGGTAAGGTTGCACAAAGGTAAAGCTGCTCCATAGATAAGGTTCTAGGAATTGAGCTTTACGTGGTACTTTGTAAGAACCTTGATTATACTAGTGGATTGGACTCAGTGGTAAGTCTGCGGCTTTTTAACCTAGAGGTGGGTTTTTCCCGCCAAAAACATCTTGTGTTCATAGTTACTTATATTGTGTCACATACCTCACATATACATGCTACATGTATCACTTGAATATTTAGTAAGTATGTGCTCACAATCATGCTCACTTGACATGCTAATAACTTAGAACAAACTGAGAGCTTACTGACTAAGATAACTATTGATAATTGAGATTGGTAATTTAATCTTTGGTTTATTAACTAACATATCTATCTTAGTCGACTAGCTGGCTTAACTAGTTAGTCCAACAGATTATTATTTTTATATACCGGATGTTCTGCCTAATACCAATTTTAGGATTTAAGTAAATTTATTATATATTGTGTAAATAAGTGTTTATATATAGTAAAAAAGACACATAACTGTATCGCAATATATCTATTGCAAAATCAAATGACATATAAATTATAAAGTATTAGAACATATTGAAAACATGAGGAAGAAACATATAATAAGTGTTCATCCAAGTATTTAACAAGTCTCTTACATTTTATTGACAAAATAAAATACAAAATGAAAGTTATCGATTTTTTATTTAAGTAAGAGTCGTGACCTAGGTAGGTTTAGGCAGGCAAAGTGGGTGCCTAAGCGAGCAAGGCAGCCGCCTGAGCGGGCTAGGCAGACGTTTAAGCAGGTAGGCAGACGTTTAAGTAGGTCTATGTACACTTTCTTAATTTTCAAACCCCTAGGGACTAATCCGGGCGGTGACCTGCTGCCTAGCACCTAGGCCAAGAGGGGATTTTTAAAACAGTAATTTTTATCAATAAGGTAATATACAAGGCACCACCAGTGTAGGTGATGGGAGGTGACTTTCGGCCAAGCTGAAATGTGACGGTCAAGTGAATTTCGTCGACAATGGTTGACAGGCAAAGTTTGGTGACTGGTAACCCATGTCCACGACATGGGCATAAAGGAAAACTTGAAACAAACTATCATGTCCACAAATGTCATTGCCCACATGAAGTCTTCAATTGTGTCTTAACTGATGCGAGAATTATACACACACAAATTAAACCCTATTTGTGACAATTGTAGTAATGATGTAAGTAGGGATCGTCTAACCGGGGATTAACTAGGGGTGCTAATCTAATATAAATTTACTTAAAAACACAAAAACTAAACTTAAAGGGCGTGTTTGTTTGGCCGGATTAAGTTTCACTGGATTGGACTACTTAGCTAGGATTTGTAGTCTAGTGTTTGGTGTAAATTAGGATTGTGTTTAATGGGATTAAGCCGGACTCGTGCCGACTAAATCCTGCCGTAGGTGGGCTTAGCGAGAGCCACCAAAAACGAGGGGATTCGTAGTCCCGTTTTTGTTCTTCGCTTCACCTCGTGTTTCTGTTCTTCGATTCACCGCTTCACCTCCTTTTCTGTTCTTCACCTCAGGCTTCACCTCGTGTTGCTTGCTTTGCTTCTCTCCTCCTTCCTCTTCTCCATCTCAGAGGATCTCCAAGTCTGCAATATTGGGTTTGACAGAAACGGATCCAAGAAATCCAAGCCATCACCATCTCTCACTTCCCTAACTCCACAAATCCCGACTCGTCGCCGGTCAGCTCGCCAGGCATCGCTGCAGGCCGGTTTCGCCGCTCCACAGACTTGCGGCTCCAATTGAATCCACAGACTTGGGAAGCTCTCTCCAGTTCGAATCTTACACCGAATAAAAACCTTCAAATCTTGCACCGAATAAAAACCTGAAAAATAAGGGAGGGAAGGAGAGCGTGGGACGGAGAGAAAACCTTGGAAAATGCTCTCCACCACTTCCCTGTGTTTCCCCTTTCCCCAATCTCTCAAACCTCAATCCGAGGGGAGGGTTTAGGCTCTTCTTGGTCTTGTTCAATGCTCACGCTGATGTGTTAAGTGCTAGCTTTCTTCACTTTGCTTGAAATCTTCACGGGTGCATTTGGTGTGAAGCCAAGTCCAGCCTTGTTGTTGTCAACTCCATAATCATGCTCCTTCAACTTCTTTTGAGTCTCGGTGAGGTCGCGATCTTTGTCGTTGACGGTGTTTGAAACCTTCTTTCCAAGATTTGAAGAGGAAGCAAAGTCATGCCTAGCCTTTGACATGAGTTCGTAGGCATTTGGGTTGAAGCCTTCTTCGGTCCTCTTAGTTGGAAGAGAGCTTGGTTTCACTTTAACGCCATGCTGTGCCTCCAGACGGTTGATGAGTCCGGCGGTTTGCAAGTTTTTCTCCTCTGCAGTCTTTATCAGCCTTGCAATTGTTTCCTTCATCTGAACCAGCTGTCTTTCAATGGAGGTAGTGCCGATAGTCATGACTTGTTCTTTGTTTGAAGCCATGAACTGTGCTTGAATATCTTGAACGGAGACAGAAATGAGAGGTAGAGATAGTCCCACTGGGCGTGCCAAATTTGTAAACACGGAAAAGTTCCTGAAACACAAGAAACAAGAATACGTGTACAAAATATATTTTTTGTGTTTAATGATTTTGGTGTTACAATCTCTTTGTAATTTGATCCTCTGATTCTATCTTCGTAGGGTGTAGGTTTGTGGATGAGCTGTTGATCCAAAGGGTCGTCGGGGCTTGATCTAAGGATGAACAGTTGATGAATGGATCTTCAAGGGGCGTTGGGCTTGATCTTGAAGAATGGGTGTATGAGTTTGTTGAGGTTGTTGATCCAAAGGGCCGTTGGGGCTTGATCTTAGGATGAACGGATGATGAACACTTTCTTCAAGGGGCCGTCGGGGCTTGATCTTGAGTTGGTTGTGTGGATTTCTTCAAGGGCTTTTGGGCTTGATCTTGAAGGTTGATGGATGAGCGGATGGGCTTTTGGGCTTAATCTTGAAGAACGATTGGATGTGTGGATTTGTTGAGGTTGTTGATCCAAAGGGCCGTTGGGGCTTGATCTTAGGATGAACGGATGATGAATGATCAACACTTCTCTTCAAGGGCCGTCGGGGCTTGATCTTGCAGAATGAACAGATGATGAACGATGAGCACTTCTCTTCAAGGGCCGTCGGGGCTTGATTTTGAAGGAAGATTTGACGAAGAACGAAGATAGCTTTCTTGGTCCTTCGAGATTTGCTTGAGAGCTTTAGAGTTTCAAGGCTTCAAGGTTTTGGTGTGATGTGAATTCCCTTTTTTCTTTCTCTTTTTCCTTTCCCCCCTCCAAAATGAATGCCTTGGCTTCCTATTTATAGAATTCCAAAACTTGATTTTTTTGGATTTAAATAATCAGATGAAATAAATCATTTCTGCCAGGTATTGACACGTGTCCTATTTGATGACTTTTCCAATTTATTTCGATTTTTCGTTGAGTCACACGCTACATGTAAAATTTATGTAACACGTGAGCGTTGAAATTTTAATTATTGGTCAACATTCATTTCACCGAAATTTCGATGTCCACAAATGCCCCCACTTCAAGGCGCGTCGTAGACATGTGCTTGTCACGTGTAGAAGATGCGTTTTGAAGTCCCTTAATGTAGATGTCAACCCAAGGGCCGTCGAGGCTTGATCTTGAATTGAGCTGGAAATTTCTTCAAGGGCCATCGAGGCTTGATCTTGAGTTCGACTGGAAGATTTTCTGGTTTCCTCCAATCGTTGATTTTCCTTTGTGCTACTCTTGAACTGGGTTGGAGATTTCTTCAAGGGCCATCAAGGCTTGATCTTGAGTTCGACTGGAAGATTTTCTGGTTTCCTCTAATCGTTGATTTTCCTTTGTGCTACTCTTGAACTGGGCAGCAGGATTCTTTTGGTCTCCCCCGAAGGTCTGAGCTTACTCCTTTTATCTGTTTCTTTGTTCAATCTCTCCAATTCGTATTGAAGAGGGTGAGAGGATAGCTCAGCATATGCAGTTGTTGCTTGTCTCTACATGCTTCAATGTATCATTTTCACTTGCCTTACTTGCTCCCCTTTGCAGAAGTGGTCCCTTCTCTGGAAGTGTATCAACTGTTGAAGATGACTACTCGAGAGCAACGCTAGGTAAGCAACCAGGGAATAGCTTCCAGGCAGTCGGCTCCAGATCGGAAGACTGACTCCAAGTGCCGGCTGATTGCTTCTTTCACTTTGCCATGCGAGTAAGAACAAGGACAAAGGAAAAGACAGGGAAAAAGCATGATATGAGATACCTTTGCTTTCAAAGAAGCAGCGAATGAATCAGCACATATATTTGTTGTGCTTGTCTCCACATGCTTCAATGTATCATTTTCACTTGCCTTACTTGCTCCCTTTGCAGAAGTGGTATTTCCTTATGCAGGTTTGGCATCTTCTCTTGTAGTATTTGTCCTCTAATGCAGGAGTTGAATGCAAACCTTGCATTTGAATGGACCATCACTTCTTGGTGGCAGCGCAAGTTTGAGTGGAGGTTCCGCCATATTGCTTTCTCTGTCCTTATCCTGGCAGGTGAGAACAAAGGCAAAGGAAAAGACAGGGAAAAAGCATGATATGAGATACCTTTGCTTTCGCCCTTGATGATATGAGATACCTTTGCTTTGGAAGAAGCGGCGAATGAATCAGCACATGTATTTGTTGTGCTTGTCTCCACATGCTTCGATCTACCGTTTCCTCCTGGCTCATCTGTACTCCAGGCATCTGGTATCTTCTTTGGGGAAGAAGAAAAAATTGAGTATTTCGAGAGGCTTTGCTGGGAGTGCGCCCTCAGAGGTGAGGAAGAATTGGGCATTTTTTTGCAGGTCTGCCTTGCCATAAAAGATGAAGGTCGACATATATAGGGATTTCTCAATAGCAAGTGGTGGTACTGTTCTTTTACCCTTGTCGACAAACGTCTTTTCGATATCTGAACGACGCCTCTTTGATTTCTGAACGACGCCTCTTCGATTTCTGAACGACGCCTCTTCGATTTCTGAGCGAGCGCCTCTTCGAAAAAGTAGTCACAGGTGCGGCTCTGTCACCACGCTTGTTGGCCAAGGCGCGTAGTTGGGATGATAACCTTCACGTGTTTTCAACTTTGTCAGAGATCTTTTGACAAAGTTGAACGCGTTATCTAAAAAGCCGTGAAAGCGTCGCCGAACTTCACGCAGGAAAATCCGGTTTTTTGAATCGGTGGTCGTGTCGCCTTGGCTTTTTATAGAGGTATCGATCACCTCCAACATGCACACTTTGAAGATCGCCCGTTTGTGAAAATCGTCTTCGGCCCTTTCTGATTTTACTCCATCCACCTTTCTCTTTTAACCCTTTGACAATGGCTAACCCGTCTAACATTTGCTTAGATTTGAGTCTCAGCACTGATCCGAGTGCGCCGCGTCAGGTAAATGTATGGTGCCCTTCTTTCTTATCTTCTAATGGCCCTTTGACATGTGAAAATTCTGTGATGAAGGACGCAACAACAGCTACGATAGTAGCTAGGAACCTCCTCACTCCGAAGGATAGTAGGCTGCTTTCAGGACGGTCCGATGAGTTGGCCGTTCAAGAGTCCCTCGCTCTCAGTGTTCAGTGTGCAGGCTCTGTGTCCAACATGGGCCAACGCCTACTTGCTCGATCCCGTCAAGTGGAATCATTGATGGCGGAGGTGGAAAGTCTTAAGCAAGAGATCAAGCAGCTTAAGTACGAGAATAGAAGTTTGCACGTGCTTGCAAATAACTATTCGACGGGCATGAAGAGGAAGCTTGATGAGCTGCAAGAATCTGAAGGTCGGATGCAAAGTGACCGTCAAAGGCTTGCGGCTTATCTCCAGAGGCACCTTTTTCCTGGGTCATCCAGCATTCCACCAAGTATTGTGGCCTCGAATGATCTATCTTCGATGCCTCCCGCTCTGATGCCTCCCGCTCCTAGAGTTTTGCCAAGTAATGGGGCTTCACGTGAACATCCTTTGTGAAAGCTCCATTTTTTTTTTTTTTTTGTACGCACATATCTGTAATTTATCCGAGATATCAATAAATAAACTTTATTTTATTTAGCGTAATGTGAATTACCCGAGATATCAATAAATAAACTTTATTTTATTTAGCGTAATGTGCTAAATAGAGCGCGTATATATATATATATATATATATATATATATATTTTTTTTTCCACATGGTGCCGGTGCACCAAGATCCCTTTTTTTTTATTATTATTATTTTTTTCTTTTCTTTGCTTTTGGTGGTGCTGATCCACCAAGATAGACCCTTTTTTTTATTATATTTTTTTTTTCTTTGCTTTCGGTGGTGCTGATCCACCAAGATAGATCCTTTTTTTTTTTTAATAATATTTTTTTATATATATATTCCCCACATGGTGCAGGGAGGAAATGCAAAGGAGCTTGGAGTAGTAGGAGGTAAGAGACGGAGAAAGTCTTTGGATGTGAGTTGACAAACTTTGATTTTGTTAATCACATTCAAAGGCAGCAGCAGAGGCAAGAAGATGGATGAGGTCTTTGGGTGTGAGTTGACAAACTTTGATTTTGTTGATCACATTCAAAGGCAGCAGCCATGGCAGAGGTCGATGATCGAAGGGAGGCTAAAGAGCTGAGAACGCCATCCGTGAGTCCAATGACTGCAGCCTACTCCCTCTTCTCAGCCAACAACAGCAGAAGGGAGTCCCCAGGGATCTAAGACGTGGCGAACCGACACCAACCCAAGTCACAACCTTCAAGTCAAGTAACCGAGCTTGAAGATGGAAAGGATGAATCCTCATGTGCAACATCAACAACCTCTACAAGGTCCTCGACCTTCGAAGCACATAAACTGCGCAAGCCTTGCACAGCCACTACACACCCGTTGTACTGCCTATCGTCGATGTTGAGCTTGAAGTGGAGGAGGTGCAGCAAATGGTGGCGATCCTCGTCGGTCTCGCGGCGCCGGTGGTGATCATGAGCTGTTGTTGGCGAGATGAGAAGGTGACTTGAGAAGCGAAAGGTGACGGGATCCATGCTGTGGACAATGAAGGACTTGAAGTAGATGTCGAAGATGCTGAGCATGTAAACGGCATAGAGAACTACGTCAAGCACTACCAGCCATTTCTCTTTCCTCTTTAACCATGTCCGTCGTCTTCTCCGCACGCTTGCTCTGTCGTGGACAATGAATAGTGCTGGAGTTGTAACTGATTGCGCAATTTGAGCTGCACAGGTGGAAAGGGACTACACCTGCAGTAAAGATAGAAGTGGTGGGGACACATCTAGCTCCGCAGCAGCTTCGTTTTAACGTAACGGCGATGATCGGCCGGCTAGAAAGCCAAGAACAATTGTCCCGAGACCACTGGTGCTCCGCGTGAGATTTGCCAGTTCCTAGCCACATTATGTAGTTCGTCATCTTTGACCCGAAGTGTCTCCTTCATAATTGCAAAATCATTCATTGGACCATCAGTTGGCTTATTGGTTATCACTCCCAAAGCATTTCTCAAAGAAATGTGCATTGCTGCTTCGATTTCCTTAGAACTCTCCGAAGCAGTTGAATTGGTAGCAGCAACTACTGCTGCAACCGTTCCTAGTTTTGCAGAGCCATTGCCACTCAAGGAATTCACAGCTTCTTTATGGGCCTTTAGAACCAAATGCCGCGACTACTGGAGATGGCTGGACTCCGACTTTTGTCCCCTCGAATAAAATCGTGGCGGTCGGGTTCGGATCCGAGAATAAATAGCTCTTGATGACGTCGCTGTTTCTCTGACCCACAGACGTGGCCGGTAACAAATGAGCGTCGGCCACCAGTTCTTCGCCGTTGAGGAGGGACTTGAGTTCCACCGACGACGAGGAGTCTGACTCGTCCTCATCCCCCGAGATGCGCCACACACGGAGGAAATCGCTGGAGGTGGCCAGCAGGTCTGGCTTCTGGCACTCCTTGTCCGGGATGAAGATGGTCTTCATGTGCACCTTCTAATCGGACTGCACTGCGTATTTCTTGGAGCACTGCTCGCACTGCCACTTCTTCTCGCCGTGCTTTCGACAAAAGTGCTTCTTAATCCCCGTCAGGTCGCCTAGCGCCCGGGTCGGGTTGTTGTGTACGCAGGAGGTCTCGGGGCAGACGTAGACCCGCTTCCGTACTTCTTTGCTCGTCCGTTGCTTCAGCTTTCATGGTAGGTTGTGGCCCCGCCGGTGGAGCTGCAGGTTCTGGTCCTGTTGGAAGCCTTTGCTGCAGATCTCGCACACGAAACGGTTCGTAGCAAGCAGAGTCGTCGGCGACAGCGCGATCTCATCCGCTTCGGGATCTGGCATTCCGGGAAGGTTTCGCTTTTTCTTTTGCGGCGGCTCCGAACGAGTCATGGCTTCGCGAGCGGAGGAAGTTAAACTGGCTTCGCCGCCGGAAGCTGTTGAAACCTTCGGTAACGGTGATGAGGAATTATCCAGCTCCCCCATTTTCCAATTTTTAAATCTCTGAGCTCAAAGCCTCTCAAACAAGCTATAAAAACAAGCTGACTACTTACGGTTTTAGTTCTGATTGATTAAAATAAACAAAAACTCTCTGATTGTTCCCCGGGAAAAGAGAAATTTTTTCGAGAAAAACCGACAAAATTGCTCGAGCTAAATTAATGGACTCTTTTCCCCGGAACGCCGAGTCAACTCAGTCCTCGAGGTCGCAGACGGAGAGCCAAAGTCCCATTAGGCGGCGCGGCTCCATAGCTGGAAATGGAAGAGAGGGGAGAGAGAGAGAGTGTGTGCGGCTGATGATGATGTTGTGTTGAGCGACATTACGGCCAAGCGGACGACTGAGAAGAAGATGGAGGAGGAGAACGACGTGCCCCTTTCGGATACCTATGTCGAGAATGATTTAGAAGATAGGGCTCGAGCTGGGTGCTTCAATAAATGGGTCTTCGTCTTCATCAATCCAGCCCACCATGAGAGATTTGGGCTTGCCTTGGATCCGGCCGAGACCAGTGTAGGCTTTTGAAACATGGCTGCTTGGGTTGGATTTGTAGATGGGTTTGTTGGTTTTGGAAAGGAAGCAGACCACAACTGTGTGAGCCAGAAAGTTGAAGCGAGAGGACAGAGACGAGGCTTTGAGCTTGTGGTGTATTCCATTTGGATCTGGTGGATGTTTTGTCACGGGCCTGGATTTGGGCTGCTCCTTTTTGTGGACTTCAACTTTTGTTTCTTCGAGTTGGCATGGGTCTTAAGTGTAGGCAAACCCACTTTAACATGTATATATATATATATATATATAATTTTTTTTTTTTGGATAGAGAATATATATATATATATTTTTTAATACATAGTAACATATGTATTTTTTTTTTCTTTTCTTTTCTTTTGTAATAAAATTGACTTTCTTTAATGAAATATTTATTTATTTATTTTGATGTGACTGTACTTGAAGTTTTGAAGTTTCAAGTTGCCTACGTACTCTTCCAAAGAAGAGATCAAGTCATAACGTAGTTCGAATGAGTGATGGTTTTGATGATGATTTTACCGTACACAGTTTATGCTCTTGCGGGCCAGGAGCGTTTGTTGTCACCTTTTAGGCTCGTGCAGACCAGGAGCTTTTGGTGTCGTTTGCAGTTTTAACTCGTGCAGACAAGGAGCTTTTGGTGTCACCTTTTAGGCTCGTGCGAACGAGGAGCTTTTGATGTCGCCTTTTATGCTCGTGCAGACCAGGAGCGTTTGATTGTCGCCTTTTAGGCTCGTGCGAACGAGGAGCTTTGGTTGTCGCCTTTTAGGCTCGTGCGAACGAGGAGCTTTTGATTGTTGTTGTTTTGTCAAGCGATCTGGGAGAGGCATTCCTTGCAATCTTCATAGCAAGGAGTCTTGACTGAGTGATTGAAGAAGTCTTTGGTGAAGAAATCGCGCATCGTGATGGCAACGGGCGATCTTTGTGTCATAATTTCATCATCCTCAACATTTTCATGTAGCTTTGAAGGTTGACGGTAGCTGCTTTGCCCCCTTTCCGATTGGTGAACTTGTGGAGGAGACCTATGTTTCTTGTGCATTTTCTTTGGAGTGACATAAGTCCATCCTTCAACTTCACTTGACTTGACTGACATGGTTTTGGAGCATGCCCCCAGCGGTTGAGGTGAAGATTTTAAGTTCAAAGAGCCAGAAGTGACGGTGGTATAGTTTGACTTCACCACATCATTAAGATCTAGCTCGATGATCCCTTTCTGAGCCAACTTCATGATGAGATCTTTTAGCACAAAGCACTTTTCCGTCGGATGACTAATGAAGCGGTGGAATTTACAGTACCTTGGACTGTCAGTACGGTTCATATCTTCTGGTCGTTTGCACTCAGGTAGGTCGATCACCTTTTTGTCAAGCAAGTCTTTCAACATGGCAACCACGTCAGAGTCGGGGAATGGATAAGTCTTTTCCTCAAGCTCCTTCAAAGTGCGTTTACGTATCTCTTGATCACGAAAAGCTTCGGTTTGAATCGCCTTGCTTCGTGTATGGATTTTGACTGGAGTTGTGTTGACCGTCATTGCTTCCTTGGTGGGTTTCCACGTAGCCTTATCCACCTTTGGCCCCAAAACTTTGTCATTCTTGTAGTCGGCGATCTGTTCTTTCTTCCCATGACGGGTGATGCTTAACTCCATATCATGGGCGCGGGTGGCTAACTCCTCAAATGTTCGTGGTTTGATGCCTTGAAGGATGTAGTGTAGTCCCCACTGCATGCCTTGAACGCACATCTCAATGGCAGAGGTTTCAGAAAGCCGATCTTTGCAATCCAGACTTAAAGAACGCCATCTATTTATGTAGTCGACGACAGGTTCATCTTTGCACTGTTTCGTACTGGTCAGCTCTAGCATGCTTACAGTACGACGAGTGCTGTAGAAACGGTTGAGGAATTCCCTTTCTAGCTGGTCCCAACTGTTGATAGACTCAGGTTCGAGGTCAGTGTACCAGTCAAAAGCGTTACTTTTCAGCGAACGCACGAACTGTTTGACGAGGTAGTCTCCCTCTGTCCCAGCATTGTTGCAAGTTTCAACGAAATGGGCGACATGTTGCTTTGGGTTGCCTTTTCCATCGAACTGGATGAATTTTGGGGGCTGATAACCCATTGGCATCTTCAAAGCATCAATCTTCTTGGAATAAGGCTTTGAGTACAGTACTGAGTCATGTGAGCTTCCCTCGTATTGTGTCTTGATGGTGCTTGCGATCATCTCTTGTAGCTGCTGGATAGAGAGAGATTCCATGAACGCCGTTGCTTGGTCTAGCTTCAGCTTCTCTTCGACTTTCTCCACTGGAGGCTCCTCTTCTTTGTCGACTTCTTTCTTTAATGGACCAACATTTGGGTCGACTTTCATGTCGAGCCGCGCATCTAGTTGGTTGATGAGTGCGGTAATCTGCAAGTCCTTCTCTTCCACAGTCCGTGTGAGCTTTGCGATTGCTTCATTCATCCGAGCTAGCTGCTCCTCGATTGAAGTTACTCTAGTGGTCATGACTTGCATGGTTGTACTGCCACTTAGATCAGGGTCGGAGAGTAGGGACTCTGAGTATTTCCTCGGGCTTTCGTCTTCTTTACCTTCTTGAACCGTGATGTAGAAAACATCTTGGATCTCCTCTTCAGTGCCGTTCTCTTGGGTTTGTTGGCATGAAGATTTGCCAGTGTGGACGATGATGCGCCTCCTTACCTTCAGTGGTCCTTTTGTGTCGACCTCTAGGATTGCTTGGCACTCCATCCTTGAAGGAATCAAGCTTCGAGCGTCGTCTTTTTCCCCTAACCCATCGAGCTTTTCTTCCTTTGGTGTTGTCTTCCTCTTTCCAAAAGGCTTACCATTATCTTCAAATCTTTCTGAAGCTGATCGTCGCAGAGGAGAGATAGCTGTGTTGCTTTGTTTCTTAGGCTTTAACAACCTTTCAAAAACAGAGCTTTGGGATGTCGGCGCGTTAAGCCTCTTGAAGACAGAGGTTCAGTCTTGACCACCAATGCGATTAAGCACTGAAGTTCTGGAGCTTGAATGGCTCATCCTATCGAAGACCGACGTCCGAGGGGAGGGTTTAGGCTCTTCTTGGTCTTGTTCAATGCTCACGCTTATGTGTTGAGCGCTAGCTTTCTTCACTTTGCTTGAAATCTTCACGGGTGCATTTGGTGTGAAGCCAAGTCCAGCCTTGTTGTTGTCAACTCCATAATCATGCTCCTTCAACTTCTTTTGAGTCTCGGTGAGGTCGCGATCTTTGTCGTTGACGGTGTTTGAAACCTTCTTTCCAAGATTTGAAGAGGAAGCAAAGTCATGCCTAGCCTTTGACATGAGTTCGTAGGCATTTGGGTTGAAGCCTTCTTCGGTCCTCTTAGTTGGAAGAGAGCTTGGTTTCACTTTGACGCCATGCTGTGCCTCCAGACGGTTGATGAGTCCGGCGGTTTGCAAGTTTTTCTCCTCTGCAGTCTTTATCAGCCTTGCAATTGTTTCCTTCATCTGAACCAGCTGTCTTTCAATGGAGGTAGTGCCGATAGTCATGACTTGTTCTTTGTTTGAAGCCATGAACTATGCTTGAATATCTTGAACGGAGACAGAGATGAGAGGTAGAGATAGTCTCACTGGGCGTGCCAAATTTGTAAACACGGAAAAGTTCCTGAAACACAAGAAACAAGAATACGTGTACAAAATATATTTTTTGTGTTTAATGATTTTGGGGTTACAATCTCTTTGTAATTTGATCCTCTGATTCTATCTTCGTAGGGTGTAGGTTTGTGGATGAGTTGTTGATCCAAAGGGCCGTCGGGGCTTGATCTAAGGATGAACAGTTGATGAATGGATCTTCAAGGGGCGTTGGGCTTGATCTTGAAGAATGGGTGTATGAGTTTGTTGAGGTTGTTGATCCAAAGGGCCGTTGGGGCTTGATCTTAGGATGAACGGATGATGAACACTTTCTTCAAGGGGCCGTCGGGGCTTGATCTTGAGTTGGTTGTGTGGATTTCTTCAAGGGCTTTTGGGCTTGATCTTGAAGGTTGATGGATGAGCGGATCTTCAAGGGCTTTTGGGCTTAATCTTGAAGAACGATTGGATGTGTGGATTTGTTGAGGTTGTTGATCCAAAGGGCCGTTGGGGCTTGATCTTAGGATGAACGGATGATGAATGATCAACACTTCTCTTCAAGGGCCGTCGGGGCTTGATCTTGCAGAATGAACAAATGATGAACGATGAACACTTCTCTTCAAGGGCCGTCGGGGCTTGATTTTGAAGGAAGATTTGACGAAGAACGAAGATAGCTTTCTTGGTCCTTCGAGATTTGCTTGAGAGCTTTAGAGTTTCAAGGCTTCAAGGTTTTGGTGTGATGTGAATTCCCTTTTTTCTTTCTCTTCTTCCTTTCCCCCCTCCAAAATGAATGCCTTGGCTTCCTATTTATAGAATTCCAAAACTTGATTTTTTTGGATTTAAATAATCAGATGAAATAAATCATTTCTGCCAGGTATTGACACGTGTCCTATTTGATGACTTTTCCAATTTATTTCGATTTTTCGTTGAGTCACACGCTACATGTAAAATTTATGTGACACGTGAGCGTTGAAATTTTAATTATTGGTCAACATTCATTTCACCGAAATTTCGATGTCCACAGAATTATGAAACTCATCACCCCAGGTCAATTAGGTCCGCTTAAATTAACCGTCAAGTTCTCCTTAAGTTAATGAATTGGATGGGTTAGCGCAACGCAATTCACAACATTCTCCAAAAGTCCTTTACGTGAAAAGCACAATAAAGATACAATCAAAGATCATTAAGCATCATGAAAACTATAAGTGTTGACGAGGCATTCATTACTATGATGAGCATGAAACTAGTACCAAGAATTCATTTAACGCGATTGTTTATAAGCAACCTCCACTACTTGTGAATATAAGTTCATAACTATTAGGTGAAACTCACTTATATTCTAGCGTCATATTCATGCATGAAAATTAAGCGTGCACTCTCAATAAACATACATAAATAAGTTATCAATCAAACAGTTAAACAAATTGAATCCACAACTCATGAAATTCCAACCAAAGGTAATCAATTCATATTGCAAGCATAAACATGGTTTCGAATCACCCCCTAGCTAATGGGGGGGGGGGGTTTAGTTCCTCATACGTACAAGACAAAGATAAGTAAATTTAATCATTGAAATCAAGGAGAGGAAACACCTAAAAATTCCAACAACTCAAACTTGAATTGTATGAACGTTTAGGCCTCTTCTCCTCCTCTTTGTTGTGGCACAAGGTCTAAGGAAAGGTTTTGGGGTGGTGTTTGTATGTGGAATGGAGTGGGGAGTGGTTGGAATGGATGTGTGATGCACGGCTCTCTTTGGGAGATGGTGTGAAGTGTGTATGAATTATGCACGGGTTCTATGAATGGAATGGGAGAGAATGGATGAATTTCTGTGGTGAATGGAGGTGTGGAATGCTGGAAAGCTGGAGTGGGAGTGCACGGCACAAAGGGAAATGGTTTTGGTTGGAGTGGTGCTTGCGGCTCAATGATGTTTGATGGTGTGTAGTGTGTATGGTTTTATAGGGAGAGAATGGGAGAGAATGTGAGAGAATGTGGCTGAATGATTAAAGAGGGAATGCATGTGGAATGACAGCTAGGTTGGTTGGTGGCTGCAAGGAAAAGGGGGAAAGCTGGAATGTGGAGATGCACGGCAAATGATGGTTTTTTGGGATTGAATGTGGCTGCCATCATGAAGAGTGAATATTTAATGCATGTAGGGTGCAGCTAGGTTGGAAATGTGTGGAATATGGCTGGAATTGGTGGTGAATGCACGGCAATGGTGGTGGAAAGTGTATGTTATATGGCTGCAATATGAAAAGAATGACTATTTAATGCATGTAGGGTGCAGCTAGGTTGTAAAGGTGTGGAAGATGGCTGGAATTAGGGGAAGGAAATAGGTTTAATTCAGAAATAAAAGGGCAATGTGGCTGCAAGGAAAAGGATTAGGGTCTAGGTGCATAGAATGGGCCTAAAATAGGGTGGTTTGCACGGCAATGGTGGTGGAGAAGGGATAAGCCCATGGCAAGGTTGTGTAATTGGGCTAGGGCCTTGTTTTGTGTCCTAAAGTGCATACAAGGCCTTCAAAGTGGCTAGAAAATACGGACGTTTAAGTTTAGGAAAGGTTACCAAAACGGGAAACCTAGGGTTAACTTTCCTACTTCAAGTCGGAAACCTTGTTTGAGTAGGATTCCTCGTTTTGGTAGGAATTCATCATTGGAGTAGGAATTCGTCGTTTCTTCAAGTCTTCAACTCATTCATTCCTCTTTCGCTCCAAAAGACTCCAATTTGCATCTTCTTGCACACTTTGGCCTTATAATCTGAAAATACACAAAAGTGGCCTTAAACACTAAAATAACTAAGTAAACACAACATAAATGCACGAGAACAAGCTAATTAAGTCGCATGAATATGCTCCTATCATTAACCATATGGTCCATATCACAGTGCGCAGCTGAAACGTCATGAATTCTAACTTTATGTTTAAAACCAGGACTTAGTAAACAAAACAAAATTTTGTTCATTTTAATTCAACAAAGTAGCTTGAAGGCTTCTGACAATGTATCAAGCTCCGAGCAACTAAGAAAATACCAAAACAAGCTGCATTACCACCATTGTTTCTCCATTGTGCCTCCATCCACCTTTTGCCAGAAGTAAGTAAATGCCTAATCCTACATTGTACAAATTAAGATGCAGGAATTATACTCTATACCCTAGCTCGTACAATTAAATAAAAAAAATAGAGAAAATGCTAATTAGGTGACCACGAAAGTAACCAGAAACCCTAGATCATCACTAATAGAGAGGCAAAACCCCTTACCAAATCAGCTAACCCTTGGACTGAGCACTTTCTACTCATTTTTTGGGTTATTGGGCTGTACTTTTGAAGGAGTTTTATGTTTCCCCAAAAAAGGAAAGTAGAGTATTGCAGAAGCACAAAATTTGTGCTTAGTGCTTCTTCCAAATTACCTTCTTGAAGACAATTGTTGGTGACACACCCTGACCCGGAATGTCCACTAGGACCCCGAATCGAGGTGTGCTGGCTGACACCAGGAAGGTGATGAAGCCATAAGTTTGATAATGTATAAAATGTGAATAAATTAAAATTAAAAGGTGCCTAAGTACACGAGTGCACGGTGAGAGGGTCTGGACCCATTTCACGCGTGGTATAGAGCATAAGTAAAGTACAGTAAGATAAGATAATGATTATACCATCAAAAGAAGCCACCTCTACTGGGAAGTGCCACAAATCCTCGTCGATATGGAAACTCTGCTGCTAGTACCTAGAGGGGTGCATAAATAGAAAATGTGAGTGAGTGAAACAAAACTTTTCAAACCAATTTCAATTACCAAAGGCAGTAACCCCTCGCCGTAACACCTGTATACTTTTCTAGAAAATAGAATATACATATATATATATATATATATATATATCTCAATACCATGCTCAGAAAAGCAAAATTCATAAATATGCCATGCCAAATATCTCACTAACACAGAATAAGTAACCCAGGTGAAATAAATTAATATGAAATGGTATGTCAACCGAATCCACTTTTGGTGGCCTGTACAGCTGAACTAATAGCTCATCAACATATTAGCCGGAGTCATCTCACATGACCTGTATGGCTAAATCCATATCTCATCAATTATCTCATCAATCATTGTTAGCATATAAGTCAGAGTCACCTAAAGTGACATGTACGACTTATCTGTATCTCATCAATCATGGATAACATATAAGTCAAAGTCACCTAAAGTGACCTGTACAACTTATCCATATCTCATCACATATCTCATCAATTAGCTCATTTACCAAATCCTGCACACGAGTTGGAACCACCTAAAGTGGTTTGTACAGCATGCTGGGTTTAAATAAATACGCTCAACTGTTACGATCACGTGAAGGCTGTGCGAAGTATCGCAAGTTACCTATGAGTCGGAACCATCTAATGTGGTCTGTACGACAGGCTGGCACCTACCTTGGATCCAAGGTGAGCGTGTGGTGCAGGAGGTGAATGATCACGTGAAGGCTAGGCCCTGGCCACGGGCGGAGCACTAACACCGAGGTGCAGGATAATGAGCATTAAATTCATCTCAACACAATCATACTCACTACCATCATTATCATCAACATGTACTCACCTGAAGCTTACCTGGGCGTCCGCAGCGTCATTTGGCACTTCAAAGCATTCACAATAATTAGGTTCATGTAATATATATAAGAATATGCCATGATGCAAATCTAAGAATCAAGCATTTCATAGTATTCCCAAAATATATAATACGGCATAAAATATACAATCAATAAAGCCCTACTCCCAAACTATTTACTTTCAGGAATAATTATCGGTGAAAAGGCCAACTAGACACTAGTTTAATTAACTATCATTACTTACGTTTTGCTTACTTCAATTTTCTTGCTTTGTCACTCTTTGTTTTATGACCAACATTTATTCACCAAAACATAAGGTTAAATCTCACATTTTCCACCAATGTCCCTCACATTGCTCAATTCCTCAAGCAAGGCTATTGTCCCAATTATTTAGTCTCATTTATTTTATGGCTGTATCTAACGTCTTGTTAGGCTGCCTACGTACCCTAAACAAGGATCAAGCCATTCATAGTTCGCACTGTGCCTCAAGGTATTCATAATAATTACAAGTGGGTAATATGCCTAAATCAATTTAATAACGTTTGTGGAATTATCAATCATATGTGTGTGTGTGTGTGTGTACATACACGATAGAAAGGAAAAGATCCACTCACCTGGAGTCTGTGTGTTGACCCTAAAAATTACAAAGCCTACTTGGCGTGCAGGTCGAGTAACTAATGAGCTAACTACGTCATTCGGTTGATACGGAGCGTGCCAACTCGTCGACCGAGCTTGGCCAAAGAGTAAAATTTGTTGATGTTGCATTGAGCGTGTTGCTAACTTCTTGATCTTGTGATTGCGGTCGAGGAAGGAAAAAATCTTGGCCTTTGGATTCTTGAGCCTAAAGACAAGGTTGTTAGTTCTGCGAAGTTCACGAATCGTCAGTCCCGGATTTGGTCACAGTGATTATATTCGTGAAAGTATAAGCATGTTGAATCGACACCAGGCTGTATGGACATAAATACTCAAAGGTGATGTATGTCTTAATGGTAAATATGGTTCGGCCGCCAAAATGCTGAACTCTGAAATTCACTTGCGAGTATCCAATCATAGAATCACTTGGCGTACAATGTGCCGAATGTCGTAACTCGTAACACCTTACTTCGCCAAGAAGGCTAATAAGATGACCTCTACCAATAAGGATTCGGAAACCCTTCTCGACCGAGACTTGGATAGGTAACTAGTCAGCCTTGACTCAATGTTGTTTATCCAAGCTGAAGGTACTCCTCGGTCGGCTGATTCTACACCAATAATGTTGTTTATCCAAATTGAAGGTGTATTGGTGGAAAAAGAAAATAAAAATTCTCAAGATGTTTGAGAGGTTTGCGCAGGGCAATTGTGTGTTGAATTTGAGGGGCCCTAATTATTGCAAGATGCCTTGTATTTATAGCAACAAATCCTCCTTAAGATTGAGCTGAAACCATATCTAGATTAGGATTTCTTATTTTGCTCCAACTCTATCTTGACCAATCCTACTCCTATTATGACTTTGATCTCACCCCCTTTTGAGGCCATATTCATTGCTGGTCGAGAATCCTTATTGCATTAAGACCCCTTATCATATTAGGACTTCTTTGACCCAATAACATTTTGGGCCCAAACATTGCCCTTTCGCTTCTGAGGTATTCGACATAGAATCCCTTAGCCGATTTCAGACCTTGAAGAAGCGATCCCCAGAAGATAACTACGGGATAACGAAAAGCCTCATATGTCTTAACCGTCGAGTGCATTTATGACACACGATCACATGATCTGAATCTTCTCACACGTTTTGCTGCGTGTCAACCTCTTAGTTAACCTAACAGCCTTTAATCATGACCTTCGAAAACGTGCGCCAGTCGAAACGTCTCTTCCTCATCAATGCATTAAATTCGTTGCAACATGCAATCGTGCGTCTTTAAACTTCAAAAACCTCGATCCTATCCTTGGAGATTTCCAAGATATTCGAAATGATTGGTGATTTCCCGGTCGATTTTTCCCTCAAATTCGAAAATCAAACGCCTCAGATTATAAAATGTTTGGCCTTCCTCTCAAAATGCCTATAAATATTTGAGTCACTTCCATCTGCATTTCACGCTTCCATTAGGCTTTTAAACATGGAGCTAGTCATAGACAAGGAACTTCTTATGGCAGCGCTGAGTCTCTAGTGCTCGGCTACCAACACCATGGTCCTTCCCTTTAACCCTTTTAGGACTTCTCATTCTGGTACCCCGATAAATGTCACACTCTTTGGATGCATGTCGAATCTCGACCTCAGGGCGTTTTTTGATGAACGAGCCATCCAGACGTTGAGTCGAGACAGCCAAAAGCCTTCGAATGAAAAGGTTCAGAAACTACACAAGAATTTCTTTAACTACAACACTCTCATCCTCCACTTTGCTGGCCGAGGAAAGGCAAGTATTTGGAAGGAAAAACATGAAGCCTTCTTATTCTACTGGTACGACAAATTTATTTGTTGTACCCAATCAAACAAATGCCTGGTCGAGAATATGCCAGTGGCCGAAGCCCTGGCTAGTGGTTATACCCTGGCGCTCAGTTCGGTCGTTCTCGCCAATCTTCTTCGCTGCCTGGCCAAGGTGACCATTGGCAAAATTGACCCAAACTAGAATGGTCCCCTCTGGGTCTTCCAACTTTGGCTACAGATCTATTTCGCCACACTTCAGCCAGAAATCTCCAATTTCTAACTGATAGGAGCATATTCATGCGACTTAAATGGCTTGTTCTCGTGCATTTACGTTATGTTTCTTTAGTTATTTTAGTACTTTAAGCTATTTTCGTGTGTTTGTAGGTCCAAAGGGCTAAATGAGCAAAAAGATGCATTTTGGAGACTTTTGGAGCACTTTTGGGCTAAGGATGGATAGCTTATGCTTGGAGCCAAAGTGTTGTTGGACGAAATTGAAGACCTAATTGAAGACCAAAGTGTTGGAACCTTGTTCCCTTTAGTTTTAGGACATTTAAACCTTCCTATATCCTTAGCCGTGCATAACATTCCAACATTCCACTCCTTCATTTCAGCCACACTCCCACATATCATTACTTATCATCACCACTTATCACATATCATTCACCACATATCATTCACCACTTATCATATCATTCATTTATCTTATCATTCACTTATCATATCATTCACTTATCATATCATACACTTATCATAACCATACACTTATCACTTATCACAACAACAACCTTGCACATGCACATTCATCCACCTTTCTCCCAAAACATCCACATGCACCCATAATCATTCACTCATCTTTAATCCACATGCATTCATCATCATTCACTCTAGTTTTAATTCACATGCAAAACCACCAACACATGCACCCATCACCAAACACTTACCTTTGCCGTGACTCTTCACTCCCATTTCCAGTTTTTCCTTTGCATTTCCCTTTTCATTTCAGCCACATGTATTCATCATTGCAGCCACCATTCATCCTAGTTGTCAATCACATACTTTCCCATTGTATATTTCATCCACATGCATCTTTAACCAACAAACAAATCAGCCACACATTCATTCACTTTCCTTTGCCGTGACTTCCCCTTCTCTCCAACATAATTCACATGCATTTCAGATTGCATTCCCATTCTTTAATTCAACCAACACAACCATGCACTCCACATGCATTTCCACCCTTACAAGACCCTAATCATTCATCCACACAATCTGCCATCATTCACACAAACACCATCATTGCCGTGCATCCCATTCCATCTCCCATTTCAGATTGCATTCCATTCATTCCACCCTTTAATCACATGCATTCCCCTTTGAAATTCCAGCTTTCCACCTCACAACCACCAGAAAACATCCCATGCCGTGCATTCCCTTTCATTTCTGTCAAAGCACATGCACTCCCACCCTTTAATCACATGCATAAATCAGCACATGCATCTCCCATCACCATTTCAGATTTCCACCAAGTTCCTAGCTGTCATGTTCCCTCTTTTTCACCTATAAATAAGCATCCATTGCAGCCACAAAACCTCAATTCTCATTCATTCTTCCATTTCAGAAAATCATCCATTCACACACACAAACTCCCATGTGTGCCGTGAGTTTCCCTATTTATCCAAACACCATCACCCTTCCATTTTCACCACTCCCCAAACCATTCACACCATCAAACTATCCTTAGACCTTGTGCTACAACGAAGAGGAAGATAAAAGGGCCTAAACGTTCATACAATTCAAGTTTGAGTTGTTGGAATGTTTAGGTGTTTCTCTGATTTCAATGTTTAATTTCAATACTCTTTGTTTTGTACGAATGAGGAATGGAAGAGAAGAGGGCCTAAACGTTCATACAATTCAAGTTTGAGTTGTTGGAATGTTTAGGTGTTTCTTTGATTCCAATGTTTAAATTCAACTAAACCCCCCTTGGCTAGGGGGGAATTCGAAATATATGTTTATGCTTGCATTTTGATTTGATTACTTCTAATTGCGTTTCATAAGTTGTGGATTCAATTCGTTTAACTGTTTGATTGATAACTTATTTATGTATGTTTATTGAGAGTGCACACTTAATTTTCATGCATGAATATGACACTAGAATATAAGTGAGTTTCACCTAATAGTTACGAACTTATATTCACAAGTAGTGGAGGTTGCTTATAAACAATCGCGTTAAGTAAATTCTTGGCATAAGTTTCATGCAATTCATAGTAACGAGTGCTTCGTCAATGCTTATGGTTTTCAAAGAACTTAATGATTCTTGCTTGTATCTCTATTATGCAATTCATATAGGGAACTTGTGGGGAATGTTTTGGGTTGTCGTATGCAATCATCCAATTCAATAACGTTCGGAATCTGATGATTAATTAGTGCAATTCACGGTTAATCTGGGGCGTTGAGAATTCATGGTTTATTGACAAGCAATTGGAAATCGTTTTATATGCAAGTATAACATGTATGGAGATGAACCCCTTAGCTAGCTTCCCATCCATTCAATTCCATCAAATTCATATTTACATTCTGCTTTAAATTGCAATCTGTGCATTTAGTTTATTTTCGTCCAAAACTCAATCCCCCTTTACTTTATTGTCCAATTTAGTTAGAAAGTGTCTTAGTTTGTGTTTATAAGAGTTTTGATTCAATTTGTTACACAAATTCGTCCAAATTCACCAAAGTGCTCAAAACTGCCCAGAAAGTGTTTTTAAGGCAGTTTTGAGTGTTTTTGGTGATGTTTGAGTCTTTTGGTTTGTTTTAGTGTTTTAAGCGTTTAGTTTCGCATTCTTTGAGTCTAGTTTAGTGTTTTAAACTTTATTTTACGTTTTTGAGTCAATTTCCAAGAGATTTGCAATCCCTCCTAATCCCCGGTTAAGAACGATCCCTACTTACATACTTACTACAATTTGTCAAAAAGAGGGTTTAATTTGTGTGCGTATAATTCTCGCATCAAATTTTGGCACCGTTGCCGGGGATTAGAAAATTTGCTAATCCCTTGGATTGTTTTATTTTCATTTGTTTTTATTTTATTCCAGATTCTTAATCTTGTTTTGTTTCTTGTTTTAGGTACTAGTTTATGACTCGGAGTTCTCATCCGATTCGTGAACATATCCTGGAGTGATTGGGTTCTTCGTCCGGCTGCAAGACGTAAAAGAAAGCGCTACTTGGGAGGCAACCCAATGCACTAAATAAAACAAAGCATGTTCATAAAAAAATAAATAAATAAATAAATAAATAATAAATAAATAAATAAAAAATATTTATATATTAAATAAAATACTAAACATGGAGAAAGATGGAGCTTCACAAAGGTTGTTTATGTGAAGCCCCACTACGAGGCGTCGGAGCGGAAGGCATCGGAGCTAGAGCATTCCAGGCCTCAATACTTGGCCAAGCGCTAGATGACCCAGGAAAAAGGTGACTTTGGAGATAAGCCGCAAGCCTTTGACGGTCACTTTGAATTCGACCCTCAGATTCTTGGTATTCCCCCCAAGAAGTCACTTCAGCCTTCGTAAGTAACGTCGATTCTTTTTCCTTTGGCCAATCTCCTGTCTTTAGAATTCTAAACCAGGAAAATATTAAATGTCAGGTGCCTACTTTCTCATTTCACCAAAAAATTTATGCACCGAAAGGTGTTATCTACATTTCCTGGCCACCTCAGTGACCGTCAAACGTGATAACCTTCATTGGCCATGTGAATTGAGAAACAGTCTAAAGCACTGGGCTCGGCCATTAAGCTCTCTCGGTTTGAGCATTGAACCAGGGGACATGGCCGAAGTCTCCTCCCGACAAGTCTAAAACAAATTTTCTTGGTCAGTTCTTCTTGTTTTAAAATCTCCATGTGCCTAAAATCTTTTCATGTGCAGCCTTCATGAGAGGTTGAGTTTGATGCCCTTATCACGATCGCATCGGGAGTGATTGGCTCTTTAACGACCACAACCAAACCCTCCGTGTCAACAGTCGAGTTGGACTCCCTTGTCAAGCTGCAGGAGCTGCTATCCCTTTCAGCATCACAAATTCTTGAATGTCAGGGGCTCGATTTCATAGAGGCATATCTGAATGATCTTGCAGCTGATGGTCAATTGAGCAATAAAGCCATCACTCCAGCATCTTCTACTCTGGAACGAAGTCAAGAATATATTGGTATTTTCGAGAGAGGTCTTCGGGCTGAAGATGACTTGAAAACTGCGATGGTCGTTCAAGAAGCTCTGCATCCAAAGGTCGAAATGCTGAAAATGAAGAAAGAAACGCTAGCCGACCTCGATCATCAAATTGCCGAACTTCAAAACCAAAGATCGACAATTGCTTCTGAGCTTGCCAGAGATTTCGAGTCGGGCAGCAAATCCTACCTAACCGAATACTCAGCTAGTGTATGGCGGGTCAAGCAGCTAAAGATGGACAAGAGGAATCGTCAAGCCGGGGTCACTATGGGTGAGGTGAGGTGGTTGGAGTTGAAGGCTGTCCTTGAGACTCTCCTTCCTTCCTCACCTTAGGGATATTTAGCTGTAAATGAATCGACCATCTGTATTTGTATACTTGTTTTGCGGGCTTATTAATGAAATAAACTCTATTCTCGCATTTCCCACGTGACCGGATAATACTTCTTCAAAAATTTCCCATTGATTGGTAGTTTGTGAATTAAACCGGTTCGATCTTGGAGATGGTATGCCCATTCCCGAAGACTTTATGTATGACGAACGGCCCTACCCAATTTGGCAACCATTTTCCAAACTTAGGGTCTTTCATTCCAACCGATAACATGGTTTGCCATACTAATTCTCCTTCGCCGAACGTTTTTTGTCTGACATGCCTATTATAAGCTCGCTCGGCAATCTTTTTCTGTGCTATTAACAAGTTATAAGCGTCAAACTGAACTTCTTCCAAGTTTTCCAACTCTTATCTCATGGCTTGACTGTATTCGGCACTAAACAAACTACTTTGTTCAATCACCCGTAATGAATTTATACTCAGCTCAATTAGCAGCATAGCGTCATGTCCGTAGGTTAGAGTGTATAGGGTTGTTCTGGTGGCTGATCGGGGTGAAGTTTGATAGGCCCATAATGCTTCATTTAGCTTTAAATGCCACATACCAGGTTTTTCTCTTACTATTTTTTCAAGAATGCCGATCAAAACCTTATTACTTGCTTCGGCCTGGCCATTCGCCTATGGATAATACGGCGTAGATTGCTCGAGTCAAATATTTAGGCTTGCCATGTACTCCTTAAACCTATCGGTTGTAAAGATTGTACCGTTATCAGTTATGATTGTTTCTGGTACGCCGAATCTGGCCACAATATGATTGTTTCTGGTACGCCGAATCTGGCCACAATATGATTGGTCGTCTACTCGACGTATGATTTTGCTTTGACCCACTTAGTAAAATAGTCGATTGCCACTAGTATCCATGCCTGTTATGCTGCTCCGGATGACAGCATGATTTTGCCGATTACGTTCATTGCCCATCCTCTGAACGGCCATGGTTTGGTAACTGAGTGGAATAATTTGGTTGGGGCTCTCTGTATAGGTCTATGAATCTGACACTATATGCATCCTTATACGTGTTCGATGCAATCCGTCAATATACTCGGCCAAAAGTAACTGTATTGGCGAAGCAACCAACGCATTTTACGTCCAGATTGGTGAGGCATAATAACAATAAACCGTCTGATACAACTCATTTTGGTACGACACGTAGTTTGTGGCATGTACTCTCGTTCTGCGGTCATGTTTGTCGCTAGAGTTGTCGAGATATCGTATAATTACCATTCTCTAATCGATTGGCATTGTCTCAATGGTGCATATATCTACAGGGTCTCCTCGCTCTAGCAATGTTGGTAAAGACATCACTTGTGTACATATCACTTGATTGCGCTGGAAATCTTGTTGATTAACCAAGGCTAGCTAAGACAGCCATTTTGTGGGTGTTGCTCGGCCTAACTTGTCCCCTAGGAGTTGTGCTCCAGAAGCTATTTGGGCAAGTTCATCTGCGTCAGTGTTTCAAACATGCAAAATGTGTGCTAATGTAATTCTTTCAAACCACTTGGCCAAATAGGTGGCACCTACGTGATAGAGCGCCAAAGTACAACTCATGCAACGAAAAACATCGTTTAGTTGGTTAATCACTAGTTTAGAATCACCGAGGATGAGGACACGGGCTGCTCTTAAGTCATGGAGGATGTGAAGGCCAATGATGAGAGCTTCATATTCCACCTGGTTATTCGTACAGTCGAAATCTAACTTGAGAGAGAAATACCAACGGTGGTGGTCGAGAGATTGAATGATGATACCAACACCAGCTGAGGTGGAGGTGCTAGAACCATCAAAATGCATCGTCCAGTAATTGTCTCGTGTTTTGACTAAACCGATGTCGATTTCACTGCCCCCCAAAACCATAAGGAGAGCGATGTTGGGCCAGAAAATCGGCTAGGCTTGTCCTTTGACGGCCTTTTAGGGTACATACTGCAAACTGAACTCTGATAATGTCATTGTCCATTTCCCAATTCGGAATTTTACGATAGGTCGAGTAAGCATGTAACTAATAACATCTGTTTGGGCAATGACCTGTGTAACTGATGGGAGCATATAATGCCGAAGTTTCGACGCGACAAAAAACAAAGCTAAGCAAAGTTTCTCAACGGGTGAATAATTGATCTCAGGCGAATTCAGATTTCGACTGAGATAGAAGATAGCTTGTTCATGCCCAGCACCGTTATCTTGCGCGAAAAGGCAACCAATGGACTTGTCTGCTACCGAAATGTACAGTTTGAGAGGCCTACCGCGACGAGGCGATACTAGTACTAGTGGCATGGTAAGGGAGACCTTGATAAAAGCTGCTTGATGTTCTTCACGCCACTCAAACTTATCTGAGTCCTTAAGTTTCAAGAGTGTAGAGAATGCTTTCATTTTACCTGCCGAGTTAGCTATAAAACGAAGGAGATAATTTATCTTCCCGAGTAGCGACTAGAGTTGCTTCTTGGTCGTCAGGGGTGGAGCGTTAATGATTGCACGGGCTTTATTTTCGTTGACCTCGATGCCACGATGGTGCACAAGAAAACCCAAGAAGTTACCGGCCGATACAATGAAGGCGCATTTAGCCGGGTTCAATTTTAGACTATGCTGACGCATACAAAGGAATGCTTGCCGAAGATCATCCAGATGCGTTCGACAGCTTTTTGATTTCACAACCACATTGTCAATATATACTTCTACGACCATACCAATCAAATCATGGAATATCGTATTCATAACTTATTAGTATGTGGCACCGGCGTTCTTGAGGTTGAATGGCATGATGACCCATTCGTATGTATCGAATGCTCCCGGGCAACGGAAAGCGATCTTGTGAACATCAACTTCAGCGATAAAGATCTAAATGTAACCTGCATGGCCGTCCATGAAGAAAAATATTTCATGATTGGCTACGGCATCAATTAACGAATCCGAGATCGGCATTGTGTATTCATCCTTGGGAGTTTCTAGATTCAAATTACGAAAATCAATGCAGATGCGTAGGGCTTCATTTTTCTTTAGCACCGAGACGATATTGGCCAACCATTCGACGTATTGAGCAGTCCAAATAAACCCGGCTTTCAAAAGTCGAACTAATTCATCCTTTATGCCGAGCTATACTTCGGTCGAGAACCGGCGAGGGGGTTGTCAAAAAGGCTTACTACCAACTTTAATGCGTAATTTATGTTCGATGAGGTTTCAGTCAAGGCCTGACATCTCATGATAATTCCACGCGAAACAATCTTTAAACTTATTGAGTAATTTCCTAAGTTTAACTTTCATGGGGTGAAGCAACAACACACTAATAACCAACGACCGAGGCTCATCGGCTGTGCCAACATTTATCTCTTCCAATGGGTCATTGACTTAAGGCTGATTGTCTTTGAGTTCGGCCGATGCGGCCTGAACTTTGTTTAACGATAACACTAGGTCGTTATTTCCTTCAGCAAAAAATTTGATTAGGTTTATGCCCGAGTGTGGTTAATTGGCAATAACATACCAATGAGCCAGCAGACGTCCCATGGTACATGAAACCGCGGCCCGACGCCTTTCTTGTTTAGCGGCGTCAGTCATCAATGTTGGTAGTTAGGTCTGCCAAGCCGAGTCTCGCCGAATCCTGGTGTACAGTCTCGGCGCCCATCTCGATGGCTTTCTGAACTGAGATCCGAGTCAGCCGGCCGTCCTCGTTAAAACCTTGTAGGGTAATGTAGCCGATGTGATTGTCATAATAGCGAGCCTTAATCATGTTGGTCTCAAACGGCTGATTGTCGGCTGGATGGTCTATTACCGATTTGCCGTCCCAAAAGATAAGAACTTGGTATAGCGATGAAGGAATGCAACTTGTTTGATAGATCCAATCGCGACCAGGCAATGCATTATAGTCAGTCTTTGAGTCAATGATAAAGAATGCAGTCATGTGGTTGCGACTTGCCACACTTACTTCTAACGGGAGCACTCCTTTGGTTTGGGACTTGTCGCAGATAAAGCTGCTCATGGTTATTCCTGACGGTATGAGCTCGTCATTGGAGCGACGTAATGCCTTCATGATGGAAATCGGCATGATGTTGACTGTGGCTCCACAATCGATAAACACCTTGGAAATGAGGTATCCTTCAATATGAGCCGTGACGTATAACGGCTTTAGATGTTGGAGATTAACAAAATGAGAGCGAGGAAACAATTCGGCCAGGGCTACTTTAAGTTTATCGTCTTTACTAATTTCCCAATCCTCCTCAGTAGCGATGAAATCGACTTGTGTTGTTTATTCGGCAACCACATCCCCATCCAAGAAATTTGACTGGTGAGTGGTCGGTTGAAATTCAGCCGGTAGGACATGGACCATGTTGATTTCCATGTGCTCGATGATCGAATGACCCATCGGGTCTTGGTTGTCGTCTTCCAAATGAGCGGGTGTGGTATCAGTTTTTGGAGTGTCTTTAACCGGATTATCGGTTCTATTTTGGTCGTCATCCTCGAGCTTGTTTATTGCCAAAGGGTGATTTTGTTCTTGTAGTGCTTTACGGGCTCATTCTTCATAGGCAATTCGGGCGTTCCTTGTGTCCAGGTATGCATCTAAACGTGCCACACGATTCTCTTCATCAGCCGTAAGGCCGAAAAGAGACACGACCGAGAAGACTTTGAAATGATATCGCAAATGCTGAAGGTCTTCGAGGGAAAAAGGTAGTTCGGCGGTGTCTATATCTGTGTATCGGTCGACCTCAAAGCCAACGACTCGAGCCTCGCGTATATGCTGGAACCTAGCTTTCATTGTTAGATCAATGGTTTTCTAAATAATCTATTCAGCATCAGGACAAGTTAGTGCTAGGTCGAGGGCTTCCTGACATGCCTTGGGTAGTCCGTATAAGTCATTGGCGGAATATTTCTTATGAAATTCTCGTATGTACTCAAAGGATTCACCAAGAAATAGAGGGTGCAAATTGTGTTGTACTTTTATTAACGGTTCTTGTGGTGGTAACGGGGGAAGTTTACTTTCGGCTTCTCGTCTGAAATGTTGAAGACGAGCTTTCATATCTCCAGGCCGAAGAAGGAGCTTGATGCGTTTTTCGGACTTTTCAATGGTGGTTTCAAAGTCACGATCAACTGCCTTTTTCTCTTGAAGTAATTCGGCCATAATGGTCAGGGTAGGTAGGTCGGTCGTCACCACTTCATGCTGCTTCTTTTGGCTGCCACCAGGTAATTGAAGGTTTTTCGACCCACCGATGAACTCGAACTGCTGGAGTTACACGAATAATAATCTTCATTATAGAATGGCGCGTCAAAGTCAAGACGTTGCCTGACTGGGGTTGGATCTTTTGCTTGTACATGTGGGCCGAGTCTCTCGAACACCTGCCGGCGTTGGCCGACACCGAGTACCTTCAGAGGTTTTGCTGTGGCCATAGATAGCTGACATGAAGTTGGAGCCTGAAGTGTTCTCTCTTTAGGTTCAGTTAGGGCAATTCGTGTTTTACAGCGATCGCACAAAACCATTGATTCATCAGTTTCTTCGAAACTAAAACCTAACATAGGTTCGACGACGATCAGCCCTGAAGACTTCGTGGGTGGTACATTTGAAAATAAATCAATCTTGAGTCTCGGCTGACCAATCTGCTTACGGACATGTTGTCCTGGGATGAATTCGGCCTTCCCTTTTCCTTTGTTTTTAGGGAGATGAGCATCCACCATGCCAATTGTCATCGAGGGGAAGGGATTGACGTCAACCGCCATCTGTTTCTCAGGAAATTTTAGCTTACCCTTCTCAATCCAACTTTGAATCGCATCACGGAACACGATGCAATTATTGGTAGCATGCTTGTTCGAATTATGGTACTTGCAATATGTTTTGCCTTTCAACTCTTCGGCCTTAGGAATGTTGTGTCCTGGCCGAAGTTTTATGATCTTTGCTACCAACAACTAGTCAAAAATTGCATCGGCCTTGGTGATATCTTACACTTTCGATGTTTTAATCATCTTGTCAGAGGCCAAGCAGGTTTTGGCATCCTTGGGACTGATTTAAGCTAATGCCTTACAAACATATGGTTTGTCTATTACTATTTCAGCCGCGTCCACACTGGCGTATTGGGGATCCTCACTTTCGGCCAATGCATAACTGACAGTGGGATTCTTGTATATCATTCCCTGGGACGGGGACTTTGAGATTTTTTCCTCTCGGAGCAATAATCATACTGCTTAACGTGCTGAGCCAATTCGTACATATCTCGTATATTTTCCCCCAGGAATTTTTTTTTGTATTCTACGTCCAGGTCGTTTAAAGCGATTATGACGAATTCAACTTCAAGGAGAGGTACTCGGCACCAATTCCTAGCCGACTTGAACCTTGTTAAGTATTCCATTGGCAATTTGTCTGAAGCTTCAGCCATCCTAGCTAATGATGAAACTGACATTTCCATCCCTGGTCGATAGAATTGTTCATGGAATTTCTCGACCAATTCCTCACAATTCTGGACGAAGTTTGGTGTGAGGTTGTGATAGCAACATATTTATGCTACTTAGCTATGTTGTTTCCTTGCATTTAGTTAGTTAACTACTACTTATTAAAGTCTTTTAAGCTATTTTCGTACGTTTTTAGGTCCTAATGGCAAAAGGAGCAAAAAAGTGCATTTTGGAGCTATTTGGAGCGGTTTTAGGCATGGATTGGATAGCTTAACCATGGAGCAAAGTGGATGGACGAAATTCAAGTCAAGAGAGGCTAGGAAAGGCTACAAATCTAGAGAAAGAAGTTCTAATGCAAAGAAGATAAGGAAAGAGCAAGAAATAAGGAACCTTATCCAACCTTATCTTATCCTATCCTAACCAACCTTATCCTTTCCTAAATCTAACATTATCCTATCTTATCCTATCCAAATCAAGTTGTGCCTTAAATCTAGCTATTTAGAAGGGATTAGATATACATTTAAACACATAAACTCAGATTCTAGAAGCCTAAGCCTTTATGTGCCGCATAAATGCCATTCCTTGGAGGTTTAGGAGTTGTAATCCTTCTCTTACAAAGGTGCCGCACCCCTTAGTCTTTGTTCTTCTAGAAATCTGACCTAAACATCCTTTCTAGAAGCCTATACCTGATCCTAATTGAATGTCGCAGGTTAGTATCCCTTTCCCCCTAGGTTTCTGCCAAACCATAACCCTTTTCCCATTAGATTGTGCAATCCTTTTCCTTCAGAAACTGTGCATAAATTAGCCTATAAATACAACCCTATGCCACACCATTCAATCCATTCATTCACTCATTCATTCATTCATACTTTCAGCCATCAAACACCACAATTCACCCTACACCACCCTAGTGCCGCAAGGAAGGAAGGAAGGAGAAGAAGACTTGTGCAATCTGCCATCCAAGGGAATGCCGTGCATGCCATTGGAGTGTGGAGTGTTTCTAGGTGTATTCTATCCTTAGTTTTAGTTCAACGTTTATGTTAATTTGGTTTTCAATTATGATGAATATGTGGAACTGATTTCTTTTTAGTTAGAGGTGAATTCAAAGCCATGATTATATGTTTTATATGAATTGATTACGTCCAGTTATTGTTTCTTAAGGCATGAATTTGATTTGCTTATCTAAGTTATTAAAACTTGTTTATGTATGTGGGTTGGGGGTCGACACTTAATTTGCATGCATGAATTTGATGCTAGAGTATAAGGGGGTTTCACGTAATAGTTATTCACTTATATTCACAAGTAGTGGAGGTTGCTAGTCACAATCGTGTTAAGTAAATCCTTGGTATGAGTCTTATGTGTTTCATAGTGATGAATGCCTTGTCAATGCTTATGATTTTCACAAAACTTAATGACTTTTGATATGTATCTTTATTATGTGTTTCATATAGAGAACTTGAGAAAGATAATTTGGTTGTGATGCGTATTCCATCTAATTCAATGAAATAAGGAAAATCTGATGGTTGATTGTGCGATGCAGTTAACTTAGGGCGTTGTCATTCATAGTCTAAAGGAATAATAACTGGAAATTGGTTTATATGCATATGTCATGTGTGGAGAAGGACCCTCTAACTAGCCTTTCACCCATTTATTTCACTTAAATTCGTTTTTACAAAGTGTTTTCTACAAAGTTTTTGTTTTAAGTTTTAAATTCGTCAAAAACAATCCCTCTTTCATTTACTCTTGTTATTTGAGTCAAAATCTGTTTTGGTTTAGTCTTTTGAGTGAAGTTAAGTCTTATTTTTGTCAAAATCACTTGTTAGGTCTAAAATTGAGTCTTTTTTATTGTTGGTTGTTGTTTTAAGTGTCTTAAGTTAATTTTGAGTCTATAGAGTCTAGTTTACTGTTTTTGAGTCTTATTTGTATTGATTAGCATCCCTGGTTAATCCCCGGTCTAGAACGATCCCTACTTACATATCTACTACAATTGTCACAAATAGGGTTTAATTTGTGTGTCAAGTTAATTTTCACATCAGGTTGATGTACCAAGAAAAGGCTAAACCCGTCAGTGAAGAGTTGAATAGCTGTAGTTTATGGAAGTCACTATTAACGTCTCCACATTGCGCAGTGAACCGAGCTACATGTTCTAACGAAGATAAGGACAATTCTCCGGCGAAAAGACTAAAGTCTAGGATCTTGAAGCCTTTAGGGTATTCAAACTTTTCCACATAAGCTGGGTATGGATGGATGAACTTTGGGAACTTCGGCCTCTTTTTTAAGGCCGAATCGATCATTCTTTGGACCTCGGTCATATTGATGGATGCTGCTTCCACTCCCTGGTCAAGTCTATCACATCTACTGCTTGATCCTCCTCTTTTTTCCAAGTCAATTGGTTGGAGCTGAGCGGATCCTTTCTCGGCTTGTAATGGAACATTCTTAAAGGGAAACTGTCGAGGTTGGCCGACGTGGCCATCTTCGAAGGCTTTACTGACCAATAGTTCAAGCAACTTGGTTTCTGTGTCACTATTGCTCTGTATTGCTTCAAGCAAATTATTCATTTTCTGGCCAATCGACTATTCGACTTGCCGAGATTGTTCATCAAGTCGTCTTCGAAGAAACGACCTAGTTGGGGGATCAGAACCTTCCCCACCATCTTCGTCTCAATCTTCCACTATTCCTTCAATGAAAATGCATGCCGTTTGGTTGGGAATGTCTGGGTTGTGAAGCTGTCAACCGAGACAAACTTCCTTCTCTTAGTGTGTCATACTTCCAGCCTCGGTTGGCACAACAATAAGGGGATTTTGTACCTGAGACAAATCTTGTCTAGGGCCTTGTACTAGCAAGTCGGTTGTTGACTTTCCCATGATTGTTTTCTTCTTTACGGACCGTGTCTCAATGGTCATGAACTCTGAAGGTTTAGCACGAGGTCCCACGAGGTCTTCTTTACAAACAAGACTAGTATTAGGAAAAGATCTATGAAATCTCACTCGTGTGTGGAGCCTAAAGCGGTTGGGAATGAGTACCTATCCCTTACAGGAATCGAATCCGTGTCTACAAACCTGTAAAAAAAAAAAAAAAAAAAAAAAAAAAAAAAAAAAGTCGAAATTACCTAAATCCTGAGCACAGCAGGCTATTAGCTTATTGGTAGAGTGCACCCCCTGATAATTGCGTCATTGTGTCTGGGCTATGAGGGCCCCCACAAAGAAGAAGCAAGTAAAACCTTTTTATCTTTTGTGGAAGTAAAGTTTCCACATTTTATTCAATAACACAGCATATGGGTGTACTCTTTGTTGCTCAACTTGCAACCAAGTTGTTGACTTTATAGTGAATTCGCCATTAGCAAAAGGAAAAATCAATAAGGTCTTCTTCCAACTGTTGTTCTCAATAAAATCACACTCACAAATTCCAATAAGTATTCCCTCTTTGGGATTCAGGTAAGAGATGGAAAAGAAGGAAAGGAAAACCCTAATTATGGGTCAAGACCTGAATGTCCTTGCCTTTTCCCACAATCCATCTCAAACCTATTAAAACAATATCCCTAGAATGTAGGACTCCCTCTAAGCCAGGGAATGATGTTGTTTTACTTTAGTACTTAACAGCCTCCCATTTCTTAAATATCTTTGCTTAACAATTTGGACCCACCAATTGCCTTTATGATGAATAACCTTCCAAGCAAATTTTTTCAAAGGAAGCATTATTAAAATGGTCAACCCTTCTTATACCAAGGACTCCCATAGACTTAGGAGTACAAACATCTTTCCAAGCAATGGGGGCCAATTTAGTTTATTTACCTCAATGAAAAGTTCTACACTCTTTGTTAAAGCATAAGTTATTTTGTTAGGACCTTTAAAACCAAACCGAGCAGCAAACCACCAACAGCCACCAAGGTCACCACTAGGGAGGAGAAAACACAATCAAGAAATCAAAGAAAGCAACACAGCACCACAACAGCCCCAAAACAAAAAAAGCACATAAACCAAAAAGTAGATTTGAAAGTGTTGTGCCAAATCAAGACACCCGCCACACCATCCACAACTAAAATTGCAAGGGAGGTCAAAACAAGCAGCATGAGGAAGGGAAGGACAAAGGCAATGTGTAAAACACCCTTGTTACAACGTGAGTCGTACCACAGTTCGCCTAGTATTAGGAAAGATCTATGGAATCTCAATCTGTGAAAACTTCTTGAGTACTTATCCCTTACGGGAATCGAATCTGTATCTGCATACCTATAAAAAAACGAGAAGTCGAAAATACCTAAACCTCGGGCACAGCAAGCTATTAGCTTAGTGGTAGAGTGCACCGCTGATAATTGCGTAGTTGTGTCTGGGCTGTGAGGGCTCCCACAAAAAAGAAGCCAACAAAACCTTTTTATCTTTTGTGGAATTAAAGTTTCCACATAGCATATGGGTGTACTCTTTGTTGTTCAACTTGCAACCAAGTTGCTGACTTTACAATGAATTCGCCATTAGCAAAAGGACAAATCAATAAGGTCTTGTTCCAACTGTTATTAATAAAATCACACTCACAAATTCCAATAAGCATTCCCTGATAGGAGCATATTTATGCTACTTAGTTATGTTGTTTCCTTGCATTTAGTGAGTTAATTACTATTTATTTTAGTTTTTTAAGCTACTTTCGTATGTTTTTAGGTCCTAATGGCAAAAGGAGCAAGAAAGGGCATTTTGAAGCTATTTGGAGCAGTTTTAGGCATGGATTGGATATCTTAACCATGGAGCAAAGAGGATGGACGAAATTGAAGTCAAGAAGGGCTAGGAAAGGCTAAAAATCTAGCGAAAGGAGTCCAAATGCAAAGAAGATAAGGAAATAGCAAGAAATAAGGAACCTTATCCAACCTTATCTTATCCTATCGTAACCAACCTTATCATTTCCTAACTTTAACATTATCCTATCCTATCCTATCCAAATCAGGTTAGGACTTAAATCTAGCTAATTAGAGGGGATTAATTACACATTTAAACACCTAAGTCAGATTCTAGAAGCATAAACCCTTTGTCTGCCGCATGTAGGCCATTCCTTGTAGGTTTAGGAGTTGCAATCCTTCCTCTATACCTATGTCGTGTGTTCTTGTCCCTTTAGGTTTAGGAATCTGCCCTAAACACACTTTCTAGAACACATTATCTTCCCCCCCTACAAATGTGCCGCACCTATCCTTCTAGAACCCCTAAAACCATGCCGTGCACTACCTATCCCATTCCCCTTTGGTTTCTGCCTAGACTTAACCCTTTTTCCCATGGGATTGTGTAATCCTTTTCCTTCACTAATTGTGCATAATTAGCCTATAAATACAGCCCTATGCCGCACCATTCAATTCATTCACTCACTCATTCATTCATTCATACTTTCAGCCATCAAACACCACAATTCACCCTACACCACCCTAGTGCCGCAAGCAAGGAAGGAAGGAGAAGAGGACTTGTGCAATCTGCCATCCAAGGGAGTGCCGTGCATGCCATTGGAGTGTGGAGCGTTTCTTGGTTATTTCTATCCTTAGTCTTAGTTTAATGTTTATGTTAATTTGGTTTTCCATTATGATGAACATGAGGAACTAATTTCTTTTTAGTTGGAGGTGAATTTGAAACCATGATTATATGTTTTATATGAATTGATTACGTCCGGTTATTGTTTCTTAAGGCATGAATGTGATTTGCTTATCTAAGTTATTAAAACTTGTTTATGTATGTGGGTTGGGGGTCGACACTTAATTTGCATGCATGAATTTGATACTAGAATATAAAAGGGTTTCACGTAATAGTTATTCACTTATATTCACGAGTAGTGGAGGTTGCTAGTCACAATCGCGTTAAGTAAATCCTTGTATGAGTCTCATGCGTTTCATAGTGATGAATGCCTTGTCAATGCTTATGGTTTTCACAAAACTTAATGACTTTTGATATGTATCTTTAATATGCGTTTCATATAAAGAACTTGAGAAAGATAATTTGGTTGTAATGCGTTTTCATTCAATTCAATGAAAGAAGGAAAATTTGATGGTTAGTTGTGCGATGCAACTAACTTAGGGCGTTGTCATTCATAGTCTAAAGGAATAATAACTGGAAATTGGTTCGTATGCATATATCATGTGTGGAGAAGGACCCTCTAACTAGCCTTTCACCCATTTATTTCACTTAAATTCGTTTTTCCAAAGTGTTTTCTATAAAGTTTTTGTTTTAAGTTTAAAAATCGTCAAAAACATCCCCCTTTCATTTAGTCTTCATATTTGAGTCAAAACCTATTTTCCTTGAGTCTTTTGAGTCAAGTCAAGTCCTATTTTCGTCCAAAACACTTGTTGAGTCTAAAATTGAGTCTTTTTTTATTGTTGGTTGCTGTTTTAAGTGTATAAAGTTAGTTTTGAGTCTATAGAGTCTGGTTTAGTGTTTTTGAGTCTTAATTATGTTGATCAGCATCCCTAGTTAATCCTCAGTCTAGAACGATCTCTATTTACATATCTACTACAATTATCACAAATAGGGTTTAATTTATGTGTCAAGTTAATTTTCACATCATTCCCTCTTTGGGATTCAGGTAAGAGATGGAAAAAAAGGAAAGGAAAACCCCAATTATGGGTCAAGACCTGAATGTCCTTGTCATTTCCCACAATCTATCTCAAACCTATTAAAAGAATATCCCTAGGATTTAGGACATCCCTCTAAACTAGGGAATGATGTTGTTTTACTTTAGTACTTAACAAACTCCCATTTCGTAAATATCTTTGCTTAACAAACTCTCATTGTGTGGTTTAGTCCAACTCCCCTTCCCCTTTAGCTAAAATTATTCTTTTTTTTTTTTTGGTCGAAAATAAAACTTCATTAATGTTTGGGAATATTATAACCCTTCAAAAACAAAGAAGACATAAAACAAAATAAAGAGGTCCAAGTAATAGGAGAGCAACAATCCAAAGCATAAAAAGAGCCTCATACTAACTTAGGCCCAGAGAAAGTAAAGATAACAAAGAAAACCCTAAAACCCAAAGCGAGCAGCAAACCACCAACAGCCACCAAGGTCACCACCAGGAAGGAGAAAACCAAATCGAAGAAGTCGAAGAAAGCAATGCAACACCACAACAGCCCCAAAATAGAAAAAGCACATGAACCAAAAGAGTAGATTTGAAAGTGTTGTGTCAAATCAAGACGCGCGCCGCACCATTCGCAACTACAATTGCAGGGGAGGTCAAAACAAGTAGCAGGAGGAAGGGAAGGACAGAGGCAATGTGTAAAACACCTTTGTTACAACGTGAGTCGTACCACAGTTTGCCTAATTTTGCCAGCAAGCCGGTTCGGCAACGGGTAGAGGGGATGGGTCAAGTGGCAATATTGGATCCAACACTCTAAAATCTAAAACTTTGTTATGGGAGGGGAAATATGAGGGATAGCAAGGGGGATGAGAAAATATGAGGTGAGGGTATGTTAAGGAAAGGGAACAGGGTTGGTGGATAAGGAAAAGAAAATTGAAAATAGAACTTAGAGAGAAGATGACAGAGATGAGGAAAATGAGGGAGACCTCAAACCAGAGGAAAGGGAGCGGCGATGATCGCCGAAAAGGCATGCCAAAGACGCACAAACCGGCGTAGCTAATTTGAAGCGGTGAGAGCCAAAAGAGGGTGGGGGAAAGGAAGAAAGAAGAGAAGGAAACAAGAAAGATGATTGTGGAAGGTGTGTGAGGGCATGGAAAAGGCTAGGAGGAGGAAATGAGAGGGTGCCACTAACCCAACCCTTAGCAAGGGCTAGCAACGCCATTGAAGCTAAGGTTTGGTGCTCTTTCAATAAAATAACCCTTGAATCAAACAAATAAAGTGCAACTGAAGCTAAAAATTATTCTTTGAATGGAAAGGCGTGATAACCGACATAACGATGTGATTTTATTTTTATTATGAAGTCACACTCTAAAAGGTAGGATCAATTCACAATGGGGCTCAGAAATGCTAAAGGTATTTCAGCCTATTTCTAGTCACAGTTAAACGACACACGTCCACCCAAGATTTTCAACCAAAGAATCACTTATGTTTTGTCAACTTTGTGCCTCAAACCTAAAACCAGAGAACAAACCTAACTTGGAGTTCTACCACAAATTGCGTTGTGTAGGCGTTGGGCATTATTCATGGAGTGACTACATCAATTGACCATGTTGGGCTACTTTGCTTATTGGGCCGTATTGAGTTTAATGTAGTTATTAGCTTTAGCATGCCGATACGTGAGTCCAACTGAAGAGGCTACTTTGCTTATTGCGCCATGTAGACTCTGGATGCAAGTAGATCATTTCTGTTGAATTTCTAGTGTGTCAATGTGTCATATAGCGATTAACAAATCATGTGTTAAACAAGGCTTTTTAGCAAAAATGGTCTTTGAGATTTGCATAACTCCTCACTTTGGTCTTTAAGATTTGAAAGTGTTGTGCCAAAACAAGACACCCACCACACCATCCATAACTACAACTGCAAGGGAGGTCAAACCAAGTACTAAGAGGAGGGGAAGGACAATGGCAATGTGTAAAACACCCTTGTTACACCGTGAGTCGTACCACACAGCCAAATTTTGCTGGCAAGCTGGTTCAGCAGCAGGTTGGGGGGGATGGGTCAAGTGGCAAGACCGAATCCAACACTCGAAAATCTAAAACTTGGGTATGGGAGGGGAAATATGAGGGATAGCAAGGGGGATGAGAAAATATGAGGTCGGGGTATGCTGAGGAAGGGGAACGGGGTTGTGGGTAAGGAAAAGAAAATTGAAAATAGAACTTAGAAAGAAGATAAAAGAGATGAGGAAAATGAGGGAGACCTCAAACCAAATTGAAAATTATTCAAACCCAAGCCTTAGCAAGGGCCAGCAGCACCATTAAAGCTAGGGTTTGGTGCTCTTTCAATTAAAATATCCCTTGAATCAAACAAATAAAGTGCAATTGAAGCTAAAAGTTATTCTTTGAATGGAAGGCGTGATAGCCAACATAATGATGTGATTTTATTTTTATTCTGAAGTCATACCCTAAAGGGTAGGATCAATTCAGAATAGGGCTCAGAAATGCTAAAGGTATTTCAGCCTATTTCTGGCCACAGTTAAACAACACACGTCCTCCCAAGATTTTCAACCAAAGAATCGGTTATGTTTTGTCAACTTTGCGCCTCAAACCCAAAACCAGAGAACAAACCTGACTTGGAGTTCTACTACAAATTGCGCCGTGTAGGCGATGGGCATTATTCATGGAGTGACTACATCAATTAACCATGTTGGGCTACTTTGCTTATTGGGCCATATTGAGTTTAATGCGGTTATTAGCTTTAGCATGCTGCTACGTGAGTCTAACTAAAGAGGCTACTTTGCTTATTGTGCCGTGTAGACTCTGGATGCAAGTAGATGATTTCTATTGAATTTCTAGTGTGTCAATGTGTCATATAGCGACTAACAAATCATGCGTTAAATAAGGCTTTTTAGCCAAAATGGTCCTTGAGATTTGCATAACTCCTCACTTTGGTTTTTGAGATTTGAAATCCATAAAAGTGGTCCTTAAGATGTCCACCATCAATCATTTTGGTCCTTGGTTGAGAAATTATGTTAAATAAGAATCAAAATGACAAAATTACCCTTAATTTAATAAACAATAGGTCAAAATGATTTGACCATTTTTATCATTTTATTCTTATTTTATGCAGATTTTCATGAAAAGACTAAAATGATTAATAGTGGACAAACTCAGGGTCCAAAATAAGGAATTATGTAAATCTCAGGGACCAAAATGAAGAATTATGTAAATCTCAAAAACCATTTTGGCTAAAAAGCCGTTAAACAAAACATGAGATACCAATAAACGTTTATGAAGCATTTTTCATTTAATTTTCTGTAAAACAAAGGATGTAGGGCCTAACGTCTCCCCCATGGAAATTCAAGTGATTGCCCCAACCGAGAGGATCGATTCTACAATTGCTCCATTATTCCAGTACAGAACATTGTGATTGGTGAATTATGTGCACTTCACATCATATGGCAGCGTAGAGAAGGATATATCATGTACAATACGCGCTTGTTAGCGTAGGCGATGCCTCGAACATACACGTTACGAACCATTGCGTAAACACATTTAGGAATTTACATTTCCCACCCTCAAACCCCCACACAAGGAACATAGGGAAAAATTGGAATACAACAAAATTTGAGAAAAATGGAAAAAAGTAAAAACGCAATCAAACCCATTTAAAATCTCCCTCCTATACCAAACCTTTGCTTCTTCAAACCTTTATGAGAATGAAAGCCAACGCTAATTAACGAATTAGACCTTCGTAACCCAAGCTTGAACCTGAAAAAAATATCAATTCCATTTACAGATGACTGCTCCCACATGTCAGCGAACCAAGTCCTCGCTCCCAATGCCTACACTAGACTTGTCTACCATGCGCACATTGTATTGTTCATATACTCTTGCTCGGTTCTCTACCCACCACTGTTCTGCTTGTTTCTCACTAAACTGCTTCCAACTGCATTCAACAATGATATAAATTGGGAATACAGTCTGAGTATGCTAATGATATGTTAAACTTCTATAGTGCATATAAAATTCTCTCTCTCTCTCTCTCTCTCTCTCTCTCTCTCTCTCTCTATATATATATATATATATATATATATATATATATATATATATATATATTGTTGTGAATAATATGTGGATGGCCCACATGAATAATTTGTTACTATTTATGCACAGTATTTTCACTATTCATTTGTGGAAAATTTGTTAAGTGAATAGTGTTCTCTTTGCTTGTAAAATGAATGAAAGATGAAGAAGAGGTTCACGGAAGAGATTGTGAAAGAAGGAAGAGGAAGAGAGAAAAGAAGAGGAAGAGAGAAAAGAGAGGAAGAGGAGAAGGGATAATAGAGTTATTTTGTACTCTTATTATTCTAAATTATAATGAAAGCACCATTGCTCCAAGGATGTACTCCAGTCACACTGACTGTAGAGGAACCTCGTAAATTTTGTGTCTTATTTTATTTATTCTACTGTACACACCATCGATTTTACAATACGTTATCAGCACGAGAAGTTCTCGTGTCAATAGAAAGCACAACGCTACAAATCATGTTCACCTCTGTCGCTTGGAATCTCACAGATAAGAAAATCTTTTCATTTCAACTTAAAATCTTTGTACTGCTGATTTTCTTGAAGCAAATATATATATATATATATATATATATATATATTGTTGTATGACTATATATCATCCTTTGCAGAGTAAAAGAGTACAAACTCAAAATTCGTAGAGAATCTGACAACCATGTAAACAGCCTCGGAACTCAAACTTGCAGACATCGGATTGAAATACTTTCTTCTTCAAAGTTGTTCGTCCGCCCAGTATCTACAACATATCAAATTTTCAAAAAAATCCAACGGTGCGATCATCGCAGATGCCTGAAATACCAAACCAGTTTCCTATTTCCGCAGAAAATTGGACAGGCACCTTATGAGTACTGAAACTCCATTTCGGTAACTCAAATTGAAATTGTTTCTTCATGAAAATTGTTCAGTATCCTCTTATCCATATCATACTAAAATTTGAACTAAATGTAACAGTTTGATCTTCTCATAAGTTGCAGACACTCTTGACTCCAAAACTTATGGGAATCGTTTCGAAACAGACACTCTTGACTCCAAAACTTATAAGAACCGTTTCGACTTTTTCGAAACTCACTGGAGGAGGAACACCAATTGGAACTTATTGTTACTATTACTTCCTGAATAACTAAAAAGACTTAGAGTTGTGAAATGAAAACAAAAATAAAAAATAGAAATGAAAAGCAAAGGAATTGTACAACATGTGAATGAATAAGAAAAAATAATAATAATAAAAGGGGTAAAGGTTTTTGGATGGTGTTACACCATCTGAAAAGAAAGAAGGAAAATATATTGATTTATGTGAATGGTGTTGGCTTAAAACACTTTCACACGTTCTATTTACTTTAAAGCAATTTATTTACCATGGACAGTTTTATCGCCTACTGCTTTAAGTTTTGATTTATGTGAATGGTGCTGAATTAAAACCCTTGTCACAAGCTTTATTTACTTAAATGTAATTTATTTACTATGGCTAGAATTACCGCCTATTGCTTTAATTTATTTATTGTACTTCTTTTGTTACAATGAGTATATATAGGACCCGAAGTTCCTTGATCAAATCAGAACCTGCAGTTTCTTGATCCTCATCATATAAAATGATTGGATCCGAAGTTCCATCATACAAAAAGATCGGGCATGAAGTCCCTTGATCCTCAAGATTAGGACATAAAGTTCCTTGATGAGTACAGTAAGTTTGAAGTGTCGCAGTGCCTCAACTTAATTGCAATAAAAGCCACAAGAGTCTCAGTCTACAGACTATTAAATAAGGACCAGAAGTTCCTTATATCCATACTCAAAATGGTTTAGCAGCAGTATTTATTAAATGGATGAAATTGATTACCCGCGCTCTACTAATGAAAATGAAATTGCCAAGTTTCTACATGGGGACATGTCATTTTACATGATGCAATATTAATTCGGTTGAGACATGTTACCAACCATCAATATTTTCAATACAACTCGTGTTTGGACACTAACCAAACATTACACATCTACGAGTTTTTGATTGTATTATCTTTGTGCCTATTGCACTGCCACAACGTACTAAAATAAGGCATCATCGCCAATTGGGCATTGACGTTGAACACCATCTATCATTCAATATTTGGAACCCTTGACTGAGGATATGTTTACCGCATGGTTTGCAGATTATCATTTTGATAAGATAATTTTCCCGCCATTAAGGGGAGAAAATAACTTCGTTTCAAAAGAACGATGAGAAAATATCATTCTAGAAGAATGATGAGAAAAGACCGTTCCAGAAGAACGAAAAGAATTTATCTTATTTTGATTCATGAAGCAATCAATATAAAAGCGAAGTGAGAATAATTGAATGATGCAACGATATGCAAATCAAATGCCAAATGCATTTAATGATGCAACGAAAGTGATGAAATCACATATAGTAGCTGCAAATGTCCCTGTTGGACAATATAGTGAGGTAGCAAATAGTTTATCTGTTGCGCGCCTGAAGCGTGGCAGACCTTCAGACTCAAAAGGTTTAGTCATTTGAAAGAAGAAGAATATGACACTACTAAACTATTGCATTCCCGAAGCATAATTGCAACATGCCGGAAGCATGACAGTCGCTGCATGGATATACGTCCCAGAAAGGACAATCCACGGACATGGGAATGTTGATGTCTCATGCATGTAGTATGATAGACGTATAGGTTCCAATGACTCAACTCCCTAAGTGGAGATTAAAATCTAAGCTCTATAATTCTCAAGAGGTTATGATCCGCATTCTCTAAACTATGACTATCCTGGAAGAGATAGTGTAATACCCTTGAAAAGGTAATGGATATCCAAAGAAATGAAAAGATTTTATGCATGCGCATGCACATGAGAATATGGGATCACAGATTGATGATAACTAATGGAAATTTTGGTTTTTTACAAGTAGCTACTAAATTCATCAATGAGTTGTGCTGATATTGAGTCCCATTCTTTTTCCGTCAACAAAATTATTGGCCAAAAATGGAAAAAGGCAATTCCATTACAATTTTGTAAGAACGTGGAAAAATGGACATATATACTTGAATACAATACAAATAGCCAAAGGATGTTGAACCAATGAGGTTACATTGGGCATTTGTAATACAGTGAAATACACTCACATGATATGACACAAGGTTACTAATTGAAACCTGAAATTATACTCTTGTAAACAAGTTCATATGAATGGAGAATTATATACGAAGGGTTGTGGGTCGCCTGCATTATATCTTCATAAGTAAATCCCTTAAGTATATATGGGAGAAAATTGCTCTGTATAAATTCCAAAGAAAAATATGTCATGAAGTGTAGAAAATCCCTAAAGAATTCAAATTGCTTGAAGTAAGCCCCAGAAGAGTAAAGCATAAAATATGTACTCAATACCAATGGATGGTATAAATTTCCTTAGTGAGTACTGTCATTATGATATTGTTGCAGCATACTAAAATCTCTTTCAAGAGTTGATGATATTAAATTGGGACTCCTGAAGAGTCTAGAAAGATTATAAAGTGTTGAGAGAAATATTATCTCGAACTGCAGATCGAACAATATGTCAACACGAATCTTATCCATGATGTTTATGATATTAAAGAATCATTTGGATTGAAGATTATGAGTTGAATACTCAAAGGATGTCAACACTAAGAATGATCATTTATCTTCGTGAAGGTAAAGATAAATTGATATTTGGTCCAGAAGTCCCACATCTTAGTGAAGTATATGCTTTATTATATTTGGCACAATACATTGAATGAAATAAAGCTTAGCTATTAATATCTCCGAGAAATTACATACACATGAGTTAAAACAAAGAAACAGAAGGGAACATTCACAAAGGTTGCTCATGTGAAGCCTCAGTACTCAGCAGTACCCCGTAAGGGGGAGGCACTGGAGATTGATCATGTGGCACCCCAGTACTTAGCAAACACCAGAAGGGGAAGGCATCAGTTGCCTTAGGAATCTAGCCACGAATCTTTGGTGATCATTTTGAATCCGACTTTCGAATTCTTGAAGCTAGTCAAGCTTTCTTTTCATGATCGTCGAGTAATTATTTGCAAGCACGTGTAACACTCTATTCTCGTTCTTGAGCCCTCTGATCTCTTGCTTAAGACTTGCCACCTCAGCCATCAATGATTCAACTTGGTGAGTTTGAGCAAGTAGGTGTTATTAGCCCATGTTGGATACAGAGCCTGCACATTGAACACTGAGAGCCTCTGAGCATACTCTTGAACACAATTGATGTCTCTATAAAGGAAGAGGTAACAGAGCCACTTGTTCAGAGATCGAAGAGACACCGCTCTCCGAATTTCAAAAGCCAGATTTTTTTTAATAAAGTTGGTTGGCATTTTTCAGACGCAATCTCAGCTTTTTCGGATATCGCGTGCAACTTTGTCAAAGATCTCTGACAAAGTTGAAAATGCGTAAATCTTACTGTTCTAATTACACCATAGTTGCTGACAAGAGTAAAGGCACAGCATCACTACTTGCTATTGAAAAATCTCTATATATACATATACACACTCTTACCGGAAAGGGAAAACACACCCCCGCATAGGCACGTACTGTTATGTAGGCAAGTACAGTATACCTGAAACGAACTCGCTTGAGATCCTTGGCACCTCCTGGTAGGGAAGTAAGTGTGATGTATACACTAGGCTCATCTTGCTCAACCCATTCAGTTTCATGATGAGATTCGTTTTCTTTAATTTTATTCCCATTTCTGGTTGCTACATCTAGATGTCCTTGTTTGTTGTGACTTGAACTGCGGTTACTGGTGGTGTTGGACCCATTGGAAAGCAATTGGCTGTTTGATCCATAAATGTCATCGCCCACATGAAGTCTTCAATCGTGTCCTGACCATATGGTCCATATCACAGTGCACAACAGAAACGTCATGAATTCTAACTTTATGTTTAAAATCAGGACTTAGTAAACAGAACAAAATTTCGTTCATTTTAATTCAGCAAAGCAGCTTGATAAGACTTCCGACGATGTATCAAGCTCCGAGCAACTAAGAAAAGACCAAAACAAGCAGCACTGCCACCATTGTAGGCAAAACCCCTTACCAAATCAGCTTACCCTTGGACTGAGCACTTTGTGCTCATTTTTTGGGTTATCGGGCTGCACTTTTGAAGGAGTTTTATGCTTCCCTCAAAAAGGAAAGTAGAATATTGCAGAAGCATAAAATTTGTGTTTGGTGCTTATTCCAAATTACATTCTTGTATAAGGGTCTTCTTGCAGCCTAATGTACTCAACTTTTTGAAGATGTTTAGCTTTAACAGTGTAGAAATCTAATATGTCATTACGGAAACAAAAAGAGAACAAAACCAAGATATGCAATTGAGCAAAACAGAACATAAGAAGAAAGAGTGAAACACACATGGATTATATTATGACCCGAACATTTGCATCAAAGCACTTTATTGTTCAAATAACGTATTGTATTGTTCAACGTTGATAACAATTAGTCATGTTTCTATGACATAATCATTTGATATGTGCAACCATACCTACAAAGAATTTATCATAACAAAAACTGGCGTGGCATACCTGCCCGATTTAAGCTTTGTGGTAAACGAACAATATTTTTAACCCTCGAGGGCTTCATATTCATCTAAAGTGTCCAGTGTTTTAGGCTTCCCAGAAGATGTCTACGGGAGTGAATTTCTTTTCTCCATTCCATCCAGTCCTTGCATGATTCCAACTTCTTCAAGCACAAGACAAGATTTGTTATACATTCCTCTTATCATTTCTGCACGAAGGTGCAAAATATATTTGAAAATCGTTGGCCACTCATCTTAAACCCCTACCACATTCCTTTCCAGCAGTGTCATTATCAATAGTTTCACCCCCACCTTTGAGTTAGACCGAAGTACCAAATCTGACAATAAATCAGAAGCAAAGTTCCATACTACATCTCCTTGCGTCTGAAGGAACACGAAGTTCCATGAATCCTATACCAGGGATTCTTAACATATGTCTTAAGTTCTCCAGCAAGAATATACAGATTGCTTTCTCTATCGTATATCATATATCTGCTGCTCTATTTGGAAACAACTCATCTCTCTCCATGTGACTGGCAAGACTTGCGAGACATTCATATACCATTTCTGATTGTGAGTGGGACTTGTCTTCAACAAAGAAAGGCTGGATCCTCTTGTTAATCTCAATCCAGCTACAGCCCGGATTTTTCCTTAATCCTAATTCTTTCATCTTTAATCTCACCTTCCGCACTTCATCCCATTTCTTTACAGAAGCATAAATATTTGACAACATAATAAAAGTTGAAGGATCATCGGGATTCTTCTCCATTAACAACCCTGCGATTTTCACACCCAAATCTATATCCTTGTGCAAACGACAAGCGGAAAATAGTGTGCTTAACAAGTCAATGTCCTCCCTAATTTCTGGAGTTCTTTGCAAAAGTTGATATGCTTCATTCAACCTTCCAGCACGTCCAAGAAGATCCATCAAACAAGAGTAATGTTCCACTCTAGGTTTAATTCCATAATTGGTGATCATCTGACTGAAATAGTGACAACCTTCGTCAACTAGCCCCACGTGGCTACAAGCAGATAGAACCGCAAGAAGAGTAACTCCATCAGGCTTTGCATAGGACTGCTGCATTTCACCAAAAAGCTTTAAAGCTTCTAAAGCTTGACCATGAGCTCCGTATGCAGTGATCATGGAGGTCCATGACACAAGGTCTCTATCTGGTAATCTATTAAAAACATTAAGTGCTTCATCCACCACACCGCATTTAGCATACATATCAAGGAGAGCCCCCATCACTATTTCGTTGGTTTCCAACTCACTATCAATGAGAGTTCTGTGAATCTCCTTACCCTTTTCCAGTGCTGCAAGTTGCGAACAAGCCGATAAAATACTAGTTACTGTGATGGCATTTGGCCTTACACCAGCTACTTTCATTTCATCATACGTGGCCAGAGCCCCAAAATAATGACCCACTTTCACATATCCAGAAATCATAACATTCCAAGAAGCTGTGTTTGTCTTCGGCATCTTTTCAAAGACATTTTTAGCTGATGAGACACTTCCACACATGAAGTAGAGATCTAGGAGCGAGCTGTAAATGTAGATATCAGCCTCAATATTGTTTCTTATAATAAACGCATGTATGAATTTTCCGTGCTGTAGTTGGGCTGACCTTGAACCAGCCAACAGTATGCTACTAAAAGTAGTTAACGTGGGACTCGTTCCTTCATCATTCATCCTTCTAAAAAGTTGGATACAGGATCTACTGTCACCTGATACACTGTATGCTGTGATCATAGAATTCCAAGAAATTACATTCTTTATTGGGATTTGCTCAAAAACCTGTTTTGCCATATCTAAACATCCGCATTTTCCATACATATCCACAAGAGCAGAACAAACAAAGGAATCCAAAACCAAGCGACTTTTTATCAACTCCTTGTGAATCTCCATACCTCTCTCTAAATCTGAAAGTCTTGCACACGATGAAATAACAGTCGTAAGTGTTACTGAATTGGGTATAAATCCAGAATTCCTCATCTTTTCATACAAGTCTATTGCCTTACGAGCTTGCCCATCTTGATAATAACAAGAAATTACAGTATTCCAACATGCCACATCTCTCTCGGGCATTTCATCAAACAGCCGTATAGCACACTCAAAAATGTTGCATTTAGCATACATGCACACAAGAGAGCTGGCAACAACAATATCTGATACAAAACCGATCTTTATCAAATGGATATGGATCATTTTTCCCAAACTAACTTCACCCAATGCACCACAGGCTTTAAGGACACTTGGATAAGTGTAACTATCAGGACAAAGATAAGGGTAGCGCAGCAAACCGCCAAAGAGGTCAAGAGCTTTGTTGAACATGAAGTTCTTGGTATAAGCTGTCATGAGGCCATTCCACAGGGAAATACTGGTTGGGTTTTCAATGGATTGGAAAACAAGCTTTGCAGAGTCATAAAAATGGCAAGAGAAGTAAAAGTCCATCAGGTTTTTGCAAAGAGCAGGGTCATTCTGTAAGCCTAGAGTGAGAATCTTTTGGTGGACGAGCTTGCCTTGCTTCAGCGACTTGGAACTAATACACATTCTTAAGAGACATAATAGTTTTGTGGTGTCCATTCAAGGTGTAGTAGAGAAAAAGTGATGAGTGTAGAAGAATATTGTTTTGACCGAAAACTCAAAAGTTGAAGTTCAACCCAAGATGCTCCTTAAACCTTACAGCATTAAACCATTGAGCCTCATATGTACCAAACTCTGCACCTGAAGATAGAAATATGATTAAATAAAACTTTTAATCACCCCAATCAAACTTTTAAATCATGAACCCGAAACATAGTTATACAAAAACATAAGTCAACCCATTTTTCTCGACATAGCGTACAAATAGCATTCAGTTTATTAATTCCACCCTGGTTTCCATTTAATCAAAAACGATCTTGCAAGATTAATAATCCAGAAAACTCTCAAGGTAAAACAGTACCGCAAACGACGCTTGTTTAAAAATAAAGCAAAATGATAGTCATTGTACAATGTCTAGTTGAAGAAATGTATAGTTCACTGACTTGACAGACTCCAATCACATATTTTTCTCTTTGATTTCAAAGTTATCCCGCACCCCAAACAATACCTGACTTTTGTCCCTCGCTATGTACTGTCTTTTCACACAATTTCAGGGTTAGCTGTGTAAATACTGTCTGGAAAAGAGTTGGCCAAGATGTCCCTCAACTCAACTAGACGGTAAGAGAGGTGTATACTATTAGCAATAGATAACAAAACAGGCTTGGAGAGTAACATGAGAGAACGAGAAAGACATGTTCTTTCGGTAACAAGTGAAGGATTCATGAGAGATTTGTTAAAAATCAAAAAGGGAAATAGGTAATCAGCTTTTGACAATTTCAGGCCGGCTAAAGTTTGCTAATATTAACACGTCGGCGTTTCCTATTCCTTTTTTTTTTTTTTTCTCTCTCTCTCTCTATGCATATTTTGTGTTTCACATGGCAAAGGATAATGAGGTACAAAGAATCTTGAGCCTAAAATTCTTTCTGATCCCCGTTGAGGGACAATAACTTGTCCCGAAAATTATGTTCTAATTCAAAGCACAAGCTCAACATAAAACACCAAAACAAAGTCCTTCAACTTCTACATATGCACCAGGACGAAACGGAAACTTGGCAACATAAATTGAGCTATAGTTTCTTTCTACACAAAGAATGTGCACATAATTCAAGTCAACCTATTTACTGAAAACCCCAAAAAAGTTATAGAAAGAAAACCCAATTTACCACTATTCTAAAAATCCCCGCCTAGCACCGCCTAGACCCGGTCTAAGTGCTAGGCGGCTGACTAGCGCTTCGATTAATTCCTAGGCGTTTAAAAATTAAGAAAGGGCGCCTAGACTTGCTTAGACCGCTTAGGCGCCCACCTAAGTCAGACTCTCACTTAGGCAGAAAATGGATAACTTTATTTTTCATTTTATTGTATTCAATAAATTATAAGAGAATTGTTGATTACTTAAATGAACACGCATTATATGTTTATTCCTCATGTTTTCATTCTGTTCTAATACTTTATAATCTATATGTCATTCTATTTTGCAATTTATGTATCTCAATGCAATTATGTATTTTTTAAGTTTAAGTGGACATTTATTTACACCAATAGATAATAAAGGGTAAATTACATTTTCATACATCAAGTTTGGGATCTATTTCAATTCCTTACAACATCTTCAAAACATTTCATTTTCATACATTAAGTACTATTTTATTTCAAAATAATACATCCGTTACATTTTTCATCCATTGATCCGTTAAATACTGATGTGGCTGCTACATATATACCACGTGGCTGCCAAATGTCTGACACGTGGCAAAAAAAAATTTAACTTTTTTTTTTTTTTTGAACTCGAATTTTCTCAACACACACAACAAAAAAAATTGAAACCATCCCATCTCCCCGCAAACACCCCCCACATCCCTAAACATGCAACAACAACAAGAAGAAGCAGGAGGAGGAGAAGGAAAAAAAAAAACAAAGCCCAAACCGAGGTCTCCCCTCCACACCAAAAAACCCGCAACCTAGAAGAAGAAGAAGAAGAGTGCAACTGCAGCTCCCATTCTCCCACCCCAACCACCAACCAGTCCCTATCATTTGAGTCAAAACTCAGGTCCACTTTCGTCCACCCAAGAAACCCCCACCCTTCATCTTTGTCCGAACGCCACCCAAAACCACCAAAGACAAAGAAGGTGGAGTGAGACAAAGAGAGGAGAGTAAGAAATGGATTTCAATTTCAACTCCAACAGAGCGGAGGTGGCTGGTTCGCGGTCGCGCGAAAGGGGGGGGGGGGTGGGGGGAAAGGCAGCTGGGTGGCGCACTAGAGGGGGGAAGGAGCTGGGTCTCGCACCGGGGGGAGGGAAGGCAACTGGGTCGAGTGCCGGCGGCTTCTTCTTCTTCTTCGACTAGGTTTGGCCTGCTTTTTTTTTTTTTTTTTCCTTCCTTCTTCTTCTTGCATGGTTAGAGGTGTGGGGTTGTTACGGCGAGATGGGATGGGTTTTTTTTTTTCTTTTTTTGTGTTGAGAAAATTCAGGTTTTTTTAAAAAAAATATTTGACACGTGGTATATACGTGGCAGCCACGTCAGTATTTAACGGATCAATAGATGAAAAATATAACAGAAGTATTATTTTGAAATAAAATAGTATTTAAGTTATGAAAGTGAAATATTTTAAAAATATTGTAAGGAATTGAAATAGACCCCAAACCTAATCATGATGTATAAAAACATAATTTACCCTATAATAAATTAACTTAATCTGCCTAATCCGCTTAGCTGCTAAGCTCCAGCCTGACTAGCGCTTACCATGTTTAACAGCCTCACAATTTACAAGCTGCAACAAACATTAGAAAACCCAAAACAAAATTCCTTTTAGTTCCACATATGCTCGTCAAAACAAACCGAACAACAAGCATTTAAAAGATGGAAGAGTAATCGAAGAGATGAAATAAGAACATCAAAGGATTATTCCACAACAAAGCCAAGATACGGTAGGGAAGAAAGCGAAAAGTAGAACAAAAACAAGGGTCTTGAAGCAAATATGAAAAGTGGGTTTTGGAGAAATACCGACGGCACCGCCGATAGCTCCGCCAATTACAGCGCCGGTGGCAACGCGAGTCAAGCAGCTGTTTTCCTTAGCCATCTGTGAATCCCTGTGTCAATCGTTGTGCGGATTCTGCGCGATGATGGATGAATGAAAATTGATATGCAGAGAAGGAAGTGGGTAGGGTATTGATTTGGTGAGGAAATAATTAGGGGAAGAGGAGTGGGGCACAAGTTGCTTGAGGCAAACTCAGAAGCAGAGAGCAGGGTTTTGGGCTTTTGCCGTCCGTCCGTCCGTCATTATGTTCTTTTCTTTCTGACCACCTAAAACTTAAACCACCCAACCCTATTTTTATTTATTTCAGAGTACAAATAATTTTAATAAAATTAAAAAATTAAATTAACTAAAATTTAAAAAATATTCCGTTGCCGGGAATCGAACCCGGGTCTCCTGGGTGAAAGCCAGATATCCTAACCGCTGGACGACAACGGACTACTAATCAAAATGGTAAACTTTTATTTTATATTAGAATGAAATCTTAACTTTCAAAGACGAGAAATGGATAAGATGGGCTTTGTACCTCAACCAACTAAACGTGATGACACTATTACAAAAACACATCTTCCCATGTATAAAACAGGAACCCACCAATGCTTAGCATTACGATCTAGTGAATTATATATATCAATCCTTAGCATTACGATTTAGTGGATTATATATATATATATATATATATGTATGTATGTATGTATGTATGTATAATGTTTGTTTACCTTAGCTCAAATCTCCCACTCTATAATGTAAATATATACTTGCATACTTTCATTCATAGTAAGTAAACATGTCATTAATATTAGTATCTTTAATTCTTGTCAACATCTTTTATGTACAGTTATAGTTTATAGAAATTCAATAAAATAAAATGAATTTTCTTTAATAAATTATTTTTAAAATTAAACCCTATTTTTAAACTAATTAACATGGAACTTGCCCGTTAAACTCTCTTCTTCCTATTCAACACCACAAGAAAGCTTCCCCTTCCCCAAACAAGTACAAAAGGTCATATAATTCCTATTGCCATTGAACCAAAAAATAAAAATCATTGCCCTCGTAACCACGTAAACTATAGACAATTATGAGGTTGGGGTTCAAATCTACCAAGTAACACTTTATTTCTATAAAGGTTCTAAAAGACGTTAGGAGCTAGTTGGGTAGCGGCTAGGCAGATTTGTAAAGTCTATACTTTAGGTTTGGTTTTCCTTGTCAATATTGTAAGTATACCACATGTTCAATCTAGCTTTAGGCTTTTCTTTATACATGGGTTGTGTTTGCTATGAAGAAATGTACAAGGATGGGACACACCTCACTTCAAAAGTTTTGTTCATGCATGTGCATTTCACGTCTATATTCATACTTCCTTTTGGCTACCTTAGTTGTCGAGTTAGACTTGCGTGCAAATTTCTAGCAAGCTGGGCACACAAATTAAGACTTACCCACATGGGCTTCCTAATAGTTTTTTGTCAATAGTCAGATCTCAGCCCTTAATCTTTTCTGATCAGTTTGTAGGACGACATGTGTCCTTTGTAGGTGAAAAACAAACCAAAGCTTTTGGGGTTAAGATCCCCAACCAAGGTTCTTTGTTTTTGGGGGTTTTCAGATTATATTTCTAGTGAGAAGTTAGAGTGAGAAAGGCCTTAAGACCTTACTTTCCTCTTTGTTCTTCATTTATGAAACCCTAGTTGCAAAACCTTCTTTCATGCATTAAACACCCAATCATTGAAGAATGGGGTTGCATTGTCTTTGGTTTTGCATTAAATTAGTGGTCAAATGTTTCTAATTTCAAATCTTTAAAACTGACCGACTGTAGGACTCTCATCAATTTCTTCCTTCAACTATTTGACTGGAAAAACTAACTAGCCATCTAAATCCAGATCTGCATATCATTGTCATATCATATATGCATAGTTCGTGAGCTGGTCTCGGTGCCACAAAGTTAAGAGCTCAGGATGAGCTGCCACTTCGTGAATACCGAATGAATCTATCTTGTGTGAGGCAAGATTGCACAAAGGTAAAGCTGCTCCATAGATAAGGTTCTAGGATTGAGCTTTACGTGGTACTTTGTAAGAACCTTGATTATACTAGTGGATTGGACTCAGCGGAAAGTCTTCGGTTTTTTAACCTAAAGGTGGGTTTTTCTGGCCAAAAACATCTTGTGTTCATAGTTACCTATTGTGTCACATACCTCACATACATATACATGCTACATGCATCACTTGAATATTTAATAAGTATGTGCTCACAATCATGCTCACCTGACATGCTAATAAGTTAGAACAAACTGAGAGCTCGCTAACTAGGATAACCATTGATAATTGAGATTGGCCATTTAATCTTTGGTTTATTAACTAACATATCTATCTTAGTCGACTAGCCGGCTTGACTAGTCAGTCCAGCATATTATTATTTTTATATACCGGATATTCCGCATGGTACCAATTTCAGGATTTAAGTAAATTTATTATATATTATGTAAATAAGTGTCTATTTATACTTAAAAAACACATAATTGTATTGCGATACATCTATTGCAAAATCAAATGACATATAAATTATAAAGTATTAGAACTTATTGAAAACATGAGGAAGAAACATATAATAAGTGTTCATCCAAGTATTTAACAAGTCTTTTACATTATATTGACAAAATAAAATGCAAAATGAAAGTTATCGATTTTTAATTTAAGTAAGAGTCGTGACCTAGGCAGGTGCCTAGGCGGGTTTAGGCGGGCAAAGCGAGCACCTAAGCGAGCAAGGCAGACGTCTAAGCAGGTCTAGGTGCACTTTCTTAATTTTCAAACTCCTAGGGACTAATCCGGGAGGTGACCAGCCGCCTAGCGCCCAGGCTAAGAGGGGATTTTTAGAATAGTAATTTTTATCAATAAGGTAATATACCAGGCACCACTGGTGTAGGTGACGGGAGGTGACTTTCGGCCAAGCTAAAATGCAATGGTCACGCAAATTTCATCAGCAGTGGTTGACAAGCAAAGTTTGGTGATTGGTAACCCATGTCCATGACATGGGCCGAAAGGAAAACTTGAAACAAACTATCATGTCCATAAATGTCATCGCCCACATGAAGTCTTCAATTGTGTCTTAACCATATGGTCCGTATCACGATGCGTAGCAGAAACATCATGAATTCTAACTTTATGTTTAAAACCAGGACTGAGTAAACAGAACAAAATTTTGTTATTTTAAGTCAACAAAGTAGCTTGAAGGCTTCCGACGATGTATCAAACTCCGAGCGACTAAGAAAAGACCAAAACAAGCTGCACTACCACCATTGTTTCTCCATTGCGCCTCCATCCACCTTCCGCCACAAGTAAGTATACGCCTAATCCTACATTGTACAAATTAAGATGCAGGAATTATACTCTATAGCCTAGATCGTACAATTAAATAAAAAAATGGAGAAAATGCTAATTAGGTGACAACGAAAGTAACCATAAACCCTAGATCATCACTAATCGAGAGGCAAAACCCCTTACCGAATCAGCTAACCCTTGGACTGAGCACTTTGTGATCTTTCAAGGGAGTTTTATGCTTCCCTCAAAAAGGAAAGTAGAATATTGCAGAAGCACAAAATTTGTGCTTGGTGCTTCTTCTAAATTACAGTCTTGTACAGGGGTCTCCTTGCAACCAAAGGTACTCAACTTTTTGAAAATGTTTAGTTTGATCAGTGTAGAAATCTAATATGTTATTACAGAAACAAAAAGAGCCTAAAACCAAGATGTGCAATTCAGCAAAACAGAATGTACGAGGAAATAGTGAAATGCACATGGTTTATATTATGATCGGAACATTTGCATCAAAGAACTTTATTGTTCAAATAACGTACTGTATTGTTCAAAGTTTCTCTGACAAAATCATTTGATATGTGCAGCCCTACCTACAAAGAGTATAACATAACAAAAACTTGCATGGCATACCTGCCCAAATTAAGGTTTACGGTAAACAAACAACATTTTATCCCTCGAGGGCTTCATATTCATCTAAAGTGTCCAGTGTTTTAGGCATTACAGTGCTGCAAGTTGCGAACAAGCCGATAAGATACTAGTTACTGTGATGGCATTTGGCATTACACCAGCTTCTTTCATGTCGGCCGACATAGCCAGAGCTCCAAAATAATAACCCACTTTCACATATCCAGAAATCGTAACATTCCAAGAAACTGCGTTTGTCTTGGGCATTTTCAAAGACATTTTTAGCTGATTAGACACTTGCACATATGAAGTAGAGATCTAGGAGCGAGATGTAAATGTAGATATCAGCCTCTATATTGTTTCTTATAAAAAAAAACGCTTCTTAAGAGACATAATAGTTTTGTGGTGTCCATTCAAGGTGTAGTAGAGAAAAGGTGATGAGAGTGTAGAAGAATATTGTTTTGACTGAAACCTCAAAAGTTGAAGTTCAGCCCAAGATGCTCCTTAAACCTTACAACATTAAACCATTGAGCCTCATATGTACCAAACTCTGCACCTGAACATAGAAATGTGATTAAATAAAATAGTGCAAATCACCTCAGTCAAACTTTTAAATCATGAACCCGAAACATAGCTTACAAATAGTATTCAGTTTATTAATTCCACCCTGGTTTCCATTTAATCAAGGACGAAAATGCTCTATGAATTCTGCTAGAGGCAAAATAACAGAAATATGAAAAACGATCTTCCAAGATTAGTGATCCAGAAAACTCTCAAGGTAAAACTGTCGCGCGAATGACGCTTGTTTAAAGATAAGGGAAAATGATAGTCATTGTGCAATGTCTAGTTGAAGAAATGCATATTTTTTTGTTTTCTTTCAGTTCGATCCAACTACTTCTAGGTTTGAACTTGACACAAATGTTAAACATTATATAACATTTCGATACCACATATAAATTGAATTCCACTCCAGGTTCGAATACAAAAAAACTTGTTATCATCGAATTAGAAAGCTGATAAGACTTGAATGGGTTATAGAAAGTGCTTATGCAAGATTCTTTCATCTGCATATTCAGCAAAATGACAGCTAAACTTGACAAATTAAATTGTTCTACAATAATCTCATGTTCTTGAACCACAAACCAAAATGGGATCAAAGTTAGACCATAAATGATGAGGTTAGTAACCCTCTATTAACTCTCATCCTTTTTTGTGGTTCCTAAGGCAGTGTGCAGGATTCATCAAAGATTTGTGAAAACATAAAAAACAAATTCATTCAACAAGAGCCTACCATCTGAATATCCATCGGGACGATGCGGAAACTGAAGAAAATAGATTTAGATATACTTCCTTCCTACAAAACAAGAATGTGAGCATGTTTCAACCCCACTCACTGAAAACCCAAGAAAAGTGACAGAAACAACCCCAATTTACAAGTGACAACAAAAAATAAGAATACCTACAAAGCATGCTCATCTGAAGAAACCAAACAACAAGCATTTACAATGTCCAAAATTCTCCTACAAACAAAATTTCAAAACCCCAAATGAAAAAATATTGTACAGAACAGAACAAATGAATGATTCCACAAACTCAAGATATTCAACAGAGAAAAACAATATTTAGAATATATAAGTAAGGGTTTTGGAGATGATTTGTGAAGGGTGTTTTAGAGGAATACCGACGGCACCACCTTCAGCGGCGACGGTGGACACGTGTGTGAAGCAGCTAGTTTCCTCAGCCATCTCCCTTCGTCAGTGTTCAATGTTAGAAGATTGATCCAACAAACATAAGGGCTTGACATTTAAATTAAAATTTTAAAAATTTAAATTTAAATTAAAATTTTAAAAATAAAAATTTAAATTTAAAAAAGTTCCATTGCCGGGAATCAAACCCAGGTCTTCTGGGTGAGAGTCAGATATCCTAACCGTTGGATGACAATGGATTATTGATTCTACGTCTAAACATTTTCATTACTAATAGTTAGTCGTTTGAATGGGAAGATGTGATAGACGATACAATTAAGAGCACGTATTATCTGGTTGATTAACAGTGTTACGTATTATATTCATAGATTAACGACCCCACCAGTTAGCCTTGTTGGGCAACTTTTCTTAGGTTATACAGATCTTAATCTGGTGTTTGGGCCATGCTGCTTCTTAGAGCATCCAATGGTGGCTTTAAGGCCTGGTTTGGTACAGAGATGATTTGAAAAAAAAGATGGTATAAAAAAAAGCTGAGAGCTATTTTTGTGTTTGGTAAACATTCAGCTTCAGCTTTTTTTCACATCTGTTTTACATAAAAGTTTACCAAACACTATAATACTGCTTTTTTTTTTTTTTTCAAAAGCACTTTTACAAAAAAGTTTACCAAACACTCTACTGCTTTATTTCACAATTGCTTATTCTCACAGCACAGCAGAAGCAGTTTTTTTTTCAAAGCACAGCAATACCAAATCAGCCCTAAATAGAGTCCCTAAATATAGGGACCTAAGACTTCTAATGGACCGGAATTGAAGCCCTTAAAGTATCCCAATGTATAAGGACTCGCTGTATATCCCAAATAAATCCTCAAATGTGAGGACTGTGTATAGAGACTCAAAGAGTGGGACCATGTTGATTTTGAGTGGGAATGTTGTGCTCAACAACTACTTTTTTTTATTTGTTTTCCTTGTCGACCACCCACGTGGGGGCATCTTCTCATTTGGTTCTCATGTACCATTTTTTTTATCTCTTTAAAAATCAATGGTAGAGATAGCTTTTGGTTTTTAGCATTCATCACAATACTCCAACGAAATAAACAATGATTTTTAATACTTTAGTCTCTATATTTAGCAATTATACTATAAGGACTTTTTGATCCAGACAGTATTCTTTAGGGACTCGAATATTGCTTTAAAGCCCCTAAACGAGTCCTTTAAGTTGGTGGTGGGATCCTCAAAGTAGGAGTAGGAGCATTTCATTTAATGATGCAAGGACATGTATGAACAACATTGAGATACGAATTGAACTTGGGCTTCTATTAGTGTTGTAATACTCTTTACCAACTGTAGCGGCCACCATTGAAACTTTGGCAGGATGGACCCTTACTATTTCAAAATATCAGATTGTTTCTATCATTCCATATTTGCTAGCAAAGGAGGAGAACCCTACTAAAATCAAACAACTCCACCTCATCGCTACCATTCAACTCTGAGTTATCCAATTTATTAAATGCATCCTAACATTAACAGGAGAAGGGCCACTGGATATTCTCCAAACTTCTTGAGCAAAGTTGCATCTTATGAAAATATGTTGTTGATCTTCTTCACCAATATTACAAAAAGGACAAACAAGACTAGTATTAGGAAAAGATCTGTGAAATCTCAATCGTGTGTGGAGCCTAAAGCGGCCGGGAATGAGTACCTATCCCTTACGGGAATCGAATCTATGTCTGCATACCTATAGAAAACGAGAAGTCGAAAATACCTAAACCCCGGGCACGGCAGGCTATTAGGTTAGTGGTAGAGTGCACCGTTGATAATTTCGTCGTTGTGTCTGGGCTGTGAAGGCTCCCACAAAAAAGAAGCCAACAAAACCATTTTATCTTTTGTGGAATTAAAGTTTCCACATTTTATTCAATAACACAACATATGGGTGTACACTTTGTTGCTCAACTTGCAACCAAGTTGCTGACTTTACAGTGAATTCGCCATTAGCAAAAGGACAAATCAATAAGGTCTTGTTCCAACTATTATCAATAAAATCACTCATAAATTCCAATAAGCATTCCCTCTTTGGGATTCAGGTAAGAGATGGAAAAAAAGGAAAGGAAAACCCCAATTATGGGTCAAGACCTGAATGTCCTTGTCATTTCCCACAATCTATCTCAAACCTATTAAAAGAATATCCCTAGAATTTAGGACATCCCTCTAAGCCAGGGAATGATGTTGTTTTACTTTAGTACTTAACAAACTCCCATTTCGCCAGGGAATGATGTCGATTCTACAACTGTTCCATTGTTCCAGTACAGAAAATTGTGATTGGTGAATTATGTGCACTTCACATCATATGGCAGCGTAGAGAAGGATATATCATGTACAATGCGCGCATGTTAGCGTAGGCGATGACTCGAACATACACGTTACGAACCATTGCGTAAACACATTTAGGAATTTACATTTCTCACCCTCAAACCCCCACACAAGGAACATAGGGAAAAATTGGAATACAACAAAATTAGAGAAAAATGGAAAAAATTAAAAACGCAATCAAACCCATTTAAAATCTCCCTCCTATACCAAACCTTTGCTTCTTCAAACCTTTATGAGAATGAAAGCCAACGCTAATTAACGAATTAGACCTTCGTAACCCAAGCTTGAACCTGAAAAAAATATCAATTCCATTTACAGATGACTGCTCCCACAAGTCAGCGAGCCAAGTCCTCGCTCCCAATGCCTACACTAGACTTGTCTACCATGCGCACATTGTATTGTTCATATACTCTTGCTCGGTTCTCTGCCCACCACTGTTCTGCTTGTTTCTCACTAAATCGCTTCCGACTGCATTCAACAATGATATAAATTGGGAGTACAGTATGAGTATGCTAATGATATGTTAAACTTCTATAGTGCATATAAAATTCTCTCTCTCTCTCTCTCTCTCTCTCTCTCTCTCTCTCTCTCTATATATATATATATATATATATATATATATTTATTATTCTCACAGACACTGTAGCAACATAAGCAATCTATGAATCCAACCCACTTATTAGGTAGATTCTTGCCTGAAAACAGTCTAGAGTTTGGCAAGAGAACATTATACTATATATATACATATACACACTCTTATCGGAAAGGGAAAAACACACCCCCGCATAGGCACGTACTGTTATGTAGGCAAGTACAGTATACCTGAAACGAACTCGCTTGAGATCCTTGGCACCTCCTGGTAGGGAAGTAAGTGTGATGTATACACCAGGCTCATCTTGCTCAACCCATTCAGTTTCATGATGAGATTCGTTTTCTTTAATTTTGTTCCCATTTCTGGTTGCTACATCTAGATGTCCTTGTTTGTTGTGACTTGAACTGCGGTTACTGGTGGTGTTGGACCCATTGGAAAGCAATTGGATGTTTGATCCATTGGAGTCTGGTTCTTGGAATGTTACTTGACCGTTCAATCGGTCAATCAGAGGAATAGAAACTTCATTGGAAGGATCAGAACCCCAGGAAGAAGCTAGAGAGGGTGATTTGATATTCCGCACTGCTCCAACAGGCAGCCTTTCAGCCATGTCCTTCAACTGGTCAACATATACAAAACACAAAATTAATATCAGCAAGACTTGGCCTACAAGAGCACAAGTGACAATATACAGTAAGGATTTATTTGTCTCCGGCCACTTAAATAGATCACCAGAACTGACTTAGGAAAATTATTTTAGCACATGGCACAGTAGATAATTATCGTTGACAATTCGATATGGTTCAACATGTCATACACATTTGTTGTGGGATAGGAAAAGAATCTCTACAAACATACTAAGCAAGCAGTCGCCACATGTCAAATGACAACCAGAATCAATCTGAGAAGCCATTTCTTCCCTGTTTCTGGTGAAGAAGAACTCTTAAGTACATTTAGTAACATTTTCGAAAGATAGCAAACCTTACAACATAAAGAACAATTAATAATCCCTAACTAACAAATTACATTTGAGACAATGGTTAGAAAATAACAATGAAGTATTATACCAAAGCACGTAAACATCCATCGTATTCTTACTTGGGCAGTAAGTGACTGGATCACTTCCTTTGCTGCTTTGCATTTTGCAGTCTCCGCACCTGCAATTGCTATTGCTTCCTTCAGCTGTTTAGTTGTTCTTTCCAGCTCAACTTCTTTTAGTTGGGCTTTTCGAGTAAGACTTTCAACCTGAAAGATAATACTAGTCAGACAAAACGCTCAAAGAGAAAACTGAACAGGTCTAATATGAATAGTTGGGTCTTGGTGAAGGGAATGGACAGCCAACACTTCTTCGAACAAAGTAGATTCATAAAATCAATTATCTATTAAAAGTCATATTTCTAAAAGTAGAAATAGAATAATAAATTGAAACAATCATGTTATTTTCTCTCTCTTGGTACGTTTCTTTTTAATTATCCCTGAAAACAGTTCTTTTTCACCAGTTGATTTCTTTCTTTTGCTCTCTTTATTCACTCTTTACTACATTTCCTACTCAGCTAAACACGAAAACTCATGCAACGTTGTCTCCCACTCCTTTGAGAATATTCATCTTCAACTCTGTTGATCAATTTTGCCCAAAAAATTATCGCTAGTTGTTTCCTCCATTCATTTGAACAACTCGGTAATTGAATTTTAATTTGGCAATAATTTGACCAAAAGGAATATTTAATGTTCGTGTTGAAAGATAATTTCTTTTGTTGGAGGGGGGAGCGATTTTGAATTCTACCATTCCATTGTGTATAATTCCTATCCTGAATTACAAAAAGAATCAGACTTGTGATTTCTTAAAAATTCTCACCAATAGCTAAATTATCACGAATGAGGATACTCTTCAAAACTCCAAAATTAAAATAAGTTGTAGGGGTTTAATTTCCGTCACTACACAAATAAGGAGTCACACTTTAAGAGGGCTTTGAATATCTTTTTTTTTTTTTTTTTTTAAAGTTTGGTAAGGGACTTTTTATTAGTTCTCCCATACTTAATTCCATGAAATTAAAATTGGTGAATGGAGAAGAAGATATCAAGTAAAGTAAATTTTCCACTAGCAGCTGACTTGCAAGAGAGCCGTGCACCTATACTAGTTGAAAAACAAATAAGGAGTCACACTTTAAGAGGGCTTTGAATTAAAAAAAAAAAAAAAAAGGTTCGGTAAGGGACTTTTTATTAGTTCTCCCATACTTTATTTCATGAAATTAAAATTGGTGAAAGGAGAAAAAGATATCGAGTCAATTTTCCACTAGCAGTTAACTTGCGAGAGAGCCATGCACCTATACTAGTTGAAAAATAAAAATATGTAGTGAATACCTGTGATCTTAGTTTGATAACCTCCTGGCTAAGGCTTTCATTTGTCCTTTTAGCATCATCTACAACAATCTTTGGCGATGTGAGTCCTCCCAGAGTTGGAGTTGGTGTTGTAGAACGAGGTGGGCTGGGGCGCCTTGAAATTGGGGATGTAGCTCGAGAAATGATTCTTGATCCAGGAACAGAAGCTGAGAAAAACTTCTTGGATGACCCAAACACTGGATTAAAAGTTTTAGAAATATTAAGAGCTCCCCACTGTGAGCCTCCATTTGGAACAGGTGAGACTCGACCACTGTTAAATTCTAGTTTCTTATTTTTCTTTGATGAACGGGTTTCCACATGCTTCAGAGATTCCATTGAAGAAAACCTGCAAAGTTGCACCCGAGATCTGGAGTCCAACTTATCATCTTTATCAATAAGCTCATTTGACCCCTGATTCATACTTCCTCTTCTGCTTACAGAGGTCTGTGATGAAGTGCCAGTTTCAGCAGCTTTTCTCAGTTTATTAAAACAATTATCACAGACACGATAAGGTTTGCTGGGATTTGGGGCCATGGAAACCTTGAGTGATTTCTTACTGCTGCAAGAATGACAAAAAACAAGCCCACAATTATAACAATTATGGCGTTTTCTTTTAAAATTAAAAGGAAGCCGGCAACCCGAACACATTGACTGATCAACTCCTGAAACCCATTTATGAAGGCAAATAACTGCAGTAAAATTAGCACCACAAGCAATACTCTGGACTTGCTTATCTTTCAGAGCTTCAACTAGTGTTGGGGAGTTCCGGTCATCTATATTTCCATGACCTAAACGACCATTTGCTCCTTTTCCCCAAGTATACACTTCAGGTCTTGAAGTTAAAACTGCAACATGATAGGTACCACAAGCAATCTCTTCCACATAACTTTTGGAGAGCTTTCCCTCAACTCGAGTTGGGAGCTTTCCATCAGCTTGAGGATTTCCTAACTGGCCATAAACAGGACTTCCCATTGTGTAGACATGACCAGATGTTGTAAGAGCAACTGTCATACTATGTCCACAAGCAACTCGACAAAAATTGGGTTCAACAAGAGCAGCAACACAGGTAGGCACAAGTTTTGCTTCCTTGTCACCATGCCCAAGCCTACCATTATCACCATCTCCCCAAGTGAACAGCTTTCCTAATGAACAGTTGCTGGCACTTGAATTCCCAACCATGACTTCTACAACTGCAGCAGTATGCCAAACGCCACAAGCTGCTTGTACAGTGCGAAGGCCCTTTAGGGATTCTATTTCCCTGGGAATTGAAACACTTTTCCGATCACCATGGCCCAGAACACCAAATGTGCCATCACCAAAAGTAAACAACTGCCCAGCGGATGTTACAACTGCTGTGTGCCAGGGTCCACAAGATATGGATGAGACATGTATAGCCTCCAAGGGTCCATTTACTCTTTTGGGGACCCAATGGCTCACTTCATTTCCATGTCCAAGTAGACCAAAATTGTAAGTTCCATCACCCCATGTGTACAGATCACCAGAAAGGGTAACAGCACAAGTATGGTACTCACCACAAGCAACAAGCTCAATGTTGATATTACTAAGTGCATCAATGAGCTTTGGTTGCAAAACATCAACATCTACACCATGGCCAAGCCTGCCCCCTGACTCCTCTCCCCAAGAAAAAATCTCCCCTTGCTTAGTTACTAAAGCAGCATGACGACCACCACAGGCAATGTTTTGGACGTCAAGTACGACTTTAGATTCTAAGGCTTTGGGCAACAAAGAATCCATTTTGGCACCAAAACAGCTTCCAACTCTGTGAGAACCACCACCCACAACACCATCTCCTGTGCCTTCTCCCCACATGAAAACATCTCCCAAGGCATCACCATCATCATGACCAGAACCTTGGCTTGATGAGCTAACAGCACTGGATAGACTAACTCTAAAAGCATCCATTGCCATTGCCTTCATCTGCCCAGGTGCACCATCTGAGCCACCAGATGACACAGAATGTACTGAAGCACTAGCCGAATCTGGAGGGAAGAAACCCTTGGGAGGAACAGCATACAGTATCACATCTGAAAGTGCCTTATCCAGACCATTTTTAGGAGGACTTTCATATGGACTATGAAGGCGAAGGTGATCTGCACTATCCTGAATTGAACGAAATAAAAGAATATAATTTACATTTTGAATGCAAGTGAAGAAGAGCATACAAAGGAAAAAGAAGCCATACCTTCTGTAAGCTATCGTTGCTACCAAATGGAGAATGTAGAGGAGAGCTTCTCCGCGTGTATGTTCTAGGGCTATTTGCTTCAGATGGAATTCCATCACTCCTTGACTCTGTTCTCCATTTTCTATGATGGCTTCGGGATATCAATGCTTTTAAGCCACTAAACCAAACCTCAGCTTCATCTTTATCTTTGCAAATCTAGTACAGAAGAATCATATCACTGAATATATATACTTTAAAACAATAGTAAAACCATTCTACTATGACCATAGGGTAGAATGAAGGACAAGATAGCAATCAAAGAGAGTAGATTGAAGCTTACCAAATCTAGTGATCTGTCACTATATATTAAGGAAAATGACTGGTACTCCTTCTCAGGCCGTGGATACCTTTGAAAGATTGGCTGGAAGACATAGGGGCCATGTTTTATCAGTACAAAACAGAAAAGTCTTATCTTTTAATTTTTTACTCATACATTAGCATCATGTTGCTGCAGATGCATAAAGATATGGAGCTCCTGATTAAATTAAAAAGCAGAAAATATGCAAGCACAAATGCACACCCACTGAGGTATGACAGTTATAATGAGAATCACCAGTATCACAATTACCACACAAACCAAAATACTAAAAAAAATCATCCTTAAAATTAGTAAATTCAAGGAGGAAGGAGGAGAAATGGCACAAGAATAGAGAAATCCAAGGCTTCTTATGATCCAGAATGGCACATGACAGATACCAGTACTACACACACAGTGGTATATATTTAAAGATGGAAAAGAAAAAATAAAATACAAACAGGTAACCCATGGCCAAATACGGTCAAAATATCTAGCTTGTCCACAATCAGTTGTTTCTGGTTTAAAAGTTAAAGTTACAACTTAATCATTTATTAAACGCAAACCAATTTTTTTCCAGCGTCATCTTTCAATAAAAAAATCATCAAATGACATAGTCATGCAACCACATTGTAAAAAAAAATTAGTAATATAAATATAGTCAAAATCATGTGACTGGAGATATACAGATGATGCATCTTCGCAGTTAGACACTTACAGTGCGTTGCCCAGAAATAATTCTAGACACATGGCTTAGTTTAAGGTGCTTTTCCTCTTTCCCAGAGAACCATATTAGAACGGATTCATCCTGAAAGTAGAAAGCAATGATGAATTATATCTATTAACAGGAAAAATTATGTATGACAGTGTCACGAAACTACCATATTGAAAAGTACAAAAGCTTGTAGCCACAATTACATGCCTCATGAATAAATATCATAAAAGATTGTTGATGAGAAAGGAATCAGATGAAACTGTTGAAGAGGATCTAGGTAGGTGTACTTAATTAGTTTAATAGGATTTTATTCTGCCTGATGTAGGTGCTGAATATGATCATGTAGTTAAATCTTTCTATGTTTAAGTATGGGTTAAGAATGGATGGAAGAAAAGGATGCATATGGTACTCTTGCAAGGAAAAGAAAAGAACAATATGGATATGAAGAAAGGCAGACACAAACACAAAATTACAATAGTAAATCAGAAAGAAAATTCAGGATCAAACTTACATTGGAAAGACGAAATGGACAAAACTTTGGCTTCCCCCTTCTTCCATACTTGAGCAGGCATGCCCCTTTCTTTAGAGCAGTAATAGCCTGTCATAAGAAACAGTCAAGAGTCTAACATATTCAGCACTTTCGTGTATGATAAGAAAATACTAAGAAAAGAATAATAGAGAAGTACACGAAAGGATAAGTAAATTATTTATTCATTAAACACCTAAATAATAAAAATATGAAAAGGACAAAGACATTTTAAGATAGACGTGCACAAATACATAAGAGCGAGCATTCAAACTGAGTTCTAGCATACAATTCCTTTTAATAATTCATACTGAGTTTTGCTATCATTTGGTATACAATTCCTTTGAAGGATCAGCACACTTAATTCAACCAATGAAAAATCAAACTGAATTAAGCGAAAGATTACATAAACACTCATAACAATTCAATCTATACTTGTATTAATCCCGGGAAGAGGTGCTCCGCAGGTTATGAATGCAAAATTCCTAAGCACCAGTTTGAAGTGTTGAAAGAAGGAAGTGAAACCTATCAGCAAGGTGGGAATAAGAAAGAAAGTTCCTATCTCCAAATGTTACAAAAGCATTCAGTTCCATCATATTATTCAATTATTGCCCCAGATTATCTAATATTTTTACATTTTAATTTTCATCAAAGAAAATTCGAGATTATATTGCCAACATCCTCCACCTCTACTACATTAAAATCAATCCCAAATTGACATGTTTCTTTGCTTTGGAATCCTATGGTCCCAAACCCTCCCTTTTGAATGAATATAATTACACTGCAACCACTTAAAATCATTCATATTTCTTGTTTTCCAAATTATGTGCATCAGCCATCATCATTTGCTACTTGCTAGGAACAAATACTGCTCCTGATCCAGTTTTGGTCCCTTGATTTATGTAGATTAAATACGTTGTATGTGATAAAACAACAATCATTTTTTTTTGAAGAACAATCAATACATTGTATGTCATCAAACAACAATCAATTAAATTGGTCTTTTATCAAGGTAACTGCAACTCGATTGCTAAACACATACGTGAACCCCAAACAGCTGTCATCCCTAATCTTAGAGCAACCAAAATACTTCCCTTCAACTACCCAACCCCCAAACCCATATCGCAGAAAGCAGTGGAAAAAAAAAATAGTGAATTTCAATAATGTGACCCGAACAAAATATACAATGCATAACTAGCTAAATCAGAATCACGTGTATAAATAAGAAACCCATAAACCCAGTAGTCAATTGTCTTTCACTCCATATGAGCAACACCCCCAAATATCAATGTTAGCAAACACTAAACTCCACGACTTCATCTAAATGTAGTCCTACAAAATCCACAAGCTGCAACCGCTGCACATCCCATGAGTTACAATCTCATTCAAATAATCCTTTCATCCAATAAGCAACTCATTGCCACTTGATCACATTGAACAAAACTCGCAACATCATTATCGCCATCATCACCACCACCACCAATATAGCGTCTCATACAACAAGATAAACCACTCAATTTTGGATCAAATAACACCTCCTAACTAGTTTAAGGAAATTACAAAGCATTCAACATTTACAGCAACACCATTAAACAGCAGAAAATAAAATTAAACCCAAAAAATAATCGAAACCAATTCGTAGAACAATACCTGCTCGATGTCTCTTTCAATGGGGCCGGTCCTGCTAAGATCCGAACCCATCCTCTCGGTCCGCGACATTTCTTCTCCTCCTCAGAAACCCTAAACAAGTCAAGGTTCTAAACCCCAATTCGGGACTCAACCACTCTCGTACCCAAACACCGCCATTCACAGACTCTGAACTCAGCCGCCAAGTGGAACCCCATATCCTCGTCCCCAAACAGGGCGCCAATCTCCACCGACACTCAAATCCACCATCGTCGCCACCTTTAGTCCAACTCCAATCCAGCTCCCTCGGTCCGTACAGAAGCCAACACCCTCAGAGTCTTGGAGTCTTCACGTCTTCAGGTGAAGTCCAGAAGCTTCGTCGTCCGGCGCCGAACGAAGCCGAGAGAGAAATGGAACGAGAGTTCAGTGATTCCGAGAATTGAGGAAGCGGCCAGTCGGCGAGTCACCGAGTCGCTGACTCCGGAGATTGTGAGGGAAAGGGAGAGACAGAGAATCTAGGAGTAGTGGAGAAAGTGAGGGAAAAGGAGAGGATGATCTGATATTTGGCTATGAGTTGCAGAGGAGGAGAGAGAAACAGCTTTAATCCAGAGAGAGAGCAGAGAGAGGAGAGAGAAAAGAGAGAGAGAGGTGGAATTTTTTTTTTTTTTTTTTTTCCGCAGAAAAAGTGTAAGAAATTATATGATAAAATGATGGCGAGACCTCGAAGTAGAATGGCTGAAGTGAAAAGGAGGTCAGGAGAAAACAGGATACCCGAGTTAATTTTCTAATTTGAGTCATCTGACGCTTGGGAAAAAAAATAATATTTTATCATTGGGCACTGGATTTTTGGTCTTTTTGTCCTTTTCTTCTCTCTAATTTGTTGTTTCAAATTATTCTTTCACGAAATTTGAATCTCAAAATTTCTATTTATAAGTAATAAAAAATATCACTAGATTTCTAATTTACTGTTATTGATGAAATGATGCACATTTTTATTTTTATTTTTGTTTTTTATTGGTGAAAAATTAAAAAAAAGTGTAGGAAATAAAGAAAAAGATGTTCATTTCTCGTATATTTTCAATCTCAACACAACAAATCTATATTATCTATTAATATGCATAATTGAAAGAAAATATCATTTGATCAAAGTGATAATAAAATGCATGAATTTTTAGAGCTATAGTGCATGTATCTTGCTTTAAATTTGTGGCTTATGAGATTTCTAGTATTAATTGAAGTCTTTTAGTTTTCTAGGAATTTTATTGTAAGCTTTATTTTATTTGTCTTTTCATAATAATTGTCACATTCCGGCCCGGGTCCCCATCACATCCCGGGCTCGACTCCACCATAGCATGATATTGTCCGCTTTGGGCCCCGATCACACCCTCACGGTTTTGTTTCTGGGAACTCACACAAGAAATTCCCAGTGGGTCACCCATCCTGGGATTGCTCTTGCACGAACTCGCTTAACTTCAGAGTTCCTACGGAATCCGAAGCCAGTGAGCTCCCAAAATGTCTCATGTTAGGTAGGGATGAGAATATACATATAAGGTTTACAGGATCCACTCTCCTGGACAATGTGGGATGTTACAATTCTCATTGTAAGTTGTAAGCCGATAAATCTTGTATTTGTAAGGCAGAGAAGGAGTCGAAGTTGTTTGAATTATCATATTGAAATTTGTGTTCTATACTTATTTTAAGTGTTTTGCTCTTGTTTAAGAGTTTGTTGCTTAGTTCTTCAAGTTGTCCACGTCGTAGGCTGGTAGTAGAAGTGAAGTTTTTAGGATTTTCAGGTCTCTCCTCACACTAGGAGATAGTGGACTCCTATCTATCCTACCATATTCATTTTATTTCAATTTATTTTCTCACCACGCTGCTAGTCAGTAGTGGTGTAACTAGAATTTTAGCTTAGAAATGATCTATGAGGCTCAATCTGAAACGCTCTCATAATCTTACAAAAATTACTATGTCATGTGATGAGTAATTGATCACCATCTTTGGTCTGCTATGGTATCGTCCCCCATCATTATCATCTTCCTTAAACCCAAACCCCAAGTCTCTATGACTTTCTTCCGTTCTCCCTCCTCCTCAAAGCTCACAAGAACCGGATTGTTTGGACTCCATAGGAGCCACCAACCTCAAATCAAACTCAATCAAAGAAATTAAACTAAAAATGTCGGATTTGGGTCATGAGCCTACTGAAAAACCTTGAAAATCATTAACATAACCCTAAATTTTTACGCGTGAAAAAATGTTGGGATGGAGTTGAGACTATCGTGGTCCCTTCATAACTTTGCCTCAGCATGTTGTGCCGTGCATCAAAAAAGAGAAAATGAAAAATCGAAATGTGAAATAAGATAACACTTAATAAATACAAGGGTATATTATATTTTGCATATATAGGTTTGTGTGCAATTACATCTTCATACAACGTCTTTAAAACATTTTAATTACATATTTTACTTATTATTTCATTGTAATTAGAAAATATGTTAAGCTACCCGTTAAATAATTACGTGGCAATTGCGGATCCCACTTTTTTGTTGAAGTGGAAGTAAAAGAATATATTTTTATACTAAGAAGGGGAGGAGTTTGGTAAAGCCACAACCTAATTTGGTATCAAATTCGCAATCCACCATATTCGAACCTAAGACCTCTCACTTTAAAGTGGAGATGAATACCACCAGACCGTACTACTGAGTGACAATATTACGAAGAATTTAGTTTAAAAAAATAAGCTAAAAAATTAAAACAAATAAAAAAATAAAATATTACGAATAATTTATTTCATTTGACAAGTGTCTTTTTGTACTTGTTTTGCAGCAATCAAAGGTTTTGATCAATATGGTTGGAGGATTTCATTTCCTCTCGGGCTGAGATAGATTATTTTGAAAAAGAGTCTTTGTTTTTTCCTCTCTAACTTAGATTCCCTAGGAGCTCAAGCATTTTTTTCTAGGTAAAGTTCTTCATTGCAAAACCGTTTTCATGCATTAAACTCCAAATCATTGAAAAATAGGTTTGCATTATTTTCATGGTCTAGCCTTAAGTTTCAAATCTTCATTTAGAGCTAGTTTTCCGGTTCACGTTGGTTTCTTCCTTCAAGTATTTGATTGGAGAATTGACTGGTCTTTTGAATCCATATTCCATATTATCATCATTATCATATCATTTTGCATTGGACATATTGCTCTTCGTGCCACAAGGAGAAGAGTTCAAGGTTAGAGTTGCCTCTTCGTGAAGACTGAAGAGGTCTCCATCTCGTGCAAAGTAAGGTTACACAAAGGTAAAGTTGTTCCTTAGATTAGATCTAGGAAATAAGCTTGATGTGGTACTTTGTATGAACCATATTTGCACTAGTAGATTGGACTCCATAGAGCTCTTGGTTTTTTAACCTAGAGGTGGGTTTTTTTTTCTTGATCAAATCTTCTTATGTTCCTTCATGCTTAAACTTGCTTACATATCTAGATATGTTTATGGTATGTTGTATGAGCTACTTAGTTGATGGACTATTGTGAGAAGTTGTTTAACTATATAATGCTGCATTGTGAGATATAACTGTGTTGTTGTTGACTAGGCTAATGTACTAGTCTACTAAGTTTGTTTCGTGAATCTGGATTTTTTGTTCTAACAAATCTGTACTTATTGACTAGTTCCTGTGTCTACTCCTCATTGCATGTTTTAGTTGTTAATATGTGTATTGAACTGGACTATTGTTGACTAGGATAACTTATAGTAAACTAAGTTTAGTTGATTGATTTGTGTTTCATTTACTAATAAATTTGAACTTTGTTGATTGGTGACCTTGACTAATTAATCTAGCATACTTTAATTTCTAATTACATGATATTGTCTCTTGATACCAATTCAAATCCATTTATAATGAAAATAACGACCATGCCAAACATATGTGCGTTGAAGGAAAAAAAAAAGAAGAAGATGTGCAAGAAAAATAGAGACTTATATCTACTTTACTATATAATATTATAAATAAATAAAATATTTTGTTCAAAGTACAATCTCATGCCACTTTGTTGTCTATCAATCAAGTTGGACGCCTCGTTAAGTGAATTCTATACGATGAGAGATATTAATAGTTTTTAAAAAAAAAACAAACTAATGAAAAGGACATGAAAACTTTAAGTTTTAACGATAAAGATAAAATAATAGATAAAATAAATAGTATCAGAATTGACTTTTTAATGTAAAAATGTAATTTTTTGTTAAAGTGAATAGTACCGGAAACTTTTCGTTCCCTTTTAAAAATAGCATGCATGTCAAATACATATTTAGCAATAGAGATACATGATTAATTAGGGACTTTAAAATAGCCAAAAAAATGAAGTTTGCTAGACGATATTACTTGTTTATGGGTAAATTATTACCATGCATGTGTCCTTAACAAACGTTCATGCATGATGCTCTTAACAAGAGCATTTGGCTTTTCCATTGGTTGACATCAACAACATGGGAAAGTTGTTGAGAATGAATTTCGTATTATGAGAAGAGGAATCTTGTATGTATTTATAAATATTTGGGTTACTCCTCATATTGCCAATTGGTTTTATGGTGAAATTCCAATTTTCTTTAAGGTATCAGAGCAGGTTGTCTTATGTGTGAAGTTCAACAGTCACACGTGCTCCACGTCACTCCGTTATATTATTTACGTGTTAGACTTGAAAATTCGTCATGCGTGAGGGGGCATATTGAGAATGAATCCTTCATTGATAAGAAGAATGACCTTGTATATGCTTATAAATAGTTAGGCTATTCTTCATATTGCCAGTTGGTTTTACTGTGAAACTCAACTTTAACTTTCTTCAAAGGTTCACTTTTTACAAAAAGTGGCTTATACTTTCTTCCTGGCAGTGGTCCAAACTCCAAATCTTTTCCAGTCTCAGTGGGATCGACGGTGTTCTTATCTATCCATGATCTAACATTCCTTACCACATAAACCCTAACTAAGTACTATTGTCCAACAAAAAAGAATTGCTAGGTTAGCACAAGTCAATGTTTTACCAACGTGGGTGAGGCATCCCTCGTTCTGTCGGTGTTTTAAAGCGTGTAGTTCGTCATGCCTTTCAACTTTTTGACGATCTGTGAGGCTAAAAGCTATAAGTGGTCCAAGAAAAAAAAAGAACGAGCTTTGTTTGTGCAATTATATAGATTGTAGAGTTCAGGTTAATGATTCTGCCAAATGGAGAAATGTGAAAAATAGCAATGGATCGGATAACTGAGGCCAGCTAGCATATGCATGAAGTTACAGACGATGTAGCAGAGCATATATATTAAGTTTACAAAGTTCATGTTGTCTACAGTGTTTGTCATGTTTACTCAAATAACTAAAACTGCTTTCGAATCGCCAAAAGCACTTGGAATCATATTTGGCACAAGTTCTTCTAGGTTCAAAGAAGCATTTGAAGTGTTTTTTCGAAGAATCACTTATTTTATGTTTTTTTAAGAAAGTACTTCAAGTGCTTTTCTATAATGCACTTGCATTTTTGTTAATAATTTCAATGTGCTTTAGAAGCGTTTTTACTAGAAATGCTTCTAAGCATAAACGCTTTTTTAAAGAAGTTCAAAATGAGCCCTTAATTAATACACTTATATAAACAATAGTTTGTAGATGAGAAATTTTTCATTGTCATTGGAATACGAGTGGTATACCACATGTTTTTATATAAGGTTCTTAACTTTTGAACACACATATCCCGCCGTTTATATGATGATATGTAGTATATCATCCCATATTACGATCACATTAAAAAAATCTCTCCTCAAAGAGCCAGATATGGTTATCTAGTAGTTGACACCAATATGAAAGGGCAACACGCGAACACGGATTGCAGTGATACATTGTAAATACGTTAATATGCTTAGTACACCCTGGAGGCTCCCAAAGCTAAACCCTTAAAAGCACATTTGGTACACATGGTTGAATTAGAATAAAGTTCTTGTATTTCAAGGCATATTGAAAGTGGAAGTGATTGTTTTTCATTTGGAATGATTAGAAGAGGATTAGTTGTGAAGGAAATTCATCATTTCTAATTTTGTCATTTTTTTGTACAAACGACACTAATTTACACTAAAGAGGAGGGAGAAGCTTCGAACTTAAAATATAGTACGTTAAAAAGGAAGACCTTAACCATTAGGACAATCCACCATCTACCGTAATCCTACAATTTTAAGAAGGAAGAAGTTAAGCATTGGGCAATGGAGCCAGTGGAGATCTTTATTAATAATTTTAATTAGGGCAATGCCTTTTGTTGCATTTTTAGTCTCACTGCTGAGTAATTAGGCGTCTTATTGGATCTCTAATTACTTGTTAAAGCACTCTTGTAAATTCCTATATATTCTTGTACATTGAAGAAAAATAACATCTCAGAAACTCTCCATTTTCAATTGAACTTGACATCTGAGCATTACACTCAGAAATCTACTGTGTTGGTACAGTGATCTATTTAATCCAGCTGCGTATTATGACGTTATATCGTTGTTAATTTTACCACGCATCTTTCTTGGACTAAGACGTGGAGAATTGACCACCACTAATTATATGACTTGAGTGATTAGGTTCATACTCCTCGCATTACCACCGGTGCCGATGGCGTGCCTTCACTGTGGCGGGTAGAGGCATTATCTCCTTTACTCCGACTCTAGCTTTAATTTGTGCTTTTCTTGTTCCTAGTCTTAATTGCAACTTATTAACTGTTGCCTGTTGGGAAACTACGTATGCCACTTACTGTTTCTTCCAATACCTCAACACAGCAGAAGGCGACTGAAGATGATAAAAGGGTAGGGAGGTTGTAAATCATGTCAATGGACATGGACGGAGTCAATGAATGCCCACTAAGGGCAATACCCCAATCAAGTAATTCGTTGGTTAAGCTACATATTGCAATTATATATACATGTGTATGTGACGGAAATATGTGTCTAATATCAAGCATATATTCATTCTACTTATACTCTATATCAAATTTAATATGAGCAAAAATGCTCTTGTTGTGTCATTCAAACAAAAAAACTCTTCTTCCGCCTCTCATGTATTAATATTTTTCTCATAATTTGCCACTTTCCACTACTACATTGGAAACTTTTGTAACATTGGAATTGTGATACATCTTCATTTAAAATCATCTCATTATCATATTGGGTATAAGTCATACTATAATAAAGTTTTCTTAATTGTTTTTCAGGTTACCCCCACCAAAAGAAATTTCTAGCTCTGTTGATTTGCTATATTTACAAAAACCAAATAAAAAGTTGTTAGATTTTATGCCTTCATCATGGAAGTTACGTACCCTACAATATTATGTTAATTGGAAGGAGCCATCAGCCAAATCAAAAGGAGGGGAATGCATGACAAATAAGTCTAAGGAATAGACATCCCACGTTCTCTCAATGTCACAGCTATACGCAAAGCATCCCCTTTACAACTACGTTGATTGATCAGCTGCCTCTGCCCCAAATAAGAAGCATATGACTAGAATCGCACAATATATCTCCCATCCTAACCACCCAACGAAATCCACCACTTTGTTTTTACACTTTTTTTGTTTTTGTCAGCAGATAGATTTTGTTAGATTAGATATTAGATTAGCTAACAACAGGGTTTGAATCTACGCCATTATACAAGTGCTCAACACCTTTCCACCACTATGGCTAATGGCCACTTGCATTTTTATACTATTTTCTTGATACAACAATATAATTACACTAACAGGTGAAGGAATAAATTAGTATCAAGCTCACTGTCCACGAGATTCAAACATAAAACACCTTACTTACAAATGAAAAAGAATACCTCTAAATGTAGTACTAAAAGGCTGCTTTCTTTCACCATTTTAATACACTATGTTGGAGGTTTGAATATAAAATACACAAATCCTTTTGTCCCGCGTTGATCAAAGGAGGTTTTCCAACACTAGTTTAAGAGCAACTCCATCGTTGGAGTTTGCTCGGGGGACAGGCCAGGAAAAAGGCCCCGAGAGCCCGGCTTCAATGCTCTAGCGTGGGGAGCTCGATGGACAGGCTAGGCCCAAGCTCTGGGCCTGTGAGGAATTGCCAGCCCGAGTGGGACGCAAGGGCTGACGTCATCCTGGCTTCAGCCCAATTTTTTATTTTTTTCTGTCAGGCGCATGCACCTCACCCGCATGTGGGGGCGCGTCACCTGACACGGTTTCAGCACCTAGGGCCCGCAGCGCAGTTTCGAAAAGTTACCGTTGGGAAGCCACGTGGCTTCCCATGGTCCGTTGGATCTCAACGGCTATATAATGTGGATCGTCTAATTTGCAACGGTAATTAAAAAAAATCTTATTTAATATTAACCGTTGGATCTGAGATCAACGGTTGATATTATTCTGCTTTATAAATAAATAAAAGAAAAAATAGTTTTAAAATTAAGAAATGTTAACGTTGTGACACGTGGCCCAATCTGGAGTGTTGGAATTCAATTTTTTTTAAATCCAATGGCAGAGATTAATTAGTTCAATAAAAATTAAAAAAAATTGTAAAAAATCTGAAAAAAAAATCTGAATTTTTTTTTAAAAAAATTGTTTTTACTTTTCTATAAATACCTTCTCATTATCATCTACCTTACACCACAATTTCATATTTTCTCAACTACTTTCAATCAAATTCCTATCTTTCTCTCAAAGTTTCAATCCAATTTTTTTTTTTCAACAAAATGACTACTAATGCAGGTACGAATTGGACACTTCTTGAAGATATTGCGTTGTGTACTAGCTGGGTTGAAGTTACTCATAGTTTGCTTACAGGTAATGAGATGCAGTTGCGAGAAATGTGGAGTCTTATTCATACCAATTATCTTGAGAAAATGGGTGGGAAAAGAACCAAAGAATTGATGTCCAGTCGTTGAAAATTACTTAGCCAATCGTTTAATACGTGGAGAGATGCCTTGGCAAAAGCCAGTAATAATATGCGAAGTGGGGAAAGTTACGCAGATCAGGTAACAATATATTATTTATTTGTTTGTATGATTTATTTGTTAACTACTTTCATTATAATTATTTGTTTGTATTATTTATTTGTTAACTACTTTCATTATAATTAGTTGTTTGTATTATTTATTTGTTACCTACTTTCATTATAATTATTTATTATCCCGCATTGTGTAGCAACTTCAAGCACAAGCTTGGTATGGTGCCAAAACCAAAATAAAAAATAAATCATTCAACCGGTGAGAATGTTGGAATATTGTCAAAGATTGTCCTAAATTCAAAGTTGTGCATGTCGGTCCAGAAGTTTTCATGAACAACACCCCTCTACACTCTACACATGTTCATGGCTGGCATGTTCATGAAGATGAAGCAGAAGAAGTGCCCGAAATGCCCCCCTGAACAAGCGTCGGGATCAACCCGTTATCCAATTAGGCCTGAAGGTAAGAAGGTTTCAAAGAGAAAAGGGAGTGCTTTGAACAATGATTATGCAAAGTATATGGAACAACTTGCTCGCCAAGGTGAATTGACTTTGGCGCGGGAAATGGCGAAATTTGAAGTTGATAAGGCTAGAGAGGAGGTAAATGTTGCAGCTGTTGAGAGAGTATTTCAAGCTAATGAGAGAGAAAGAGAGTTACTTAGGCAAGAAAGTGAACAAGTTAGAGAAGAAAGAATGACTCAACGAGATCGTGACATTATGAACAAGCCTTTAGAAGGGAAGTCTCCAAATTCTAAATATTTTTGGAAGTCGAAGAAAGCGGATGTGGTGCGAAGAAGGCGTGCAAGAGAAGCGAGAGCAAGAGGAGATGGTCCTAGCACGACAAGAGAAGATCATGCTAGCACCACAAATTGGTTAAGTGATGATGAATATAGTACTTTTTGTAATCTGAGCCCATAATTTTCCAATCACTTCGGGTTGTAATTTCTTATTTATTGAATAGAGTACTTTATGTTGTTTCCAATTTATTGAATTTAGTACTTTATTTAATTTGGTAATTTATTTATACTAAGAGAATCTTTATTCAAAAGACATTTAAACACACCAAATAAAATTACATAAACATACCAAATAACAAAAAACTCACTAAATGAACTAAAAGAAACACACCAAATAAAATTAAATAAACACACCAAATGTGAGGCTCTTACCATTCTTACTTCGTCATCTCTCCTTCTACGTTCCTCATAATCTTCCTTCTCATTTTGGACCACCTGAAGATTGAACATTGCTTCTGATTGGTTAAACAATTCTTCCTCTTGTTGATCGATTTCCCACATCATCCTTGAGGAAGAAGAAGACATTGTAAGAAAGAAGCAGAAACTATGAATAATAATAGAGATCTTGAGAAAATTGATGTGAGATTTGTAACGATGGATGGTGGATTATATGGAGGATTCAGAAAGGATTAGGTTGTAGATAATGCCACGTGGCATGCCGTCATTCGTTAAAAATTTAATGAAAATCTATCCTCAAAGATTGTAAACAAATTATGACAAGTGGCGCAACGTGATTGGTTAATAATCTTATCGGAAATCCATCACCAATAATTGTATTTTCGGATAATGATACGTGGCGCAACGAGTACGATTAAAAATCTTATTGGAAATCCATCACCAATAATTGTCTTTTCGGATTTTATGACAAGTGACACAACGAGAATGATTAAAAATCTTATCCGAAATTACAAATAAAATTATTTTGTATTATTTAATAACTTTTCGGATAATGATACGTAGCGCAACGAGAACGATTAAAAATCTTATCCGAAATTACAATTAAAATTATTTTGTATTATTTTATAAATAAAAAAAATACTAATATTTTATTGCCTATTGCCAGGGCTATTGAAGTGTAACGGTAGAGATGCAAAAAACGATTACTGTTCATTAAGGGCAATTACTGTTCACTAGGTGGATATCATAGTGTATTGCCTGAGGGGAGGTTTCACACACTGAAACTGCTCTAAGCATATGCAAATATAACTTGGTAAATTGGATTGTACACATTGAAAAGGTTGGGGCTTGGGCCTAGCTATACATCTTAAATGTCAAAAGATGGGCCTTGGGGCTCTACTCCTACTGCTACAATACAAATAACTACTATAACTTCTAGGTATATTTCAAATGGATCTCAAAAGTTCAAAACATTCCAAATAACCATTTAGCATTTAAAAAAATATACACATGTATTAGAGCTTCATAAATGACAGGAGAATGAAAACTCACTTCGATTTAGGGTATTTATTACCTATGTTAACGCTATTGGCTTGCCAAATGTCTAATTTTAAGGCAATTATTTAAAATGCTATAACCAAGGTTTTAAAATATGTTAGCCACTAGTTGGGCAGCGAACTAGAGCCTAGCGGTGGGACCTAAGTTGGGGGCTTAGACGGCCTAGCCGGATTTAATTAAATTTATTATATAACATATAAATAAATGGCTACTTACACTAAAAAAAAATAAAACTATACTTGTATTGAGAATCTAAAAAAGTCAAAACCTAAAACTTAAAGCCATATTGTCATCATCACATACAAATGCAACAAAAGTAAGAAAAACTTAAAACCAAATTTGAGAATTCACTAATTAAGTAGGTTATTCAAAAAAACCTTTTAACCTAATTAAAAAAACATTAAAAACAATGGAACTGCCTAGCACGCCTAGGCGGGCTAGGGCCTTTAGGCCGTACCTGATTTTTCTTCATGTTTCAGCCTAAATTGCATCGGTCCTCCATCGCCTAAGCCACTTTTTAGAACACTGGTTATAACAGGTTGAAACCAATTTGGAATTTTACCCAAAAAGTTGCGTGAACCGGAAACAATTAACAAGTGACAATCCCTCTGTTCACGTCAATTAAAGCAAGCCGAATATAGTTGCTGAAAGCAATGCCATCATTTAACCAACAAAAAAAAAAGTAATGTGAGTTTGATCAGCTTTCTTCCACGAAACAAACCGGTAACAATTAAAGCAGTACACAAAACTACTTTCTACACATATTAACAAATGATCACTGAAAGGCCAAAACCGATTCCCGCCGCCGACAAGTGCTTAAATAGAAGTGCTTAAATAGAATACATGTTCTCTTCAACTGTACATCCCTAGGGCCTTGTGAATCGCTTACGGCTTTCCATCCTTCAACTATGGGGACCTCAATCCACAGAAGAATTGGTTTCTGCAGTTTCATCCTCACTGAAGCTAGATGGCATCTCCATGGCAATTCTGAAATAGACATGTATGATCATCCGTCAAATATTTATGTCAACAAGTTTAATCCTTGATGATGCTACATTCGCAACACAGACATAGTAACATTTAGTTAATCCTCGTAATGATATATTCAAAAGAAATTTAAAAAAAAAAAAAATTTATTTTGTACTAGGACAGAATTAAAGTTGGGAACTGTTCCTATTTCATGCAACTAAATGCAGCTAAATTCGTGTAAAAACTACGATTAAGTGGACTATCAAGATTCCATCTAGCAACAGCTTCATTCTAATGGCATTCCAACCATCCGTAATCTGAGTTTAGGTCATACAGAAATCAACAAGACGAAGAATCCCCTCTTCAAAGTAAGATCCTTATTTAGAGCAAATACAATTAACTACAAAATAATAGCATGTCACCCCGGTAAAAGGAAATGGCCCGGTAACTGAAACAATAAAGTGAAGCAATTCAGTATGAACTCTAATGCTAGTCGGGAAACAATAACAGCCTAACCTAGAAAAGATTTTGCCATCTACTGTATCTGCAATATTAGCTCTGACATGTAAGTTCGATGCCAAACATTTAACATGCAGACATTATTTAAACTGACTCTGGGGAAAATGTGGCATTTGCAGATTTAACTTAAGCATTCAATAGAGGGAAAAAAGCCCTAATACGTGTGTGTGTGTGTGTGTGTGTGTGTGTATATATTAGTCATGTTTTTTTAAGAGGCAAAAATTGATGATCAAAATCAAAGAGGTAAAAAGCACACGTGCACAATTGAAAGGATGCCCCTAAGTTATACTAACCCTTTAATCTGATGTTTACGAGGTCGAATTTGAGCAAATGAATTTGGTGCATAGTCTCGTTGAGGGAGATTAACTCTGGCATGTTTTGTAACCTTTGATCAGTAAGAAAAAAAGGATGTCAACCTAATGCCAACCACCATACGTAAATAAGTAATTGTATGTAATTATGTATCAATGCCATGCATGCCCTATTAACATTGTCCCACTAAAGTTCAAACTCACCACCAATTCATCTGTAGAATTCATTTTTGCTCTAAGTGGATTGTGATAGTCCTTCATGGCCTTACATTCTCCATCAAACTTCTCCTGGAAAAAAAAGCAATTAAAAAAAGTCACAAGGCAAGTACTTTTGGTATGAGAGTCGTTGAATAATAGAGCATATAAGTCAAAGGGCAGTCTCAGAATGCTTAACTATAGAACTTGAAGGCCTTGACTTCAAGTAATCATTCCTTTGGACAGTCTTGGTGTTACTAAATTTATCATACTCATCTAAGCGAGGCTCTGTTTGTTCACTAGTAACTTTCCTACCGTAGTAACCCTTAGATCTCATTCTATCTTTCTTATTGCTATTATAAGCAGAAATCCCTCCAGAAGGTTTATCATAAATATCCAAGGGAGAATTTTTTCCAGGGGAAGGATTGGTATCGTTGAGAAAAGTCGACTTTTGTCTCAATTGCTTGCTTGATTTCTTCTCCTGAAGATCAAACCCATGCATGATGCTAGGATTTTCCTGCTGTAAATATGAATCCTGGGAATTCAACCTGGAGTTGTATACTTCATATCTCTGCAAGAGCATTAAAAGGCGGAAAGAGTATCATAGAGAGAGAGAGAGAGAGAGAGAGAGAGAGAGAGAGAGAGAGAGAGAGAGATTGTTTATAAGCATTTCAGTAAGGCAGGGGTGGGAGTGAAGACATCCTAGAAGAGTTTTATTTTGCTTCCATGAAACCAAGTATTAACAACCAATTATTTGCTTCAAGGACACAAATTAGGAGAAAGTTGTGCTAATCCCAACTTTCTATTATAATTTCAACTTATGGAACTGCAATTTGCTTATATGCCAAGACAATGATGCAAGAGATCAAATGGTTCATAAAAATGTGGCTGGTTGACTGCCATTACATAAGTCAGGCGACCTCCTCTCACATCCAGGAGATAATGAGGAGGTGAGATCCAGCTATAAATGTTTTCTTGCCAGATTTATGTTGCCATACTGAATCTGAACCATACATTCATGCAATAGCAATTGACTTGATAAGTTTTCCTTGCTGTGATTCGTATATAATGAAAATAAACCAATAAATTAGCCCCGTCACAAAGTTCACACCCTCCCCTCCACCACATCTGTCAAAGTGTAACGAAAATGCATCAGGTCCACTTACAGTGCTTGGACTTAGTTGCCCTTTCACTCCAGATATGTCAGGAGAACGGAGGACAGGATTCCCAAGAGTGGATGGTTCTGCATAGCAATGAACAAAACGGACATATAAGACTAGTCTGCAAGAACCTAATATATAAGTATTCAAACAGTACAGGTTAGTACTGAAAGACTGAAGAATCTGAATGGAAGCCAATCACACACTGTTAGAGTATAACGTCAAGATAGAAGAGAGGAGAAGCAATGTTTAGCATTTTTAACAAACATGCTCAGAAAATAAACAACTCCCAAGTAGGTGTCAACTAAATATTTTTTCGCTTCAGAATACCATGTACATCCAATATTTCAAGAATTACAGCTACAGGACTCAACTGCTAATGCCAACCCAGCAACTTTATTCTTTTTAATTTATAAAAGTAGGCAGCTGGGTGTTTTCATGAACAATATATTGTTATTTATTTTTATTTTTTTTTACTTCCCACTACATTCCTTCTTAACATAATTGTCCATAATACCATATTTCCCCAACAATATTCTGTCTTCATCAACATTAAAAAAAAAAAATATAAAGAGTTAAGTAGAAGCAAAATGAAAATGATTTCAGTTAAAGCTACAGTTTCGCATTTGCATACACACAAAAAAATGTATGCTATTAGTCTAAAAGAAATAGAAGTTCTTCAATCTACTAATCATCATAACTACCAAGATCAAGACAAATCAAACATTGGAAACAAATGAAAGAAACAGTTCCAAATGCTACATCTGAGAATGCACAGCAGAAATCAGACAAACAAGATGCAATAAGATAAATACTGACATCCAAAGCCAAAGGAGTAGGGGGGTTCAAAGGGAGAAAGAGAGAGGGCAAAAACGTTTAGTGCCAGCTAAAGGTAGATAAGTTGGATGGTCATATTTAAAGAAAGAAGGTACACTAAATATTAAGAATATTTCAATCCACAAACTACTATCTTCTAAACATCTACGGTATTATGGTATGAGGATTCCCTCTCCACTGCATTTCTTCCTACAATGTCCACTTTCCTCCCAACTACCCATGCATTAAAAATAAATGCAAAAAATAGGAAAGCAAACACAAGCACTTGTGTTCCACTGTTCAAAGGCCTAAATTTTATCTTTGCGAGCTTTTTATAAAACAGTATATTAAATTAAAGGCTCCATCAAGTTCAAATTTCCATGTCTATGCTACTTCACTGAACAAGGTCCAGTGCCAGCAGATTAACGTAAGCCTTCCATATAGAATAACTTGCATAATAAAATTAAATGTCACACCTTAAAGATCTTGTTTCAATGGGTTTTTTTTCACTCAAATTAACAATATTTATGTTTACACCTTATGCACAAAGCAGATTAAAATTATACAGCAAAAATAAAAACTTCACACTAATCACTTGCACAAGAAAAATATGAGAGCATCAATACAAGCTAAGTAACAAGATCCGAAAAACAATTAGCAATCTTTCTGTTCTCAGACAGACTATTTCATGGAATATGAAATTTGTTCCTATGAACAGAGTATATTATGACGTACCATGGCCTGAATCCATAATCGGTGATTCAAATGCACCAGGAGGAAGCAAATCAAATTCTACACCTAATAGAGGACCATCCTCCAGATACTGCCTCCCGAGTTGCCTCTTAACAGCTGTAATAGCAGCATTTTCTGCTTCACCTTTCACTTTCAAAAACCCTGAGGGCTTATATCCCATGTTTTCCATGCCCTTGGTATGTGTTAGGTATCTAGAAGTTTCCACATCATACGGATCCTCATTTTGAGTCAAAAGCCTATCTTGCAAAGACCAGCTACTTTCTGAAGATGTATTATCCATGTCACCAATTCTTTCTGTATAGTGACTCCTATAATTGCGGGTGATATCTGCAGCTGCGAAATCATGCCCAGAAAGCCTTCGACTTTCAACTTCCCTTGGATCAATAAACCTATGCTCTCCATGTTTAGTGCTGCCACAAGAGTCCTGCCCAAGTCCACTAGCTCGATCCTGAATAACACCACTTGAACGATCTTGCCGTCCATTACCTTGTGTTTCATCTCTCGACAATCTTTTGTCTTTTAACCTTCTGTGGCAAAACCATCCAGATATCTGCTTTTCTGACAATCTTAACTGCTCTGCAAGTTGTGATTTCATTTCCTCCGTAGGATATTTATGCTCTGGAAAAAGTAAAAAAGAACATTCTTTTGAGAAATTTGATGGCTCAACACTGAGCAAGACAAAACATAAGCCAAGAGAAGTATCCTTACCATTATAAAATTTCTCCAAAGCCATAAGCTGGGCTGGTGTCTTGAGCTTTCTTTTCTTATTATTGTCTTGGGAATTTTTATTCTCCTCAGAATGCAGTTCATTTGATTCTAAATATCAACCAAAAAGTGAACGAGGATACATTAGTCACAAAATGAAATCAATGATTTAAGATAAATAAACATCCATCAGGGCATAATTGTTATCGAACCAGATTCTATGTATGAATATAATGCTTCATTTGTTGAACTATAAATTGTGGTGGTAAAGATAAACATGGCTAATATCAGGGCATGTCAATGACCCGTGGAATATGATAGAACTCGACAAGAACCAAACCCTGTTTACTTGAGTTCAGTCATAAAAATCCTTCACTATTTCAAATAATGCACTTCTGATCTTCTAGAAAAACCCTTTCAATTTATTGGCATCTCCACTTAATTGGAAACTAAAGATGCTTTCCTCCTAGTTAACCCAACCCAGTTTTTCTCTATTTAATAGGAAACAGGAACTTTACTGAAAACCAAAAAAGGCACGACATAGGGCACAGATAAGAGATCTCCAATCCATTTGTCTCCACAAACGGATCATCTCTCCATTCCCTGCAACCAAATCAGAAAACAAAACACCAAAGCCTTGAGAAATGTCTCTCCAAGAATATCTCCTGGCATGATATTCTATTATGTCACCAGTGAAGCCAACTCTTCCTTGCTATTATGAAGGCTTTTGCTATTCTGTCCCTACCACAACACCCAAATAGAGCCAAAACAGCCGATCGCCACAGGCTGACATTTCTATTCTTGAAATCCCTCCCCATAATGAATAAATATAGTCAATAGTAGCATTTCCCACAAACCACCCATTCCAAACCAAAAGCCAGAATTGATCTAATCTAGATTTGTGACGTGGCAGAACAAGGAAAGAACGACATGGTCAGAAGATTCTCCCACAGGTTTTCTTAGTGCACACCAAGGAGATAATGAAGAGTACTGTCTTCTCTTCTGGCATATTACATGTGTTAATTCACCAAGAACCACCAGCCAAGCAAGTGACTTAAGATTTTGGTAGGCACCCAAGGCTTTCCAACCGAAATTACAAGGACCAAAGTGGTCGGTTCTTCGGATTATCTAGCAATGAAAGACAAAATCCCCCAAAAGAAGGGGTTCCAAGAAACAACTGAGAGAGTGAGAAACACACTAAGAATGGTTGCTTCTGGATTCAACAATATCAAAGATTTCAAATCTGAAACTGAAAACTCTTACAAAGTTATTCTAGCAATGATAGTCACAAGAATAACTTTCTTCATTACCATTATTATGATTATGGTTATTCCCATGAACTTTCTTTCTCGTTTGAGACAACAATAATAAGACAACCACCACATCTAAGAAAGACCTTCTGAGAGAAATATAAAATGGTGGAAAGTTTATGCAATTCCTTACTGGGTTGCAGGAATCTGCTATATGATTACAGGTTAAACTAAGCCTATCCAATATACATTTCCAAAACTAGTCACCCAGTGCTCAAATTGGAAAACTAGGGGGAATTCCCTGTAAGCATTCATAAAGGAAAATGAGGGTCATAAGTGCAAAGCTACATCTCCCATGCAACTTCCTGCTTCAAAAGCTTATGTACTGTCCAAGTCCCTTCCACAACCTGGACCAATGAGTCAAATGTGCGACTTGAGTAAAAGTACGTAGGTCATGGTAGCATGCCTAACAGCATCCTGTTTCACAAGAAATTTTCCACACATTTTGTACATGGAAGAAGGTCATAGTTGCATGCTTAACATTATCCTGTTTCACAATCTATTTTTAAACCGGATCAAGCTTTTTTATTCTTATTCTTTTACTAACTTCAGCAAATCTTTTGTGATACATTGTGAGGCCGGCTTAAGATTTTAATTTCAATCATCATAATTGCTTTTTTATCCATCATTCAAAGATCATGCTTGCAAAAAATTAGACAAATCGAAAATCACTAAGACATCCAATTACAATGAAGAAAATACACAAGCACATTATTTCAAGAAAACAACTAAAATGACAACCATTTTATCAAGTGGTTAAATGGTTTCGGATTAGAGCAATTTTTTTGAAAGCATGATACTTGATGAAAGACCTAAAAACTAGATGGTTCAGATCATTAAAATACACCACAAAGCCCCACAAGAGTGTCCCTCAAATAATCTTATTGGAGGGATCCCTCAATTGAAGCTCCCCAAAATAATCGGCATTTACCTAACTTATCCATATTAAACTTTCTTGTTTCAAAACAGATTTTCCAATACAATCATAGAACATTTGGACAACATCTTAAACATAGACCGTATCATTTACAGAAGAACTCATATAGTACAACCAACCTCCCAGGTTAAGTATTAGCATCATCTATACAAACATTCAAGAATTTCCTGAGATCCCCCTAACGTGGTGCCTAATGCCGTCACCAGAGCTTCTGTGCCGGAAGACCGAAGGAAATCCAGAAAGCAACTAGAAAATTAATAACCCTAAGCCCGAAAATCGTGACGAAAGGCAAATGTGGAAAACATAAACCATTGTAAATACATGAAAAAATTATTAGGCTAAGTATTTGTCCTCAAATACAGTAGGAAACACAAACCATCATGATCAAAATGCCATTTTCCTTCACCTTTAAAAGTTTCCCAGCAATCAATTACCCAAAATTAAAGAACCCAGATTACCCTCATCACCATAAGAACCAAGCTCCCCATGCATACAAAATAGTCAAATTCCCAAATGGCAAATACAACAAACAATGCAATACCAGAAATTAACGTAAATCAATCAGAAAACAGAAAACCCATATCTCCAAAACGATCCGAGATGGAGCGGAAAACGACGATACCTTCCATGGTGTGAGTTTCCGGGGAAACTATCGGTTTGTTAGTTTTTGACTTCTATACGGCTAAAAAGCGTAGTCCATTAGAACTGTTTGGGCAGATTGATTGAAGCGAAGGAGTATACAATTGAGCCTGCATGTTTCTGGTTTGCACCCAATTCAATTTTGATGTTGGAGAGAGAAAGGGAAAAGGTTGAAAGGCAGGGGAATTCTCTTTCTTCTCTTCTCCCTCTCTTTTCCCTTTAACTTGCTAACTCGGTTTCGCTTCTCTTCATCCTAATTAACTATTTACAGTTTTTTTTTTTTTTTTTTTTTTTTAGACTTTTTAGTCAAAACAGTCATTGAGATTTACTTAACTCTTCACTTTAGTCTCAGAGATTTGAAATCAACAAAAGTTCCTGAGATTGTCCACCATCAATCATTTTGGTCATTCGGTGTAAAATTATGTAAAATAAGGATCCAAATGGCAAAATAACCCTCAATATAATAAACAATAAGCCAAAATGATTTGACAAATGTTGAGGGTATTTTTGTCATTTTATCCTTATTTTATGGAGATTTTTCAATAAATGACCAAAATGATTGATTGTGGACAAAAAAAAAGGTAATATTAAGAAAAGGTAATATTACAGAGACTAAATTTATAAATAAAATTAGCAAACTAAATGATATGTCACCAATAGAAAATAAGCACAATGCTTAAGTAATAATTCAATCATCAACTTCCATGTCATTTAGTTTACTAATTTCATCTACAAATTTAGTCTCCTAGCATAACCTATTAAGAAAATTCTTAGCATCGACTAAAGAGGTTAAAATGACGTTCACGTCTTTCTATTTTTTTTTTTTTTTTTTTTTTTTATAAATTCAGTGTGTTTTAATATTAATTTTCATTAAGGAAATAATAATTTTTCATTTATTTTTCACTTACTTAGGCACATCATATTTTTTTCAATTTGGACTATTGAAATAAATTTTGAATTTGAGTGCTTTTTTGCTCATCCTCTAATCCAAAGTGACCGTCACTCTTCTCCACAATCGTGTCATTAGGGGTGGGCAAACGGACTCTTGATTCGCGGGTCAAGATGGTGCTCGTGTACGTTTGACTAACCATGATTACCTTATATATTTAATTAAAAACTTTATAGACAATAATAATTAAATGATACCATTTATTTCTTGCTCAATGTCCAACTCAATGAAGCCCATACACTATGTGTGTATAAACAGAAAAATTAAAAAAAAAAAAAAAATTATATTGTCACTTAGTACTATGGTCTAGTGGTACTCCTATTTACTTGTAAATGAGAGGTCTTAGGTTCGATTCTCGCCAAGGTGAATTTGAACCACGTTATTGTTAGCTCATTGTGAGGCTAAGTCCACTCCCTATTCCTTAGTGTAGATAATAACGTTTGTTAAAGAAACTATATTATGGTAAAGAGGAGAAGACTGCTAGCGTAGGCAGCTGTGAGAAATCCACTAAGCCTGCTTCTGATGAGGCTGCTGAAATCTGTGCATTTTTTAAACCAAACCCGCTTGAAGAAGTGGATGTTTATGCCAAGTTTGTCGATGACGTTAGATGGATTGTTTGCCCAAGTTCTTTTACGAAGCATACGATCGAGTATAGGAAAATTGCCTACTTGCCATGATGTAGAATATGGCTAAAGGCTGTGGCAGCTGAAGCTTATTCTCATATTCAAGATCTTGAGCGTGCCATTTCTGAGTTTTGTTTTGCTGCTTTTGCAAAGGATGAAGAGTTGATTACTACTTATAACCAAGTGATCCACTTCAAGAAGGTCATTGATAGGCTTGAACCCCAAGTGTTGGAACTCCAAGGTGTACTAAAGATTTCTCCGAAAAACTTGCTCGTCTTTACTTTTGAGTCTTCCATTGGTGAAATAGTTGGAAAAGTCAGCGCTTAGGCTGGGGCAGCTAAGGGTGAAGCGCTGGATGGTGCCGATGCTGAGAGTGTCGTGGCTACTGAAGGTATGACGTAGTCGTGAGATCTCCAGGCTGCTGAAGGGTAGCCTTCTAGGTTGCCTTTAGGATTTTCTTTGTTTTCCTTGTTGTTTTTGCTTGAACTTATTCGATCTTCACTAGTTGTTCATCAATTTTGCTAGAAAATTTAATAAACTTGTTTCCTTCACTTTTCTCTATCTTTGCTTCTTTTGTTCATGCCCTAACCTTTAGACTTTATAGACCAGTGTCAGGTGTGCTACTTTTCTATAAGCAGACAACCCCGCATAACCTATGTAGCCATCAGTGTTGGTGTAGAACTTTGTAAAGTTGTTAGCCATAGGGTTGGCAGCCGGACACTTCACTTACAGAAGCAGACAAGTCAGCATAACCACTAGGCTTTCTTCAATTTCTGTAGGTTGCGTAGCAAGTATTGCAACACTTTAGGACTTGGTGTAGATTGTTTCGCGCTTGGCAGAGGTGAAGCTTATTGACTACGTAGCATGTTAACAGTGGATAAAGCTTCATATATGCATGCTAGCCTATCTAACCTTTCATAAGAATGTGTGGTTGTATAAGTCTAGCGCGGCTTTACTTCTTGAAGGGCAAGCCGTAGGCAGTTTTCCGAAAACCGTAAGCTACGTTAGTGCACTCGGTAGCAGCTTTAAGGTTCTAGGGCATCCATCCATATGGTGTACTACATTATGTGCGTCATCTGTCTCTGAGGCCCGGTTCCCCACAGATTAGGCCAAGAGACCCAAAATCCTTTAGTTAGCTAAGCCTTGAAAAATACAATTGTGGCTACATCTAGGAATCCCAGCGCAAGCCATTGTGCACCTAGCTATACTAGGGCAGCCCGACTCATCCATTTCTGGATATTTAGAGTGTAAGTTTATCCTCTTACCTTAGAGAGTAGACCCATATAGGTGTTAGGGAATTGGTTTACCCTCTCGCACTGAAGAGTATGGTTGGTCCCTCGGGGGGCTCAATTCCTGCGATAAGTCCCTAAGAAGGGCGCGATCTTCTTTTGAAGTGTAAGAGTGATCAGTTATTGTGAGCATGCATCCAAGCCAAGTTATAGATTACTTCTGAATTCCTCATTGAAAAACAAGTGAAACGAACGAGAACTTAGCTGTAAGGTAGGAACTGCATAACAAATGGATAATGTTGAAGGAAAAATTTTGTCCTAGCTAAGAACATGTGAGAACATTTGAACACATAAGCAAACTAATAACACTTTAAAGTAGGCATGCATTAAAAAACAATTCTAAAACCCATGACTTTCAAAGCTTAGTGAATGGTGAACCACAAAACTCTTGAACAACATTAAAGAGAAGAAATGATGTTGAGATTCATTACCCTTGAAGCTCATCCTTGTTTACACAAGGGATTCACCCAAGTTGATGGCCTTCAAGTCACCTAGCTCCTTAGATCTTCCTTTTGATACTCATTTGCTCCTTAAGGATGTGAGGAAATGATTTCCAAGAACACCAAAGGTTTAGTGTCTTTAAGTTTCCACACCAAGGATGAGGTGTGAAGATGAATGGATGACTTAGAGGAAGAAAAGATTGCTAGCTATTTTTCCCCTAAGTGATCGGCCTTTTTAGAGAAAAAGAGAGAAAAAGGTTTCTCTTTTTTGCCTCAAGAAAACCCTAGTGAGAGAATGGCTATAAAGATGCCTTTATACCACCTCACATGTGAGAAGTAAACTTGCAATTAACCCAAGTTTGCTACCACTCACCCTATGGCCGGTTTTGACTTTATATTTGGATTAATATCCATTTAGTTTTAGTTGTCACATAACTTAAACTCAATGGGCCTTGTGGACCAAAACCCTTTTGGGTCCTGAGACCCAAAACTAACTTAAAAGCCCAATACGAACCTTTAGTATAATTAATTAACTAATTAATTAATCTTGACCATTCCCAATTAAACAATTTAATGCTTATCCATCTCATTTAAATTTCTTCATTTTTATCCTTACTCGGTGTACGATCCATTAGGTTCTAATTAGCAAGGCGGTGGGTGATTGTTACTCTTAACGCTCGATTGTGAATTGAAACTACATTTCAATTCTCCCTTTGATGAAGATTAGTGTTTGCTAATCTTTAGGGCTTCCCCAAACCATGAGTGACACCTAGCAATATGGCATGGCTACCCAAGCTAATTAAAAGTGGTTGGAGAACCTATCCAGTTACAATTACAATGCAATATGGTCATTCTCTAATACAATATTCTTAATCTCATTGTTTGAGTGATAGTTTGTTTCATGTCTACTATCCAATGTGATACTTCTCTATATGATTCAATTGAATATGATTTGGAACAAACTTCCTAAGTCATATTCGAATGTTTTGGCCAAAGACTCTTGAATCATATCTCAAAGTATTCTCCCTCTGTCACTCCTCCATAAACAAGGAACATGTCCTTAGTTCTTCTCAAGTACTTAAGGACTATCTTGACAGCTGCCTAGTGTTCTGATCCTAGGTTAAATTGATATCGACTAGTAATGCTCACAATATATACGATATCAGGCCTTGTGCATATCATGGCATACATGAGACTTCCTATGGTAGAAGCATAAGGAATAGCACTCATCTGCCGTATTTCTTCAAGAGTCTTAGGTCCCATGGATTTAGAAAGGTGAATTCCATGTCTCATAGGAAGAAAACCTTTCTTAGACTGTTCCATCTGAAACCTATTTAGCACCTTATCTATGTACATAGATTAGGATAATCCAATTAATTTTCTAGATCTATCACAATAGAGCTTTATCCCAAGCACATAATATGCATCTCCCAAATCTTTCATGTGGAAGGTTTTGGACAACCACACTTTTACAGAAGAAAGTACTGCAGTATCATTCCCGAATAGTAATATGTCATATACATTTAACACTAAGAATACAACTGCATCCCTAATAACCTTTTGATAAACACAATTGTCATCTTCATTTTGAGTAAAACCGAACGATTTGATTTCAATGTCAAAACAAATGTTCCAGCTCCTGAAGGCTTTCTTAAGTCCATAAATGGACCTCTGAAGCTTGCATACCTTAGTCTTTTCAGACTTGGACATGAAACCTTCGAGTTGAGTCATATAGAACTTTTCCTCTAGGTAGCCGTTCAAAAAGGTCGTCTTCACGTCCATTTGCCATATCTCATAATCGTGGTACGCAGCTATAGCAAACAAAATCCGAATGAACCTAATCATGGCTAAAGAAGAGAAGGTTTCTTCATAGTCAATCCTTTCTCGTTGCCTGTAACCCTTGGCCACTAGTCTAGCCTTATAAGTCTCCACATTCCCATCAGCATCTGTTTTCCTCTTGAAGACCCATTTGTTTCTAATATACCTTTTAGAGGGTCTATAAGAGTCCATGCCTGATTTTGATACATAGAATCCATCTCGGATTTCATATCCTCTTGCCATGTCTTTGAATCAATGTAGGACATTGCTTCAGTGTAGTATTTAGGGTCCTCATTTGTGTCAGTGTCACCTAGAAGGTGCAATTCCCCAAAATCATTATCCAAGCCATACTTCTTAGGTGGCTTGCTGACCTGTTCAGATCTACGTAGAGCTAGGTGTTCAGGAACAAGGTTGTCCATCAATTGATTGCATATTTGTGGCTCACCAGGAATTTCCTTCAATTATATCATTCTTTTGCCAGTTCCATTGAGAATGATTCATCCTCAAGGAATATAGCAATTCTGGCGACAAAGACTTTCTGGTCGTCAGAGTGATAGAATTCGTATCCATAGGTTTGTTTAGGATACCCTATAAAATAGCATTAACAGATCTTGCTTCAAGCTTTCCTGCATCTTGTTTCTTAATGTATACAGGACAACCCCAAATCTTAAGATGTTTAAGACTTGGTTTCTTCCCATACCATATCTCATATGGTGTTTGTGGAACAAATTTACAAGGCACTGCATTTAGCAAATAAGTTGTTGTGTGTAGTGCATATCCCCATAATGATATTGGTAGATCAGCGAAACTCATCATAGAGCGAACCATGTTCATCAAAGTTTGGTTTCTCCTTTCAGAAACTCCATTATGTTGAGGAGTTCCTGGTGGAGTCCACTGTGATACTATTCCACACTCCTAGAGATAATCTAGGAATTTAATACTTAGATACTCACCCTCTTGATATGATCTTAGGGTCTTTATCTATCTCCCAGTTTGCTTATCTACTTCATTATTGAATTCTTTGAACTTTTCAAAGGATTCTGACTTGTACTTCATAAGATACACATAGCCAAACCGAGAATAATCGTTGGTGAATGTGATATAGTAGGAGAAGCCTCCCCTTGATGCGGTGGACATAAGTCCATATACATATGTGTGGATTAACACTAGTATATCTTTGGCCCGCTCACCTTTCCCAGTGAATGGAGATTTAGACATCTTCCCTAGTAGACAAGGTTCACAAGTGCCCATGTGGTCATTACCCAATGGGCTAAGATATCCTTTTGACATCTTGCGAATCTTATCCTAGTTTACATGTCCAAGTTTAAGATGCCAAAGTCTAACTTGGTTAACTTCTTCTATAGCCCTTTTGGGTTTTGAGGTATTCCCGCTCTCAATAGACTATAGACATTTGAGAATCGTAAATCACTAGTCTCAATGTCATGCATCTTATACAAACTGTCAACCATGGCACAAGAAGTGTCCATGTGCTTATGTAGCTTCTTAAGCTCTTTACTAAGTGAAGTGAGGATTAAGCATTTGGCTTGTAAGTCATCCTCATAATGTCTTGCATAATTTTGACAATCCTCATTCGAAGCTAGTTTCGTACGAGGTACATGAGAAGGGGATTGCTTGAGCACATATGATATGTCATTCATCTTTGAGACATTCTCGATGTGATGATACCAAGCAAGGAAACGTTGACCCCTAAGGCCCTTTTTGTCAAGTACAATGGTAGGTGTAATTTTAGGCATGTCGTTAACTACATAACATAATAGAAATCGTATTAGATTGTTGATTTTAAAACTACTTGATTGAGTCTTAAATCAAATAGTACTACCCACTATTTTTTGGAAAATTCCACATCCCTCTAAATGGAATCCGAGAGTTATGTTGAACTCTTAGTGGGGTATGGGAGACTCACCATTACCAAGCCCACCTCAAAATTATATCATTTTGGCTAGCAACAATAATGATGTGAGGATAACTCTTAGCCATTTACAACTTTTGTAATTACCCATCTGTTTTGGCCTCTTGAGAATGATTGCCTCAGAATTATATCATGTTGGCATCATTGCACTTAGTTAAGTCATTCCTACCATGCTAGTTTATATAGGGGTTCAAGCACAACCTCAGAATTATATCATGTTGGTCACATTTGTTGTATACACTCACTTCATCATATATTTTTATAGACTCATCCTAGGTGTAAGCACATAATTTGAACTTCCCCATTATAGGGTGAAGTTGTTGTATGAGTCATAAAGGATTGGAGCCTACCACGGTGGAAGGCCCACAAAGAGATATTCAAAGCATATCTCGCTTATCAACTTAATATTTGTTTTGAGGGAGTAGTATTGGGCTACATCAATTTCATTTTAATCTTATTAAAAGAACTTGGGTCTATCACAACCATTGGTCCAAGTTTATACGAATTAGTAGTATATAATACTCCTACTGTTTCGATGAAACAAGCGAGACTATATGGAACTACTAACGAATGCATAGCATCCTCATATGGACTATATAGTTATCTTAGGTCTTAGGATGATTATGACTAGTTTGATTTGATCCAACACCAACCTTGTGTTGGACCTTGGGTCTAAGGTAGGTTGTTGTTGATTTTAGTTACGCGTCTAATCTAATTAAACCGTTATTTCCTATTGGGCGTTGGTTCATAATCACCATTTTCTTAATCAATCACATTAACTAAGAAAGCAACTTAAACAATTGCTAAAACATAAACTTTTGGGGTCACTTCGTAAAAACACAAGAGTCCACAACTTCATGTAATTACAACTAGAACCCAAAAATTTCAACAATTACAAAAACTTCATTAAAGGAGCAAAACAATTTGACCTTTAGTGATTTTGGGCCTTTACGTAAAAGCGTAAACTTTTGGGCCAAAGTACAAATACACAAAAGTGTCAAAACTTTATGTAATTGCATAAAAGCCCCAAAAGTACCCCCACTAAGGGGTGGCCGGTTTTGGTAGTTGAGCGATGGGTTGGTTTTGTTGAAAATTCAAAATTTCATAAAGAGTGTTGAAAAAGTGAAAGGTATGGGTTGAATAGTTGATTGGCATGGTTGAAAAGTTTTATTCGTATGGGTTGTAAGATGTAGGTTTTTCAAACAATAAGGACACAAATCATCCATCACCAATCAATAACAAACCAAAACTTTATGAAAAACAACAAACACATTGAATCAAAACACCAAACCTTTTTGTTCTTGGTAAGAACATCCAGAACTTTGAAGAACACACATGAAAACTCATAAGAGCTCCATGAATGTTTTCACTCAATAAAACTCAAAATTACACTACTCAAAAGAGGGTTAATATCCTAGGGTACTAATGGGGTTCCTAATGTCACTTTAAAACACTTTTAACAAGACAAACATGAACCCAAAAATCCACCCTTTGGATTTGGCCAAATTTCCCCACATACATGGCACCAAATTTTAGTTCCAATTTTCATGCTTAAATGAACTTCATATACAACATTTGAGATGCTAAATTTTCAAGCAAAATTTATATTCAAAAAGCAAGAACAAAGTTTGTAACATTTACAACATTTAAATCACAAACCATGAAAAACACAAAACCCAAAAGGATTCACCATACACTAGACCTAGGCTCTGATACTACTCGAAGGAAAAATTTTGTACTATCTAAGAACATGTAAGAACATTTGAACATATAAGCAAACTACGAACACTTTAAAGTAGGCATGCATTCAAAAACCCATGACTTTCAAAGCCTAGTGAATGCTGAACCACAAGACTCTTTAACAACATTAGAGAAGAAAGGATTTTGAGATTCATTACCCTTGAAGCTCATCCTTGTTTACACAAGGGATTCACCCAAGTCGAGGGCCTTCAAGTCACCTCCTAGCTCCTTAGATCTTCCTTGTGATTTTCTTCCTTTTGATACTCCTTTGATCTTTGATGATGTGAGGAAATGATCTCCAAGAACACCAAAGGTTTAGTGTCTCCAAGTCTCCAAGGATGAGGTGTGAAGATGAAATGGATGACTTAAAGGAAGAAAAGACTGCTAGCTATTTTCCTCCTAAGTGACCGGCCTCTTTAGAGAAAAAGAGAGAAAAGGTTTCTCTTCTTTGCCTTAAGAAAACCCTAGTGAGAGAATGACTATAAAGATGCCTTTATACCATCTTATATGTGAGTGGTAAACTTGCAATTAACCTAAGTTTGCTACCACTCACCCTATGGCCAGTTTTGACTTTATATTTAGGTTAATTTACTTTTAGTTTTAGTTGTCACACAACTTAAACTCAATGGGCTTTGTGGACCAAAAACCTTTTAGGTTTAAGACCCAAAACTAACTTAAAAGCCCAATACGAACCTTTCGTATAATTAATTAACTAATTAATTAATCTTGACCATTCCCAATTAAACAATTTAATTGCTTATCGATGTCATTTAAACAATTAAACAATTCCTCATATTGTAGGCATTCCACTGTTTTTCGATTTCTTTGCCATTCATGGTGGCTAGGGTGTAACTACCCTTGCCGCCTACCTTGCTGATCTTGTACGGACCTTCCCAGATGAGATCCATCTTTTTGGAGCCTTCTCTGCGGGTAGTGATGAAGGCTTTTCTTAGGGCTAGATCTTTGGGTAGAACTGTCGAATCTTGGCCTTTTTGTTATAGCTAGAGAAAAGCTAATACTTATAGGCTACGATGCGAGTGATGGTCTGCTCGCACTTCTCCTCTACCAGATCTAAGCTTGTGGCCATCTCCTTACTGTTCTACTTAATGTTTGGCAGTAGAGTGCTGATACTTGGCATGATAACATTTGGGAGGAATGATTGCTTCTGAACCAAATGCCAAAAAGAAAGAAGTCTCACTGGTGGCTCGTCATTTGGTCATGAGATATGCCCATAGACATCCGGGAAGCTCGTTTGGCCACTTTCCATTCTTGTTGGAGAAGGATTTCTTGAGGCAGTTGAGAATCATCTTGTTGGATGCTTCAGCTTGCTCATTGCCTTGAGGATATCTCAGTGTGGACATATGCTACTTGATGCCATACTTTTGGAAGAACTTTGTCAAATCTTTGCCCACAAATTATGGGTTGTTGTCGGTGACGATGGATTAGAGATGCCAAATCGACGAATAATATTCCTCCATATGAAGCGCTCTATGTTTGCCTAAGTCATGGTTGTCATGGGCTTTACTTCTACTAGTTTGGTGAAGTAATCAGTTGCCACGATCATCATGCCTCTGCCTCTAGTAACGAGCAGCATTGGCCTTACGAAGTTGATTGCCTACTACATGAACGGCCAAAGACTCGTCTGTGGTTGTAGTTCGCTGGCATGCAGTGCTGGTACCAGTTTGTAGCGTTGGCAGCAGTTGTACTTTTGCACAAACTTCTTAGCGTCTTAATGCATGGTAAGCTAATAGTAACCTGCGTTAAGAGCCCTTTGCACTAAGGATCGGTCTTCGGAGTGATTTCCACAATGCCTTCGTGGATTGAGCTTAGAATCTTTAGGTTGTCGGGAGGCGCTAGGCAGTTAAGATGTGGTCCAATGTAGGATCTTCGGGCAAGAATGCCGTTTAACATGTAATAGTGTGCTGCCTTTATTTGGAGCTTTCTAGACTCCAACCTTGCCGTGGAGAGTGTGTCATTAACCAGGTAGTCTATAATATAACTTTGCCAGTTTGGAATTGTACTAACCTGTGACATTTCGGCTTCTGGCTCTGCCTCTATGCTTGGCTTGTCTAGATATACCACCAGGATAGAGCGTTTGAGTTGGTGGTCGATGGCAGAGCCTAGGCCGGCTAATGAGTTCGCGTGGGCATTGTTTGCCCGCGGAACTTAAGTGAGGGTGTAAGTCTGAAATGCCTCAGTTGCTTGCGTACTTTCTCTAAGTATTACCCCACTAGTCTGGCTGGTAATTAGCTGGGAATTGAAAAGAATTGCAAGCTTTTTCACCGCCAAGTTTTTTGCCATTCGGAGGCCTGTTAGTAGGGCTTCATACTTTGCTTCATTGTTGGATGCCTTGAAGCCTAGAGTAATCGCCTGCTCGAGCATCAAACCGTTTGGGGTGACAAGAACCATGCTTGCTTCCAGAAGTCTTCATTGGGCGAAGCAAGCATGGCTAGGGTGTGCTCGGCTGCCTTCGGAGCGTCGTTGGGTCGCTTTGTTGCGTCGCCTAGGCTAGGCGTGAAAGTGGGGTAGGGAGCCACAGAGCTGGGGCCATGTTACCGTAGCAGGAGATGCTCAACTGCTGGTATTAGGCCTCTCTAGAGCTGAATTATGGAGCAAGGGTAGGCTAGGGCCGTGTGATGCACAGCAGGAAGTAGTGCTCAACTTGCCGGTACATGTTGCTTTTATGTATAATATTCTGGGGCAACGAGGACAAAACTTGCTTCTGACTGTCCTTCTAGTGTTCGTTTGTCTTTAGAGTACCTTTTGAGCTGAGTTGTTACATTCGTCAAAAAACTTTGCACCACCAGTGTTGGCGCCTTTATCGTCGCGCATCTGGATTGGGTGGAATAGTGCGTCATAAGGATGATTGTGTGCGTTTGAAGGTATAACTTGAGCTTTCGGGTTGCAACAACTGTCGCCAAAGTTAGCTTTTGAATTTCTGGTAACTGGTTTCCGTATTGAGGAGAGCTTTTGAACTATGGAATATAGGTGGTTGAGCCCCCAACTCTTCTTATATGAGGGCAAAACTTATTGCTGCTTCAGATGCGGTTGTTCATCTAGTCAGACCTTAAATCTCCTTTAGAGTAGTAAGGGATTTCATATTCAAGATCACTCAGATTTGCCTTGAATGTGCATCGACAAACCTCATTCCAAAGTGCATGCTTCTCTGCCAGACTGAAAAAGTTTGCTAGAGTTAGATCTTCTTTCATGATCAACTCTCCGAACAGCAAGTGGTCTGCTAAAAGTCCTTTTTGGAAGGCTGCTCTAGCTATCTAGTCGTTGCATCCGACTATCTTTGCCTTCTCTGCTTTAAGCCTCTTCACATAGTCCCAAAACAACTCATTTGGGTTCTTCTTGACGTTAAACAAATGGTAAGACTTTTTCTTGATTGAGCGATAGGATGAATATTCTTTGGTGAAAACCAAAGAAAATTCATCGAAACTCCGGGTGGATTGTGGCGGCAGGGTGTAGAACCAATCTTGCACCTGGCCTTATATAGTGGTGGCAAATATCTTGCATATAAGATCGTCATTGTTTCGATGGAGGATCATTGAGCTTCAGTAGTGCTTTAGGTGTCTCGCCGAGCTTCCATCCCCTTTGAAGGATATGAAATGCGGCATGCTGAACTTGCATGGAGGCTCTGCCGACTCGATCTCGTCCGTGAAGGATAACCTACTTATGTTGGTCATGTCCCATCGTAATGCCTCGTTAGTGACCTTGTTGCGTTGGAAATCGTGCAATCGCTCGGTTAAGAGCCTTTCTACTTCTTCCTGAATTTGCCTTTGTTGGGGGTAACGAAGCTCTCGGCTGCCCTCAGTTGTGACCTACTAGTTTAGGCTGCTCTTCTACATGCTCGACTCGTCTATGCTGGAGCTGCAGTGCATGTGGTTTGTTCCTAACAGGCAAGGGAATTCTTTGCAGGCTACTGGTTGAGCTTAAGTCAGACTGAGTGACTGCTTCTCTCCATCCATTATGCTACCTACTCCGATGTGAGGTGAATGATGCTTCTTGTGGGCCTAGCCGCGAATGAACACTTTGCCTGGAAGGTTACTCATATTGACTATCGGAGTGTGGCCTCAATCGTGAATGTATGTTTGTCCATGGGCTTAGTCAAGAGTGCATGCTCTTTCGTGCGCTAAGATAAGAATATACACTATCTCAATGGCCCAATCAAGAGTGTACACTACCCGAACGCTCAGTTCGTGGCTGCTTGCTGGGATACTACTAGAGAGGTTCTTCGTTTGCCCTTTTCCTACTTCGAGACACCTCGTCTATGGCACGTTGCATCTCGGTGCACTGCAAGAGCTGATTCATCAAGGTCATCTGATGTGCGAGGGCACTCATCAATTCTATGACTTGTCCAGACAAGTGTTGTTTTCCATTTGGATTGGAAGAGCTTGGAAGGAATGCATCTTCTTGAGCAGTGGAAGTGTGGTAAACTCCGAGCACGAGATTTGAGTTGGGAAATGTCAAATTCATGGAGAAATGTGCTGAAAATGGCCTCAGTTCAATTGTAGGCCTAGAAATTTGAAGCCGGGACAGTTGAACTAATCTTGGAGCGATTTGGGCTGCTTGGAAAGCCAAATGAGCTGTGAATTCTCAATGCTCCAAGTTAATTAGATCCGCTTAAATTAACTTTCAGATTTCCCTAGATTCATTGGATTGAATGGAATACGCATTACAACCAAATTATTCCTAATCAAAGTCCCTAACTATGGAATACGCATGATAGAGACATTCAACAAAGATCATTAAGTTCAACGGAAATCATAAACATCACAGAAGTAGGCTGCTCGGCGTGTGGCGCACTTAGGTACGAGGCTAAGGCTCAGCTTGGCAACCCGTTAGGTTCGCGTTGGGTTTGGGCGGCTCGGCTAAGGCTTGGGCCCTTGAAGGTTGAAGTGGCACGGTTTGGGCCATGGCCTTGGCGTAGTGGGCCTTGCCGAGGGTAGCTGCCATGGTGGCCACTGTGGTTGTTGCCATGGTGGCCACTGTGGTTGTTTCCACGGTGGTGCCCCTTGGTGGTGGTGGTGCTCCGTTCATCGTTGTGTTGAGCCTTGTAGATCGCCGCGGTCCTAACCCTTAAACATTGGAATTTCCATTCATCGAGATTTCTGAATCTCTTGCCATTATACTTTTCTTTTATGTTTTATTGAAGAATTTTTAGAAATAAAAACTCCAAGAATAGGAACATACGAAAAATCTACAAATGAACAAGAAAACGAAAAACCTTGGATGCTAGAGTCTTCTACGAGTGTGTGACTCAACTCTCAATGAAAGCACCAATTTATGGATGCAAATTTCCGCCTTCTTCTTCTTAGACAAAATTGCACCTACAAAACAAATATCACCTTAGGTCAAGACCAAGAGCCTCACGCACCCAGGATGATTTTTTTTTTGGGGGGGGGGGGGGGCGGGAAGCTTTGGCCGAAGAACCTTCGATGCCAAAATTAGAATTTTGAGGGAAAAGTGTTTGGAGAATTTAGAGAATTTTGTAAGAGAGTTGGAATTGAGTTTTGAAGAAAATGAGGTATAATTTATAAGGATATGGCCGGCCACTTGGATGGTTTTTTGGTGTGATTTATAATTTGTTAGCTAATTAATAAATTAATTGAGTAATAAATCAATTAATTAGATAATTAATATAATTTAAAATGAATGATTTGGGGTTACCTTGTAGAGAAAATTTGATGAGGATGGATGAAATAGGTTTTGAATAATTACCTATTTTGAGCACTTTTGACCTTGATTGAGTCATGATTGTCCACTGCTCGTGCGTAGGAATTCTGGTATTCCTCGAGGGTAATTTTATCCTTTTCACTCTAGAATCCACATATCACCTTCATATTTTTCTTGAGTATTTTTTGCTCCATATGATTCATTGTATCAAATCTAGCAATGATTTACAAATTAAAAGTCACGTGCTAATTTGAGGGCTGACTTTTTGGTTTAATTAAAAAATTAGTGGAGTAGATATCTACTATTCTATTTGCTGCTACGTACAACACGGCAAAGGTAGACAAGAACATTGTGGAAAAAAGAATTATGAAAACCATTCAAACGTGGTTTCAAATTCAGCATATACGCGTGTGTTTTCTGCAAAGATTGAAGAACCATTCAACAATCCACATCCATGTTATAATTTAGGATCATCAGTAAGATTTACTATGCGAACCTAAAGATAACAAGCTAAGATGGAAGTTAGACCAGTTTGTTCACTGTGTCTGACTTGTATCTTTGTATCCTAATTCAAATCTCTTCAGTTAATTAAAATTGAGTTAGAAACTATGGTCAAGGGTATAAATTTTTCCGCATATCTCATAAATAAGCACAAATTGGCTGGCTAGAACAGTGAACCAGTGATTAAGACAAACCCTAACCGGCCTTTGAATCTAGGGACAAGTTTTAGTTCACGCATGTTATGCATGGTCCTATGGGTCTGGGTAAGTTTCTCATGCAATGGGTCAACAAATCAACAGCATGGGACTTAACCAAGTATCAAGCGTGTGGCTGTTCTTAATTTGAAACCATGAATTGATGATAACTCCAGAGTTTCTTAAATATTAAGTGCCTCATGATTATACCCGTTTAAAATATAATTAACTAGGTAGAAGCTAAGCAAAGCACTAAAAATGAAGAGAGAGGGGCTTTCACACACTATTTTAGGTTCTCACACGCTCCTTTTGATTTTTAGCCATCCAATTGAATAATTTAAAAGAAAATAACGGTCTAAATTAAATAGAAGCATGTTAGAGGCTAAAAAGGATGTGTTTATTATTTTACAAATAAAAATTCATCATTCCTTAGTACTTATATATTTTGCAAAATAAAAATAAGAAATAAGGATATGGAGGCACTGAAGAGAGTTAAAAGGTGAAATAAAACTATTTTGAACGTTCCTTGGCGCACTGGTTTACATATATATCCATTATTTTGGGGTACTGGTTTAAAAATTCTTCTTTGGTTAAGGGATCTCTTAAATAAACTTTTTTTTGGAGGACAATCTCTTAAATAAACTTATTTGAGGATCTTTTTGCAGAATGATCCAACCATACATCATTCGGTTTTTTTCTCAAAGACTATCACTACCGAAATTCACCTAAATCCAATACCATTTGACCGTTGAATTAAATGGTAATCATATTAGTTTGTCTTTGAAAAATTATATTAGTCTATTTTCTACACTACAATTGAATGTATTAATAATTTTGAATTTATTTAATTTTTTTTTTAAGAACAATCTATAAATAAAAAACGTTATGTAATAAAGATCAAAAGGTGTCCCTTAAATAAAATATTTAAGAAATCCCTCAAGGGACTGCTGGTTCACATATTTATTTATTTATTTACTGTTTGCAAACCCAACAATGGAATTTCTTTAACGAAAGAAAAAAAACCTAACAATGGAATAAGACATTCCACATGAATATTCATTCCATTTCCGTTTTAAGAATCATTCTTGATTCTAATAATTAAACATGTTGCAAGTTAATTAAAAGTGGATAAATTAGGTTATCATTTTTTTTAAATGAGACAACTAGTGGCAAGTCACGGTTATCCACTTATTCTGATATAAATTAGGTTATCATTCTTTGTTTTTTTATTTATAAATTAACTTTTTTCATGTCATTATTTGAATATTAAATTATTTACATGTCATCATATGTACATTTTAAATTGTTAAGCTTATTAATCATTTCCAAAGGCAACTGTTATTAGCACTCGAAAAATCTCATTCTACATTCCTCACAAGTGTATTTTTCTTTCTAATTATAGAAAGTTTGGAAATTTGTATTCTTTTTTTTTTTTTTTGCTGAATGTACCCATGTTAATTGCATGTATTTATTTTATGTTTCAAAATATATTAATAGTTATTTCTTAAAATATATTAATAATTATGTGGGTACATTATCTTTTTGCTAGAAATATGTGAAGACTATTATTGATTTTTAAGTAATTATTATATTATAGCAATATTATTTGAATTTGTTTAAATTTCATTATTTGTGAGATATTGAATGCATAAATGCAGAAGTTAAGTGTCACATCCCGGCCCTGGGGGACCACTTCCTGGGCCCGCTCCACCACCGTAGCACGATATTGTCCGCTTTGGGCCCTGACCACGCCCTCACGGTTTTGTTTTTGGGAACTCACACGAGAACTTCCCTATGGGTCACCCATCCTGGGAATGCTCTCGCACGCTACTTGCTTAACTTCGGAGTTCCCATGGAACCCGAAGCCAGTGAGCTCCCAAAAGGCCTCGTGCTAGGTAAGGATGGGAATATACATATAAGGATCACAATCCACCCCCCTTAGGGGCCCGACATCCTCGTTGGCACACACGCAGCCAGGGTTAGGCTCTGATACCAATCCCAACCGAGATCAGGGCATGCTGGCCGTCATAGTTTTATTTTTGGGAACTCACACGAGAACTTCCCGATGGGTCACCCATCCTTGAAATGCTCTTGCACGCTACTCGCTTAACTTCGGAGTTCCGATGGAACCCGAAGCCAGTGAGCTCCCAAAAGGCCTCGTGCTAGGTAAGGATGAGAATATACATATAAGGATCACTTCCCTAGGCGATGTGGGATGTCACATTAAATCCCTTAAATGATGTTAGAGATCTCGATCAAACTATTTAAATAAACAATGTTTCATTCTAACAATTAGGTTGAATAGAGACCAGAATCAAAATGATTATTAACAAAACATGTATGTGTAGACATGTAAATTTTGTTGCATACAAAAGATGCATCACCAAGCTCCACGTGGCATATGACTCATCACAAATGGACAAGTCATCAATGACATGTTGCACAAGTCAAGCAAAAGAAGCAGAAAACTTCCCCAAAATGTGGCAAAGGGGAGAAATCTCCCTTAAATTCAGCAAAAGGATCCAAATTGATCCTAAAACCGGAAAGAAAGTTAAAGCATCTTCATAGAACAAGCGAGAATTGAAGATTGGCTCTTAAATTTGACCAAGCAAGGGAATTAAGATACATAACGTACCTAAATTCTCCCATGGATGAATTAGGACATAAATCAAAGCCAAATCCATCTAAAGGCAAGTTTTGAAAAGCCTATAATTACAAGGAAAAATCTCTACACTGAAGAACCTTTGCTAAACCTTTGAAGACTAATATGTTGCCAAAGCTCTCTTCGAAGAACATTCAACCAAAGCCGAATCTTTCTCTCGACCAAAGCCTAAGCACTTCCTTGAAGAATCAACAAGCACTCGTGCTAATTCCTTCAAGGCATTGTTGTAATCTTATAAACTTGTAGCAATGTTCGTTTCAAGATCAAGTCGCCAAGACCCTTGAAGCAACACAATCCCGCATCAAACACTATCTTTACAGCACCCATGAGGTGAAGATCATCCACGCGTTGTTTTCAAGCTCAAAACTTGAAGCAATCGTTCAACCGTTCGTCAGAGGAAGATTGTAAACAGAGATTGTAACATACAAATTCAAATCAATACAAATCTACTTTGTACTCGTGTTCTCGTTTCATTCGTTATAGAATTTTCATGTTTATAGTATGTATCTGTAAACAAAATCTTTTGTAGTTTTTGCACTCCGTTTGGGTATCTCTCTTGGTCCAAACGATGCGATTCAATCTTCAACATGAGTCATCCATAGACCATAGCTAATCTAAACCCTCACCTCTCCTAACCCTAAAATCAAAGATGTTGTCGGAATTAAAATTCAGATATTAAGAAGTAACTAAAAAACCATTTGTCGGCACACAATTTAAGGGATTTAGGTATGATCACGTGCAATTGAAGGTATTTTGTAGATGGGTAATGTTAAAAAACTAAATTTGTAGATAAAATTTGTAAATTAAATTATGTATCATCAATAGAAATTAACACATTTATTAACGTTTAAGTAATAATTCAATCATCAACTTTCATATCATATAGTTTACAAAATTAATTTACGAATTTGATCTCCCTAACATTATCCTTTGTTTATATATATACTAGCTGGCAATCTCCACGCATTATATGCATGTGCTTGTATGAAAAATAAAAGTATGGCTGAGTGAGGGACATCTAAATTTAAAATTAAAAAAAAAAATATATATATATATATATATATATAGAGAGAGAGAGAGAGAGAGAGAGAGAGAGGACGGAATGGATTCCAGTTTTCCTCTTAAATTTACAAAGATTAAATTTTACACGAAAAGTATAAAATAATAATAAAAAATAATCTTCCACAACATACTCCCACTTCTTTCTCTGTGTTATCTCATAGATAATGGTATTATCTATGTATTAGTTACACCTTACTTTCATGACCGAAAAACCGAATTTAAGGTAACATAAAGTGCACCACAGAAAAATGAAAACGATCTGGTTAAAGTAACTTTGAAAAGAACAATTAATCACGTACCAAAAGATAGAGCTTGTCAAAGCCGTCATAACTGACCACCGGCATGCTCAAATCTAAAAGAAAACAAGGAAAGACTTTATCCAAGTCAACTTCATCCCTTCCCTCTCATATAATAACCCCCAACACCCTTTCTCTCCCGTCGTCCATTACCTAAAAGCCAACTACCTTCCTAAATCCTAATTCCTTAACTATCATCTCACTCCATCCAATCATATGGGCAATGCAGTTTCTCCCTGCTTTCAGCAAAAAACAAACTCAGTTGTGAAAGTAATATTTTCAGAAGGCAGCACCACAAGATTCCTCAAAGGAAACCACATCGCTGGAGAGATCATGTTCGAGTTCCCTGACCAAATGGTTTGCCACGCAGACTCTTTCTTCATCGGCCGCCCGGTTCCTGCCTTAGCCATCAACGACGAGCTCATGCTTGGCCAGACCTATTTCGTTCTTCCGATTGATCGTTTCGCATGCAGCGTCCTCTCAGCCTCGACCCTCGCCGCCCTAGGCTCATCGTCGAGGCCCAACAAGAAGGCAGCTCCTATCAATTTCGGGGAGTGCCCGTTTGAGTACATAAAGGATTCAAACGGAAAGGTCTTGATCAAGGTGGTGCCAGAGTTCATAGCAAGGCTAATTGCAAGAAGTCACAAGGAAATTGATGGGTCGTCTGAGGCTGATAGTTCTGTAAATACTACTTTTCTTTGTAGCACACCTGAGCTGCAAAAGCACTATGAACAACTCGTTGTGTCTAAAGAGCAATTATGGTCGCCTAAGCTTGAAACCATTTCTGAGTATAAGGTTAGGTTTTCACCATGCAAATATATAGGGCTGGAGTGGAAAGAAAAAGAGCAGGAAGTCATCTAGTTAATTTCCTTTTTGTTTTTATACAATTTAATTGAATTTTGTATCAAGGAAAAGTTAATTTGTAAATTTACTATACTAGTAGCTAATTAAGGGCATAAGAAGAAAGAAAGGTTTGCTAATTGTACGTATTGTTTTCTTGATTATTATATATATGTATTTGTGACTAGTACAAAATTTAATTTTTGTTAAAGTAAAATAGTAAAATAGTTTTTTCTTTTTATTATAAGAGATATTCGTAGTCTAAGCTACAATAAAAAAAATAAAAATAAAAAATAAAAAAAGAGGAGATTTTGAATCTGGGATATAGTAGATTAAAGAGAAATGCTAATTCCAGAGCAATCCACCATTTGCTTCTTTTTCTATTAGAGCATTGCCCTTTTAGTTGCATAAATCTTTGTTTAAATTGGTTCATCCTTATATTTGGTCATGTACTAGTCGCTATATAACTTTATTGTAATTGTGGTAACTAAATTTCATTGGTTTCAAATGAGATGCCACATGTGTATGAAAGCAGATCTAGTGAACCTAGATTTGAAAAAGAGTACTTAAGTTCTCAAAATAACTAAAAAGTGTATCGTGTCTAAATCTAATTGGGGTTAGAATTTCGCCAATACTCAACCCTTGCATGCGTTTGTTGATTATTAAACATAAGAGGGGATGCCTCCCCGTAAATCACGCTTAGTAGAGGTGACACCTCTGCAAAAGTTGGCGTGCGAATCCTTCATGTGATGGGCTCATGCAAAATGATACGATAGGCCACCCTCATTCAGCAGAATTGGTGGGCGATGCAAATTGTACGTATTGTTTTCTTTCTTTCTCTCCATACGTATTCGTGAGTGCAACAAAATTTAGTTGTTATCAAAGTAAAATTGCTTATATTCTTTTTATTACTAGTAATATTTTTATTCTAAGCTCGATCAAGAGAATGGAAAATTGTAATATAATAGTTTAAAGTGAAAGACGAATCCACCATCATTCGCTTCTTTTGTATTAGAATTAAAATTTCTTTTTTCAGTTGCATAATATCTTTTTTTAACTAGTTCATCCCTATATTTGGTCATGCATCCACATCAAAGTTTATTGTAATTTTGTATAGTCCAACTTTAGAATGAACATTTGTCTGTATATCTTGATTCATATATAATGTGATTATATTATATTGTCGTCAATAAAAATTATTAATATGTTGTTGATACATTTTCGACCATATTAACATAGTAACAATGCACGTCCGTCATTATGCATAAAGAATTTTGATGTAGTTTGTATTTTTATATGTCTTAGGAAAGACTATAAAGTTTTTCATATGCATATGAATGAATATATACTGTATGATACTGTTAAAAATGGTCTGCTAGGTATCCCATGAGCAAATAGAAAAGTAAAATAAAATATACATGTGAGTTTAAGATAAAAGAATATGGGTTGGACTTCTTGTCCACCAAAACCCATTATACGAATACCTTCGGGGTCAAGCCAAATTAGCTTGAGCGGCCGCAAGGCAAGGGAGATGAATCCTGATTCGACTTACCTAACCCAAACCGCCAAATCTAGTTGGATTTGGTATTCAATTCATCTTACAGATTGAGGGAGCAATAAAGCTCTTTGACCCAAGATTCTTTCATAGTTTTAAGTTATACCTAAACTTGTTTGACAACTTATCAACACACGGTATGCAACAGTCTCCTAAACCTGAGCACATCGGTTTGAACTTGATACAGATTTCTGACTTGACAGTCAGAAATGTTCATTAGTCAGCAGTTATTTTGCCCTCAAGGTTTGTTCCTCTTGTAATCGTACATCTAAAGAGAGAAAAATAATAATGCTTATGCAACTGGTATTTTCATTAAAATCAACCGTATTTAAGGATTTCTTGCAGTGGTGGTTTTGGTGGGGCGCCCGGAAGGTGGGGAGGGTGAAGGGAAGTGTTCAGCCGCACAGAGCTCAAAAATACTTGTGTTATCCAATATATACAGCGCGTCATATATGACCGAAAATGTTTACATAGTTAAACGCGAAAAAAGTTTCAAGTGGGACCTACAACTACCTATTTTTCAACTTTCCCATTTTTTTTGGTAAAAACAAAAAGCTTTTTCAGTTTTCTGATTTTTTTTTAGCAACTTAATAATACTTTAATGGCCCTTACAATTTAATTTAATGATGATTTTGCACTAAAAAATACACGGACAACCATCTTTAAATGAAACTTTAATGTTGTACTTTTTAAAGGTTTTGTTATTTGGTTTCTTAAGATTGAACTAATTGTTGTTTATTTAGTAATGGTTATTTTTGTAACTCTCTTTACTTATTAAGTAAAGATATTTGAAAACTGATAATTAGTGTGAGTTCTAAAGTTTGTTTCAACTTTAGTTATTGCTTTCTAACATCAATATATTGAATTTTTTTAAAGACTACCTTAAGAAGGCTCTCTTTATAAATTGGCTTTTTAGCCAAAGTATCCTTGAGATTGGCCAAATTCCTCAGTTTTGTCCCTAACATTGACCAATATAGTTTTTTCGTTAGAAATCTGTTAAATTTTCTGTTAGTGTGATGATGTGGCG